>NC_086284.1:63376030-63976030 GCF_963924245.1 Chroicocephalus ridibundus
AACTGCTTTAATTGCCCTCTTGCATCAATTACACGTGTGTGTGTGTGCAAGCAGGTGTGTGTGTGTGCTGAAGAACTAGTTCCACAAAGCAATTAAATAGTTAATGGAACTCCATATTGCATTTATTTCTGTCTTTGATTTAAGAATATATAATATTTCAAAATGTTAATCCTTTTCTTCCATTCACACTTTGTAATTATTCTAGTCTTATTTTGCATGCATTTTTTTTTTTTATACTGACCTTTATGATCTAAAAGAGCAGAAGAATTGGTTTCTCCCCTGAACTGCAAGAAGGAATAATGCTTTAAATAAATGCACCAATCTAGATCACTTGCAGATGCAAATGAATATCCTGTATAACTAGTTGAGATTATGTGAATAGCCACATGATATCTGGATCTCTCTAAAGACCCTTTAGAGAACTACTGCTTTTCAAAAGTGATTTTGTCTGCTTACTTGCAGGCTTCTCTTTTTTATATAGTCATAGTCTATAGGCTATGTTTTGCTCAGCTTTGTGCATTTTGATGTATTGCATGTAACTTTGAAGGGTCAATGTACATAAACTGGCAAAACTCAGTTTAAGGGAAAAAGTGGAAATGATGCCTTTTGCAATGAAATTGTACTCAGTCCAGCTTTTCCATAATATCTTCTGAATGACTTGCCCTTCTTACTGCTCTCTTCTCTGCCACCTAAAATGCTTCCCTCAAATTCTTCAATAAAATGTTTCGTCTTAATTTTACTTGCTCTGCCTTGTAGATTATTTAGCACAGCTCAGTAGAGGGACAAGCTTCTGTAGCATATGGCACAACGGTGCTTTGGCAAAGGTGCGTTGACATGCTTCTGCTTCCTTGGCAGTGCTTCAGGTTTGGTGCCATTCACTTCTGCCTCTAAACCTCAGAGTTCCTATGCCCAAAACTTAAGACATGTTTGTGGAAGTGACATCCTCCTTACTTTTTCATCTGCTCTTTGGGAACACTAGGGCTTTCATTGAGAAAACAGGTTACAGGCTCAGGTTAACGGGAACTGTTGGAAGCTAACATTTCAATACCTGTTGATACACAAAAAACCATGCAGATGCTTCTTTGAAATGACTATGTAAATACATTTGATTTACTTTGTGGCTAAAAGTTAAGAAAAACTCTGCATGGTTCTTCAACACCGTATGTGGTGGTGATATGTAAATAATATAAATTGTTCAACCCCTAAAAGCAATAGCTACTTGTTGTCTAGTCAAGCCAAATTCAACTGTACTTGGGTTAAACTAATTTTAATCCTTCATTAACATGATTCCTTATATGCAAACTCATGAAAATTCACAAAGTCCCCCAATAAGGGTAGAAACAAAAAACACAGAAACTGGAATTTGCACGTCAAATTAATTTCAAAGAGCTGCTTCCAGTTGCATTGCCCATTGCATAGTTACTAATATTGCTCAGAGAGAAGAGCTTTCAGTTACCTCTACACTTCTCCTCACTCCTGATTAGGATGTTATATGGTTTTGGTGTGGTTTTGTTATTAGGTTTTTTTTTGGGAAGGGGGTAGAAGTGAGTAATAATGAGTTTATGTGCCTTGGATTTAAAATGGTTGTATTGTTTTTCCTGTGAAATTATTCCAGGCTTTCCAGAAGAGTAGAGATGTATGTTTTAACATATCTTGGTACCTGCTTTTTGGAATTTCAGTCTATGTCCTTTGGATAGGCAGAAAATTGTTTCTATTTCAGGGAGAGAAAATACCGAGGAAAACTTCCGCCATGGTCTACAGAGTTTGTCTTAGCCCATTGTGGGCTTCAGAGGTACCTTGAACATTGGAAGAATTGTAGAATTGCTCGTTGGTATATATAACTGGTGTGTATGTCTGTCTGTCTGTATTGTGGTACTATATTAATTCAGCCTAGTTTTTCTAGTTTTTGTTTGGGATTTTTGTTAGATTTTGTTTGGGGTTTTATATTTTTGTTGGTTTTGATTGTTTGGGGTTTTTTTTTGTGTTGTGTTTTTGGTTTTGTTTTAAATCCTTTAAATTCTTCATTACCCAGGCAAATATTATTCAGTAAAAATAAGTTCTGATTTAAAGACTGTGACTTTAAAATAACTTCGGTAAGGAAAAGACTAGTGCCCCCCTCCCCCTATCCCTTTAATCTAATTCAAACATATGTCTGGACTTTGCTCAGACTTTCCAAAGTCATTCCTATCTGGGCAGAAACCAAGTAGGAAAAGTTCCTTACCAAAAGAAAATGTTTAATAGTTGGCTATAAGTGAAACCAGGAGGTTACAATGAAACCTGAGCTGAGTGAACTGCTACTGCAAAACCTCAAATGGGGGAATCCAAGCCTCACTTTTTGCATAGAAATATCAAAGCAGCTGGTTTTCACTTGAACAGTTTTAAATCCTTTTTGGCAAACCTTCTTGTATTCTGTAAATTGGCTCCTGTATGTGCTCATATATATTCTATTTCTGAGCAATGAGTACATTTTTTCCTCAGTACAGAACAACTGTAAAACCCAAGATTGCAGATTCTGAATTGTGACATTTTCAGATTTCATCTCTATGGTGGGTGGAATGGCTGGTGGACTCAGAACCATGGATTCATACATGCCCTACCCTGTCTTCAGAAAGTCTGGAGAGTTAGATGTATGTCAGTTGTCTGCTTCCATCTGAAGTCCAACACACTGCCATTGGGTTCCCAACTTTATTTCTCTTCTTGTTTTGGTCAGCTAAAACTCAGCCTCCACATGTAGCCCCATGGAAGACAAGGTTGGGGTTGTACAGGAAGACCATTGCCAGGGCCTCTTATGATTAGGGGCAGACCTAAAGGGCTCTCACTGCCCTCTTCAGTGAAAAATATTCTCTGAAAACTTCCACACAATGTTCTGCCACGGAGGGCTGACTTTGATAAGTAGCAGCTTGATCTTCCATTTAAATAGTATGTTCTGCCAGTGCACAGCACCTCTAATTCAGGTTTAATATGACAGTCCTTTTTTTGATTCACAGGGTAAATCTTATGAGTTACTGATTGCCAAAATTATGTGAGTGGTCATTTGATGTTCACAAGAAAATTCTGAGGAGCATTTATAATAGCAAAAGACCCCTAGATATTAAGATATAGAGGTGGATTTATAGGCTGTTAAGTCCTGCATTAATTTTTATTGTAATAGTTAGCTTTTTGTCATAGGAAAAATGTAAATATTACAAGTAATGAAATGTTTTCATTATTTCACTTATATCATTTTCATGATCTTTGCAAATTTCATGGTCAGGAAGATTTTCCTGTTGGTCAAGCTTAATTTTTCCTTTTCCTTGCTACTCTTCACCCTTCTTTAACTCCTCTAATCCTTTTTCTAAACTCCTTTCTTCTTTTTTTTTTTCTCCTCCATTTTCCCTACAAAACATTTCTTCACAAAAACCTTTTTACTTAATAGTTACTGGCTGGAGAAAGGTTTGTTTGATTGGTTCATTTTGTTTGTTTACATTTTTTTTAATGGTTGCAAGTGGAGAAGAGAGAGATGTTTTCGTTGGGAAACTTTTCACTACGTCCCAGTAATTTCCTTCTTATTGTCTGTGTCCTAAACATATGCTTACAGTTCAAAATGTCAGAAATACTAAAATTTTATCTGAACTTAAATTCCTAAGAGAGACTGAAACATTATAAAACCAGAGGTCAAACAGAACTGCTGATGCTGATTCTGATGACAGCACTGTTTCATCTGATTCATTATATGACATTTCAACTGGTAAAGGCCAAGCATGTGAGCACGATGGAGCAAAAAGACATAAGAATGAATGAGGAGGAGGAGTTACAATATGTTCCATATGATGAGAATAGCCATAAATCCTCATTCACTGCAGGAAATCAAACCTTGTTGTGTTCAAAATCCTGCTCTGGCCTAATAGAAGGAAGTGCACAGACATAAATGTGTGCACCACCTGGGCCATTTTTATGTGGTTATGGACCATATTTGCACTATCACTCCAACATGTGGAAACAAAAGCTGTGGGAAAGGCAGATTCCCTTAGACCTCCAGGAGATACGTCAGCTTAGGTGCAAGTTTTCTGCCATAGTAAATATTGTTAAAGCTTTGGGAAGTGGTCAAAATTCGAGAATTTAGAAACAGCTGCAAACTTCAGAGTTATTGATAGAACATCAGACGGGGCCTGTAAGAACAGAATCATATAGCCAGTTCTCCTTATAGCCAACTACCTTTCTTCTCTATTGGTTGTGAGTGAAAGTGATGCTCTCAGGGTAATTCAGATTCAGGCTGTGAATAAGGAATATTTTTGAGCTTTGAAGTAGTTTGGGACCTTTACTGGTCTCTGTTGCTTTATGTTGGCTGCCTGTAGACCAAGGAATATCTTTTTGAAGTGTGTTACACCTGTTTCAATATTGGGGAAAAAAAATCTTCAGAACTGAGAAGGTCCAAACTTGCACCCATCGAAAGTACTTTGGATTTTTCACAAACTAAAAATTAAAGTTTCCAATTCCGTTAGAAAGATTCATTTGTGTTTCTTTGCCAGTTGAAAGATGTTGTGTCTTCGGATCGGAAAAGAATACCCAAAGTTACGGGAAGCTTGCTGTGGAAAAATGAGTAAGTTAAGTTCTGTTCCTTAATGTGTAGCATAAATTGTTTGAGAACTATATAAAAAAACTACATCAAAAGCAATAATCCACAGCATTAATATAATAAACTTAAAATATATATAAAAGATTTCAAAATTACTATAATTATCTATAATACAATCATTATGCCATTTATCACAGAAAGCAAGTATACCTTCAATTAGAACAATCTATTCATAGTGAGTGTCAGATGATTTTTACATACCTTGCACAATATATTTCCCACTGAAATCATGGATCTAAGTTAATTTTTCTCCCAAATATGTACTATTCACCACATTCATCAAATTAATTCCCATGTGTAATGTTACTGTTTTTTTGTTTTTATTTTAGGTAATCATTTCAGGTTTTTACCTTTAAAATGCATGGAATTACAGGGATTCTTTTTGCTTGCTGTTTGTACTATTTCATATCCTATGTGGGAAGAAAAGTAGAGGCCCACAGTAGGACCTAAACTGTGATCTGAGTTCCATTTGGGCTGAACCCTGTACCCTTAGAGAGCTTGTTAGAAGTTCAGGGTTTTGATGTATGGGTAGGAAATAAAGTGATTTGTAAGCTGTGTTATGAAGCCAGTTGCTAGAAGAAAGAATTTCAGTATTTCATTACCAGGAAGTAAAATTCAAGGGTCCCCACAAGCCTTCTATAAGCTATATATTTTAAAATCAAGCAGGATTTCATACCTTTTGGGCAACAAGAGCACACTAAATGAACCTCGCAGATGAAGTAGGAAAAAAAGAGGGATAAGAGCAAGTCACTCAGAGTGCAACAGAGCTGTAGACTATAGCAGCTCACTAAAATATAATTCATGCCTTGTAGAATATGTAAAACAGTCAATAACCAAACCAAACCCAGGTACATCTGGAATCCTAAACTTCAAAGAATTATTGGCGTTATGAATGAACTCATGTCACCAGTTGTTTGTATTTCCTTTCTTGCAGACATCTTAAAAGACTTAAATTATCCTTTGAATAAATGTCAGATTGGTCCCACACCATCAGACCCTGTTTGCTCTTCATAAATTGTAAATTAAAAGGTCAAAATGGATTAGTTAAAAATGATAATGACTATGCTCCATATAAGCAGAGTACTATTGTATCTAACATTGTAGGAAGTACTTGAGTAAGGCAGTAAGTCTAATGAAAGTAAAATACCCAGCTGTTTTTAGTAAACGGAATAATACAGTGGTGGTTGAAACACTCCCCTGATTGCATTTGAGTACAAGGAGGATGGGTTGAATTGTGTTCCTATTCCAAATACAAAAATGCATCCCAGGCTTTGAAAAGCACTTCCTACCAGTTAGTTTCCTGTTTACTGCATGAGAGTTTCCTCTAAAGGAAGACGAAAGATGGAGAGGATCATCTTGAGTGAGCTCTCAAGGCAAGTGTAGGGCAGCCAAGGGATCAGGGCCAGCCAGCATGGGTTTATGAAGGGGAGTCCTGCCTGACCAACTTGATCTCTTTCTATGACCATGTGACCCGCTTTCTCGATGAGGGGAAGGCTGTGGATGTTGTCTACCTGGACTTTGTTAAGGCCTTCGACACTGTCCCCCATGGCATTCTCCTGGAGAAACTGGAGAATCATGGCACAGACAAGTGTACCCTCTGCTGGATAAAAAACTGGCTGGATGGCCGTGCCCAACGAGTTGTGATTAATGGAGCAAAATCTGGTTGGCGGCCGGTCATCAGTGGTGTCCCTCAGGGCTCAGTTTTGGGGCCAGTTTTGTTTGATGTCTTTATCAATGATCTGGATGAGGGGATTGAATGCACCCTCAGTAAGTTTGTGGATGACACCAAACTAGGTGGGAGTGTTGATGTCCTTGAGGGTCGGAAGGCTTTACAGAGGGGTCTAGACAGGTTGGATCAATGGGCCAAGGCCAATGGGATGAGGTTTAATAAGGCCAAGTGCCGGGTCCTGCATTTTGGTCACAACAACCCCGGGCAACGCTACAGGCTTGGGGAAGAGTGGCTCGAAAGCTGCCTGGCAGAAAAGGACCTGGGAGTGTTAGTGGACAGCCGGCTTAACATGAGCCAGCAGTGTGCCCAGGTGGCCAAGAAGGCCAACAGCATTCTGGCTTGTATCAGGAATACCGTGGCCAGCAGGAGTAGGGAAGTGATCGTGCCTCTGTACTCGGCACTGGTGAGGCCTCACCTCGAGTACAGTGTTCAGTTTTGGGCCCCTCACTACAGGAAAGGCATTGAAGTGCTGGAGCATGTCCAGAGGAGAGCCACCAAGCTGGTGAGGGGTCTGGAGACCAGGTCATATGAGGAGAGGCTGAGGGAGCTGGGCATGTTTAGTTTGGAGAAGAGGAGGCTGAGGGGAGACTTCATTGCCCTCTACGACTACCTGAAAGGAAACTGTAGAGAGGCAGGGGTTGGCCTCTTCTCCCAAGGGAATAATGACAGGACCAGAGGAAATGGTCTGAAGTTGCGGCAGGGGAGGTTTAGGTTAGATATTGGGAAGAATTACTTTACTGAAAGAGTGGTCAGGCACTGGAACAGCCTGCCCAGGGAGGTGGTTGAGTCACCATCCCTAGAGGTGTTTAAGAAACGTCTAGATGTGGCTCTTCAGGGCATGCTCTAGTGCCCAAGATTATTGTTTGTGGTGGGGTGTTGTGTGTGGGGCTGTGGGTGTGGAGTTTAGTAGGTGGGTGCTTTTTTTTTTTTTTTTTTGTGGTTGGACTCGATGATCTCAGAGGTCCCTTCCAACCACTAAGATTCTGTGATTCTGTGATTCTGTGATTCTGTGAAAGGGACAGCTAATTCATCTTCACAAAAGTTTAATACCAAAGTCCACCATATATTAGCTAGCATGAGAAATATAGAAACTCTGATGAAATAGTAAGACACCAGCAGGTTTTTTCATGTCCTTTTTCTTTCCTCTTCCATGTGGATTCTTTGAGATGTGACAGTAGTGTAGGATTTTTAATACTTTAGATTACAAAAAACATGGTGTTTGTTGCACACCCTTCTGCTGTTACCTCCTGTGGTGTTTAGATACAACTGGAAGCAAAACATAACCGGGGGCAAAGAGATGCCACATTTAAAATTAAGTTTGGAGTCTAAAATGAAATCAGAGAGAGTTCAAGGTACTAACCAGGATCGGTAAATTACAGGTATTCATCAAGTCTTTACAGCCTGTAAATAACTTTTGGTTTACATTTATGAAATTTCAAACTTTAATTCCTACACAATTGCATGAAGAGGTGTGTCTATGTTATTTTTTTTTTCTTTGTAGTATAGTTCATATTTCCTGTATGTAATAAAATGTGGGGATTTGCTGATGGCAGTTATTTCCTAACAACTGATTTTGATGTCAGAAAAGAAGAAGAAAAAAAAATTAAGTATCTGTAAATTTACTGACTTTAAAGAAATCTGTGACTGGAAGGGAACCTAAGATATCAGCTACTCTACAATCCATCACATACATAATTATTATGTTAATTTAATTTTTGATAGATGTTAAGCTATACTTAGGTCCCTAGCCCATGCAGTAGTCAGTGATCTATTAAAATGTTTGCTTGGGTATGTCAGCAAATGTAGGGTAGTTTTTAATAAGAGAAATGCAGAAAATCCCTTATTTCATTTTCAGTTTTTCCAGTGTTGGTACAGAGCTTGAAAAGTATTCCAGAAAATACCATTATTTTACACTTTGAGTATTGCTGCTATACTCAACTGCGCTATTTGCATAGTAAACTATTTATTCTCCATGAGTATGTGTATCAATATACATATACATATAACTGCGTTTGGAAAATATAGGCTTCCTTCTTGCTGCTATTCTTGTAGAGGCAAATAATTTCCCTTGGATGATTAAGAAAGTGGTTGTGCCTGTGAAGCAGATGCCTAAAGCTCTATCAGATATTAATTATATCTGAAATATTTATCGCCTGTTTATTGGTATATTAAGGATGAGATTCACAAATATACAATTCGTGCTTTCTAAACTCTTACTTAACTGCAGAGTCACAGGTTTTATTCAATATGTTTTGCTCTTTAAAAACAGTATTTTGAGAAAATTCTGTAAAGTTCATCTTCCTAATGAGCTTTTCTGTTATTTACGACATCAGATTATAATTTTCTCTTTGTAACACTGCCACTGGACAAAAGATTGTGATGTCACCAGAATAAGCAGTTTCTATTAGAGCTGCTGCAGGGATGTAGGATCAGTTCCATGGCTTTCCATTGACCTGGATTCTGATCTGCGAGTTGTGCCTCTGGGGTGACTTCACTGCAGTGCATAGTGTTGGTATTATGTGCCTTCACATCACTAAATACCGTGTGTTTTATTCCCCAGTGTGGGGCACCTTGTGCAGCAATGTAATCTGTGAAAAATAAACAAATATCACATTAAAATTTTATGACTTAGCACTTACAGTGGATTTCACCTTATTTGACTTTGATCATGTGAAGATTCAACATCTATTTTTATCTGGTGATAGGTAATATATTACAGCCTAAGTCAGGTCTCTAACATAGGTGAAATGGACCACTACCCGGAGATATTTCTCTCTCCCTACTATACACAGCATTAGCCTTGA
The DNA here is from genome assembly GCF_963924245.1 of Chroicocephalus ridibundus. NCBI lineage: Eukaryota > Metazoa > Chordata > Aves > Charadriiformes > Laridae > Chroicocephalus > Chroicocephalus ridibundus. Next base: position 63,385,179 of record NC_086284.1, read on the forward strand.
CCAATTAAAAGCTTGGTCTTCAAACTTGCTTAAATTTGAATGCTGCAAGTTGGGTGGGTTAATCCATCATCACCCTAGGTACAAGGGCTGAATATGGATAACTGTGCTACAGGGTCGGAGAAACTTTTGAGTTAAAAACATTGATTTTTACCTTTGCATCCTGTAATGCACAGCAGGTGCAATAGATTATAGGCACAGCTGAGCCACCAGCACACCTGAGGCCTGTGAGCCTTATTTTAAGAATGCTGGTAAGCCAAATGTCAATGGAAAATGGAAGCCACTATTGGCTTTGAAAAGCAGTAAAAAAATCAGGCCACTGAGGTATTCAAATACCTATGCCACTGAGCTTGTTTTAAGCAGAGTCTTTTTTATGCCAGACTGAAAAGTTATTGCTGAGTCATAACCAATGAAATACTTCTTACCTTTCTTGAAAGAAAAAAGGAAATTGCCTGAACTTGGTTTTTATTTTGAAAACTAAATATGTATGGTATTTCAAGAGTAATAACATAGATATCCTGAACAGAATAAGCCTTCCAGAAACAGAAGGGTCTGCTAAAGTAATACGCGGAGATCTTTTTTCCCCCCTCTGCCTTCGTAACTGGAGCTCGCTGGCCTTTGTAGCGCTGTAACACTAGGGAGCACACTTTCATCAGGAATTATGCTGCCTGCAGCATCTACAGAGAAAGGGAGATATTAAGTCAGTTCTGTAAATCAGCAGTTCGGCAGTGGGCCAACCCCTGCCCCGCTGCACGGAATGACAAGGCATGCGAGTATGACAGAGCTAATGGTAAACAATGACAGATCTGTCGAGGGTCCGATGGGATGCATCTCTTGTTTGTTCATGTAAAGTACAGGAATCAGAGCGATTTTATTTGGGGTATGCTTAGATGCCTGTCTGAACTCTTCACCCTGTCTTTTACCAATCAGACTTAGCAGAGCAATAAAGAGTTTTTTGGTTTTTTTTCTTTGTGGGTATGAGAGACTTACAGTAAGCTGAAAACTAAGACAAGCAATTCTTAGAGAAGGGAGAAAATATACTTGTTCTTTAATTTTATTTCTTAAAAAAAATGCCCTTGTTCTTTTTGATCAGTTAATGAAATCTTATTGCGTAATTATTGCTTCTAATAATCAAGATATTTGTCTATTGGAATGAAGGTGCAGGAGGACAGAAAGGAATTATTTATTCAGAATAGTTCTAAACTCAATTATACTAATATAATAATGAGTTACAATTTAAAACACACTAAATTATTGCTTCCTGCAATAATTTCAAAGAAAATCTAGTTTCTTATTAAATCAGTTTAGCTGCTGAATTATATTTTGCATAAGACAAATGTGTCTTGTATATTGTAATTGTATATGTATATGTATATATGTATATGTATATATGTATACATATGTATATGTATATGTATATATGTAAAGTATGTATATGTATATTGTATATTGTATTTTAGGGACTCTAAAGTCTACATTACACATTTTATACTTTTGATACTCTACTCTTGCTTTCTTTATGATGGTCAAGTTTATTTTGCACTAGGCTGAGGAGTTATGATCAGGTTAACTTAAACCTCTGTAACTTACACATGATCACACACACACAGAGCTCTGGAAATCTTCACCATTTATACTCTAGATACGTTCTATTTATCAGGAAAGTTTTCAGAAAAAAAGGTATATTGCTAGACATAACAAAAAAAAACCCAAACAGACGCAAAACCTTTCCCAGACTTTCACCACAAGAACAGCCACCCTGAATCAGACCTATGGTCCATATAGGTCCACTTTCATATCCAGTGCAGTAGCTTCATGAAAAGGTTTAAGCTAACATACAAAGAGCAGTTGATAGGCGATTAGCCTGAATTCAAAACAATATTTCAGGTATTTCAGGTGACTGATTTTCTTTACAATATTTCTCTGCTGTTTTCTGCATACGTAACCTTACCTGTTACATTCTGTGTGCTGAGGTATCGTGAACCAGAACTTTACTGATTTGTGTTTGATTGCTGTGCATTAAGAAGGCTGAAATATGTAGAGCAATAGCTCCTTCTGTATCAGCCCTCCCAATCCTCCTGTCTTAGGGGAGTATATGCAAGCACTAGTGTTCTCTGGTAGACAGCAACCCTCTCAGACCATTAAAGTAGACTACTTGTAAAGACTCTGCTTATGAAACAGCATAGAAAGTGTCATCTACCACTAAATAAAGAGCTTCAGAGTTAGCACATTCAATTAAAAAATTCCAGTTGAGAAATTCTGGTATTCAAGTGAGTAACAGGGTATGTGATCACAGAATAATTAATTTCCACCAGAAGAACTGTGCTAAGTCAGATTCTGTAGCTGATACTCTGAGTAGAAGCTTGCCTGAAATGAAATTTATAAAGCATTATCCCACAGAAGATCAAGTTTGGGCTGCAATTCAAGAAGCTTGACAGCTAATCCGAAAGACAATCAACTGAAAATCTCAGACAATAGAGTGAATAAATGTAAACCATTGATAACATGGGCCATATTGCACCATCAATTTTTAAGCAGCAGTTCCCATTGATTTCAGTGCTTAAAAATAAATGCATTGTCTGCAGAGAAATAGTTTCAGATGAACAGTGATCATTTATCATAATGACTTTTATCTGAGGATATCTCCCATTTCATAAATATATGCTTAGTATTCTTGTTTAATACTCTCTCTTTTGAGACATTCTTACTATTCTGTGAAAAAATCATTATCTGCCTTTGCAAAGTTTCCTCTGGTTTTACGCAAAGCCATAAGGAACTTCTCGGGAGATGTGGTTTTTGTGGAAGAACTCCAGCCTGGGATGTTACAGCTGTTGTTTGTTACCTGTACAATGATACCAGCTGGAGGTCACAACCACTCAATGCGGATCCATCATGGGAGGGTCTACTTGCACACTCCATAAAAGCTAGATGCTTGTCTAGAAGTCTTTAAAGCCTAAATAGACTGAAGAGTTAAAAGACAAAAAAAGGTTGAGAGAGCTCAGCTGCCCGGTGAAAGGTCAGTGACAGAGATTGATGCAACAACTGGAGCCATAGACCCCTTCTTTAAATGCAGTAAACTGTGCAGCATATAGCCAGTGTCACCACTTCTTCTTGAAAGTTTTTATTTAACTTCAAAAGCCTAAGATCTGATTATTCAAGTTGTTTATGAAAAGCATAGAAAACTGAATTCAAAAGGGCACAATGCTTTGCTAATTAGTCCACTGATTTGAGGAAAACTGTGCCAGATTTTACCTGTTTAATGGCTTCCATGCCTTAAGAGTAAAACTTAACCGTATTCTTAAATCTTTATCATATGAACAATTCTGCTGACTGACAGGACTACAAATATAAAATTAGAATTATGTATTTCCTAAAGGCTCTGGTCACTCTATACCTGATCCCATAGAAAATGAAAATTTAATTCATTACCAAAATTATTCCTTTTGATAGCGAACAATACAAAACTGATTTAAATGCTGTTTCATTTTCACCTCTTTTTCCAGAAAAAACAGTCATATAAAGATATGCTAACTCAAGTGTGTAACTTCTGGCTTGTAAATGTTGTGCGTTCTGGAAGCTGAAGGGATTTGCCTGTTCAATAAGGGATATAAGGAAGATTTAAATGCCTCTCTCAAGGGAAAGGTTCTGCTGACACAAGTTTAGCCTACATACAAACTTTTATTTCACACAAAATAGGGAAAAGCTCCCAGCATAATTCTGAGTGAAATGAAATAACTGCAGAAAATAGGTTTAATATAAGGTTATGAGAAGATGATATTGTGTATTTTAAACAACAAAATAATGAAAGGTGAAATTCTAACGTCCCATCATTCCTTGGTGGAAAAAGGAAGTCATGTTGATAATGTATTAATTCCCAGGCTCTTATTTTATTCTTCTCGCTTTGGAAAAAGCACATTTGAAAAAGCTATTATAATCACAAAATCAAATGTGCCACGATGGGGGGGAAAAAAAAAAAAAAAAAAGGATTTCACCTGTCACTTTAAAACTCTGTTGCTAAATTTAGTAGATTTCCATCTAGTCTAATTTTTACTTTCCCATAGTAAAAAAAAAAAAAAAAAAAAAAAGGTTAGAACTCTATTTAGGTCATTCTGGTATACACAAATAATATATATCATTTAAAAGCTACAGTGACTTTTATTGTTCATGTCTTCTCCAGAAATCACTTAGCATTTTCTTTGCTGTAGAAACTTGTAATAAAATGGTTATAACAGGAAAAGCAAGTCACCCAGCAGTATAACCCACAGAGAAATGAACACTTCAGCACTTATTTTTTATGGGCTAGTTAACCTCATTGGATTTATATAACTGCCAAAGCCTGACCTCCATTACTGTTGATCAGAGCTAAAATTTACTTCCATAACATATTATACTGACCACTTTAGAGAAATAAAGGAAAACAGAAAAGACACAGAACTTACTCTTATTATTGGATATATTTTTCTCAATCTCTGAAGCTTGCCATTAACAGCTAAACTGGGTAAACTGGAAAGTAAGTCTATGTTCATGCTCTAAAGCCCTCCAACAACCATGATCTAGCAATTTCCAAATGTGGAAGTCACTATCAAATAAATAAGAAAGGACAAGCTAAATCTAAAATATGACCTACAGCCAAGTGTTAGGACCTGAGTGAGAGTTAGAGCTCTGATTGAGTTAACCCCGAATTCTGATTTTGTAATAATACATGCATTTATGCTAGGACACTATTTTGTCAATTTGCCAGCAATCATCTGTCACTATCTGATTATCTGAAATAGGGTTTATCTGTTCTTTGATTCACTTTCTATTAACTTCTTTATAAAGTCCTAGTTATCCCACAAACGTATTCTACACATTCAAAATATTTGGATAATTAGAATCCTATAAAATAATTATCTTTATAATAGTGTAATCAAATTGAAAAAGCCTGATAAATATACATCATAATGATGAAAAATAGTTTAAAATAATGTGTGAATATTAGCTCCTTTTCTACAAAGGATGATAACCCCATATACTTGATTATCTTGAGTAATAAGCATGGTTAATAAAATGTATAAAACTCATACTGATTTTGGTATAAACATTGGTTGACTAATCTGTCCGATTGGCCTCACCTTATAGCTTTTTGTCAGATACTCTGATTAAGAAATGGGTCTACTCGGTATTTCTGAAAAGCCAAGTATGCATAGGTTTCTAAATGTACTATTTAGGAAACTTGGTCCTAAAATTTATGTTAATTTTATTGTAGAAGGAAAAGAGGATTTAAAAATAGCAATACTTTCCTAGAAGTGAAATTTCAGAGATCAGTGTAAAAATATGAAAGACATAAAGAATTAAAACTGGCTATTGTGTGACTTTAAGTGATTTTGATTGCCTTGTTACATGTAATTGGGTCCAAATGAGTATCTTTAGTATTGCAAACAGAATCTGGAGTTTTGCATCATTCTTTACTTTATTTTATTTAGCTTTGTTATAAGTTTTACTTTTCCTGCTTCCCGATTTTATTTAATTTACTATATTTATCTTCGTGTACTATTCTTATTCTTTTAATTCCTTTATTTTCAAGACCAAGAAAACAGACAAAAGGTAGCATTACTGCACATTTCCCTGGAGACACTGTAAGCAGAACAATCAGACTTCAGAATTAAATGCTGACTTTATTTATTAGAGGCAAGGCAGGATTTTACCATAAACCTTCAAGAATCATAAACCAAGACGCAGGAATTATGAGATTGGCTTGAAAAACACAATTTGGGACTAGAGGAAGAGGAGAGGAGAGTGAGTTCCTCTCCTTTGCCCTTTGTATTTGTGCTTCTAACTCACTCAGATATGCTCTAAAAGTTTTCTAACCACAACAACAGAGGTTAGAGACATACTATTTTTTAAATTATTCTAGTGTTAGAGATATCAGGATCTGGGTGGCGAACAAACTAATGCCATGAGATATTTCTTAAAAGCCATTGTAGCTGCCAGTTGAGTGGCAAGAAGACAGCTGTTCTGGAGTCTTTTACCATGGCTGTGAGATGTACATTTGCCTACCATCATCATTGATTACAACTAACCAAAATATATAAATATATGAACTTTATGCCGAAGTGCATTTTTCTTAATTTGATAGATCAGTACAGCTAAGCATACAGTTAAAGGTGGATGGAGGCCTTTTTGAAAGCGGTCCATCTGCTCATCCCAAAGAATATATGTGTTGAATCATATTCCTAATGCCGAACTGTGAGCAGCATCTTCAGGACACCTTGTGCTGTTACTTCCCCATGGGTAATCTAGGCCTCTGTTTGATTTTTGAAATCAGTCTTTTAAAAGATTTTACGGTGAATGTATCAAGACTTAATAATATTTACCCTTTCAGTAACCAAATAATTCAGAAGCATCTGGAGCATTTCTTCAAAATTTCTTCATTTTTGAATTGTAACGTATCCTAAGCAGTGGCCAAGTCTCAAAGGAAAGGACTGGTAAAGGTAAATTTACATTAGAGTGATAATATAGTGATATTAGATTGATTTTGAAAATTTAATATTCGCTTTCACTGCTAGCTGCAATGATGTCAGTAGATGTCACGTGATTATGCTTTTTACGAAAGATTAGGGCTGAATCCTTGTTACTGAAAGTTTGCAAATTGCAAAAAGTCATGGTGCAGTGAAAAAAAAAAGATAAAGAAAAAGCAATGATTCTTTCTGTATTTATGTATTAAAATCTCCCTTAACTTTGAATTTGTAGGTTCCCTCCAGATAAGAGTATAGTGGAGGTTCATTTCTATATTCTTCTGTTTCGCTTTGTTTTAACTTCCTCCACTTGAAAGTATTAAAAACGTCTCCAAATTGTCTTTTAGATAACAACTGTACACTCAGAAATAGGTTTCAGACATTAGATTAGTCCTTCCGGAATGATGATGCTGAACTATTGACCTGCAGAGAGAGAGATGATGATGTTGACTTTCACTCTGCCTAGTTCCCTAGCTCTAGTAATTTTTCCTCTAAAATTCAGTAGTGGCAGATTACAAAGTAGGGGTCAAGGCAAATGAAGTGGCAGCCAACCCACTGCATTATTCTATGCCTGTGATCTGTCTTAGTCTCTTGGTCATTCAAATGCAGGTGATGGTTTCAGTGCTGCAATAGTGAGGTGAAATGTAACTTGATTTAATATTTTAACCAGAAGGGATTTCTCTCTTTCTCTGCTGCCTGGATGTAAAGCCTTTGATGATAACCAATCATGAAGGCAAAGTATATAATGAATGAAGGCACTGGGTGGTAGTGCTACTTGTAAAAAAGGAACTTGGAGACAGTTAAATCTGTGGGTTTAAATTTAGACTAGGCAAGTAATTTGTAATGAATTATTTATTGGGTTAAAATTCACCAACATTTTTTTTCTGTTCACCAGTTGTCCACAAACATATGGCAAAATTCTTGGATTTATTCATTATCTAGAAAATATTCATTTATTTCCTCAGTGAATAAATTCTTGGCCTGCAGATTGCTCATGAGCAGTTCATAGGGAATATTCAGAAGATGCGCTGTGTGTGTTAGTTTCCATGTCTGCTTCGATACACTGAGAATTAGCACTATTATTATGACTAAAAGATCACATGAACAGATGCTGTGCTGACAGCAATATTTCAGCTAGCCCTTTATTTAATTCTCATTGGAACATAACATGGTAGCCTAATATAACACGTCAGGATTTACCTAGGGTATATCATAGCTCTTATTAAATGAAAGATTGTTTTTATTATGGATTGCTTTTATTATAGATTGCTTTACCAGTCCTGTTTAGAGTGTGGCCCCAGCGTTGTGTTGGCACATCTGAGAGGACAGAGAATTGCAGTTCAGTCAGGAATGAGTGTTTAACAGCAGGACGCCTTTACAGCAATATTATCAGCAAAATCTATTCCATTAAAGGATTGCATAAAAGAAAAAATGCATATTAATATTCTTGATTTACATTATGATGCAGACACATAGCCTCTGTAGAGAGCAAAGAGACAGATCTTAGTTTTTTACTTAGGCCGGGGGGGGGGTTGTTTGTTTGTTTGTTTGTTTGTTTTTCTTATGTTAGCGATTCAGAAGCATGCACATTGTAAAAAGAATGTTTTTGTGCTGGAAGAAATATGTCAGTAAAATTAATAAAAATCGATTGGAAACTTCCCTGTTCGGAGAGCTGACAACATTTGCATAATTTCAGTAGTGTACAGACCCCAGCTGTTAAGGACTTGACTCGTGCCTCAATGGAGATGGTCAGGTTTGAGGTGGTGAGCTAAGTAGCAAGAACTACTTTAATAGGGTTCTTTATACAAGTCATTCTCATGCCTGTCCTTTTCTTTCCTGCAACCTACAAAGAATATTCTTCAACTTCCCCCTGTACACATGGTCTCTAGACTGCTACAGTACTTCTCCGCAAGGCCCACTAAGGCAGAGGACGTTCTTTCTTGTTTTTCTTCAGCAGAGCACGAATGATACACTTGGGAAGAGAACAGTAGGGAAATCTTCTTAGCTCCCCCAGAGAACTAAGAAAACTGCAGAAAAGAAATTTTTTGCCATCCCAAGGGGCTTTGTGTATACCCTTCTTTAATGTTCAGAGGTACAGCATGCAACATCCACTGTCTGGGTGTTTGCTTACTGGGTATGACCTGCTCTAAATGTTTCTTGCACTGTAGTAATGTAACTGGATTTATAAATGGGGGATGTGATGCACCTATTGTAAAAATGTAAATTTGAAGAAGAAACAAGCCTATTTTATAACTTCTGGCAATTCAGTTCATTACAGTGTTGCTGAAAAATCCTTGGCACATGATTAAACATCATTGAAAAGCATATGATATGAAAATGAAAGATGATACTCTTTAAATTAAATGCTTTTTATCTTTAATGTGTATACTGCTTAAGAAATAAAGAAAAAACACACAAGTACTTAGCTTGAATTTTATGAAATCTGTGAAGAAATCCAGAAGATAGCCACTGAATTTCTAGGTCATAAACTGTAGACGTAGGTGCCTCATCTCCTGATGGTGAGCATGTCGGGAAGTGCTGCCTTGCTCAAAGCTGGGTGTTCAGACACATCCCCACATCCCTTGCTTGAGTAGCACCCTCCAGGTTATTGATATAAGTAGACTCTGCCTCTACTGAACATACATAGTACCAAATTCAACTCAAAGCATTGTATCTTCTGATCAAAGATATCAAGGGAAGAATTATTTCAACTTTTGCACCACAGTAGAGATTGAAATTATTATTCCTAGAGTGGGAGAACTGGGTTCGTTGCTGTTCTCAGTTCAAAGAAAGGACTCCCTTTTTCTATGCCAATGACCTAAACAGCAAGCTACAAAACTCATGAAGAAGGACCCTCCATCGCTTCAACTGCAGATGCATTTCTGTGCAGTCACTAACACAAGATTTACAAAAGGGGAATAAACAAACAGAGGGTAGGTTTGTTTCCTAGTGATTAATATCTCTTCATCAGAAGTATGAATTGTGAATTTGACACCAACGATATTCTTGAACTGAGATTTTCTGCTGCATTTGTTGAGTGTAATGAAAAATGATTGCAAATGGCCAGCATGATTTAAGCAAAAATATTGAGGAAATTGTTTTAAACTCAATTTAATCTCACCAGGTGAGATTAAACTGGTGAGACACAAGCACTTAATGGAGAAAAGAGAAATGAAGTTTCATTGTGTTGGTGGTTTGGTGCTCATATTGCCTGTTTTAAGTACTTGTCATACTTGTCTCATTGAGAAGTGCCAGCTTTTCCCTTTCATTGTATGGAATGTGGGAACGTAAGAAATCCCTGAATTACCCTCCTGGGCTCACTGCCTAACACTGAATTGCTGTAATGCTTTGTGCCAGGAAGCCTAATCCCATTTGGAATCTGACCCAAATTATTTAATTTTATTACACCCAAAGGCTTTGTGATAGCTTTTATGGGAGGTTTCTAATATTTGTGAAATAAATACAGGTAATGTGTTGACTTTAGGAGAGCAAATGCTGATTTAAAAAGTCTTCATATTACTATTATATTTCAGTCCTCATATTACACCTGCCAGCGTAGCAGTGAGAAAACTGATTCACCATTAGGAATACCTATTGGCATTTATGATAAATAGGAATAACTATTTCATCTCAATAAAGAGCAGTGTTTTTACTTGGTCTTATCAGAAGTCTTTTGAGATGTAAGAAATGGAGAATGTTTTTATCTCAAGAATGAAACAATTTAAAAATGAGGACTGTAGACTCAAAAACAGTGGCCATACTGTTTAGCTATGTTTTTCATTTTAGTTCAGTTATCATACTTTTTAAAAGTGGAATTTGGAATAGAATTACCTGATTTTGTACATTATCATCAGTATATTGTCATTTACTTTCACCAGAATGCCAGTTCTCAGAAATCTGCATTATATTTGAATTGATAATGACAATATAAGTCTTCAGATATTTTAAAAATAGTCACTTTAAAAATAAATTTATCTATAGCATTTTTGTACATTCTAATTTTTTAAAAAACCTGGAGTGTGGTTTTTTTATGGTGTATGATTTAATTGTTAATCAGTTGGTATCTCTAAAATAGCTACTCTATCATACAAAATCTTGGAATAATTTAGGAAAAATGAGATTCTAAGAAACTAGTGGATTAAAGACCTCTTGTCAATGTATAGAAGGAAATATTGGTGACTTTAATGAAAACAGTATGAACATGAAAGAGTCTCAGACATCATCTGAATTGAAGGTGGAATATTTCCCCTACAGCAATAAAAATGAAAGTGCAAAATTTTTTTATAACCCACCCACTGTGCCGGCAGTGCCCAAGATCCTCCGTAACCTCTGTTTGACTTGTCACTTGGAAGACAAATTTGTTCATAGATCATGACTGTCAGAGTGCCTTTTCTGCAACTGTATCAGTAATTAGCTATGCCTTGTTAGTGCTCAAGGCAAGTACATCTGTCACATTGAAATAAAGGGTCAGAATTTTCTCCATTTTAGATAACACGTTAACCTTTCAGCTTTGTAGCATCAACAAAGATCCAAACTATTGACAAGACTGTGTCAATGGCTTCTTTAAATGTCTGTGTTGTATTAGACTGCTATAAAAATGTTGCCACTCTAGCTGTTTTAAAGATTTTTTTATTAAATACAGAGTAAATCAAGAATTTGGGGAGAAATGGGGGGAGCTGGTTTTAGTTTAGGCATTATCCTAAAGTCTATTGAGCTTCTCTGTGACTTTCTGGGTGCCATCAGTTTCAATTGATTTTGATGTAGCTAGGATCAATCCTTTGCTACTTAATTGTATTATAGCTGTCTGTGTCTTTGAAAACAGTTACAGAGCTATCTATCAATCTAGATGCACCAATAAAAATGACCTCGTATAATTATAACTAATAAAAAAATTAGTTTATGCACATCGATTATGGCTATCTTACCAAGAGGCAGCCATTTATTAAATAACCTCATGAACAAGATGGATTGCAAGTATAATGAGGTGGATCTGTGTTAGTATATGACATTATCAATCAAAGATACAACAGTCCAGGTATCCTGCACTTAGGCATGCACAGAACAGAAAAGAATGATGGGCTGTTCCAGAGTAAGCTGCCCCCCGACTTGTCTTTGACATTTACCCTTTCTCAGTCTAACAGAATCAGGATTATTTAATTTACACAAAGTTAGAAGTAGCTACAGACCCACAAAGGGCTGTAACATGCATGCTGTTAATTACCACAGTGCAGTCTGTTCTTTTGCCAAATGAGGAGTCCTCTCATGTTCTATGCCAAAGTTAATGGGCACAGTCAGTGCAGGAGATGCCAGATTCCAGATTTGGTCTAATCAGGGAATCCTTGATTAGCTAGCTTTAGCCATTTTTGATACCTTGTGCTACTTAAGTGTCACCAGTGGTTGGAACAAGACAGTGTTGGACATAGAGGACAGAGTAATGAGTTTATTAAAGAGTTTTTTACATGTGTGACAAATTGTTTCCCGGTGGTAGATGAAATCCATTAAAACATATTATTAAATGGCGTATTTCCTCATGGAGGTTAAACCTGTCCATGTGCTTCAATGCAGTACAGTTTTGCTGTAATGTGCAGTAGTCTGTTACCCCTTTTTCAACTTATTTACCTTTTTTTCTGCTTAGCTTTTCCTGTGATGGTCTGTCTTAGGATAACCTGTACTTTAAAATTCATTGGCCACTTTGATTGGTTTTCCATTGAATACAACGGGGGCCTAAATGTAGTGTCTCAATGTTAACATTCTGCACAGTGGATAACAGAACTAATGTGAGGAGGACTGAATTTTCTGAATTTTCACGCTTGTGAACTAAAGTAATTTTCAGGGGGTATATTAATCTGTAAAACATTATTTGGCATGCCTATCCCTTGATTTAGAAAGGCTAAAATCTGCTTTTCCTTGCTTTTTACTTGAAAACTGTCTACAAGCTTATTTGTTTTTATTTTCTTGGGTTTATATATTTTGTTTCCAGGACTTGATCTGTGTAGAAAAGACAGCTGCCATTCAATTAAACTATCATGAAGCAGACTACAGAAATATCTGACTTTTAATTCTACTTTTTTAAGCTTCTATTAAATAAAAATGCAACTCAGAATGAAAGTAGCTGTTGGTGGCTGCTCCCTCAGATGAGAGGAAAGAAAAAAACCCCTCCCAAATCATAAAATTAATCCTCACAGGAAAGGACAATAAGTGAAATACTTAATGTTCTGGCAGTCTCTTGCTTAAGATTCATGCAGCCACGATGTATGTATAAGTTATAGCAGTTATAACAGTTATATAAATTTTATAAGCTATATAAATCTTCCTTTGCATGCTCCATTTGGGTTTTGTTAGGCCAGTCTGCTTTGCATGGCCACTGTTTTAGGCATGGAACCTCTAGAGTAATGTTTTTTAACAATTGTATATAGGAGTGAGTATCATAATGGGTACTTTATATTAATAGCATAAATTTCAAGATATTCTTCCGTGACTTCGAAGATTCTCAGGAATTTTGAACGTCTGTTTCAGCTATCACCTCAAGGAGGTATATTCAAGTGATATCTTAGATTGCAATATAATGGTCTAATTAATTGAGAGCATTTGGGGATTTACAGTTCAGGAACAAAGAACAAATACGAGATGACTCCTATTTTTTCTTGTTTTGTTTCATTTTGATTTTTCTTTAAGAAACCAAACGTTACTTTTCACGGAGTGATACATGATAAGGTCAACACTGCAGTGTGACTTCACACTTCATTTTCTCTTCACTACTGTTCTGAAGAAGGACTATTTTTGACTGATTAAATGGAATAAAAAGAAACCGCACATTTTTGCCTTTCTGATTTGAAAATTATCTCACTCTCAAATAATTTCACCATTAAGTGCTGGTTTTGATTTTCGTTGCAAACTGTTTCTCATTTTGCTTAGGTACACAAACTCTGCAATTTTGGACCCTGTAATGCATACCTAAATTCTTTACTATAGTTGCTCCCAAATATCTACGCTTGATCCCATAGCTTCTGGCACATATCTATTTTTGCTGTGCTTCATTTACATTGTGAAACTTCACAATTTCAAGGCAGGGAAACACTACTTCTAAAAGCTTCATTCCACCCCCCCCCCCAAATTACATGTCCTCTGGTACCAAGAAAATAATCCAGGTCATATTCAAAAAATAAGAGCTAAGATTTCCTGTCATATGTTCACTTCAAGATTAAATATGAAGAATTTTATTCAAACTTTCTTTTTTTCATTGGGCACATGGATTTTTATTTGCTCATACGGATTGTTAACCCGAACCAGTGTATTGCAATGGAAAGACTGCAAACTATACTGGCAAAGATGGTTGCATACATTTGGTCACTTCAATTCAGGATAGTCCCAGAAAATGTTACAGCTCAAACAGAAGCTCTTTGTAACATTTGGTTTCTTAAAGAAAAATCAAAATGAAACAAAACAAGAAAAAATAGGAGTCATCTCGTATTTGTTCTGACTTTGTTCCTGAACTGTAAATCCCCAAATGCTCTCAATTAATTAGACCATTATATTGCAATCTAAGATATCACTTGAATATACCTCCATGAGAAGATAGCTGAAACAGACGTTCAAAATTCCTGAGAATCTTCGAAGTCACGGAAGAATATCTTGAAATTTATGATATTAATATAAAGTACCCATTATGATACTCACTCCTATATACAATTGAAAAGTGACACTACCAGGCACTACTTAACCTAGAAATTTGACTCGGTATATTCCTGCACATTAACTCACTTCTAGCTGACAAGCGTAACGATGAAAGTATGATGAAAGCTTATGACAACGTATTAAAAGCCTTTGCTTATTTGGTGGTTAGGAGTTAACTTAGGCCTACTAAAGGAGACTGTTGCTAACTGACTTGTGTTGGCTAGTTAGTGTTGTCTTTTGAAAGCTAAGCAGTTCTTTTAAGGAGAATGATAGAAAGCACAGTTACGTGAGTACGATCTCTAAAACCATAAGAAAACTAGCAAGAGGGAATCATGGACTACCATGATCCTGGCATAGTATACACCTTGACAAACACTGGTCTAGTTCTCGATTAAGTACATAATCCCTCATTATCTTCTTAGAGTAACTGAAGTATACCTAGCAGAAAAAAAAAAACAAACAACCTTTTCTGTTGCTGAGAACTCTCTTTTCTTGGTAACTAAGGCGGTTCTGAATGTAAAATGGACGTTTCTTGCTAAGTAGGTATTCCTTGGGTTGGAGAGGAGCAACGAGTGGTGACTCCCAGAATGCCGAGTTCAGAAGTTAGTGCAAACCTTATCTGAAGAATTCAAAGGTAGGCATGTTTGTAAATCCTGTCAGGAAGTTTGTCATAGACAGGCTTTTTGGTTTTGGAAATGTTGGAAGAAGGGACTCCCTTGAAACCTGCTGAAACTTCTCTTGAAACCTTTCTTTTCCTTCCTAAAGATCTAAAGAACTGTGGAATTTTACCAATGATTTTTGCACTTGAGTTTAACTTTTAACATTAGATGGAGTTGGAGAACAATGATTACAAATTTTTGTCAATCAAAAGTGGTAAATAAAATAGATTACCTCATTTACATTTGTAGGTTTAAATTGTAGCTGAACGAGATATTTGCCTAGGTATGGTAGCCAGTGTATGACAGAACTGGAAGTAAATCAACTTAATTCATGACTGTCAAGTACACAACTATGTATTAAAATAAATGAGTGTCATCTTAAAAGCTGTTGTTCGTTCACAGATCTATGGCATGAAAAATGTAATAAAGGAAAGCTGGCAGCATAAGACAATTTAGAAGAGGCTTCAGGTGTTGCAGAGCTCTTTATCCAGAGCCTGTAAAATGATCCTTTGACAAAATGCTACAGATTTGAACATTTTGTCATTCTAGATGTCATACATATCAAACAAAAGGAAGATTTACAGTGCCCGGGGATAATAAATGAAATGCATTTCCCATCCCAAAATTTTGAGACAACTACAACATTCATAAATCTCTCTCATAATTTTTTCTACATGTCTGTAAATCAAAGAACCTGTGTCATAGCGGGGATCACAATGTGATGCTGGCTTTTGAGAATGGTGTACTATCAAGCATCATAATTGTAAGTAATGTCACAAAGATGTTCATGTTGCAGATGGAAACGGGCTGAGATTTGAAGGCTTTCCATGACTAACCTTGTGAAGGGTTCTTTAAAATCCTGAAGCTAATGTCAGGGGAATTAATTTAAATGTGAGACAACAACAACAACAAAAAACACTTTTTTCTAATGGAAGAAAGGAACAGAAGAGGGAGATAAGTGTACCACTGCTAGATAGAAGTAGCCTGGAAAGTCGCTGAAGCATATCAAAATGATGAAATTAAACATCTGGAGAGTCAGACAGTAACCTGAGAGAGGTTGCTGTAGTGAACCACATCAGGACCACCTGTCAATTAGTAAAAGAGCTCAGAGGAAATGAAAAACAGAATTCATAAGTCAAGAGAAAACTGATAAGAACAAAGTAACCTCAGATTATGATTTATTCAAATAATGAGAATGTCTTTTGCAATAGATTAACAATCACACTCCCCAAATCCCAGGAAATAACTATCAAAATCAAGCCTATTCCCCTAACATCTTCAAAGCAGCAACCACATAAAAGATGAGTGGGATGGCAGAATGCATCAACAAACCAGGTGTATAAAAAAATAGTTTAAGTATGTTGAGAAGGTGTTATAGCTAAAATGCTTTCAGGACTGAAGCTTTCAGGTCACTGTGTTACTTCTCAGAACAGGCAATCTCTCATTGCTGATGATTTGTTAAAGCAAGAACCTGCTGGTAATTGTTGCAAGGATTTACAATGAAATTCTTTTGAAGTGACTTTATGCACATTTTGATGCAAAAGATTAAAGATAGCATAAAAAGGAGGAAGTATATCAAGCACTTACATGCATTCTTTGCACTGAGATGGATAACCTAAGGTCAGTGTAGCTTTTGTATACTTTCAGATAGGCATATTACTTTGGGACTGTATAACATGTTCAACATAGTGTTTAAAGAGCACACTATTTTTTTTTTTCTGGATGCCCTGTATAATTTTAAATAACCTCTCCCTTTAGAATCCTTATCATTTCAAATCAGATATTGTCTTTATTGCCATATGGAATTTAGTTTCATCAGTTTACTGATCTTGTCAGCTAATGTGCCAGCTACTGCATTTTTCATTTAAAATTTTTAATAACTGTAGGTAGATTTATTCCTATGGTTATGATCACAAGGTAGCATTCAGCTCCTTGTCACGCATAGAAGGACTGATCTGGTTTTCTTTGAGTACTCCTCCAGATAATTTATGGAGGATATTTTGCTGATGTCTCTCCTTATTCAACAGCATAATAGTTGGAGCGTTCTTCAGGGATATACTTTTGACATTTAAACCAATATCTTCCAAATAGGTTTTTAAAGCCAGAGTCTGTAGCTGTTCTGAAGTGGGACTCTCCTGTACCCTTCTGTTCCACTTCAACCAGCATCATTAACTGTGCGGTGACCTAGAGGACAAAAGAACCAACATGCTTACAGCATGCTAACTACTCACACTTAACACACTGAGTGATTAGCATGCTCAGCTGAGAAGAGGAGGTCAGCTTGACATAACTATACAGCATTTAAACATGCTTTGTTTGTTTTAGGCTTAGAAAACCACACCTCTTTCCTGACATGCTTAGCCTAAGTTCATACGCTTGCCTAAGCTCATGAAGTCCAGCCATAGCATTGCCTCAACCTTATGGCTGACAGAAAAAATCCCAACTGCCCTAGCTCTTCATCATCTCTGCTCCTGGCCAGCCAACTAGAAGTTAACCCCTTTCAAAGCCATCTGTGTACTAGCCTTAGTAGCCATCCAACTATATACCAGGCTATGAGGAGAGCACAGTGATTTCTGTACAGCCAACCAAGTTAAAACCAATAGAATAACGTGCTAAATTCAGGTCTTCCTGGGACAACGGCTAACTGTGTGGATAGGAGAAGAGTGAATCATGGAATTTGCTATACCTGAGCTTTCTGTCCTGCATGATGGAAAGCACAGCATTCATTGCTAAGTTGCATGCTTACTTGCCAGTCCTAAATACTGATGTATTTAGGAAAACCACTCAGTATACGTGGTTTTCTATTGTTGCTGCTACTATGAGTGTATTTCATACATTTGCACTGTGTCTCTCTCTTCCTTGTGATCTCATGTGTCAGATACTGAGACTGATTTGAGGAGGATCACTGAGAACCCATCTACCACAACGAAGCAGCCTTGACCATAGAAAAGCTTGGAGTGATAAGTTTTGTGAAGAAGTGCTGAGAGGTGCCCAACAGCTAAAAGAGCAGACTTTATAATCAGGGTACTTGTTTTAAAGGATATCTTTGATTGCAGGAAGGAATCAATACATTTTAATTGACTGTCCATATATATGCTGGTACTGTATACAAATACATTTAAATATATTTTGACGACTTCTAAATTAATACTGCCTTGTCAGATGGAGCATGGGATTCTATGGATCTAGAGGAGTTGTAGCTGTCAAGGAGAAGTCCTGGTTTCCTCATTAGATGATGGAACAAGTCTTATACACTTTTTATACTGATTTTTGCTGGGTATATCCACTTCAAACAATGGAAATCTACTATACTCATTTTAAAATATACATGAGCACGGCACGAATGGATTTCCTTTAACCTTAAATTAATTTTATTTAATTAAACCTCACTGCACTGTTTTTCATAAGGCCACTGTTGTTTTAAGTTTCAGGATCTAAGATCCCTGACATATTTGCTTTGAAAATAGAATCATAGAATCTTAGAATGATTAGAGTTGGAAGGGACCTGAAAGATCATCTAGTTCCAAACCTCCCAAACCTCCCACTAGACCAGGCTGCTCAAAGCCCCATCCAGCCTGGCCTTGAACACTTCCAGAGATGGGGCATCCACAAATTCCCTGGGCAACCTGTTCCAGTGTCTCACTGTCCTCACAGTAAAGAATTTCTTCCTAATATCTAATCTAAATTTCCCCTCTTTCAGTTTAAAACCATTAGCCATCATCCTATTACCACATTCCCTGATAAAGAGTCCCTCCCCATCTTTCCTGTAGGTCCCCTTTAAGTACTGGAAGGCTGCTCTAAGTTCTCACCGGAGCCTTCTCTTCTTCAGGAGTAACAACCCCAACTCTCTCAGCCTAGCTTTATAGGAGAGCTGCTCCAGCCCTCTGATCGTCTTTGTGGCCTTCCACTGGATCCATTCCAACAAGTCCACGTCCTTCTCATGCTGATGGCCCCAGAGCTGGATGCAGTACTCCAGGTGGGATCTCACCAGAGCAGAGTAGAGTGGGTGAATCACCTCCCTCGACCTGCTGGCCATGCTTCTTTTGATGCAGCCCAGGATGCGGTTGGCTTTATGGGCTGCGAGCACACATTGCCAGCTCATGTTGAGCTTGTCATTAACCAACACCTGCAAGTCCTTCTCCTCAGGGCTGCTTTCAAGCCATTCTCCATCCAGCCTGTATTTGTGCTTGAGATTGCCCCAGCCCTGGTGCAGGACCTAGCACTTGGCCTTGTTGAACTTCATGAGGTTTGCATAGGCCGAGCTCTCAAGCCTGTCTAGGTCCCTTTGGATGGCACCCCTTCCCTCCAGTGTGTTGACAGCTCCACACAGCTTGGTGTCATTGGCAAACTTGCTGAGGGTGCACTCAATCCCACTGTCCTTGCCACCAACAAGGATGTTAAACAGCACTGTTCCCAGTACAGACCCCTGAGGAATGCCACTTGTCACTGGCTGCCACTTAGACATCCAGCTGTTGCGTGCAATCATCCAGCCAATTTCTTATCCACTGAGTGGTCCATCTCTGAAATCCATGCCTCTCCAATTTAGAGACAAGTCCAGGTAGATGGTGTCAGTTGCTCTTCCCTTACCCACCAACTCTGTAACCCTGTTGTAGAAGGCCGCCAAATTTGTCAGGCATGATTTGCCTTTAGTGAAGCCATGTTGGCTGTCACCAATCACCTCCTTGTTTTCCATGTGTCTTCGTATATTTTCCAGGATGATCTGCTCCATGATCTTGCCAGGCACAAATGTGAGATTGACGAGCCTGTAGTTCCTCGGGTCTTTCGTTTTTCACTTTTTAAATACGGGTCTATGTTTCCGCAAAAAAGTCATTGGATACCTCAGCTTTCTCCACATCCCGGGTGACCAGGTCTCCCATTTCTTTCTGGAGAGAGCTCACATTTTTCCTAGTCTTCCTTTTTGCACCTACATAACTATAGAAGCTTTTCTTGTTGCCCTTGACATCCCTGGCCAGATTTAATTCTAGTAGACTGTGTTACAGGATAGATTCTTTTCTATTACTAGAAGACAGTACATATATAGGGAAAATAATAGAAAGTGTGCAGAAAATTGAGGTAATTCAATTTGCTTCTGATTATGTAATGCATTTGTGTTATTATTTTATTAACTCTGATGTTATACCAGGAATTTCAGTAATCTGATTGTGTTTCAGGTTTAGACCCCTCTATGAGTTCCTTGACAGGGAACTCATATAATTTACCATCAACTTATGTTCACTCTTTCTATGCAGCTGCTCTCAGTGTTATGTGAATTAGATATTGCAATGGATCATTGCTCTTGCTATCTCAGAGAGCACTTCCACGGATTTCTATTCCCTACAGAGGCATGTCAAACAATCCTCAGCACATTTCTGCCCAATTTCAGCATAAAGGAAAAAGAAGAAAAAGTTTCCAACCTAGTAAAATGGACCCAGCTATGTGGTTTTGAGAGTGGGCTCCCAGCTCTGACAAATCAAATTGCAGTGAATCTAAATGAACAGCACTTAAGCACTCCTTGTCTGTGTCTAGCACTTTAGAGCTGGGTTGATGTTTTGACCCAACATCAGATCCATGAGTTTCCAAATGCATTCTCTCCAGATAGTACTAACACTGACTCATGCTGTCACGATTCAGGAGACGGGCAAGATTCTCCCACTACCTTTGTGGCCTTACATCCACACACCTGTGACGGAGTTGAAAGTTAACATTTCATGCGGGTATATTTTTATGCTCATTTTGACTGCCAGAGGGAATCCAACAAGAATATTTTGCACTCTTATTGAAGAATCTGGAATAACTGGAAGGTGCTGTTCCACAGTCTATTATACCTCCTTCCTTCTTCAAAATGTTACGTATTACATAAATGCTTGAGTTCACCACCTGTAACTTTGCTGGTACTTTCATCAGCCATGTTTCCTTACTCATCCTATTCAGGAGCTAATATTCCAAAATTTTGGCTAATCACAGCACACAAATAGCAAATTCTGTATAGCGAGTGTTCACAGCAGCACTTGCAATAATTAGTTGCAAGCAATCTCGCCATGTGCTGACACGCATATTTGTAACAAAAGTTTCTTGAACATTATTCTTCAAGGAAGGGACCTGTGCATTTACACAGTGCCTTTTGCAACAGAACCTGGATTCTGACTGTGGAGTCAAAAGCTATCACATTACAAGTAACTGATAGATAGGTTTTTGCTTTACATAGTTGCGGATAATTTGCAGATGGAAGAAATGGCTGAACCTTTTGACCCAGTCTGAAGTGTGCAGTCTACTAGTAATATAAATAGGACAAAATTTATTGGTACAAAGTACAAGATCATTTATGGAGTAATACAATTTTTCTCTGTAAGCTGAGAACCTCTGGAAATGACAGATGAGGAGAAAGTCCTAGCTATATTATGTGGTCACAGAGTGACTCTGTGTGATAAAGGAGAAAGCTACTCCAACTCAAGGAAATTTCAAATGAGGCTCCTGTAGGAGAGATGTTATTGTACAAGACCTTGCTGGAATCTTCTTCGTAATGCTGGCATATACAAATTGAAAAGAGGTAGTAAAGGGGTGTATGGATAACATGGGCAACAGAAAGATTTCTACTTCAGTGAAATTAAAGCTGAGAAAGGATCTAGTTCTTTAAAAAATATACGGAATAGATTAACGGTGTGGGAAAATTAAGAATTCTCCTAGAAGAATGATAAAGGGTGCAAATTTGGAATAAGTTTAGACTGGAATAAAGCTGATATGAATACCTGAAAAAATGTCCTGTAGGAATAGTGAGGGGGGAAATATTTGTTCTTAAGTTTGGGTTGACAACATTAAAAGCACGATTGTATGATTTCTCCCTGTGATAAAAATGACAGGCTCCAGACATACTTTACTATTTTGTTTATATGTTGGTGAGTGCATCTGTGTTAACTTACAAACTTCAGAAAACAGTACCTTTGCTGTAATTTATTAAGCATTTTTCTTCCTAGCACTTACCTTGCTGTGAAAAGAAACAGCAGTATGGTCAGCAGAAATATACTCCATCTGCTTTAAGCCAGCTCTGACTGCAGCCCTGGAAGACAGCTTCTTTTCTTTTAAGAAAACTTCTTTTCAGTAAAGATTTTCTTCCCTTACACTCTGATAACTGATGTTTGGAGTGCTGTATTGATAGGTGAAATGGGAAGACAAATATAAAACATGATCTAGCCCTTATTTGTGAAATTGTGAGTTATGTTACAGCAGACTTGTGTGTTTGTTAGTTCAAAATTATTTGCATTTTCAACAGTGTTTTTCACCAATTCCAGTATCATTTGTATACCTGATGAGATGGCAACCTTAGTTTCTTTATTTTTAATCCATGAAGCTTTTCTAGTTCATTGCTATTTTTAAAATTCCCATATTGACAGAAAGTTACTTCCAAAGTCAGTGCAAACTTAACTCATATACACTGGATTATAAAGATCTGCTGTAGTGAACAAGAGCAGCACAAGACCTTTCACTACTGTATTATGCTATGGGTTTATTTGTTTAAGGCAGGAGAAGTTATTTTAAATTGTTTGAATGAGGTCCAATGCAGAGTATCTTTATGTCCGTTGTTATAAATTACACTAATGACAGAAATGACAGTTTCTCAAATAAAGATTTTTTTCTTTCAGTATGAAGCATTTTAGTATAATCTGGAGCTACTTGTTTCCTGTGAACTTGCTGCCACTGATTTTCTGCAGCCAGCTCTTGCTTGAGGAAAGTCTGTGCTCACTGTACAGAGAAACTGAATAGCTTTGCATCTGCTATATGGCATTGGACCCAAGGCTGAAGTTGAACTTTATGTCCTTTTCTTGTGAAAATCTTTTTTTTCTAATAGAACTATTTATTGTTAGGTCTAACATGATCATCTTAAACCACGACAATCTGTAATAAAAGGCAGTTAATACCTTTTGTTCATTATTTAATTTCTCACTTGTGCACAAAGTTCTTAAGTGCATGTATGCCCTTGAAAGACTTTTCCCATATGTATTTGCTATGAAAATGCTTGCATCTTCTCAAAATCTAGGCAATTTTCTCAGGTAACAATATAGCATGCACCTAATTTAAAACATAAAGTTGAGCTGTAGTTCCCACCTTGATCCTGCAATAGCTTTGGTGTAGGCCCAATGAAAGAACTACTAAAATTAATAGGAGTCTTACTACTTACTTTGATAGGGCTTGGATTAAAATCCTGATGGTTCAAAGTACCTACTATCCTGCAGTGTTCCCACATTAGCTGAAAGCCACCTGCCCCTCAAATCAACCAAAAATCACACTGACACATTGGAAACATGCTCTGTTCTTTGGATACACCACTTCTTTGGGATATCTATTGCTTATGCTTGACTAGATCCATTTCTATTAAAACTAACAACATTTAAAGAGAAAAGAAAAATAAATGAAAAAATATTTGTTAACAAATGATCAGGCAAGGGATCCTGGCCTTGCCTAGGTTTTGAAAAAGACCCTGTTTATATATGACTATAGTCCGATGAGAAGGTATTTTGCATCTTGGAGACATAAGAAAATGGTTAAAGAATTTGGGCTCTTCCTTTTGAGAACTTGCTTTTGCTGTCTGTGACTCTGGCATACCAACTTTATGATGATTCTGGCAACGGTATCATACTTATACTTTTGCTAGTGAACTTATGAATATTTTACGTTCTTCCTTTTTTCCTTATCTTGTATGACCCTCCTAGCATCCAGGAGTCTTTCTGAGGTAAGTAGGAAGCCATTGTTCAAAGATGGGTGAGGACTAGGAAGACATTGATTACCTAAATTACTGCTTATATGAAACTTACTCCATGCACACCTGCACAGTTTTAATTTTAGTGTAAAAGTGGCCTGACAGAAAATTCCATTTTCTGTTTTAGAGCATGATATTACGATTTGAAATCCACAGCTCAGTTGACTCAGCTACCTGAAAGCTATGTGACAGTGCTAAGGGAAAAAAGAACCTGATTCAATCATATTCGAGCCCCAAATTTGTTCTAGAGTGTCTTACACCTTGCCTTAACATGATTTTACAACTAGCACAACACAACATAGATATACACAATATAGATCCAGCACCTAATGAGGAAACAATGTTTGTTTAAAAAATTACTGTATAAACTGGACATAAAGTCATGATTTCCCATTATTCAACTCAATTCCCATTACTGTCCATTGAACACCAGTTGTAAGTTGTGCCACTGTTGCAGTAGAAGTTTATCTTGTGAAAAGCTACGAAGGCAAAGGAATGTGAAGTTAATTAGGAGAGGATATAAACTGTGTGACAGTAAAGACTCCTTTCTACTCCACATTTTTTCATTAGCACCTAGACGATATTTGATCCTTACCAAGTCTAAAGTATGTAGTTGCTAAGGGAGGCAGGATACCTATCTCAGGCAGTGCAGCAGTATGGTCTGCATGTTGATCTCCACACATGCTGTACAAATTCCCTGTGCATTACTTGAATAGAAATGTCTGTCGGTGAATAAAAAGCCTGATATTTTGAAGTAAAGAACCCTGGACAGACTTGAATCCCACATGTAACTTTCAGTTAACTGAAATAAATTTGGAAAGAATTTAAATTAAAAAATATATTTACCCTTTCTTTAAGAAAAAAAACAACCACCACCCCCCCCCCCCGCACACCAAACAAAACCAAAAAAAACCACCCCTGAACAAAAGACCAAACTTGTATTATGGAGATGCCCATTAAACTGAGTTTTCAGATAAGAATGAAAAGACTGTTGACAGTCAAATGACAAAATGTAAAAAATGTTGATAGTCAAATGTCAAAGCTCTTTGGTATTCTAAACTTTCAATAGTTTAATGTTCCCAGAATCTGAAAGTCAATTGTCATTTGCACATAGATAAATACCATTGTAAGGAGAACAGAAGGAGCCCTGTAATTCTCAGTCCAACAAATGATGGTGGTGGTACAACAACAAATGTAGTTTCTGAGAGAGAACTCTATATCTTTTAGAACGTATCACTTCAACTAATGAACGTTCCAACCATTACCTCCATAGCCATATTAGGGGAAAGTAAACAAGTCACAGACTAAAATAAATATATGAAAATTCAGGTTTCCAAAATTATATGGCTTCATGTCTTCTTTTGTCTCAATTTTTTTTCATGCTCTACCACTCCTTTGAATGAAAGAGATTACCTGCCTATGGTTTTGAGACCCAACCATGACATGAGGTGAAAGTCCAGGAGCCTGTGGATCAAAGTGAATTGAGACTAAAATGCTGTCAAACCACTGTAACTTCATATGAACTGGGCATTTTGACTTTAGTCCAGAGAGACTCTCAACAATAATCACATTAATTAAACAAACTGGTAAGCGTGGTCTTCTTTCGTTTGTAGAAGGCACTTGGTTGTATTCTTTTGGGCAGTCTTTTCCCAGTGATGGAAAAAGTAATTTCAGACATCAATTTATTTCTTTCATCATACTCAATTCTCAAGATATTCTTTTATTTATTTTTTTTTTAATTTAGGTCTTGCTCAAAGTATTTTTTAAAATGGTAGCATTAGGCAAGGTTGCTCTTGATCATCTCTTTCATTTGTTCTGCCTCTTGAACACATGTAGCAATAAAGACAATTTTTTTTCAGAGTCTCGGGGACACCACAATCAATTATAAAAAGAATTCTTTAGTCTTCCTTTTTTTGCCTTTTTTTAATAGATGTACATCTTACTTAAATCATTAGCATATAAATCAACTTTCAGTATCTCTGAGACATAGCAGAAGCCTACAGCAGGACAGGCATGCTGCTCAGCACGTTTTGGCTCTGCAAAAGTGGCAGAAAGTCCTTGGATATTTTTCATGAAATAGACATATTCATTAAATAGACAAATTTTCACGAAATGACATAGATAAGCACTAACTTAGGGTTTATATATAATGACTTTTAAAATTGTGGAGCTGCAAATGTCCCCTCAGCTCTCTCATGTCTGCTTCGGTCAACTATCTGAGTGGATCCTCATGTGAAGATGAGGAGTATTTTTAGGGACCCAATCATCAAAACCTTTTAATTCATTTTTTCTTGTAAAAATTGTCTCAGGAATTCACATACTTGTGGAATGTAAGACTCACCAACTTAACCAAAAGACAATATCTAAATCCAACCACTGATTTTCACTTCTTATGGTAAGACGTTCTAAACGCAGGTTTCAAAGTACTTCCAGTAAGTCTATTCCAAACTTGTTCATGAAAAGAAATGGGACAAACCACACAGAAAACTTATGATAAGAAGTTGACCAGCAGTTTGTTTCAGCACCAAAGATAGAAAACAAAAGTCTGCATGAACCTACCCACCCATAAATCCAATAATTGGACAGCTGTAGCTAGATATGCTTAGAACTAGCTGTATTTTACAGAAACTTGAAACAACCCCACATAGGAAAGCACTGGAGCAACATTTTGCCTTCCTTTTGTTCTTTGCAGACTGATTTATGGTAAGGACATTTTGCTTCCTCTAGAGATCAGAGCACATCCTCTCTGAGGGTCTGCTGTGTAAAAAAAAAAAAAAAAAGCAGGGGGAAAAAAAGGCAATCAGGTAGTTTGGCACCCTGCCAGAGTTCTCATTGACTCCCCACATGTGCCGGCTACCTGGCTTTCCTCCAGGGCTTGAAAATGCTATCTTTCAAAGATGAGATACCAAAGGCCTATCGACCATAGAGACATTTTCCAGGGCACACTTCTTACCTCTGAACAGGTCAGAATTAAACTCCACGTGCTGTCTTTAGGTTTTCTGTATAAATTTATCTGCAAGTGAGACATTTCCTAGACAGCTGCAAAAAAAAGAGAGTCCATCTGCAGGCATGGAATTAATTGAACACGCAGGCAGAAACTTATTCCAACTAGATAATCTGTATAAATTCTTTAGTGAGAAAAAAAATTGTAGATGTATTTTCCACATCCAATATGCAGCTCTTGACATCTTAAAATACTTAAAGGTAATCAATAGAAAAAAACATGGGAACAATCCTTTGGAAGAAATGCATCACTCTCTACTGCATATATTTTGCTATTTTTTTCTCATGTTGAATAAAGTGAATTAAGAATGACATTGAAGATGCTCTAGATGTGATTATGGCTCACCTTCACTCAGACATTGTTTATACAACTTCCATTACATGCACTAATTTAGAAAGTCTAATTCGCAATTTCCTATTTTCAGTCTGACTTGCAGATTCAATTTATATTGCTGTATGATACTTTCTGAGAATCCATATATAGAAAGGATTCTGTAGAACTGTTTTGCACTCAGTCTCTGGTGAATAAAAAACATGTCTTAAATGCAATAGTTTATAACACTTTGCAGATATAACATTGTGAACAGTTAAATAATACTTAAACTACAAAAAGAAAAAATGCTAGAAATATTTAAAAAATGTGGTACCTGCTTTTATTTTAGAGGACATTCTGGAGTAGAGTTTCTATCTAGGATTTTACCACTCCATTGGGTACCAACAGACTATCAGAACTGAAGGCACATATTTATTTTTAAGCATACGTATATCCTAATAAGCACAGAAACAGGGATGAGGGAAATTAAATGATTAATTAACATTCACTTTATTTTTTGTTCAGTTGTAAATGAAAACCACTGTTGTAATTTTGCACAAAAATATGTGTGTGTTTTATAAAAACATTATGTCTGTTCCTTTAGAAAATGTTGAGAAATAGTGACTTAGAGATGCATAAAATATGTTCAGATCAGTCAATCTCATACACAGAAATACTTCCAGTCTAGTTGTTCAGATTTTTTAAAAAATGCTTTGTGGCAAAGGAAATGGGTTTAGTCTGATATTTTTCATTAGTATGGGAGGTAATATTAATGTGTAATTTTATAAAAAATTTTATAAAAAATAAGTTGTACTGAGTCACTCCTATGTAACAGAATTTCAGATATTTTCTAATTCTGTGAAGATTCCTGAAGGACAAAAAAAAGTGTTATAAAAGGAATTGACCTTTGATTTAACTATCATACAAAAGTACATACATTGCTTTTCTTTACTGCCTATTGCTTTACTTAAAAAGTTTGTTTTGACCAGGCAGTCATTATAACGTTCTAATAAATAAGGCTAGACTGGAGAAAGTTTTCAATTACTTTTTTATTGTGTTGGAAACTTTGTGTCTTGTTTTATATACTTCAATTTGGTTTTGGATAGTACATCAACAGTTAGCAACGTGCCTCAGTACATGTTTAATTTCTGATAAAGTTATGTGCTCCTCTGCTTTTCCTTGTAATGGCAGAACAGGTCAAGGAATCACATGATTTTTCAGAGTATTAATCTGTTCTTGTGACATCTGTATCTAAGGCTAAACATCTCTGTCAGTGTTTTCTGTAGCAACGATACTGAATTCAGGTAGAATTCCAACTGAAGCCTTATCTTTCATCACTAAACCCTATGTTTGTTTCAGCTGCAGGTGGCGGCATGAGGAAAAAACTAGATCACAAACAGGCAAAGCACAGAAAAACAAGATAAAAAAAAGATTAAAAAGATTTAAAAAAATAAAAAAAAAATAAAGATAAAGAAAGTTAAAATAAAATAAAATAAAATAAAATAAAATAAAATAAAATAAAATAAATACAAAATACACTTTAAAATGTTTCATTTAAATTGTTCAATCTTCTTTCATAAATTTTTGGTCTTCCGTACCTTGTAAGTATACCTTAATATCCCTGAACAGATGTTTAGAGGGCAACAGAGACACTGCAATCAAAAAACAAACAGTAGCTTCCCAGTATTTCTCTGATTTTGAAATGAATCATTCAATTCATATGTATCATTTTCAGTTTGCTACAGTGATTTCTGAACGTAAACAATTTACTAGCATTTTCTGACAATACCATAGCTTAAGAAAATGTCTTATTTGAATTTTGAAGGATTTATCTGCTGTCATTCTGACAGAAGTTTCCAGATGTCAAAATGAAATGAGATTAGGACAGATATTTCAGATAAGCATACATAATATTTTATTCTTACATAAAATGGATTAACTTTTTTGGTCTGAAGTTGGCAAGATTCCTGCTGTTTTCTGTGTGGTCAGTACACCATACTAACACGTTTTGCTGTTTTAGTTTTACACTTCCTTTTTCAGGTTTGAGGTCAAGAAGTATAAAGTTGTGTGGAAGTGAAGGGAATCAAAAGAGGTAAAAGAATGTGTTTCTGTCCTAAAAGGATG
Source organism: Chroicocephalus ridibundus (assembly GCF_963924245.1). NCBI lineage: Eukaryota > Metazoa > Chordata > Aves > Charadriiformes > Laridae > Chroicocephalus > Chroicocephalus ridibundus. Next base: position 63,414,198 of record NC_086284.1, read on the forward strand.
CACGATGGCAGGAGGGGTAACGGTACTCTGGAAGGCAGAGACTTGGAAAAAGGGTCAGGATAGACTAGCAACAGATATTCGCTTAAGTGAGATGATGTGGTAAAATGGACTGATGAGTGTTTTGGATACATAATCTGGGTTAAGGTGAGGCCAGGATAATACAATATGATGCAATATTTTTGTGTTTTTCATTACTGAGGTACATAGATTCTTTTTATCTTTTTAATTACAAAACTGATGCTCATGATTAATGGACTTAATTTATCACCGTGAAATTAGAAGATGACTTTTGTGCAGTAGGTAAATACTTTCTAAAGATAAAAACAGTAATATGAATGGATGTTACACTATTTATTAGTTTAGGGGAAGACAATAAAATGAGAACTTTGGTGCTGAAGCCACACATTTTACTGTTACAAAAAAGAAGACATTCACTTTAAAACAAGAGATATTACCTCCTTGAACAAACTACTGAAGAAGGTAGCTGATTTTCCACCTCTTAATGGCTTTAAATCAAGATGAAATGCTTTTCTGCAAGAGGTGCTTTTGGTAAACACAAGATATGCTTCAGTCAAAGACAAGCTATTGTTCTCAAAAGAGATTTAATGAGATGAAGGGGAATAACCTGTGATACGATGGGACAATGTAATACTTCTCTGGCCTTAAATGCCATAAATTTATGAAGTCACAAAAAATGTCTTACATTCTTTTATGAGATGCATTTAGTGTTGATATTTCTATTACAGTTCCTATTTTCACCCTTTCTAAATATAATACTTGCATTCTTTTAAGTAAATTGACACAGTTGAACAGTGAAGTTGAGGGCATACGATGTAGTACTTATTTAAAATAAATATTTTATTTCAGTTCAGTAACCTGGGGAAAGCAACTGTTAAACTGGTAGATGAATGTGTTCTTTATCTGTAACTGGATTTACTATTTGCATTTTGTTGTACAAGTTAAATTTATTTTAAGAAGTAAGAGCAAGAAGAAAAGGTTTCTAGTGAAACCTTTAACTGACATCAAGCTCAGAGGAGGAACACAAAAGTTACTCTTACAGTTCTAACAGTTTTCCCATCTAATTTTTAACCTATGAGGGCTTTTTTTTTTCATTTTAGTGTTAAGACACGCACCCCGTGAATGAAAAAAGTCTATACTTTCATCAGTGATGATACATATTTGAAAATGATCCTTTATCTAAAATTTTGCTCCTATTTTTTTAATCCTCATCTGCTTTTCCTGTTTCTTTTAAATTATCTTTTATATGGATCAATTGAAATTTTACCTACTGGATGATTTAGTTACGACATTGTCTTTCAACACCTGTACAGCATGTGAAATGTCAATAAATCCTATGTTAACAACAGTTGCATTTGACTTGCTGGTACCTAAATTATCCTAATCCATCCATGCATATGGCTACAGCGATTGTGTATTTTTACAGCACATTTTGCAATATTTGTTTCATAAATGCATATCTTAGTTTATAGATTAGATATTACTATGCCTGACTAAAAAACTTAAACACAAAAGATTTAGGAGAAAGGCAAGGAAGGAAAGAAAGGTACAGCTAAGTCACCTCCAAAAAACAGTGTGAAGACTGTAAACTCAAGAATGCCCCTGACAAACTTTAAGTGGTGAAGATAAAAGGTGATTTTAAAACCTTTAAGGAGGAAAAGGGGAGTCAATAATCCTGAGCTGTTCTGCTGAGGTTAAGCCTCTAAAAGGGAGGCTGGATGGGCCTGTTAGGGTATCTATGCTGATGAAATGATTACGAGAGGCCTGTGGCTCAAAGACTTATTCTAAGAGATTTCATCTCACAGACTCAGGGAAAGAAGACAGTGAAATTTGTCCCCAGACGAGTTGACAGGGGAGAGCCTGAGCCACTTTGGCAAAGTCTCTCAAGATTCAGGAGGTATTTCAGATTGATAGAGTGCCTCATCATTCTCTGTGCTGGGGCAGTCTACCACATCTGAAACTGATTCAATTTCATGGTATCACAAGCCACGCTTATCTCAGTGTACTCTGCCTAGGATTTTACTTTTTCTCATAACCATATTTCTGTCTGCACAGAAAAGGTCCTCCATTCTAACGTGGAACTTTTGCCCTTCATGGGTCTGTTTTCATTGCATGCCCACTGGGGTGAGAGTATCCAAGGCGTGAGAAGTGTCTGCCCTATTGTCTAGTTTGAATGTAGATTAATGTCTACAAGTGACTTGCCATTTTTATTTTGCCCACGTTTTATCTTGGCTTTCTCTCCCCCAAATCATAACGAATGCTGATGTCTTTGGTCCTTTGCTCATACTCTAGCCACCGTCAATCAATCATAGCAGTGAAAAAACAGTCAGGAAATACAGTTAAACCATGTCACTGGCTACTGCTTAATCAAACAAACCAGACTGAGAACAGTCCCTCGACTCTCCCTTCCCTGCTGTGGCAGTGTCACTGTTTCATTGCCCGTCAATAGAATGTTTTCCCAAAGAGTAACAGTGCCAATTCTGGAAACTAACCCATGAAAACACATTCATACTCAACGCTCTCTTACTAATTTTTTTCTGGTTAATTAGCAAGTAAAAGAAATCCTGTTATAGCCACAAAAATCATGCTAGATTGCTTTATTTATTCAACAGACCCAAGCAGGTGAATTGCATAGCCCTAGAAAATCAAGGGGAACTTCAGGAAAGACAGTGGTGCGAAAGACCCTTTTGCAGACATCTTATATCTTCTGAAAGACTGCAAATATGCTGGTTTTGAGTGAAGCTGTATGCACCCTGTTTCTTGGCTTTTTTTTTTTTCCCATAAATATGATGGCAGTGGATATTACTGGCTCTGGGTGGGAGACCGCGTATTTACTCAGGGAAATGTGAAGAACATTCCCTGCAATCTACACAAAGCGTTTCACCAAAGTTTGGCTCCATGGAAACTTGGTCTTAGAAAATGATCTAAAGGGAAATCAGAAGTTCTCTGCATGAAGTGGTAGTAATGGTGGCTGCAGAAATTGTGCAAACCAGATTAGTAAAGATTTTAGAGGAGTTAAAGTACATCCATCTGAAAGATCTACTAAAAATAAAAAATGAATTGATGCAGGTTTTTTTTTTGCATGTGTCTGTAGTGCTCCTGTCATGTGTAAAACAGCACACTGTGGATGCCTGAAGTCTTATGTTCAATGTATTTTGGAGAGGACAAGGCTGAAATCCAGCAGGAGAAATAGTCCATAGTGTTTTTCTCCACAGACAATGCTGAAACTATCTTGTTCAGTAATTGAATCAATGTAATGCTGAATCACAGTAATACAAAATTATGCCAAATGGAAGCAAGCAAATAGGCAAATAAAAAACAGACTATCACTTCTAACAGAGAAGAGCAGAAAAAAAAACATGGGAAAACCCTCCTTAGGTTCACTCCAATGAAGTTTGTAAGTATTTGAAACTATATACAAGTCATAATATCTACCATTAACCAGACAATAATGAAATAGAGAGTGAAAAAGAAATCAGCAGTATTTCAGTTTTCACTGTAATCATACTTGGGTTTAACTGAGCACAGTTTAATGCACAAGTCTCCTCACAAATGTCAGCTGGGAGGACTGTGGAGGAAGAAACACCCAAATGACACTGAGAGTGTGAACATTTGTACAGTTTCATGGGGAAAAGCCAATGAGAACGAAAGATTAAGGTGGACAGAAGGATAAAGGTAAACACAGTGATGAAATACAGGTGTAAAAAAATACAGTGTTTTTGAATTAGAGAGTAATAGGTTTTGTATTTCCTGTTTCAGATAAAATTGGGAAATATTAGAATTAGCAGAAATGTTAATTGTACAACTTTTTCTAATTATGAGAATAAAGACATGAGTATCACTGCAGAAAGCCTTTCTGTCCTCTTATTATTAGGTGAAACAAAGTAATTTATGCTTTACCTATTTACTCACATACCAAATATGGATTCCAGAGAGCTTGTCCTCAAGTTACTGAAGCTGACCAAAGTTACTAACTTCTGGAAAATTTATTCTCTTCTACTGTATATAGCTTACTTGTATACTTAGAAGGTGTTCGCATACTACCTACTCCCCAACGCTTGGCCAAGTTCTACTTTTATTAACATGCATATGGAATTTTATTATTTATAAATTTAGTTGTATAAATTATTAAATTATTTATACACAAACTAGAAATATAATTTACACCTGTGTACCTGAGAGTAGGACTTCGTTCATTGCATTCAAATTAAACCAGACATGAAGATGGAAAAAAAACATTTTCTTGTGTCTCAAATACTTGAGCAATTGAATTTTATCTGTAAAACTCATCATGAAAAGCAAATTTAAATTTTTAATTTCTAAGTTATTTGCATACATAAAATTTTACATTTCTGGGTATAAGAATTTGTGCCTTTAAGACCTATATATTAATTTAAATAGGAATAGAGTTGTATCATAATTCACTGATTAATCAAAAAGCAAACAGGAGAGCTCCAGTTTAGAGTATTCATAATTAATTCATAAAATAACAAAGTTTATAAGATATCTAACCGAATGCAATAAAATAAGTAGAAAGCTTCTGGATACCACAACGTGGTCACGAATATTGCATAAGTACATTAAAAGATAAAGTTAACTGAATCACAGAATCACGGAATGAATGAAATTGGAAGGCACCTCTGGAGATCGTCTAGTCCAACCTTCCTACTCAGAGCAGGGTTACCCAGAGCAAGTGGATCAGGGTTGTACCCATTGGTTTTTCAATATCCCCAAGGACAGAGATGCCACAACCTGCCTGGGTAGGTTCCTGTGTATGAACACCGTCACAGGAAAAAAAAAAAAAAAAAAAAAAAAAAAAAAAAAAAAAAAGAGAGAGAAAAAAAAAAAGAAGTTTTTTTCTTATGTTTATGTGGAATTTCCTGCCTCTTGTTTTGTCACTGGACACCATTGAGAAGAGTCTGGTTTCCCCCATCAGATATTTATACATATTGATAAGAACCCCGTGAACCATCTCTTCTCTAGGCTGAACAGTCACAGCTCTCTCAGCCTCAGCTCATGCCACAGATGTTCCAACACCTTCATCATCTTCACAGTCCTGCACTGGACTCGCTCCATTAAGTCTATTTACACCGGGGAGCCCAGACCTGGACCCAGCACTCCGGATATGTCTCATCAGGACTGAGTAGAAGGAAAGACCTCTTCTCTCGACCTGCTGGTGAAGCTTTTCCTAATGCAGCCCAGGATACTGCTGGTCGCCTTTGCCATGCAGGCATATTGCTAGCTCGTGGTCAGCTTATTGACCACCAGGATCATGAGGTCCTTCTCTGCCAAACTGCCTTCCAGCCAGCTGGCCCCAAGTGGGTAGTGGTGCATAGGGTTATTCCTCCCCAGGTGAATAACTTTGCATTTACCTTTGTTGAAATTCGTGATGTTCCTGTCAGCCCATTTCTCCAGCCTCTTGAGGTCCCTCTGCATGGTAGCACAATCACCTAGTGTATCAGCCACTCCTCCGGTTTTGTATTGTCTGCAGACTTGCTGAAAGTGCATTCTGCCCCATTGTCAAGATGGTCAAAAAGGATGTTAAATGCTATTGGCACAAATATCAACCCCTGGGGTACACCACTTGTGGCTGCCCTCCAGTTTGACTCCATACCACTGATGATAACACTTTGAGTCCAGCAATTCAGCCCATTTTTTAATCAACCTTATTGCCTACTTATCTAGCACACACTTCATCTGCTTGTTTACAAGGAAGTTACGGGAGACGGTGTCAAAAGTCTTGCTAAAGTCAAGGCAACATCCACTGCTCTCCCGTTATCCATTGAGCCAGTTGTCTCCTCATGGAAGTCTATCAGGTCACTGAGGCATAATTTGCCCTTCATAAATCCATTTTGACTACTTCCAATCACCTTCTTGACCTCCATATGTTTGGAAATTGTGTCTAGATTGGTTGTTTCATCAGTTTCACAAGGTGAGACTGACTAGCCTGTAGTTCCCTGGATCCTCCTTCTTGCCCTTCCTGAAAATAGAGTGGCATTTGTTTCCTTCCAGTCCTCAAGGACCTCCTTGATCACCAAGAGCTTTCAAAGATGATCAAAAGTGGCCTTACGATGGTATCAGCCAGCTCCCTCAGCACTTGTGTCTGTGCCCTACCTGGTCCCATGGACTTGTGTGTGTTCATTTAGTTTAAGTCGTCCCTAACCTTCACTGAGGATAAGCCTTCATTGCCCCAGACTTTGCCACTGGTTTCAGGGACCTGGGATTGCTGTAGCAAGTCTTACACCTGTATCGACTGAGATGAAGAAGGCACCGAGTGTCTCTGCCTTCTGCTTCCCAAGGATGATTTTAAATTATTGGGGTTTAGTTATGAATTGTGTTCTGTTGCACACAGTGCATACAGCATTAGACAAAATTTAAAAAATAATATTTTCACATTTCAATATACAAAGTACCATACAAGATAGATTTAAATATAGTTGTTTTGGGAGCTGTTCTATGGAACACATTTATTTTTATGAAACATAAGAAAGTAAGTTACAGAATTCTATATGAAGAGAGTTTTCCCTTCATTTAGCAAAACAAAAAAAGCTGACCTGTTGAATCAGTAAAAATGTGTCTAAAACTGTTGCTTATTTATTCAATTTCTCCACAAATAGGCACATTTATGTTTTATGGAGTTGATACATACATCTCTGAGTTAACTGCAAGGTACAATATTGTGATTGCTGCTGCACTTGGCATATGTTTCTGCTTAGGTATCAAACACTTTCAATTGTAATACTTCCAAGATCATGAGGTTTGATTTTATGTCACCCAATTTTATATGTCTGCTATGTAGACACTTCATTTGAATAGTCATTTAGACTCCTTTCACAGCCTTTAGAAGGAAAGTGTACTTATAGAGCACAATTCATCTTACATGTATTAGAAGTTTCCATTAGGATGAGAGGACTCATGGGAAAAATATTGATTTTTATCTTCTTAATAAAATTGGTAAAAATCTCCTTTTTGGCATAAAAAGGTGACATTTTTGTGTTGTTACAAAAAGGTCATGTGGGAATAAGGAAATGTGTATCATTACAAACAAAGGAGTATATTATTAGCTTGCAGTTCTGAGATTAAAATATCAGCAACATTCTCCCTCTTTTTTCTCTTTTTTCCCTGTTTGAAAATGCTAATAAGACAAACTGTTATCTTTTCAATTTGGTTAGCTTCTGGGTTATTGCTCACAAGCTAATCCTTCTTTGGCTTTTGTCTATAGTGGATAAGGTTAGCCTAGGAGGGTTAGGGCCAAAAGCAGTGGTAATAAAGCAAATTACACGTATTTCAGTTTCCACCTCATTGTTAAAGATGTTTCTGTAAGATGGGTTTTAGGACTGTGAGAAGTGCCCAAGATTGTTTTTTACATTTTTTTCTTCAAAGGAATTTGCAAATGTATGAAGGCGAACAGTCTTGTATCATGGAAAATTAAAGTAGGGTGGGAACTTCAGGAAAAAATTATGGAAAAGGCTAAGACATTATTTTAAGAAGTCTGTTCCCTAATTTTTTAAAAGGAAAAGAGAGGGAAAGTAAAGGGACTAAAGTCTTTCTTTCTTGGGCACCAGTGTGACGAAATGAACATCAGGAACTGACTGATTTCTTAAAATTTTCTCAGGGAAGTACAGTGGTTATTTTTAACTATTGTTATATTATTTATATTTGTATGTACATATTTGACTTTGAAGTGTCACCTGTTATACAATGTGGTGAAAACTATGTATATCAGTCAAGTGGCTGTGTGTGTGTTCAAGATATACACATACTGTAATAATAATGGGAAATTTAGAGAAGTTGTTTTTCCTTTTCACTGGTCTCTCATTTTGCTTAAGCTTAGAGTAATATCTTTTGCCTTTCGAAAAGGCTAAGAAACCCACAGGCAAGAAAATGGAAGTCACAGGAAATCAGAAGCAAGTCTACCAATTGCAATGCTGGTACCCCGATAAGAGGTGAAAGTTCTTTCTTCATGATCTTTTTATTATAACAATGAAATTTATGTCTAAGGACTTTTCCAATAGTTCTAGACCGAGATCCACTGACTGTCGTGGCTGAGTATATCAGCCGAGTAAGCAGTCCATATCTTTAATTTTGCAACCATTTAAAAAAAAATATTATTTTACTATTTCAAAAAGACAGACTTTATTTTGTATATCATTTCAATAACAGCATAGTAATAAAAAATGAGACATCAAAAGCCCATAAAACTACTCTCTTTCATTATAAAAGTCATGTAGGAAATACACTAGAAAGCTTGTTATACTTGTCTGTACTTTCAGCTTGGAAAGAAACCAATATTGTTTTATAGTAAATTTCTTTTAACTTAAAATTATCTAAGGAAAAACATAATATCAATATTACAATATTTTAAATAATCTATAAACTTTCAAAAATTTTAATGACATCTAAGCATTGTCATTTTTATGGAATCGCCAGTTGCATTGGTGAAATAGTCATTAGAACAGAATTTTAAATTACACATTCCTTGTCAGTTTTCCTATTAATTCTAAACGTAAATAAGCCTTCTGCCAGCTCCTTATTTGCTCCTTTCTTGTAAGGCTTGCTCATGTACTGGACATTTGAAGAAGCTATAAAATAAAATAAGATTTCCTTGAAGCACAAATTGTAACTTTTTGTTGAAAGAAATTTTTTCCTTGGACATTTTCTTGGTATCCAAGGAGCTGGATACTGTGGTAGATAGGCCGTCATTTGTCTTTAAGTTGTTTGAAGTCCATTCTGCAAAGACAAATGGGACATGAGTTAGAATTAAGTGAGGTACTTTTAATGCACCTATCACAGTGATATCTAATTAATGACTAGCAGTACAAAAGTGCACATTTCCAACTACCAGGTGTCTAAGAAGTAACACCAGGTATAATCCTAATGCAACCATTATGCCATTTAACAAGATATGTAAATAGCTGAAACCTTTTAATCTAAATCTACCACATTTCAGGTTTTCATCCCATCTATTTTTAAATGCATCTTGTTGGTCTATCTGAGGCTGATTCCACAATTCGAAGGTGTCTCCAGTATCCGGGACACTGCAGCTCAACTCTGTTATAATTTTGTTTCCAATGTATGTCTGTGCATTTCAGAGATTTTTTATTTTTTTTTTATGTGGTTGTATGGGTGGGAGCATTCTTGTTTTCAAAGGTGTCGCACCCCACATGAGTAAGACATAAACTGTATCTTTTCAGGAACTTTTTTACTTGTACTTGTTTTATTTTTTTTTAACTTGTGATATTCATTTTCATTGTAGTAACTTTTTATCCTGTGTGTACAAGGGTGTGAGATTCCTCTTGCTTTCTCTTTTCCCTAGTTTCAGCCTCAGGTTTTCTTCCATGCCTTTTCTGTTCCCATGACTATGCCATAGCAGAAAATGACATAATATTGTGGTTAATTCATTTCTAAAACCCCTCACAATAACCGACATAGGTGATACTTCATGAGTCTAAGAAGACAGTGACAAGACATGTCCTTATGGGTTTGGAGAATGCTACAGAAACCTTAAATTGTTAACACAATGTCAAAGGGCATGCATTCTACTACTGATAAAACATAAGCTAGCAGTCAACAGTCAACATCTATCAGCAGTTAAGTAAATTATTCTTATTAATTAGGTGATAGCATACCTAAGATATAATCATTGTCAGTATACTGTACTAGGTGCTAGAAGTCTTCTATGTTCGAAAGAAAATTGCTTTTAGTTAATGACAAAATCAGTAACCATGCAGAAATTGTACTTTCTGTTGGTAGCAATGTACAAGCTCAATTGTCTTGTTACCGTTATTGAGTATAAAATCTAAATAAACCACCCTTTTTCCATGTGATATAACAATATTAATCTGTATTGGAGAGTAATGCTCTTTTGCAGACCAAATCTGGGTGAATAATTAATGAAAATATTTTGGGTTATTGGACTGGATTCCAAATATCTGTTCAGTTTGGCAATATCCATTCTCTTCATAATTACAGGATTTTCATTCACACAGTATTTAAGGGAGGCTAGTTCTTCACATTCCTTCGCTGTTTGCATCTGAGTAAAACTACTATCTGATGTTTATTTGTTTTCCTATGTTCACCATTATTCTGTGATGGCTTTTTTTTTCCAAATCAGTGCAGAAGAAAACCTAAGCGATGTGATTTACATTAAGAATGGTAACTGGCAGCAACAACAACAACAACAACAACAACGAAACATATTGATAAAAGAATATGTTGAACTTCCCCTTTCACAGGGATTCCAGACAGAAACACCTTTCAATTTTCTCAACATTTTCCATGAATACGTTTAGTCACTATTTTTCTAGAAAATCTGGCTTTGCAGAAAACTTACTTCTAGAAGAAGTATTTGTCAAAATGAGGGAGGATTTGAATTACTTATAAATATCTCTACTCTAAGGATAAGTTGAGTTACTTACTATACAGAAAAAATGAATTCTTAATCGTGAAGAGCAGTGTGGGAGAAATCATGATGGTATTTGTGGGAGACAGACATAAGGAGAAGGGAGTCTGATTGCCAGATGGTAAGGCATTAGCATATTCCATTGGCTTTTTATGTCATAATGTGGCTTAACACTGCTCCTAATTCTACTTCCCACAGTTTATTTCATTAGAATCCTATCCCATTGTAAGTGCTGCTCAGTATTACCTCTGGGATATTGTCTGAGGGTGTCCCAGTAGTAACATTGTTGCTAGTTCTTTCCTAAAAATAATCTTTCCTGCAGAGTATGAGCAAAGTGAGATGTTTGAACAAGCACAAATTGCCTATACCTTTTTGCTGGTAGGGGGCGTGGGGGCTGGGTTTTTTTTTTGTTTTGGGTTGTTTTTTGTTTTGTTCTGTTTTGTTTTGTTTTTTCTTTTTCTTAAATGAATACACTGCACATATCTATTTATTATAGATGTTTTGTTTTTCCTATTGGTGAAGATCCAGGAAATTTTCTTTAATTCTCCTCACAAGTCTGAAAAGACCGTGCATATATGAGAACATATATTTTTATGTATATATTTTGTACCACAGACAAATTGCTAGTTTTCTTAATGAACACATTACACTCTCAAAGAGTAATTATGTATTTGTCACCGTCTCCTTCCATTGTCAATCACTATAAACTGTTCCCTATAGGCCCATTGAACAAGGGCTCTCTGTGAAATGAAGCATTGCAGTCAGGCAGTTCGAAAAAAAATATTACCACCCTAGCAGATGGAACATCCGTAATTTAGTACTAATCAGCTCAACTGGTTTTACGGAGTTTCTGCCTTTAATGTTCTGTGCCTTCATTGTGTGTGATTTACATCTGACTTAAGTGCAGCTTCAAAGGCTGTCAGCTATCAGTAGCTGACTGATACCATCTCTCTATCATTAGATCCAGCTTGTAAAGCAATCCCGGGATTTGGTGACCAGGAAGACGTAGATTTTGCAGCACACCTGTAAAATGAGTTTCCTTATGCTACACTGAACTGTGATTAGGTGGATAAAGGACAGTTAGGATTGCAGAGCGCCAAGCAACTGTGCTGTTACCCTGTCAACTTGCAGGGCTGGGAAGACAGATGAAGACAAATAGTATATTGCTGAGCCACCTTTGCCCAGGCAGAGGTGAATGAAATGTCAAAGTTAGGGTCTTTCCTGGACTACACCAGCTGCTATCTTTTCATCAGAGCATCAGTTACTACAACCATTTGAATTATGATTAATATCACTATCTTTTTGTCAAAGCTGTTAAAATTTGCCTTTCATATAGGGCTGTGCAGCACTTCAGGGAACTGAAGACTTGGATTAGTTTCCTCAATTTTTTTTTTTTTTTCACTTTGGTTTTACTAAATGTATTGTACCAACTGAAGCACTGACCTTTAACAGGCAGGTATACCAGTTAGACTACACTTACCGGTGCCTACGGCTGTCATTGTAGTAACTGAGAATATATTGCCTTCCTGAAAGAAGAGCACCATTTTTTAGTTATTCAACCATATTTGCAAACTGAAAGCCTGTGGAATGAATAAGTGTATGTGTGCATGTGTGTACATATATATTTGTATACACCACAAAATATATATATCCCTGTATGTAGATCTGTCTTTAAAAAAGTTTTTGTTTTTAAATTTCATACTGGAAGTTCACAACGGCACCTGACAAACTTACAGCTTTGAAGTTTTGTATAGATATAGGCACAATGCCATTACTTGCTGAAATTTTTTTCCTGCTTCTACTTTTCTATTTTTAACATGTTAATAAGGCTATTTGCCTTGGTACATTTGTAGGAATTCAAACAGTTTGTAGACATATAGAAGATAAGAGTCAACATTTTTACAAGTGTGGGAAGGATCTGGTATATCTAATTTCAGCACTTGGACCTATACTTTAAAATTACAGGTAAAGTAGTTCTGGAGTCATTGCTAAGTTCCCACTACAGTAAATGGACAGAGAAAGGCGTGTTTGAAGGTCCCCAAGGAGAACTTCTGAGGTCAAACTTAGATGTCTTCAAAGGTTAAATGTGGACTTTGGAGCACTTTGAGTTTGTATGGGGGCATACACATGCGTGTGTTTTAACTCACATACGGGTAAGGCCAATTTACTTCCCCTCATACTATGGCCCAAGCAGTTCTCTTGATAATAGTGAAACTTAACTATAGACGACTCGTTAATATGAGAAAGGATATTAATGGGGGTCCAGTTTGTCATTGCCTCACTCATGCTGACTAAATTTATATTCAATAGAAATCAACTTTGAAGTTCTCCTTCATATCAGTGGACTAGGTTTTGTCATTTTGTCATTACCTTCACATATTTGCAGAAAATAACCTGAGAATGTTAAACTACATGTGATGGTCTTAAAAATCATAGCTTTGCCTGACTGCTCCCTGGCTATTAAGATTTGCAAATTGGTCCAGTTCTTTTTGACCTAACCAGAAAAACTATACAGAGTGAAAGATATGAGAAAAATGTTAATAAAATTCTCAGATAAATATTTTGAAAAGAACTCCAGGAAAAGAAAAGTATAATGGTTGCTTATGGAGAAATAGAGAAACTTTTCTCTTTAGAATGTGAAAAGCAAGGGTTGAAGCCAAATCAAATACTAAAGTGTATGTGTTGAATATCAGCCTGGAAATCCTTTCACTTGCTATTAGAGACAAGATTGCGTTATTGGGAAAGAAACAAAACACCAACAAAAAAACCCTACATAAACTTTCCCTGCCCTTTAGGGAGCAATCTGAGTCTTGACTTCTTCATGAAGCAGTTTGTATTCTGAGAAACTGAGAAATTTAACAAACGTCTATTCAATGGAATGTAAATTTGTCAATATGGCATCTGTGTCTCATGGAGGGGAAATATGACTTTGGAAAGCAAATTGCCTGCTGTTAGGTGCCTTCTGAATTGGAGAGGAATGTTTTCCACAAGGCTGTTTTTAACAGGCAGAGTGCATGTTGCAGCCATGTGTCAGATGAAATCCAGAAGTTAATTAAATCAGCAGTTTTCAAATATGTGCATGGTAAGAGTGGTAAGGCTTTTATAAGTAAGGAAGGGGATGGGACAAGACTCTTGAGAGGTAACCTTCTCCTTTATTGCACCAATTCCATAGTGGGTACCAGTTATTTCATCTTTCCTTATTCCTCAGTAGAATTGCTCTTACTAAATCAGCAAGGTATGAAATCTATTGGAAACACTAAGCGTGGGTGCTACCAAACCCTTCCTTATATCATACTGCTGTTTTCCCTCTCAGAGACAATCAAATTCTTTCAGATATTTTTTTTAAGTAACTTCAATAATTCAGAAAAAAAGACAAGGGTAAACAATCATGGGAAATATTTTCAAGTGAGACACTTTACGAAAGAACCTCTACTTGTTAAAGATACGCACCAAAAAATGGGACAGATGTGCCTATTCTTTAAATGTTTGTGCTTCCAAAACTTCTTATCTAAAAAAGATTCTGATACTAGCAACTTTTAATCAGCAAGCCCTTGCCCAAAGCAGATATGACGGCAGGAACTTTTCTACCTTGTTATATTGATACACATTAGCTGTTACGTGTTTTGATAAGAGTACTGAGAGTAGCAATTGTAGTTCCTCTGTCAAGCAATGTGCAACTTTTCTCCATACTGTGTATACTTCAGGGTCTTTTGAGGTTGGTAATTGCCTAGGGAAAGTCCTGAAAAGAACAAATTTCTGCATTCTAGAATGTTGATCTTCAGAAAAAGGTAATTAATTTTGCATATCACAAAGGCAAAAAAGAACCCTTGTCGATAACTTTAACTTGATACTAAAAGATTGCATTTTACAATCAGTGCTCTCTATTCTGTTATGTAACCTTCTCCTGTGCCTCCCGGCTTTTTCTGCCACAGGTATTTTTGATTACATGTGAACAGAATATGGAAAAATGAGAAGTAATCCACTAGTTTATTAGGGGAAAATTGCAAATTACAAAAATCTCAGATAAAATGAGAATTGCACACAAGAAGAAAAATTATTTTAGTATTACTATTTAAATACTTCATAATTACTTGTACTATTTTATTACTGACTCTATTATATCTCCCCCAAAATCTCACAGTGTGCTCATCAGGTCATTGGTATCAGAGAAATACAGTGGAACAATGATGGTTTGCAGACATTTCAGAAATAGTTACTAAAGTGACAATGAGAAGAAAATGAAAAAGGGAAGAGCTGATAATTGGCAATAACAATGTCTGTAAAGCCAAGAGGTAGATGTGGAATATTTAATAGCACTGCACATAGAAAGTAGAGAAAAGGTGGGGAGGTACATGATACCAGAAGAAAACTTCTGCTTAGTACTTGACGTGTCATCCACTTTTCCTTCAAGGAATGAGAAGCCAAATGAAGATGTGGATATGAGATTTTTAAAATTGAATTTACTATCTTATTTCATTACATGAAGGTACTGATTTTTTTAATTTGAGATAAATCAGTTATGCTTATGAAAAGTGACAGTCAATGAAGACCGAGTTTTCAAAAGCATTCAGCGATACCGTAATTGATTTTCCTTTGAAGTAAAGGTTAAAACTATCAAATCTGAAAGGAGCTGAGTTAGGTCAAGGGTGAATAATCCAGAATAATCATGCCCATTTCTAGACTATGTTGTAGGATCTATAAAAAATGTTCAAACAGCATCTAAGTTTGCTTTTAGTCCTAATGTTTTTAATCTTTGAAGAGAGACCATGAAGTGGTTGTGTGGCATGGTTGCACTTGCTTAAAAAAAGAGCCTTGCTGTAGATTTGTTCTTGACTATTGATATAAATCTGAGTTTAAATAAAATATATATTTTTAATGGCATAACTCTATGATCTCAAGCTAGCAATTTAAATTCTTTAAAAGATCAACATTGATCCTGTGTCAGTACTAAGACATTTTGTGTCTGACATAGTCTTGCAACCTCGCTGTCCTGTAATTAATGGCATACACTGACCACCATGGTCAGCTTCAAGGTCAATGTCTCCTGGTAGTTAAGGTGAGTTAAGAAAACCTACAAAAAGTAATTAGAAAACGTCAAGGGTAAGTGTCCCTGACACACAAATAGTCTGATTCTCCTGCTGTGAAAGATATTGTCGTGGAATCCAATGAGCAGCCTCATTAATGCTGCTAATTATCTCCTGCTGTTTTGAAATGTGCATTAATTTTTTTTTAAAGTTTGTTTAGCTAGGAATGTGTCAAAAGTCGCCAATAGCACAACAAGGTCACTAAGTAGATGTAGAACCCTATGGTAACATGAAGGCAAGAACAGGCACCATTATATTCTTCCATTCCCATTTATATCCAAGTATAATTATACCTAAACCCAGCAGTGGTATGCTTATAGTGTTTATCTCTTCTGGTGCACCAAGGTGTGGAATTTAAGCAAAGCAAAATTTTCAGTATTTCAGACCTTTCTTTATTTCAGTAAGATGTTGATGGCTTAAGGGGAGAAACTGCAAACAAATTAGGAAAAAGAAAGTACAGATATTATGAACCTGCTTGTTTAGGACTGATCTCAATTAAACAAAAATATTAAAATATACTCAAAATACGTTCAAGGATCTGTACTTTTGGTCCCAAAAAAGCAGTAAAATTAAGAACATCAAAAGTGCAATGAGAGTTTATAATTAATTTTGATATCTTTACTTATTATTTCAGATTATTTTTGGGATGGGACTTTATATATTTATATAAAAACTATCTTTATTGTAATTCTACATAATTTATAGAATATATTTACCAGAGTAATATATTTGGATTCTGCAAATGTACTGAGATCAAAGACATAAAACAAACAAAACACTGAAAAGCATTCATGTTTTCTTTTGAATGCACACGGAATTCCTTGTGAAAGGAACCAACACAGCTTGTCTGAGAAAGACATGGCTTGCAGGGTGCTCTGCAGGGTACTGGGGTGGCTTCTTGTGGCAGGGAAATTCATCAGTTCTGCTTACAGGAATACTTGTTCAGGGATTTTTCTCTTAGTTTATATATGTGGGGCATGGTGCCTCCAAGATGACCTAAAACTTGAGTTTTGCTTGTGTTTCAGGCTGTGGAGTTGAGGGGAAGGTACAAGTTCAAAGTTTGGCAGATAATGTCATTCTATCTCGTGGGGCACGATGACTGGACAGCAGAGTATATGCAAAGATAGTTTTGAAAATGAAGGACCTTACTGAAAATCAGTTTAGTCTATGTTCAAGATAGAAATTATGCACAAACATAGGCAGGAGACGAATTACTTGCACTCTTACCAATCAGCATTAATCTGGTTGCCATATTTCAATTTAAGGACAAAATTTGAAATAGAAATGCAATTATTTCATATGCTAAATATTTCCTAAAATGTGGAGACAAAGAAACACATGTTTCAAAGAGCTTTGACAATGTGAAAAAAGAATAAGAGTTAAACTTCTCCCTAGCTGCTGAATGAATAAGGAGAGTATGTTATCTCACTAAAAAGGGAGATGTTTTCCCTTTCCAGGTGAACTCCAAAGGGCAGTGTTATGTCAACAGAGATCTACCATGAAGATCAGGACCTTGAGTAGAAAAGTAAAGTTTTTGCACTCACCCATCATCTGGTGTTATATAGACCAATATGTATATATGGACCTAATGCATTATATAGATTTCAAGCTTTCTCCAAGATCTGCTGTTCATGATGCACAGGAGAGACTCAAAGACAACAGAAAACAATGTAATTTCCACAAAACATTTTCCAAACATCCTACAGTTTCCAATTAAGGAACATCTTGCACCAGAAAAAAAAAAAAAAAAAAAAATTCTACTGGAACCACAAAGAGGGAGAAGGGATTGGCAAGAACTAGGAATATTATGTCTGAAGCAGCCTCACTGTTCATTTACTGTGGTAGTGAACAAAGCCTACCAATTCTAATATCTATTTGAAGGAGAAGGTCTAAATCATCCAAAGAATTGAGGACCGTATATATTTGTAGTAGCACCTGTTTTTCTGTATTGAAATTGTGTAGCTATAATGGTTATTAGACATCAATATCTCCACATCCATGGCAATCATAACATTTATGGGTTTTTATGCTTAAAATTAACAACACTTTTTTGCTATTTCCTTATATTGATAATGCACTTATTGCTTTTTAAAAATAGGAAATAGAAAATTCCATAACCTACTGTAATAGTTTGAAAGGATAAAAATAAAATGATCCTCTGTTTACTCAGCACAGTGTATTGTAATGCTTTATAAATCAGTGAAAACTGAAAATATGTATGTATTTTAAACATGATGTAATTGCAGTTTCAAGTTTCTTTAGACTATATTGGAATGTAACATATAGTAAAATTTGGGTTTTCTTAGATGTATGCCTACTTCAAAGAGCAATACCTGCATTTGATTTTAAACAAAAATGAAATCTGACAATTGTCTGGAACATTCAGATACTTTCTGGCAAGACACACAGAATTTCAAAAAATATCTGACTTTCTGCCAAAGCCCAAAGAGAGACGAGTGAGTCTATTCTGAATGACAAAATTGACATGAAAAATTGATCCAACTGGTTAGGACAAGAGATATAGATTGACTTTGCCTTTCTTTGGTACTGGTTTTTAATATTACCTACATGTAGTATGTATGACCAATGAAAAAGTAATGCCACTTTTGAAATTGATTTCCCCACTTACTAAATTTTATATATATATATATATACTATCTTCATCTTGTCATTATGATGATGAAACATAAATAGTTTTGTAATGATGCCTTTTAGTGAGATATCCTATAGAAGTATAAAGTGTTGCTCTTGATGAGAATTATGATAAAATATTTTGACAGAATAATATCTGCCAAGTCGAGGCTGTTGATATGACAGTGAAATTAACTATGAACTGTGTTCAGTGAACTTTATAGCACTGCACCTAAAAATTTACTCACAAGTCAAATAATTCCTACAAAATACTGGTGAATGATCATTTTAAAATGTTACATCCTTTTTTTCTTTTTTCTTTTGCAATCTTTTGCAATGGAAGATCTAAAAGTACTTATATGACATAGTTTTTCTTCTTAATTAACTTATGAAATAGTGTACTTAAAATAGAAATTTAAGTACTGTGAGACAGTATGTTTTACACTTTTATTGTTAAATTTTTTTCTTATTCTCGGGCTTTACCTGTTGAGCATTTTTGTTATTTAGGTTCTTGTTCTATTTGATTAAAATAAAAGAAGTAGCTGAGAGTTTCTGATGTGATCCTTACTAATAGTGTACATTTGTATTATTCTTCATGATCTTCATATTTAAAACTGTTTTTAAATTATTCTCTGTTTTCTCCTACCCTTTTCTTCCTGATTCCTACAGATTTTCTGCCAGACCTTTATTCTGTAGAAGTAGTTAGGCAGAATTAAAGTTTTCTGAGTTGAAATTTCAGAGAAAATATGATCCAAAGTCAGCATTTACATGTTCATCTTGGCATCAGTAGTCAAGTCAGGTATCATGGCTGTAAGGACCCACAAGGAGATGACATTAACCTCAAGTCTGTGTAACTAAAGAAAACTACAACTAATGATGCCAGACAGATGGCCGTTGGTGCTTTCTGTCAGAATTAATGCAGGGTTTGTATTTATTTGTGTCCTAAACCTTAAAATCATGCATCTAGCTATCCCAAATGACTATGACTTCTCAAAGTTATTAGTTTCATTTTTCAGCTTTCACCTCCTCTGTGTATTGTATCTTGTGTTATTTGTACATAAAGAGCAAGCCTTTCAAAGCTGTTGATGTCTCTCACTGTCACAGTCTGGACACTATACTGTCCAGAACAAACTGCTAACAACTTAGGTGAGACCTCTGCACACTGGTGAGAAAGTTTGATGCTAGAATATGCTAGATATCCAGACAGACATGGTATCATTATGGTGTTGATTTCTACATAAGCTGTTTTCTTTTCCAGTTTTTCACTGATATGCTACTCATACATTTTTATGTGCAATTTAAATATACTGTATATTCTTAAATCTGGCAATATATTTAATTCAAATGATCTCTGTATACATTTTGAATGTATAAATGTGTATATATGCAATCATCTCTGTATGGAATTGTCAGGCATTTGAATTCTGTTCCTAATTTCTGCTTAGTTTGAATTGACCAGGTTCCTATATCTGATTTTTGTTGTATTTAAAATCCAACTTATTCACTCTACTCAACATTTTCCTTTGAGAACTTGGCTTCAAAACAAAAACAAACTGGCCTTCAACACAGATGAGTGCTATAAATACTGAGAAGTATGATCAATTCATTTGCAAAGATAAGGTGAATGAGAAGTAAACAGCATAAAGAATATTTGGAAGAGGTGAAGAATCATTGTTATCCATTGAAGAAGCCCTAGAACAGTCAGGAAGAGCTGTGTCATTCAGTCCTTCTGCAACACTGCTCCCTGTGTCCATTCTTACTAATGGCTTTACCGGCTTGTCCAAAAAAACCCTGAAGATATGCGTTTTCTATAACAAGAGTTTCCTTTTTTATCCAGGTATTCTGATTAAGACTAGTGGAAAAAAACATGGTCCTGAAAGAAAAATGATCACCAGCAACATAATTTCTACACCCTTTTTCCTTAAGTGAGCATGCCTTTGTCACTAAATCAGTTTCCTAGAGATCATGTCAGTCTGTCTCGCAGTGCCTTAAATGTTTCTGTGGAAATAATCTATTTGAAAGCACAATGTTAAGATAATTCTAAAAGGATTGAGCGTTTTCATAGAACCAGACCATACAGTTTTGGAGCATATAGGAGCATTGTAAGTTGTGTTAAATCACTCAGGGTATGGCTGAGTAGGGCAAAATTACCACGTGTTCCCCAATGGTTCCCACTAGTGATTCAAGATAGATCTTTTCTAGGAGCTGTATGCTATGGACTACTTTAGATGGAAGAATGATAAATAGCCTAGTGATTGGATAACAACATCATGAATCAAAATGCACCTGTGACAGATTTTCTATGTGGAACTTCTGGGCAGATCCAAAGCTGGCACGAATCACAGACTCTATTAATTATTGTTAAGGCATTAGGAAGTAATGAGAGTAATTTGGGGAGCCAAATGTGGGGAAGAAAGAGGAACTAAATAAATGATTTTATGCTTGTCTTGTCAGTCAACAAGTCCTATAAGTCTCAAGGACACAAAGATGTCAAGTGGTATAATAAAATCAATCTGCAACTGAAACAAAGACACAATGAAAAGTTAGGTCTAAGAGCTTTATATGGACCCTGTATTTTGCAACATTATGTGGTGCCTGAATATTAATAATGACTATTTTACTTGTTCACATCATAAAATTCCTCTAAAAATCAAAATTCTCATGACTGAGGAGTGACTGGAATTTGCTGTTGCTGTATGCACATAGAACATGGCAAGGGAGTCTTGCTGCACATACATTTGTACAAGGGGATGTGCACTGATGCCTTGTAAGGGCATTCTCAGTATATGTAGTTCATATACAAAATATTTTTTTTGACGGATCTTATAGGAAAGTGTTACTTTTTTTTCCTTATTATTTTATGCAAATAGATCCCTTTTTGGGTAAAGGTGAAAGGTTGTGGGATGACAGAAAGGAAGCCAGGGGAACAGAATTAAAAACTGAAAAAAATTAGAGTAAGAGACTCTCAGGTAGCCAAAACTTTTGGGGATTAGTTGAATTAGCTCTATACATATCTCAGAGTGGTGATATTTGCTGTTCTTAATTAATGATGGTTTTATAGTAATGGAGCAACAAATTTCAGAGTGTATTTATTGTATTTGAACAAACACATGAAGTCAAGAAAAAACAGGAGAATAATAAAAAATTTCTGTGGGATTTCTAAGGATTTCTATGTGACAAAATATTTGACCAATAACTTTGATGGAGTCTTTTCCAACTATCATGTGACATACAGTTTCTTTTCAACAGTCTTTTTCTTTAACTGACAATGAGATCATTGAAGCATTTCTGATAACAGAACTTGTCACAAGCCCCTCAAAATGTGTTACTGTTCTAAAAAAGATCAGTACAAAGATTAGATGTACAAAATTACTAACATTTCAGTCACACAGGCCATGTTTTTTAGTAGTAGGCAATACGGTTACTCTATGGTCCTTAGGAAAAAAACAAAACATAAAATATAGAGTTCTCAGAAATGTTTAAATGATTTGAATTAAAATTGCTTAAGTATCAAGAGCTTTATATTCCTACATTGTTTTGGGAAAATCTTGTCCTTAAATAAATACTCTGATTTTTAAAAAGATACTAACTAGGTGTTAGCCAATTTAGAGATGTTAGGTGCTCAGTAAATTAAGAAATCACATGTCTTAGCAGCTTCTCTGCAAAGACAAAGTAGTTTGCATAAAAGTGAGACTTTAAAGCAGATAATCTTTGGATTTTCTATAAGAAAGATTTTTTCTATAAGAAAGATTTTCTGTAAGAAAGTGAATCCTTACACCCGGTACCTACTATGAAAGTAAAGTTTTAGCTTTAAATTGAGTTGTTACAAAATCTTCATGAAGATTTTAGGTGGCAATTTCAGTAAAGAAACTTGCCTAATTATTTGTTTCATTAACATGGAAAGAAAAATGATGAGATAATTTTTATATAAGTTACACATTCATATAAAACCTGAGTCTTGACACCAGAATTGTATAAACAAGTTCTGTTTATTTTGCTTTTCCAGGAAAATGGAACAATTAGATATTTCAAAAGTATTTTGTAAGTGGTCTGTGCCCTTTTAGTGACTCTTCTCTTAAACTACAAGGTGGGATTGGTGCAACGGGAAAGAATTATATAATATGAAGGGATCTTTTTTTAAAACAATTTTGAAGGTCTGTTTCGGTAAAGCACATACAACACTTCTTAGTAAATCAATTGACTACTGGGCTTCTGCATTTTTGGGTGACAAACCTGAGAACATAATTTACTTTGAAATTTCTTGAAATACATTCAGAGTTGATAGGGAAGCCTGTTTCTAAGTCCTAGCATAGAAGACATGTTTGGACCTGAAGCTGTATTTCATATTCTCTTCTGTTGATCTCTTTTAGTTACTAAATATTGCTGGCAATGTTAACAAATTAATTAAAAAGCTCTCCTAATATATTAAGCATGATAGAAACTGACAGCCTGTAGTTCTTCAAGGAGATACTGATCAACAATATAATATAATACCGGAATGTAGAGTTCAGGGACTACTAGTGCACCGGGACCTCTACAAATGCAGATTTCAATCACTTGGATAATTAAACATGAGATACCAACCTCTCTCATAAAGACCGTATTTCTCAGGTATTGTAAATACTTAACAGAATAACTATTCCCAATTTCTAATTAGTCATCCTGTTTGGCAGAGATAGGTCAGATGCCGCCTTGGACTTCTGGAGGGCAGACTTTGGTCTTTTCAGGAGCCGGCTTGACAGAGTCCCTTGGGAGGCAGTCCTGATGGCAAAGGAGTCCAGGAAGGTTGGACATTTTTCAAGAAGGAAGTCTTAAAGGCACAGGAGCAGGCCATCCCCATGTGCTGAAAAATGAGTCATTGGGGAAAAAGACTGGCCTGGCTGAACAGGGAGATACGGTTGCAACTCAGGAAAAAAAAGAGTTTATGGCCTTTGGAAGAACAGGCAGGAAACTCAGGAAGACTACAAAGATGTTATGAGGCTATGTAGGGAGAAAATTAGGAGGGACAAAGCCCAACTAGAACTTAAGCTGGGTTTGGATGTTAAGAACAATAAAAATAATTCTATAAATATATTAGTAATAAAAGGAAGACTAAGGATAATCTCCATCCTTTATTAGATGGGGGCGGTAACAGGGTGACAAAGGATGAGGAGAAGGCTGAGATACTTAATGCCTTCTTTGCCTCAGTTTTTAGTAGTAGAATTGGTTGTTCCCTGAGTACCCAGATCCCTGAGCTAGTAGATAGGGGCGGGGAGCAGAATGAAGCCCTATAATCCAAAGGGAGGTGGTGAGTGACCTGCTACAGCTCTTAGAAACCCACAAGTCTAGGGGGCCAGATGGGAGCCACCTGAGGGTACTGAGGGAGCTGGCAGAAGTGCTCACCAAGCCACTTTCCATCATTTGCCAGGAGTCCTGGCAAACCCAGGAGATCCCAGTTTACTGGCGTCTAGCAAATGTGACACCCATCCACTAGAAGGGCGAGAAGGAGGATTCAAAGAACTACAGGCCTCTCAGTCCGACATCAGTGCTGGGGAAGGTTATGGAACAGATCATCTCGAGTGCCATCACACGTCACGTACAGGACAACGAGATGATCAGGCCCAGTCAGCATGGGTTTATGGAAGGCAGGTCCTGCTTGACAAATCTGATCTCCTTCTATGACAAGGTGACACACTTGGTGGATGAGGGAAAGGCTGTGGATGTTGTTTACCTGTACTTTAGTAAGGGCTTTGATACAGTTTCCCACAGCATCCTCCTGGAGAAACTGTCTGCCATGGCTTGGACAGGAGTAATCTATGCTAGGTTAAAAACTGGCTAGAGGGCTGGGCCCAGAAAGCGATGGTGAATGGACTTAAATCCAGTTGGCAACTGGTCATGAGTGGTGCTCCACAGAGCTACGTATTAGGGCCTGTTCTCTTTAATATCTTTATCAAAGATCTGGATGAGGTGATTGAGTGCACCCATCTGTAAGTTTGCAGATGACACCAGGTTAGGTGGGAGTGTTGATCTGCTTGAGGGTAGGAAGGCTCTACAGAGGGACCTGGACAGGCTGGATTGATGGGCCAAGGCCAAAACCAACTAACCTTAAGTCATAGCAAGTGAGCATATTTGTTAGTTAGATCTTATAACCACGGTTTACAGACATGATCCATTTTTAAAAGCCTGTTCACAAGAACTACAGATTGCTACAAATCAGAAAGTGCTTTACTCATTAGTTAAAAATATATGATCCAAAGTTATCTGTAATACTTTGAAATATGGGTTATCTAGATGTTCATTGGACCCAATGCTTATAGCAGGTTAACCCTTTTGGTCCAATGATGTTTGTCAGATGTTCAGGAAACTTCCAGACAAAAGTAATAACACTAACACCTTGCTGTTTAAGCTAGTAATATTTAAAAGCAATTCTTGCTTCTTTCAAATATATATGGCAATATATGACATTTCCATTTCAGAGTTGTTTGCTGCATATAACATGAATATAATGGAGTCTAAATTTGGCGTGCTTTCTGAATAAGTTCATTGCGTTTAGTGCTGAGTTCTAAGGTCATCAGGGTACATCTATGTATACATGTGTGTATAAAGAAAGGTCCTGTATCTGTGTGTGAGGATCAGGCTTTTTTTTTAAATACTGTGGTATGCAGCTGAGAAGAATAAAGAACAAAAAAAGGGCAAAAAATTATAGCTGAAAAAATGGAAAATCAAAATGACTGAGCATATGTTAAAAGAAAGGTATGCGTAAGAAAGGTAGGATTGATTTATCAAAATCAAAGTTTTCAATTTCTTCCAAGTAGTATACCTAGGGAGGAATTTTTACCTTTTCCCTGGAGACAATTTTTCTGCTGCTTTCTTTAAAAGTAGCACTTCCCATTGATGTTTTAACTGCCACTT
This sequence comes from Chroicocephalus ridibundus, assembly GCF_963924245.1. Taxonomy (NCBI): domain Eukaryota; kingdom Metazoa; phylum Chordata; class Aves; order Charadriiformes; family Laridae; genus Chroicocephalus; species Chroicocephalus ridibundus. Next base: position 63,439,224 of record NC_086284.1, read on the forward strand.
GCCTCTCTTCCAGAGTCCTCTATCCTTGCTGCTTGATGAGTGTACTTTCTTCTGTGCCTTGCAATCATGATAAAAATACAGGTTTTATACAGTCTGTAATTTTTGCTGCAGAAGTCCTTCAAAACTACTGCTAGCTTATTACTAAACTGTTACTTGGAAATTATGGAGGTGATTACAAGTCCTACTTTTAATTTAATGTGAAAAGTGTCACTTTCCTTTTGAGATAGACATGTCCAATCTCTAACATGTTTTAGTTACTTCCAATATGACATGTGACTACCCGTGGTTTTGTGTCAGTGTTTATTTTCCCATTTATGAATAATTAGGTCAGTTAGCTTTTTTATATACTTTATAAATTTTATTCACTTTATAAATTTTATTCAAGTTGTACAAATAATCACTTCAACTTTTTCAAGAGGAATTTTTGCCAAAAATTCATATTTCTTCTCTGTAAAAGTAAACTTGCATATAAAAAAGACATCTAAAATTAATCAGACGTACATTTGAGTGTCCTTTTTTTCTAATTCTTCTGTAGAGTCAGGTTCTGACACCAAAATGCAAAGACTACACAAAAAAATAAAAATCAGGAACTTTATTTACTGGGGAACTGTTGACTAGCCTGGATGTCTGGCCAGTAGAGACAATATATTTTAAAGTACTGTATCTCTCTATCCACTGCGCAAATTCTTCTTAATATGAACAATTGACTGAAGATGTTAGTTTTCTGGGTTTGTTTTTGTTTTTCATTTTTTTTTTTTTTTATCCTCAATAGATGACATTCTTACTCTTTGATCATTCCTAAATATGGTAAAACATCTCCTCTCAGATTAAATGCAATGTTATTGTTTTTTGTCTTCTTTGTCTGGTGTATGAATGCATGTATTTGTTTTTGATTGTGCACTTTTTCTGTCGTACTTACAGAGCTTATGTTTCCACTTGATCTGACCCCAGTTCAGAACAAGTGATATTGATGGTTGTCATCTCATGTTGATCTCACAGTACAAACATCTTTAGACAAAAGAAATTGTTACATAGAGTGTGTGTGTGTGGGGTGACTAACAAAAGAATGCAGGTACCAGAATACAAGCTGCTTGTTAGAAACAGCATACAGAAGCAGAATGGGTAACATTTTTTGTTTGGGGAAGAGCTGCTAGAAGAAAAAGAGTTGGCTGAGATACATGTGATACTTTTACACAATAGCTTAGTGCATGCAAAGTTACCACCAACTCACTGTGGAGGTAAGATATCCCACGTCCTGCCTCACCTGAAGGGTCAGATCTGCATCTCTCAGGAGATCCTCAAGAAACCATGACAGATCAAATCAGAGGTGAAAGTAAATTTTCACTGGAATTCGAAAGCACTGGACAATGGCGTTTTCCCTCTGAGGTGCCACGGGATCACCAGTGCCATGGTGATCACCTTTCTGACAGCTGGCCCTCAGCTGGAATCCTGATCAGAGCCAAGTATATCCCTTTCATTCACCAAAGGGCATATCTATTTCGCCATGCCCAGGCAGCTAATGCACCCTTCTGGAATTCATCTGGAACAGGTGGCTAAAAGTTAGCTTTTGCACAACCTAAATTGTAGCTGCTCAAGTCCTTTTTTTTTTTTTTTTTGGATCTAACTCATTAATTGATAGGAAGAAGTATTTTAATCATATTGTAAAAAAAGAAGATAAGTACTGTTCTGAAGTACAATTCTATAACTCATTGTCTCTGGGGAGCAATTTAAATTTTAAGTGCAGCAAAGTGTAAAGCTCCTGTTACTGACTTTCTAATCTCTGGACTTCTGTACGATCAAATAAAAGTAGCAGCAGGCAGCTCCAGGTGGCAATAAAATTTAAATACTCAAAATTTAGGAAATAAGTTCAAGGACTAAAGACCAGTAAGTATTATAAAGATAAAGGAGTTAACTGGTTTAGAGGTAGTACCACTGTAAGAGAATGAGCTTGTAAAACTTCTAATGAAGATAGCCAGCATGGATTTGAGCCAAGATAGGAATGCTGTAGGAACCTGATGTGAATCTGCAAATATTACTGCCTTGAAACACAGAGAAAGAAGAAAATTAGTAAGTTTAGTGTGTTCTCCAGTGTTGTAAATTCTCACTATTTTAAAAATTAGTCCCTTGTCATGAAGTTCGAAGATCTGTGAATTCAGTTCCATCTAGAAGTGCCCATAAAGTCTGATGAATAACTTATAAACATAACCAGAAGGCTAATGTCTCAACATTTAGTAAGATAGAAGAAATAAGCTAGACATCACAGCTTCAAAAATGATTATGCTTTAAAAATATCAAGAAATATTAGCCTTGTATCTCAGCACTTTTGTGCTTACATGGAAATTTTTAAAAATTAACTAATCCATTTTCTAACACACCTTGTAATTTTTTTTTTTTAAACCTATTTCTCAGCCATTAATATGTCTGCTTAATTACAAGTTCAAGGAAATTTTCAGACCCCCAAAATTGTATTTAAATAGTCAGCAGCATAGGTGTCACGGACCGGTAGGAGGTACAAGTTCTGTGCGATGTAAATTTGAAAGAGATGTTAAAAACTTTAAAAAAAAGCTGGAAAAAATAAGTCCTGATTTTTCTATTCATGCAGTTAGGTTAATTCTTAAACATTAAAGACTGATATTTTGTCAACACTTGTTAACAGATACTTTGGTCCTTATTCTAAGAAACTAAATTAATCTCAAATGGAGTAGCAATAGCTTTATTGATTTTACTATAAAAGTATAAAATAAAGTGAATGTGGAGAATAGGTGAGAAGAAATGTAAGGTCAGGTGTACACCAGCCAAGAGGAAAATCCCACACTCTTCAGTTTCCCTGTTATGCTGAAAATCACATCAATTGTTCCTTCTCTTTTCCTGATATCTATTTCCAGCAGTAGGCATTAGGCCTTGAAGAAACTTTTATTTGTCCCCTAAAAGTATTTGTAGCAACTTTGGGACAATATAAATATAGATATCATTTTTAAAAAAACAAATATATATATACTTTGTAAAAGAATGAAAATTATTTAGGCAAATTGGAAGTAGGCAATGAAATGCAAATTACAAAATATTTTTGCTTTGCATTGCTCCAATTTTCAGTTTAAAAAGGGAGTATTTTTATTTGCCTTGTTAAATAGTTGAAATCTGAGTAAAAAGGGTTGCTAAAACTTCCACGGTATATGTCTCTGCATTTTCATACAGAGTAGAGCAATACCAAGTTACAGGTAATAATAAGAATGCTAAAAAAGTATTTTTAACACACTCCTGAATTGCTTAAGTGTTCAAATTTAGTTTCAGACAGCAGAATATTTTGTTAAGTTTGGCTGGAGCTTGAGCTGGTCTCAGGGATTTACTTTGTCCAAAGCAGCTTATTTTTCTTTCTCTGCATATCTACACTTATTGTTATGATGTTGTTTGATGAATTTTCACAGACTATCACTGGCTTGGTTGAGTGTGTCGGAGAGGAAGTGACAAAATGTTTTTCTTTTGTACCTGATCAATTGAAGCAATTGCCTGCAATTATGATGCTCAACCAAACGCAAAACAAGCTTCAGTGACTCCCCTAGGTGAGGGTGGCTGCATATTCTTTGCTCTTTTCCAGCCTGATAGAAAAATAATCCCACTGTGAGTATGCTTCTAGAAAAAACAGTAACTCAATTTCTAATTTTTTAATATTTTTTTATTTTGCCAGTTATATGTAATTGTGTGGATCCTAGCATACAGGGAGATGAGAAAGTTCTCTCTCTCTGTTATGGTTTTCTGGTCACTGCTGGACCAGGAATGCCCTTTTAAAAGGCACAAATTGGTTGCGCAGCATTTATTGTCCAGATGTCATGTGGACTCACTTCTCAAAACCACAGGACATTTAGCTTCAGAGGCTTTGTCTAATCAAGTGATCAATATCCGCTTTTATACGGGGGTGCCAGGCTTTGCTGTTTAACTAAATGCTGACAGAAAGATGTTGTGTATTTAGGATTTTTTTCAGTAACCATTTGGCCAGTCCTGTGGTGTGACAAGTGACATACAGGTTATCCCACCACAAAGATGAATCTTACCAATTCATTTTGTGCCTCTGTTTTGTGTGGGAGCAAGGAGACTACTTTCCTTGTCCAGAGATTCCTACCAGGAGGTGACAGAGTCTGCGCTACTCAGTAGGAAGGTCCCAGAGGACTTCTCTGGCTGGGTGAGTAGTGATCTTGGATCTGACTTAACCTCTTGTGACCAACATGGTGAACACTAAATATTGTTCTAGAGTAGAACTGGAACTCAGCAGGGCTTCCCAAACGCTGTCATTATCTTGTTTGCTCTCAGTGTTGGTGCACAGGTTACGCAGACCCACATCCTGAGGAGAAAGATGTCAGCCTTGTATTTTAGCACAATGTCAAAATCCCCAATAACATGTACATCTCAGCTACCTTTCATCTTTAAAAATGCTTTATTATACGTTTTGTATGTAATTTCACAAAGCAAAATTTCCCAATGACAAGGAGCGCATTTGTGTGGAACAGCAGATTTTCTGTGGTTTCTGGACTTTCAGGTTTGACCCCGAGCACTCTGCTGTTTACATTATGGGTGTAATTAGCAGGATGAGCAGACTGCTGTCCCCTCTGCAGCCTGGTCACGGGCAGCAGATAGAGCTCGTGGTCTGCCCAGGGGCATCACCAGTATTTGCCGGGCAGACGGGGAGGGTCTGGCCTTGGGAGAGAAGATTTTAGACTGGCGGAGTTTGGTTGTGCTTACAGATCTCCCCTCCTCCTCCAGCACAACTCTGCTTCCCAGGCAATACCTCTGAATCCTTGTCATGGTCCTGATGCTCTGGTACACGTAGATTTTTGTAAAAAAAAAAGAATCATGTTTCTCTTTTTTTTAAAAAACGAGCGCCTGTGAATAGCAGACTGTAATATGGTGTTGTAGCCAGTAGTGACCTGACTGATACAAAGGAACATATACCTTATAAACTGGCTTGTTCCTAAATATTGCATAAGATCTTCATAAGAAATTATTGCTTATATTCTCCCTGGCAAACTTCAAAGGAAATGAAATATTTTTATTAACATAGATACTTTACTGGCGTGAATTCTAACTTATAGTATATAGTTAAATATTAGGAGTACATAGTGAGGAATATTTATTGCCCCAGAGGAAAAATGTGAATTTAATGGAGTACTGGCAAACCTTCTCACTTATTTTCACACAAATTATTTTATTCCCCATCATGATTTCATACGATTTTTCAGTACTACAAGTGCGTTTGTGTGAACTTTTTTCAGAAATATTTGCAATGTGAAAGTAAGTTAGGGCATTGCCCTTAGTAGTTAATGTGAACTTTTGTATGTATAAGTGAGCATTACACTACAGCCTGAATAGTAGTCCCCACTGATTTGTCACACTGTCACAGTGTAATGAAGGGACCTTTAGGGGCTCTGCAGTGATTCAGTGAGAACTGAAAGCCCATTGCGCAGTGGGTTAGGAAACAGTTTTAATTCTTCATATACTTGATGAGAAAAATAAATCTGGGGAAAGGACAAATGAAATTAAAAACATTACCATCAAAGTTTTTGCTCAGAATATATGAGCTTTATCATGAACTGAAAGTATTTTTATTGTTAAGCCTCTGAAATGTTGTTCAGTGGTAAATATTCAAAAATTCTATTAGAAGTAAGGTTGTATTTCAAGTATTTCTATTGAATGACCAATTACAATTTTAAAATTAAATATTTTAGAGGAAACCAAACTGAAATATGCTTAACTAATGTAATTAGGGTTTGAGTGAAAACGGGTAGGTTTCAATGGGAATATGCGTACTCACTCCAGCCTTTCCTGACTTTTTTGAAGAACGAATATATTTCCAAAAGCCGAAATCCATTTCCTAATAAGTTAGAAACAGGAAAAAAAAAAAGCTATATTACTCATTACTGTGTATATCTAGTAACTGTTTCAGCTGTTCACTAAATAAACACAATATGCACATGCTGCATTTGCTGTTACCTTATGGTAAAGATTACTTTATGGTTATGTATATAGTAAGAAATTATCAGAATCACAAAAATATTCTTATTATATTTTATTATGACTCACATACATAATTACTTAAATAAGCAAGTGATTTCTGAGATGTTGTTTAAAAAGTCTTATCAGTTCAATTAAATTTATAGGCTGATAACCAAAATAAATTAACACAGGGATTTAGAATGTTTTGGTGGGAAGGGGAAAAAAAAACCACAACACAAAACCTCCAGATCTAGATTTTTGCAATTAATGTCATTTGAAGCCAAATGTTATACGTAATTTTCTCTGAGCAATTCAAAGCACATTAGCAGCATTCATGATATAAAAAAGAAAATCTTAATAAATGTTTATTACACAGAGTAGGCACAAGTGGGTAAAACTGCAAACTGATTAATAATTAAGATAGTTTGCTAAATATGTCTTCTTAATTTAGTCAAGTGGGTTTCACTTCCAAAACATTTGCTTTGAGAAAAGGAAGCTTCAAGTTCAGCATAAGAGGGAGAGTAAGTCTGCAACTGGTGAATGGTTGCTTGCACGCTGAATAGTGCCACGGATACCAGTTCTGCAACTAGAGCAGTCATATCTTCAGTTACTGGAAACCTGTGTTACTACAAAATTATTATTAAAAATTTATTTTGTTGAATTGTAGGTTATATGGAAGCAATGGGTGCTTAGTCATGTGATAAACATTATCTAGAGAGTTTCTTTCCTTTAAAAACACAGAGGGCATACACAGATCTGAACGCCCACTTCCGAGGTTGTCCGAGTGGACCAGGTGGACATGGAGAAGAGGGGACTGAAGGAGTTAATGATGCCAGGCTCTGAAATCAAGAGTGATTTGGAGAAGGGTGGCAGAAAACAATAATTCATTATTTCTTCTAAAATAAGAGACAGTGGTTAGTTAACGAATTTTGAAGGACATGGTTAAAGCAAACACTTACTTTTGACAATATGTAGTCTGGATTGCCAAGAGGACGTGAATGAATTAAGAGAGAAGAGATTCATCACTGCCTGTTAAATACGATACTGAATACAGGAATCTGGAGAGAAAAGAGGGAGGGAAGGAGAACTTCAAGGTGATGGTCCAGGTAGACACATCTGTCATAAACTTTTTTCCCTGAGCCATCCATTGATGGTCATTGGGAAAACTGCTGTTTTCATGAAAGGAAAGGCCAGAGCTGTAATGCACAAGCTGTAGACAACACTGGTAATAGTGAATCCTGAGGTCTAAATGAACGAATGCTACAGCAACCACTTTGGATAAATCTGGGTCTTACTTGGGATCCTGTGAATCTATGGGCTTCTAAGCAAGAAAAGATACTGGTGCCTATGCAAGTAATTGCAAGCAGAAAGGGAGAATGTCTGGGATTACACAATATCTCAGAAATTTTTAATTTACTCATTGCAACTACAATGAATGTTTACAATTCCTGTTGTAAAAAAGCCACCCTTAAATGATTCAGTCATGCAAAATATTTGTTAAGATATTGCTGTGTCTGAATAGACTAGCACAAGTAACCACCACTATGTTTTGTGATGAATATACTAAAGCAGAGCTCCAAAGTTACTGCGGTATCTTCCCTGATGGTAGTCAATGTGTGCCAGGCACTATCCCAGTGTTCAGAGTATATGTACAGTTTCAATTGATTATTCCTTGGCAACTGGACTGTCATGCTCGTGTGGGGTGTTGCTGATGAGAACTATAACATATGCTTCATGGAAAAAGCAGGTTGTGTTCTGCCACTTAACCAGAGATATGCAAGTGAGCATGTTTTATACTACAATTTTATAATACATGCTTTTGATTTATTTTAGTACTGGACCTTTAACCAAAAGAGTCAAGTATTAATGGTATCATAAAATACATTCTGAACAGCCATACAGTTCATAATGCATACTTTGGGCTTTCAGTGCTGTCTTTTTACCCATTTTTTTAAAATAATATTTTTCAATTTCCCCTTTAACTCCCTCAGCATTTCCCCATTTTCTAAGCCGTTAAGTCAGCGCAAGACTTTTAGAGGCATTCTTTGTATGAAAATGAAGCAGAAAAGACATATCCAGAAAGTTGCTGGTTTACTTTTGTCCTTTTTTTCCCCCCTGGTTCTAGCGAGAAAAGGGAAAAGAGGTGCTCACTGCTTATTGCAGTTGGGGAGATCTCACTGGGTTCATTCTTTCTTTCTTCTTTCTTTCATATAAGACAATTTGATTATTTATTTTTTTTTCCACAGAAGCATGACAGTAGAAGTGGAAAGAACAGCTAATAGCAGTACTTCAAGAGTGAAGGAACAAAGGAGTTAGTGAGCTATTGAGCATTTATGATTTTCTCAGCCAGGACTTCTAAAAAGCTCAGATCTTATTTGAGCATCAAATTTAATGGTTTCAGGAGCTCAACTTGTTGGGTGCTGAGCCTTTGTGAAAAACATGCTCTTCAGAGGCATACCAGAGCTGGTAAATTATGAGTGCTTGTGAGTGCATGGACTGTTACTTCGGTGCCTATGAAGAAGCTAAGCTGTCTTGACAGTCCTGTCTCTAGTGTGCAAAGGCACTCAGTGTGGTTGGTGGAGGTGTCAGAGATGGGGAAGGGACAGTGGGAAGGAACAATTTAATGAGACTTGGAAAATGGATGTATTGCTACAATCAAAACTTTTGTTTATATTATTAATTAGGGGCTCTTTATAAGGCTTACATTTTGTTTAGAATAACAAAACCAAAGAAACTTTTCTACAGAAAGCTAGTTCTGGTTTAGCAATCATGCAAAATAACGTTAACGTGCAGATACCCAAGATCTGGTTTTGTTCAGCTATTTGCAGGCAGGAGAAGACCTCTAAAATCATAGCATAACATGTTAAAGTAAGTCATAACAAAAGAAAACTGAGCAAAAATAAAGCCCTTGAATCAACAAGAGCCTTTGGAAGGAGTGCAGAAACTGCTGACATTTACTCCAGACTCCTAATACTTTGGCGTGGTGCACCTTGTGCTATGCTTTGTGGACAGGGCTCTCCTGTCACACCAGTATCACAGGAACAACAGTGGAGAGGTGTTTTTTTAACATCTTAGGGGTAATACAGTCTTAAATAGTATATATAAATCAGGGGATGTAAGCGCCTTAGGAAAAACAGGTTCATAAACCAGAATTTGGCTTGAAAGAATATTGTGTGCAGCTGTAATGCATCTTGGTGGCAGTGCTGAAGAACCACATCCTGTCGTGGAAGAATGCCCAACACAGATCTAGCAATGAACTTCTCCCTTTACTGCCTGCATTTACAAAGCTTTAAAACAGTGATATCAGCTGTTTGTAGAAATGGCTGCAGACTAAGGAATATAATATTTATCAAGAAGTTAAATGATTCTCCTTGCAACTTGACAATCATTCCCTTTAGAACATCTGTTTGTTTTTATTGTACTTCTGATATTTTTTGGCTGATGTTTTCTTGGTTTTTCTGTAATTTAGATGCAATGATAGGTTAGCAGGTGAAAAGATAACTATAACAATTCATATTGATTCCAAAGCATGTAATATTGTTTCTAGTTTTTTATTACTTATTTCCACCAAGTGATTAAATTTCATAGATTTTGTGCAACCACAGGTATAAACCCTTCTACAGTTTCTAAAAAATACTTGTTACAAAATTAAAGGATTGTGAAATAAAATTTACTTTTACTTTGGATCATTAGTGTCATAGTAGAAGATGTAGCCATAATAGTTTAAGAAGCTAAGGTTTGGGTGAAAAAGTGGCATCTTTTATTAGTCTAATTTTTATAGCTGGAAAATTTGGAAAAGCCTTCAGGTTAATAAAAGTCTTCTTGTGTGACTGAATGTCCATTTATTCTAGTATACTACTTAATGTAATGAAAAAGACCAACCTCTCTGTGCAGGTCCTGTCTACTAGTCTACTAAGGTACCTTAGTCATTTTCCTTTACATGCTGTTTCTCACCAAAGGAAACTCAGCTATTATGTGGCTGTTGTGGAATAATAACATTTTAACACGTAGAAAAAAGAGGGTAAGAGTACATGATATTTTTTAAGATGTAAGAAAGTTACCGTTTTTGATAGCTAAACTCTGCTGTTTGTCATATTTGTCAGTGAAATGAAAAGGAATTAAATTGAATTGACAAAGGTATTAAATACTACAAAACCATTTGGGATAATCAAATCTGAATCTGGCTCCGGAGAGTTGCAAAAGAATCTAGCTAAAGTGACTGAGTGATTAAAATAAGAGGTGAAATTAAATGACAGTAAATGCAAAGTAATGTACATCAAGGAAGAAAAAAATCACACATTCAAAAATTGGTTTTCAGGAAAACAATTTTTAGTCGCTGTAATCTTTGAAAATATCGTGTCAGTACTCACCAATGATTGAACGAGGATATTTTCGAAAAACAACAGTGAATAAATAGAAAACATACTTATAGGTATTGAAACTCAGATAAGGAGATCCCTACACTTCTTATTGATGGAAGCTAACAAAAAGTACCTCAAATTTATGTCTAAATGTACTTTTTTTTTTGTTTTCCTGAGCATCGTCTTTTCACTATTGCAAGAGACAATATTGCAAGCTAAAGAAATATTTTTCCTGTCTCATTACAGAAATTCTTACGTTATATGAAATATCTTATTATTTTAAAATGACAATATTTAGAAAAAAAAAAGTCAGACCAGATTCTCACAGGATAATGGGCATAGTTCCACTCAAGCCTGCAGAATTAATATGATATACATCAGTTGAAAATGTCCCTCATCCTCTACCTTTTTAATTTGGAGATTATTTCCAGGCATTTGCCAGCTATTATACCATTTTTCTGCTCATATGAATTCCAGTTTTGTGGATTTTACTAAGTTCACTCTTCTGCTTCCCCTGTGGCTATAGCTGTTCTATTCTCAAATAGCTACAAACCATTTTGTTAGTAAACCTTCTGGTAAAGACATCTCAAAGATATCAGAGGAGCATATCAGACATAAATTGCTGTTGTTCACAGACACTGAGAAGATAAAGAATTCCAAAGGGCAGTTCTGCTACTGCCAGGCCTGTTTATAATTAGCCTACTTTAAGAAGTCACACTGAAAACAGGAGATTTTCTGAAGAGTTAATTTAAAAATTACTATTACTCATGAGGCAGTCTAATGTTCTTTTTTTCTCACTAAATCATAGGATGTACATGTCTGACTATGTGGTTGAGGAGAAGCAATGTATCTGTAACTAAAGTGGGTGTTTAGCAGAGGGCCTTTGACTGCAGTTCCTCACTCTTTCTGTCATCCTAAACACCAGTCATGCTGGCAGATCAGAGATTAAACCAAAGAACTGAGTTCTGATTTATGGGATCATGGAATGGGAAGCAGACCGGGATACAGCCTTGGAAATGCACAGAGGTGTGATTATCACTTATCCTCTATTTTACAGATTGCTCAGAATTTGATGGAGAATCTGATCTACCCTATTCGTTGTGTATACCCTTCATGCTATTTCTTCCCTTATGACAGCAGAATTTGCCAAGATGTGAGAATTGTGCTGCCGTGGTATACATGCTACTCTGATAAGTGTTAAGCTTTAAACAGATTTTCCTAAATTATTTCATGCATTGTCAGGAGACCAGAGTTTGTATGTAACTTAATCCATAGTTCTGAATCCTACAGTCTGGTAGAAGGAAGCTTCTGGTGACTGAAGCAGTGACATGTACTAACGGAGAGCAAAGTTTTCCAGCTTCAGTACTGCTCTCTGTATAGATAGTATTCAAGATACTCCTACAGCATATCCTGCTCTTTTCCTCCTCTCCATGTTGTGTTAGCTCTTGTTTGTAATTACTGTTTCTGCTGTGTTAGAGGTACGCAGCTCCCTAGGTGATACAGCTGGGTAAGGCAATGGGGCAAATTGAGTGGAAGTTGAGATTTAAGTATAGCTAGATCATATCATATTTCCACACCTTAGCATGAACCCCTACCTCCTTTCATCCTTTATGTCTTTGGGAGTTACAGTTACTGCATGACTCCCACTGCCTAATGGGGCACTATAATTTTCTTTCCCTTCATGAGCTCATACAACCATTACTTTAAAACCACTTGCAAAATGCATAAGAGATGAAAGTGCATGATATTTGCAGGAGTATTTCACTGAATAAACTGATGCTTGGAGAGTTTAAATGAAACTGAGGTTCATCAATAGACAGGCTATGACAATGTGTTTGGTGTTTCCAAACTTGACAAACACATTAAAGAGTCAAATTACTGAAATACAGTCAACAGTCTATGTAAAGCTGCATGCTCTGTATGTCCTTTGTAAATTGTTTGTAAATGCTGGTGGAGCCGTCTTACAGCTTTTTTTTTTTCATGTCTTTTGTGTACCTCTTATCTGTTTGTCGCTTGACCTCAACATCAACAAGACAAAGAACATAATTTCTATAATACCTATACATTCCTGAGACCCAGGAATACAGTTATAATAAATACTAATACAGGTCAGTGACTTCAAGGAGAATCTATCTCAAGGACTGGTGTGTGATTTAATTTTTACTTTGACTTGGAATAAACAGTGTAATGGCATAGCATTATTGGCATTGTCTTTTCCTAATCTACATCAGGCAAATGCTACCACAAGATACTATTTTGCTCATCAAGGGATAATTATTCAAATCAGAAAATCTGTCTCTTGTGCTCTTAGAATGCCCCAGAGTGGAAATTCCTGATGAGAATTGTGCAGATGCTCAATGAGAGGAAAATCAGAAACATACTCCATATTTTTGGAAGTACGCCAAACTATTTATGTTTTTTTTGAACTGGGACTGAGATTACTGGTGCTGTTGTACAAGTATTCACTCAGAGGGTGGTTTATATATAATATACAGCATAATTTCTAGGCTATTGCTGCCAACTGGGGTGTCTTCCAAAGAATTATATCTCAAATACTGAATTATATCTGAATGGGATGCATTTCTCTGTTATTTCCCAATACATCCATATTCCATCTTGCCTTTTTAATTAGTGAATATATTGACTGTATATGTATTATTATAATTGCCTCTGCCAGCCTGCATGCTTTTAATTGTGGATAAATTTATTCCATCATCTCTCCCTAATTGTAGAAGACTATGTTTATTGCAATTGCTACTGACTGCTAGAAAATGATCTGCCTACTCCTGCGTCCCAGTCTCTTTCGTACATATGGTTGTGATATTGTTTGTTAGATCATTCCCTGCTCTTACCACCTTGTCTCTGCCTCACATAGATTTTGATCTTATTGGTAATGTCTGCTGTGACTGTAACACAATTCAAGAGTTCAGTTTTTTTGACTATAAAAATCCAAAAGAAGCATGGGTAAAATATTTTATAATGGTCAATGTGTCTAGCTTGGCTTCTGATGCAACATAAAATATGAAGGACATTATCACTAATGGTGCATTTGTGACATCACCTCATAGCATCAAGCCCTAATCATATGTTTAATACTATTTAAACTCACTCTACTTCCCAAAATAAACTTAATATAATTGAGGACTCATTTTATGAACGACACTGCTAGGAAGGTGTTAAGTATTCCTATTCATTCTGAAGATGGAAAAACTAAGAAAAACTTTTATTTGTCTAAAGCTTCATGAGTTAAATGCCACAGCTGAAAATGACAAACCAGTGCTCATTGGGGTTCTCTCACTGATCTGTATTTCTTCTATGTAGGACTCATCTACTTTTCAGGTGCATCCTGATTGTAGTTTTGAAACTGTAAGTTTCAGAATATTTTGTTCTCTGCTCCACATTTACATTGCCAGACTGGATCAAAAAGAGGCTTATTACTGTTTTCACACTGAGGTGATATTGTTCAGAGCTAGAAGCTAGCTGAGCGTCTGGTTAAAATGTCAGCATTCCAATTATATTCCTATTATTTCCCAATACTTTTCTGAAAATTTTTACTATGAGCTTTCCCAATATAAAGGGCAAGTTCTCAGTACAGTTTTTTTTGTTGGTTTTTTTTTTTTTTTTAATACTCCAGTTCCTTTGTGCCACAAAACAAAACTAAGTATAACATAAAAACTCCTTTTCCTCTTCTTTTGTCACCATCATTCATGGCATGGAATGTAGCAATTTGAAAAAGTTATTGCCTACATACAGATCCAAATGGTAACAGGCCAATGATGCAATCAGTGCCTAATCTTTTTTTCTCAACATAATGCACCCTTTGTTGCCTTGATCTGGGCAACTCAAGCACAGCCATTCTGTGTTTCATAGTGGCTCATAATTTAGCATTTTTAACTCTGTGTTAAAAGTTTCAGCTTCAATTGGATTATACTTACTTGTGAATTTGTGGGATTAAGTAAAATTTGGGTAACATCTAACTACCCAATCTTCCTGTGGTAAGTGAGAGTGTAGGGATATCAGATGAGTAATCTGTTGCTTTATTGCACTCAGGTATATCTTTTTTATCCCTTAAAAGTTGTGAAAGATGAAAAAGCAGCCAGAGTCTTAAGGAGACCCTGTACATAAGGCTTTAAATATTGAAAAAGAAGGTGAAGATGGCAGGACTTTACTCTGTTCTTTAGAATTTTGTCCTTAGTGAATAAACAATACAAATTAAAGATTAACATAAAAAAAAAATATTTGATTTTTCAGCATATCCTTTTGACTTTGAAATGGCTGGAGTTTTTTTATGGAAAAAAACAACACCAAAGCATTAAATTGTTTTAAAGACATTTATTTTGAAAATGTAACCTTTACTGATAAACAAATACCATCTTTTTGTGTGAAATAAATACAGAAAAAGGAAAAAAAGAGTGCATCATTGTATTATTTTGAATTATATTTTAACATTTTAAATATTGAAATACTCTCAGAAAGTTGTGGAAAGGTTTATTTGAGGGATTATGTGACTTTTTTCTGTTATCGAGGAAATGCAGTAATTAGAAACAAATCCAACATTTTGAATCTATAGTTTTAATGAAGAATTGAAATATTAAATCATTTGAGAAAGCGGCATAGATAGAACTTGGCATTTAAAATCATCAACAAGGACTTTCTTTTCCAGTAGGTATTCAGTCATGTGAAGAGATGGAATTTTCTAAAAATTTTATGGCCACCTCTTCTGAGGTTGAGAATTTCTAGGTTAATTTCTCTCAGTAATCTTTTTTCTTAGCCTTCCGTAAATATAGATGAGTAATCAGTCATATATAGCTAGAGGTAAGCAGAAGCTATACTTTAACAGTTTAGCTGTTTCTGAACAAACCTCAGTTTTTGTTTCTGTAAGCCTATCATCTTCAGGGAGAATACAACAGATTTACTGTCTGCTCCTGTAATTTCCATTTTGTATATATATGCATATGGAATAGGTAATGCCACAAAGAAAGGAGTAAACCAGATTGCTTTATTTTCTAAATTAGCTCTACAAGGTAAATTTGTCTCAGGTAAATGTGAATTTCCTACAGGAACAGGCTTTTTGGTAAAAAGATACCAGATTTAACATAGTTTCTTAAAGAAGATCTGGGGATCTTCTCTCAATTGGCTGTTGTCTCCTAGAGACCTTCTCAACACCCAAGTCCTGAGAGATTCTGGAGTCTTGAGATGCCTGTCATTAACTTTGAAAAGGTTTTCCTTATTTTTTTCCACTTTTAAAAGAAAGCAGAAGGAAGGTGGCTTTAGGCAAAGAGTAAATGACAAATCATTGTCATCAGAGCAAAGGATTGTCATCAGGGCAAGAAGGCTTTGCTCTTATTCCTTCTAATAGCAGAGATTTGCTAATTTTTCCTGTACTTTCTTAACTATAAAGAAGGCAATCTCCTTACTCACAGTTCAATCTATGACTTTTTCTCTTTTCTGATGCTTTGGTTTCTTGTCAGAATTTCTTATAAGTCTGGAATCATTTGCTGAATTCGTATCTTCATAAAATGACTATTCCGCATTACACATATATTTGCATGTGATTATTAGTATCTATTTGCTTCTCAAAATTTTGTATACCTTTACGAAGTAAAGTAAATCCTTAAATTTTCTGTGTGTGCTTTCTTTGAAGCTGGCTGCAAGTAAAACTGAAAAAGGAAATTCTGAAAAAGGAAAATTGAAGTGCCCATGATCCCTATATCCCAACTCCTTTTTTTTGGTGAAAAAAAAGGAGCAGAAGAGTGCTTGAAGACTCCTCCTTAGTTTGAGTTCACTGTGAAAATAGAAAAGAAAAAAAAAAAGCATTATATTTTTACCTCTCAGTGTGTTGTACATATTGTGCAACACATTACTTTTCTCACAGGTACAGGTAAAAGGGCTAAAGGCTGCTCTCTTTTTCCTACTCTGACCCACCCGAAACCACTACCACATTACAGGCCTGACCTTGTCTGATAAACAGTCATTGTTTCCTGGATTTACAGTCCAGGCTGTTAATTCATTCTTGGTTAATCTATTATGGTCTTGGTACTTTAAGGATTTAAACTGTAACCTATTTTATAGTCTGCATTTACGCAAGGATTTGTTAATCTGAATAAAAATGGAGTTTACAGGCAGACCTGGATTAACCAAGTAGGAACAAATATAGTTTGGTGGTGTCTTTCTTACTGGGATGAGTTTAAGTAGCTGTTCTCCCTCACTGCCCTTTCTCTGTGGTAGCTGATAAGACCACAGCTGTAGCAAATGTTTTTCTGTGTGTCAGACATCTCTCACCGGACAATCAATACATTTCATCGTGTGTTTAGCTCAGACAATGTTCAGTTATTAGTGTGAAAAAGGAGAAAGGATTCACAAATCTGAAATGTTTTCTGTGTCTAACAGAAGAACGTTGGTGACCAAAACCTTCTGCCTGACACAGTTCCCTTCACTGCGTCTTTCTGTTTTGGAGCTAAGGTCTTTCTGCATTTGTTTGTTTGCGTGCTGCTTTCCCTACTGAATAGCTATTTGTCTTAGTGTTTTAAAAAAAATTACATCTGAGCTATTTTTTTGGTGGTTTGTGTCATCAAAGTCAACACTGTAACATAATAGTGGCGCTCAAAGAGTATGTAAACACACAACAATTGGATCTGTGTTCAGCAGTATGATGGGAAAAAGCCTCTCTAAAAAAGGCCATAGCCGTGTGCAGTTTAGTGAAAACAAAAGCGTAGTGAATTCATAAATTGCCTCTCTTGGAGGCCCCAGACAAGATCCAAGGAATCAGTTCCTCGGATCTATGCTAACAAGGTTAATGATGATTATAAAGCAAATACTGTTTGAATCAGTGGGGTGGTCCCCAGCACTGCGCTGGTGGCTAAGACCTTAAGTTGAAAGAGAAGACAACGTTCATCTTGTAAAGCAAATAAGAACATGATTGCTCTTCCCAGCGCAATGGTTTAGCAGATAACCATGAAAAATAGTCCTTCTGAGGACTGTGTCTTTATGCGTAGAAAATCTAGAATACTTTAAATCTGCAAGTCAACTTAAAATGTACTACTTTAACTGTATGGAAAAGCCCTAAGTGTGCAACTGCATATATTTTAATATTTAGTCCTTTTTCCATATAGGCTTTAATCTGTATGAAAAAGCACTCAGCAAGTCCAACACATAAATCCAATAATTCTCAGGTATTTTTTTACTCTGTTCAGTATGTTATTCATTGGTTGCAGCATGTAAGGAAAGACTGTACATATATTTGTCCTCTCTAGCACCGTGTGTGTATGCATGTCCTATAACTGTGCCCTGTCAGTTAGGGTAGGTTGCTCTGTGCTATTATGAGGATGTAAACTGTGGAAATAGTTTATTTCCAACCATAAAAAGTTTACAAAGCAGAAAGGCAAATGCAAGTGTAGAAGCAATTATTTTTAGAGAACAACAGTACTCACTGTCCTCTCAAAAAGCTGTCCTTACAGAGGAGAAAAAAAGAGAATGATGGAGATAAAGCCAGAACACAGAAGAGTAGCTGAAATGAAATGTAGAAATGAGAAAACGGACCTCTAAAATCTGGCTTTAAACTAGTCACCATGGAAGTCAACATCAGTATATAAAGACAATTTGAATTCATGTTAACAGCGCAGATTTTTTGTGTCTGTGGACACAAAACTTCTGGTTGTGTTTTCTGTAGATCTACACATTTTTTTTATTGTGTCCTGATGACAGAAATAGCTAGTCAATAAAGAATTTAATCTTATATACCATTTTAACAGTTTAAATTGACAAAAGATAAATGAAACCAATTTACTACATATTGGATTCATTCAGCTTACTTAATAATCAGAGGCTAGAGCCTTGAACTAGACTTGAACTGCTATTTCATTACATAAGAAAACAGGGTCATAAGAGACCTTCTTGGTCATCATCTTTACTCCCAGTTATTGCTGTCATTCACTGTCACACTTTTAAAAAATAAACTATCAAATTATATATATATATTATTTTGGTTACTGTTTCTTCAGATAGAGGGATATTCCTGTTCCTTACCATGCTTATGACTAGAAAACTTCTAATACTGGGCTTGAATGCATTTAGGTTCGCTTCATAACAACATGTTCTTATCCTTTTCTTAATGACTTTCCTTTCTTGGTGTTTGATGTACTTGCAGAAAGCCTCCATATCCCTGTCAGCCCTTGCTTAGCTAGGACATAGAGATGCAAATTCCAACTATTTTTCTCTCCCCTTCTTGTTCTTCTGGCATGTTTAGGGGGTTCAACATTTCACAGGCATCAATGCCACAGATGTGCAACCAGTTCTACTTCCTTCCTGCTCAGTGTGTCTGTCTGGAAAGCAGAAGGAGATGTTGGCCTTCAACACGCAGCACTAGAAGTGGCAAAGAAAGCATATGAGACAGAAGGGTCTTGCAGGCCGGATAGCCCCTCTGACCCATAAAATCCCTAATCCTGGCCTGTGTGAGTCACCTCAGAGCCCACCTGGGGCATGTGAGATTGGTCTTTCACGTTGTGAGAGTGTCTTGTCATTTTTTTCATATTGTATTTTTACTTGAGAAATTTAGTTGAACATTTTGCAATAGCAGTAAGAGTCGCATACAAAAACATATTATCAACTTAGTGGGAATGTATTGTATTGATTCTTTCTATTAATAGTACTTATGAAGTACTGCCCTATGAAGAGCATCAAAAACAATACAATAACTCAAAATGCTTTAAAGAGCAAGTGACCATTTGTTTAAATACTTAATTTACGGTCAATAGTTTTGTTCTATTGCAAATGTCACTTCTTTGCTGTAGGGATTCGATTAGGTCCATTTTTACTGTAAGGATCAACTGCTGCCCTTTTATTCATTATTCCATACCGAAACAAAATATCTTTACTGCATACATGCGTGAAAGACCAGTGAATAAATATTTTTAATATAAGAAAGTTTGAGATACTTGCATTTGTTTTTAAGTCTTTAATTTTCTGGACATCACAGTGGTAAAATGAATGAGCATGGAAGGATCAACACATTTTTATGAGCAACAAACTATGGAGAATAAAATGTGCCTTGAAATACTGTTCTCAGTAAGTTGTCGCTGTCCTTTAACCTAAGTAAAAAAGAATATCCCTATAAGATAACTATGTCATTTCTAAAATGGCATTTTTTCCTCTGACACTTCGACATGTTAGTGCTGTATTTCTTCCTTTACCCTTTAAGTGCCCTTAGCTTAATTTAACCTTGAAAGTAGTATTGGCATAGCAACTGTTTTAAAGCAAGCATCAAAGTTTTCAGTATTTCTGCAGTTTAAAGGTTAATTATGCACACTGCCAATTTCTCCAAGCAGTGAGGCTTTGTACACTCTTCTAGTATAAAGCTGAAAAGTGCTATTGGATGAGTATACACATTTTAAAATAAAACTTGTGAAGTTCCCCTTTTCCATTCAAACAGCCTGAACTGTCAGTTTAGCTAACCTTTGTTTGCCTGTCACTGTGTTCCCATGATTAAATGTGAAGATTATAATCATTAACCGTGCCGGGGGTTCACTGTGGGTGGAATTTTGATGGGTGGATGACATTCTGTTTATACTATGAAGTCAAAATCAGACTTCATCTCTTCCAGCTCAACACCCGGAGGTCTCTAGGTTAGCTACCAAGGCCTAGCTGCATTCGCGTCACCTGACTTTAATACGAAATACTACATCCATGGCAGATTGGAAGGTATTTCACTATAGTCTTTAATCTCTGCCTTTCCTTATAACTGGAATAATCTACTGGACATAAATGAACTTGATTTGACCTAGAGATGAACTGGTAAAAAAAAAAATAATAATAGAGAGAGACAAAGAGACAAAGAAGAAAATCTCATTTAATGTACAGAAAAACAGAATTTGTATAGATCTTTAGTTATAATTTTTTTTCCCTTTTTTTTTTCCTGTAGGTAAAACACCATGTATTAAATTTTAATTTCCCTTTTGAGATCAGTTCTTACACTCTTCTCTTTAATATCCTATTGATGGCATAAGAAAGTAATGAGGTTTCGTAAGTTCTGTTATCATAAATCTAGCTCTTCAAAACATAAATTTGTTTCTAAAAATGATATTGTAATTTTAATTACAATTACACTTTGTTAATGTTAGTTTATCTTCAAAGATGTAGAGTAGTCCTAATATTTGAATTAGCATCCCATTGAAAAAAGAACAAAATTCCTTCTAGATATTGATAGAAGAAAAGAAGTCATATTAATGACTTATTTGATGCTTATTATGTGATGTGATATCAATTTGGTAAAGCAACAGCATATATTATATTCACCTTTAAGTATTTTATTTATGATGTTGTTTAGTTAGCCAGCAGAGGTTTCACAGAAAATTGTTGAATTTAAATGCATGTAAGTGATCAGAAAACTCTCTTAAGCTTTATGAGATCCACTAGTTTAATTGAGTAACATTAACAGAAAAAATCTTCGTAGAAAAAAAAAAAAAAAGGTTATTTATTGTGCAGTTCCTAGCTCACATAATCTTTTTCTCATTTCCTGTCAGACTTCACCATCAGATAAACACATTTTTGAATAACATTGAGATATGCACCTAGCTCCCAAAGTCTTTCACATGTATGTCATCATCTCAGTTTTGTATGTTTCAATGTGAAAATATTAAACTGAAGACAATTTGGAAGGAAATTTTGGCATGTATCACAGGTACAGCTCAAATGGCAGGTGGCTTTTGCTGTCTTTAGGAAGTGATCCTTAGAGAGCTAAAAGGCTTGCTCATCAGCACTTGAACCTCTGATGAACTCTGATCTTGCCTTTAGCTATGCAGACTCTCCTTCTCATCACCCTTAAACTCATAGACTCAGTCAGAAGGGGGCTGTGCAGAAATAACTTCAAAGAGCCTTTACTGCTGTTTTCAAAAAATTTAGTTGATCGAATGATATTTCATAATATTGTTCAGCTAAGTGTGTGAGAGAAGTGAATAATCTTAGGAAGCCTAAAACACAAATTCCAGTTTGTCCTTTTTTTTTTTCTTGAGATTAAATGTTTCTTTATAAATACCGTCAGACATCTGTGATTCCTTCCATGCTTTCTCACACTTGAAACACAGTCTGCATTGGTCAAGTCACTACCCTTGCCCTGCTCAAATACATTTTGAAAATGCACTTCTACCTTGATTTTTAAATAAAATTTTCTCGGGCATAACAAAACACATCATCTTACGCAGACTTTTTAGCCTTTTGGGGGGAATCTTAGAATATCCTCTGTTTAAAATCAAACCAGGGTGGAACGTGTAATTCTTTGTGTAGCATCACCTAAAATCTGAAGATGTAGTTGTACAAACTCAGTGCAGAGACGTATATAACTTAAATGGGACAGAGTACCCTTTTGCATGTACGTATTGCGCACAAGTGTATGCATTACTTCTACCTAGTATGGAATATGATTGTAAAATATTACTAGAAAATACATATGGAATTTTTTTACCAAAACCCCCATGCTGTCCCACACTATAGAAAGGGAAGCCTGTTTTCTTATAAGCATGCATAATATAGGAAGAATATTGTTCAAAACAGTGAACAGTATAAATCTCATCTGAAGAAGTCATCATGACTATTAAATATTTTTATGGGGATGCATTACAGTAAATCTGTATATTTGTGTATATCTCAAAGCAGAGCACTTCTAATGGAAATGTCATCTAAAGGAAAAATAGAAGAAACCTGGTCAACATTTTCCATCCAATTAAATGTAATGTTGTAATTATTTCTTTCGTTAATGGGACATAATTTGAAATATAGCGATTTCTAATAGATATAATGGTTGTAAAATGTTGACGGTTGGAGAATATCTCATTGACATAAAAAAGATTAAGGTAACAGTCTGGAGGCTGTTAAGCTATTAATGATAATGAGTATAAGAAATGTGTAACTAGTAAAGGTGGAATACCATTTATCTGTCTTCACAATGGGTTTCCATAAAGCAGATTGAAGGTAAAAAGGTTGCACTGAATTTGACTGCATGAATTTAGCATCAGGGATAGATACAGCTCAGTTGGTACTTAATTATTTAAAAGCTTCATATAAATAATTACTGTTGAAATTGAAAACATGCACACATGGGAACGAGGATATAAATATATTTAACATATCAGAACACAGTTTAAAGCTAGCAGTTCCAGGGTAAGCTCTTTCCCTTTTTCCCTTCCCCCCATCCATTTTCCCTGAAGTCTTTTCAGTGCATTGATGCTTAAATAAAATAAAAATGACACTATGAACTGCTTTCCACCATAGTACTTGGAGCCTGATCCTGCTCCAATAAAAGTCAATGAGAAAAATCCTACTGATCTCACTTAACTAACGTTAGATAGAAACTCTGAAAGGAAATCAAGAAGTCCTGTGTACTTGCAACCTGCTGAAAGACAAGATTATTTGTCAACGTTATGAATCCATGTATCTGTGTGACCTTTCTTTTTGTTTATTTTGAAATCTAGTACTTATTTTGACTCTTTGATTGCCTGCTTTGTTATAGCATAATGAAACTGCTGCACAATACCGCAGCGTATAATGCTTCTGCCAAAAAATATATATCCAATTATCCTGTCAGTTGCACACGCATGCATTGAAACTGTTGGAACTGCAAGGCTAATCTGTTTTATGGATTAAAATAGATGCTTAAAATAATGGAACCATTGAATAAAGTAAATTAAAATATTACAGAATACCATTTTTCAGAGTAATATTACTTTTCTGCACTTGCTTGTCATAATAAATACTTGACCATGCAATGAGAGTCTATTTGGACCCTTACTTAAATCTTGGTGTAAGAAGTATACACAAAGACTAGTCTTACTTCATTTCTCAAGGAAGAATCCAGAACAATCTAGATTAAAATTCATTCACAACAAGTTAAATTCATTGTTTATACTCAGCACAGGGATTCATAATGCAAAAATTGGCCAATCTCTTGTAGAAGAGAAAGCAAAATCTCATAATTCAAACATAGGGCTAAAACCTTTTTCCTGCACATAGACTTTAGTGAGAGCTCTATATTGAATATATGAAAACTGAATATTTAGACTCACTCTAGAATATTTATTGATTATTAACTTGTGAAAACTTGCATAATTCATCTGTTGCCCACACCATTTATTAAGACAGAACACTAGTCTGCTGTGTTACCAATCTGTACTTTTGTAAGAATAAGTTATTGAATTTCAAAAGAGAAGAACAAAGTGCCCTATGTTGCAAGTAAATTATAGCAGTGAAAATCTTAAGACTGTTGGATTTGTCTTGTTACTTGGTAATATATACTACGCTTTGATACAAACATTAGGTATCAGCATACTTCTGTGGGGGATTTCTTATCGAAGGTTATTCTGTCAAGAGGTGAACTGAGTATTTTCTTTGCGGAGATATTTGGCTGTTCTCTTGCCTCTAGAGAGAACAAATTTATTTATTTACTGGAAAAATTCACTACATTTGAAACTATATTAGAGTAATGGGAGTAGTTTTCTTTGCTTGATGAGAAGCTTTGAACAAATTGGCTTCAGTCTGGCTTTCAATAATACATAATTTTCAGGCTGCCAACAGGACACCAGTGCCAAGCCAAGAATCAGTTGTTTGAATTGGTAAGGTAGCCCTCATAGAAAATAGACACACCAAACAAATGACAAGAGAAAATGTAGAGAGAGAACAGAAAAGCTTACAGATGATATGCTGTTGAGACAAAAAAACCCACAAAAGTGAAGAAAAAAGTTAAATAAATTAAAGAGAAATAAAAAAGTAAAAGTTGCACAGCTGTACGATTTCATTTGTATTTATCGAATAGCTGAACTTTATTTTATTGATCTTTCTGTTGTGCAAGTGCTGATGTCTCTATGCTTTATGCTGTTACCATTTTTCTTATAAAAACAAACCTTGCTTTATTCTAGATTAAAAAAACAAAACAAAACAAAACAACAGAAAAGTTCAATCTGTCTTCAGTCACAGGTATTTCAATCTGGCTAATGTTTATGACCCTTCTGAACTTGAACTACCCAAGACTCAGCAGTAGAAATGTTACCAAGGGGCCAGCACACAGGTCTCCACACCATGCCATTATGCTATGGGGACTGTCACTGTCAGCACAGGGTGTGGCATGCATCAAACCTGCATTTATTCTGTTTTGGACTGCCTCTGACCTTCCCTGCCTCCATTGCTATGAAGGAAGCATCTTCCATCCTGCCACTGGTTTGGAAAATGAAAACCAGTACTTGAACAGTGCAGCAAGTTTTGACCTGCCTATATGAAATACTAACTCTACACTGGTCCCAGTCCTATCTTTTGTATGGGACTAAAAGCCTATCAGTCATTTCTAGAAATCTAAGAATTTTTTTTCTCCTTTTCTTCAATTTTTTTCATTATTTTGGACCATCTCAGGAAAATTTACTCACAGTTTTGAGTAACTTTAGGGCTGAGGTGAACATCCCACAAAGGTATTAGGAGAAATAAGGTGATAAACATAAATAGGTAATGAGCAGAGATAATTTTCTGTTTTGCATATAGAAAGAATATCAAACCTCGGAACTACTCACAACTTCTTTTGAAATCCAAATTTTGGGCCTACAAAACTCTGTACACCAAATATCATTAATCAGTACTCAAAATCCTTACCCATTTAAGCATAGGTTCTTTTTATACCAGATATATGCATAGATAATGAAATGATGGGAAGAATTCAAATCTCTAAATGCCTATGGCTAGCTCGGTAAAAAATATTACCATAGTGCATTGTGGTGAATATTTAAGTCAATAAACCTAAGGGTGTATAGAACCAAAGGAAAACTTATTTCTGAAAGTATTAAACAGTACTGTAGGTCTATGGTTACACCTGCACTTTAAGAATGATGATTGCAATATGTCGCAGATACATCCAAGCTTGTTTGAAGCTAGCTAACTTGAGTACCAGCTTCAATTAGACACGGCAGCAAAGAGTAATATATTTTGCTTCTTGGACAAGTCTTGCGGTGACTCAGAGCCTGCAGCATTGGCATGTTGTGTCTCGTAAGCTAATCATATAACCAATGACTGGGATTTCTAAGGTGAGTGGAGACATAGAAGCTGGGATAAGTTTCTTACACTAATAAAAATTCTACCTTAGGAAAATTACTGTTATTTACTCATTTTCACAGCCCAAGAACAACTGGAATAACATAGAAAGAGTAGCCAACAGATTCAAATAGGAAATAGACCGAGGAACTCATTGCCAAGTGCCATCAAGACTAATGACTTATAAGACTGACAATTAAGCAGAAATCTTAAGCATTTCTTGTCTCTACAGAGCAAGAAAAGTCGTACAGTATCATGATGTCGTGAGACTCAGTGTTTTCTGGGCTCTGATAATTTGTTCAGGCTAGTAGACGTTACTAGTCAGTGACTAGCTAACACTTATTTTTTATAAAAGAAAATTAGAAGTGATTAGATATGTGATTGCAGTGCTTTTACAATGCAATCTGTCTTTGAGAATAGTGATAGAGAAAAATGTGATACTCGTCCTTTAAAGCATTCCTCACTAAACCTCTTCCAGAACAGATGTATAAATGATATTCTGCTGTGGAGTCAGTTACAAATAGTAAATAGATTGAAAAAAAAAAAAAAGGATTCCTAAAGCAAAGGAGAAACAGAAATGTGTGTGGCTTGAGAGAGAAGGAAAAGCTCAGGCAGGCGGACAGGACGCTGAAACAATGGAATCATCAGCACTGCTTTACACGACAGTCTAATTCAATGTGTCAGGTCATAATCAGCTCCGTTTCACAGTGCTTTGCTCCATAAAAGCAGATTTGTTTAACCACAGCCTCTATTTCAGCTTGACTGGGAATGAAGAATAACCAACGAAGCCAGGCATATCTCACGGGTTGTATTATGGGCATACAGTGAATCCATCATTTGCTGAAGAGGCAGAGAAAAAGTGACAGGCTCATTCATGCCTTAGAGTCATTTTTAGGCCTATTGAAAATTTTAATCTGTGCACTTTGGATGAACTTCCCCACTTCTTAATTTAGTACATGTAGCCGTGTGGTGAAGTCCGTCTGCCTCAGATAGAGCAGACTTGCTTCTCTAGGACATCAGCCCCTCCAAGCAGTTTTCTCCTATAGATTCAGTCTGTCTGCCTTGAACTTTACACAGACACATAAGCCCCGTTTACAGGAGGACTTCAGAGTTAATTAAATGCTGAAATCACATACACCCGAGGGCTAACATAACACCATTCCACCAATAATTTTAATTTATTATTAAAGATACTGTACATTTAAAAAAATATTTTCTTTTAGAAATACACATCTATACTTAATAGCATGATTCCTTTCTCCCCTCTGTCTGTGTAATATTAAAGACGTTTAAAAAAAAAGGAAAAAAACCCAAACAAATAAAGACAATTTAAAAAATGTTGCAAATCAGCAAATTCAAGGAAATTGCTTATTTAAAAAGTGTATGCAGCTGTCAAATAAATGAAATTATTATTAAAAATGGTGGCAGCTCAGATAAATGAGGTAAAAGTGTTGGCTCATTTCTACCAAAAGGTTTCATGTTCGCCTCTCAGTGCCATAGATTGTGCTGCACTTTGCATTTGCTGTGCGTGACAGATATGTTTGAAACAGTGTAAGTACTGAGGCACAAAGTGTATAAATGTTTGACCTAAACTTGACAGCCCATATTAATAAAATAAAGTTTGGAAAATGGCAGCATTTACAGCACTCACACGTTCCCCCCCATTAGCTTTTCCTCTGCAGAAAGCATAAAAAGATGTGTGATGTTAATTATTTCCTCCCCAAAGCGTATTCTGAATGAAAAACTATTCTTCTGAAAAAGATTTGCAAAAAAAAATGTTTGCAAAACATTTTCACGTAAAAACACGGAGAAAATGCAATGTCTTACATTCATTTTATTGACATCTCTGGGCTACAATATTTTCAAGATGGCTGCGTTTCAGTGAAATGTGTGATTTGATGGGTCACAGATTTATTGTGAACCTTGGGAAAGAGCAAATCAGTCTGATGTTGAAATTCAAGAAGAAACAAAAATACTTACATTTTGCAGCTGGTAGAACCTTGAAAATGTGGGTGGCTTTGTTTCGCTTTGTGCTTTTGTGCCCAGGTTTGAAATGAATGGCTTGCTAAGGGCTGGGTCTACATCACTTTCCGCCTGCTTCTGCCTAACCTTTCATTTACAGACATTTGAACTGAAAATTAACAAGGCAAAGAGACAACTAAATAAATCTCAGGGCTACATGCATGGAGAGCAATGATAATCAGCCTCGTTCCTTTCCAACTTCACATTTAAATGCAGAACAATACATTTGAACATACTGTAAGCCAAATGAGTGTTTGCCTGATTAAAAGGTAAAAAGTTCTGCTCAGGCAAAGGAGACAGGTACGATTAAGAATGGACTTTCAGAAATTGATAGAAACTACAGTAACCCTTTCTGTGTTCTAAAGATGCTGCCTAAAACATGCTTGTCATATATTGGAGATATCTGCATTATTCTCATATCCTGCCTCACATTATCAAGAAACAGAATGGAATACATCTTGAATAACACTTGAAATGGTAATGTCCGTATATTTTCTATGATATATATTTTTCTATGATAGAGATGCACTGTATTTTCATGTGTTTCACAGGATTTGACAACCTCTACGTAAAGAACTGACTCGTCCCTGTAACTCACATGCACAGGCTGAACAAGGGCATGCAGGAAACCTGTAGAAAAAAAGCTTCATTGAAATTACTACAGTGGCTAGGTAATTTTCTAAAATGTCAACATAACGCTTCAGCAGAAAATACTGTGCACATAACCATAAAATGAGTCATCTTTCATAGCTATTTGATCTTTTATCATTTATTAAAACCAGAACTTTTTAAAACGGATATTGAAATTTGGATGTATTTGTGTGTTAATTTTGAAAACCACATATTTGTACATATGTAATAGTGGGAAAACTTGGATTGGACAGTTTTTCCTATCCCAGTTCTGTGACATGACCACCACTCTCCAGATGAGAAATAACTCTCAAGTCTGGCTCTCTGAAATGGTTCTCAAAACCCTGCAAGCTTGACATGTTTCAGCTGTGAAAGTGTGCGTCTCCAACAGACTTCAAAGCTGAGAGCAATTTCTGAGGTTGAATTCTTGGCCTGACATCTTCTTGTTTGACTTGTATTCAGCTTGTGAATAGCTATGTAGAATATAGAATAAAATAAGGAAAAGAAAACTAAAATGACCAATACCCTTTACCATTGTGCATTGTGTGCTAATAATTCTGCCTTTCATGAACTATGTTTTAAATATATTACTCTGAAAATATGAAATTATTCTAAACTTTATGATTATGTAAGCAGCGAATATTGATTTAATGAAAAAGACCTCCTCTCTAATTTTTTGTTTAGAAATACTATGATCATAGTATTTTTAGTGTATTTTAAGATTTTTAATATTTTTAATTTATATATTCTATTGTAGATCTCTCTAATATTAAAATACCACTCTGGCATTTTTTTCTGTAGCAATTAACAGAAAGAACAATCTATATGGTCTTGCTGAGTTTTACAGTTTTACAGTTTTTTAGTATATTTCAATGAAACAGAACAATTTTTTTTTCAGTTTTACACAGATATCCATCACTCAGATGTTTATAGATATGATTATATTACTTGTTCTTTTTTTTATATAACTACCTCCCTTTGTGTTCAAAATGAGGCTTTAGTTTTAACAAGAAAGGGATTACTCAGAGGATTTCTAATACTTACGTGTCTGGAGATGAAATAGAGATTTCATTTGTGAAAATATTTTTCAGATCAGACCAGAGCAGATTATAATATTTTGACTTTTTGCTTGTTGCACTAGAATTCAAATAGAAACAGTCATTCAAATTATTGCAATCCTCAGATAGGTTTTTCCAGTTCACCTTGAATCCATTCAGGTCAGTTTTGAGTCTGGATTAAATTTCAGAAACAGGGAGAGGCTACAAATACATCCATTATTAAAATAATTTTCTGCCACGATAACCTGATCAAGACTTCTTCACTTGTTGAGAAATCAAATGTTTCTTACAAATTTCAGTCTAAGTGTGGTATAGATCTTAAAAATTCAGTTGCATACTGGTGGTTTCTGCATTTTCTTTTTTAAATTCACAATCGTGGTTGATTTCTGTGAAAGGAACCACAAACATTTGTTTTCTTTCAAGCTCAGGCAAAATTTTCACTTTCTGAAAATAAATTAAAAATCAAATTTGGTTGAAATTGAAGCTACTAGAAAGTATACGTTGAACACAAGACACACTCCCATCTTCTTGGAACAGGGCAAAGGAAATCAGTGGTCAGCAAAGCCACATGCAGCTTTTACCCAGAAGGCAAACATTTAGCACTTTCATCAGTTTCCTTTTATCTGCCTCTCTCTGTCGGCACCACTCAGCTCAGCCTTCGATCTGATGAGAGGGCACTGGTGTCATGACAGAGAATGTGAGCTAATGAAAGTGTAAGGCTTTGGTTCAGCAGAGTAGAAAATTCCCATCTAGTGAAGAGAAACTGCAATCTGATATGATTGAGTTTTTAGCAGGCATTGCTATTATGTGCTTAAAGGTCCAAGATGGTTAAATTTATGATCCTCTAAACATTAAGCATTTGATTTTTATTTCTATTTTTCCTTTAATTATTATTTTCTTGTAATTTATGAAGGTTTTTAACCCAACCACGTTCCGGAAAACATGTTAATTTTATTATATAGCATAGCTCATTAAAGTTACAAAAGTTTTAATTAGCGATGCTACAGAAGTGAGACAAATCTTAATCCAGAGAAAGGATCAGAAACAGAATCAGAATGGCTCATAGTCTAATATAGGGTTCAAAGCCATATAGGAACTTTGTAACAAAGGTTTATCACTGCAGTAAGCACATTTTTAGAGTGTAAAATCTGGGCATACATCAAATTTGGATTCTCATTTATGAGTACTTGCTTGTACCTACCTCACTCCCAAACCTGCTGTCCTAGCTGACACACTAAGTATTTCTGATATCAATTTGGTTATGTAGCTATTTGCTATCAAGCTCCCAACATCTGTGTAGGACTGCACAAAATCAAAAGAAAACAATTGTCCTGAAAGACTGGCCCACAAGAAGAAATAACAGAATTGCTGCTTGCAGTCTCATTGTTAATCATAGATTTTTCCATGAAATAGTTACGTTTGTGAACACTTTGGGAATTCATGTGACCTGACTTAATCCTATAAAATTTAGAATTCAAATTGCTTATTCAAAGCTGTTTATTTAGACACTTGCAGAGGTGTTTCATTCCTTTATCTTAGACACTATCATAAGTCAAACCCAAGAAAAGTCTTTCTCTCCGTTGGCTACTGTGAAGGAAGACCAAGCTGCCAATTTTCACTAATGCCCAGCTTATGCTAAAGTTCAATCCAATTAATCTAGCATCTTTCTTTCTTCGAGGATTGTGCTGACTGCTCATTTTCACTAGTTTGGCTTTTTGCTGCCAGCTTGGAACACAGCTTATTTTGAACACCCTGAAGAAGGGGGAGAAGGGTCTCCAATGTGCAAACACCAACAGGCAAGAGTGATACCTGGTATAGATTGAACTAAGAAAGAGTCACCAGGCTGGAACAGAGCTGGCATTTAAAGTATCTGCACAGAAAAACACAGAAAAAATATCTCTTAGATTCTATAAAAAAGTAAAACCAGAAATTATAGAAAATTTTATACCAGTACTCACAGTTTTATATTTTACCAAAAAAGGGAACACTTAGGATAAATTATTCCCTTGAGATTACTGCCATTCCATGCATCATTACACAGGAAATGTGTGATTTCGAAAAACGTTGATATTCTTGGCTAGCTTACTGCTAGTGCTAGTTTTGTGTGAACCTTTGACTGTCAGCATTCATTTCGTAGTTAG
Organism: Chroicocephalus ridibundus; assembly: GCF_963924245.1. NCBI lineage: Eukaryota > Metazoa > Chordata > Aves > Charadriiformes > Laridae > Chroicocephalus > Chroicocephalus ridibundus. The sequence continues at coordinate 63,470,478 of NC_086284.1, forward strand.
AAGGTATTTGGTGATCTTAGCTCTGCAGCATAATGATTGATACTGATAGTTTGGCTTTCAACATATAAGATCTCTTCTAAGGATCTACCTTGCATTGGTATTTGTCAGATACTTTATGCATACTTCTTTCTTTTTAAGCAATTAGTCGTTGTAGGCTCTCAGCAATACTACTTTGTTCCAGTTTTGCATAACAGCTATTGTTTTTAGCATAGAACTAGATTAGTATCAATTAGACCTAGGGTTTTTGTTTCATTTTCATATTTGCTTTTCTTTAACAACTCTGCAACACTGCACTAGAAACTTGTTACAGCAAGATTAACATAACTGGTTTAGCAGCTCACAGGAATTAGAGTACGGTGACGTAATTTTTTATGTATATTTACAATACTATTAACCAGCTGCATTTTTTTCTAGGGAAAATAGTATTCAGATATTCAGAATTTGAAAATTACGTTGTCAACCCCCCTATCAATGATAATTTATGACCACTACATTTCCTGACAATGATTATAAGAATAAAAAATAACTGAGAATCATTTTGAATAGAAGGGTTTCAAATGTTCCAGATAAATTGTAATTAATTGTTTAGCATTTCTAACAAGTCTCAAGATTCACAGGAGGTTAAAATGAATCAGACAAATTGTAGGATCTCAGTTAAGAAGTTTCTTAATCAATTTTTTTTTAAATTCTAATGCTCTTTGGTAACATGACTGGGGCAATAGATCCAATTAACTATTTCAGTATAAGGCTCTGCTTTGAAACTTAAAAAGTCCAAATGATTAATTTAAAACATTCAACCGCAAATAATGACAAAATCCCCTAGTGAGTTCAAGCTCTGGGTTATTTTATATCATGTGATTCAAAGAATAATACATGCAACACTGCAGTGTCAACAATGTGGCATCCATTAACACTGATGCAAATGTTTTTTGACAGGTGATAGTGTGCTTGAACTTTTTTCACAGTGTTTCAACAAATGTGCAAAAGAACCAAGCAGACAGACAAATGCTATTCTGTTTATACTACCTTTGCATTCCTGTTCATCATGCACAATACCGCATTCTGTTCCTTCACAGCTAATGTGAGGGGTAGAGGGTCACCACCAGGGCTACCTTCTCAAAGAGATGGTCCATATTTTTTATCTTTTGTTCTACTGTTGGTGGATGGTTGACCTATTCCAACTTTCTGTTTGACTATAAAAAATCCATCTCTTTTTTATTGTTTGTTTGTTTATTTGAAGTAGGTTAAAAAAAAAAAAGAAAAAAAAGGGCAGATAAAGTTCACTTTGTGCCAGTGGCAGACTAAGCAACCATTTCCTTATCCCTTTAATAATGTCAACACATTTCTGTGGGTGGATAGTCTGGACACAGACATTATCCAATTATATACCTTTTGTATAGTATTTAATTTCAAAAAAAAAATTAAAAAAAAAATATTAAAATTATCTCAACAAAACACTAACCTGTGAAACAGCAGTGGCCAGTAAAGACTTGAGCTCTAAAGTACTAGGAAGGATTTTTCCTGAGACAAGCCACAGAGAGCAGAGTAAATATTATCTGATGTAAATCTGCTGCAGCTTGACATAGGACAACAGACAAAAAAGTATCTTTAAAAACTGAAACCAAAATGTTGGAAGGTGCAATTAGCTAGGTCTCTGTATGGTATCCACATAGGCCAACATCCTTCATCAGTGCAGTCTGATCTGTTACAGTGCTCTCCTTCACTGAAAATATAAGCTCTTCCCTTACAGCTCCAGCTCAAAAAAGGTGTTTATCGCCATAAGGTAGTTGCTGACTGAGAGAAATCACTGCTGTCTCTTTCACTGGTGTCCTTTGAACAGATTGGTTAGGAATCATGCATTTTAAAATCCTTTTTCTCAAAGTGGCATAGATTTCTGTGACTACATGCATGAACTTTAGTCAGAGTGGCAACGATGGTATGCTAATTTGTAAATACTTGTTAGGTATACTGATGGCAAATATTTGTCACTTACTATCAGAAGGAGTAATAGTGAAGCTGTAAATACTAGGACTGGAGTTTGTACCACAGATCATGTCCATGATACAGTCCTGTTTCCAAAGCAACGCCTCTAAAATCTATGATACTCACATTGGGTACTCAGATGTTTTGTTGTTACTATGTCAGGGCAGTTATTAATAATTATTCTTCCCTCCAGTCATTCTAAATAGAATACTTAGCGAAAAAATGGCATGTTATGTTGCATTTGTCACACATGTTATGTTTGCATTATGCTGGCCCAAGAAAGCCTGACTTCCTTTTCAAAGGAGAGCAACTGTTAACAAGATCTTGATTGGGGACACTCTTAACTCACGGTAATTTGTACTTAGAAAACTGCTTTCACAGGTATAATTGGCAAAATGTGTGTGCTCTTTCTTCCCTTCCTACCCTGAGTAATATTGATACTTACCTGATACTTAATCCTTCCGACACCGGTGAGTGCTTCATGTGAGTAAATGGTATTCACAGTGTAGCTGCAAAAACTAGTTTAAAGTGTGGAGTGTCGTGTGGTATAATGATATGTTTTACAATCAATAGGCATTTAAACTGACAGCTTCTTTTGTGGTGTGAAATTCTGTTTTACCCATCTCAAAGTCCAAAGACTATTGATTCATATCAGTAAGGTACAAGCTGTGGTGTTAATTCTCTCCTTGGTGTCTGTTTGTAACTTGCTCTGTGATTAACAGATGCTTTTAAAGTACATTAAAACTGAAAACTGTACTTCTCTGTAAAGTGTATTCCGAAAGTGTTGTGGACTCTTATTTCTTTCACCACTTTTGTAATTGCTACTGAATACTGTGAACTGCTGGCAAACTCAGCAGAAAAAAATTTCCATGTTTAAAAGCAAGTGCAAAACATTGCTTCTTATAGTGTAAAATCTCTGTCTGATGACCCTGAATTCTAAGTCAGAAGTATTTTGGGGGAAATTCTGAAAAATTTTTAAAGGTCAAAATAATCGTATTTTAATTTGCAGCATGCTTTAGTCCAGTCTCAGCATTTCTTTTGTGTATGAATTTTCTCAGACTTTTGTCTCACTTTTGCGGATGCACCATAATTATTATGGCCTTCCAAATAAGACATAAAATATTATGTACTCTGTGTACTGCTGTTCCACATGAGAAAAACTTTGACATTCGACATTAGCTAGATTCCGCATGCACTCATTCTCATACAAACAAAAAGAAATCTCCGTTGTAAAATGTTATCTGTTGGTTTGGTTTCCATTCTTTTCCCTAGAACAGTTTATGCTGGAGCTTGTACACAATTCCTGCTGCAGAGATAGTTGTGTATTGTGCAAAAACTGCAATTAAAATGCTAGGATTTACTTCTACCTGCCTCAAAATGAAAAAATAACTTCTATCATAGAATATTATCCACAGAAAATATCCCATGTGTTTCCAAAAAAATTGCTTGGCAGGAATACAGAAGCTAACTAATTTTCTTACCAAAAAATATTTCTTAAACACTGTATTTGAAAATACAGGATTTTTCCAAATATTATTTTAGATATATTCTTATAGATCTTTATTCAACCAAGTACCTAATAATAGTCTTTATTATGCTGCTGAATGGGAATAAACTGAAATACATGTGTAATTAAGTATTGAATTGAAACTGTAAGGGAAAGGTCTCTCCTACTGGCTCAACTGGCTCAAAACTCTTATGAGCTGCTGATTGGTTTTGATATGAAGTGTATGTTTTTCTTAATATATCAGCAAAATTATAGTAATAGACTTACCACTCTTCTGCCTCACAGAGCGGGATAGTGTGGCAGTTACACAAGAAGACCGGTAAGTATCTCTTTTATTTTTACACACACTTAAATATAGTTCAAAATATTTAGGAAATCTTTATGACCTAGGGTTTGAGAAGCAAAATGAAGGTTTTAGAGACATAATACTTAGTTTTCAAAAGCACTACTCACAATTAATCCATCTAAAAACTGAGGGAATATGTATCAACACGATGAAAATCAGTCAGTTGCCACTGAATTTTCTGTAGTCTTGTAAAAAAGACAACACCTTATTTTACTGAATACAGACACTGATTTATTGAAGGTCATTGATGAGGTGATATTGAGCTGTTGCTGCTTATTTGTACGTTGAGATACTTGGGCTGTTTTTTAGAAATATTGTCAGAACATGAAGACACTACATATAATCCATTTTTGGGTATATTTGCATCAGCAATCAAGTGGCAGAGCATTTTTCACTTTCTTGATGCATTTTTCAAACTGGGCTCTTAATGAAATGAATATGCAGATAAGTGTGCTCTTAAGTAATTCTCAAATTTGTATAATTTTCATATTTCTGTCTTGAAAAGAAAAGGAAGAAAAAAAAAAAAGACACCCCCCCCCCCAAAAAAAAAAAAAGAATAAGAAACCCAAGCCAAAGCAAACAGCATAAACATGAAAGTAGCATTTGATTCTGCCATTCTATTAATGAAAAAAAATGGACTAAACATGGAAAACTATGTGGTATTTTTTATGAAAGATCCTCTTCTGCTAGAGCCATTTCGCAGGGAACAGTCAGAGGTAGGATGGTTAAGTCTTAACTGCCAGTGAGAATCAGTCCTGTGTTGTGAATTTCAAAGGAGACATTTTAAAATAACAGTGGGAGGACTGTTCTCTCTGAAAAACTCAGAGAAAATCTCCTGTGGTTCTTGGGTGCCTGATATCTACTCCTCTCTGGTCGCATCTACTACTACATTCAGCATTCTCTGTATCCACTAGGGATATTCATTCATATTTACTAAAATGCATAGGGAGCACTCCCTGGGATAGGTTTACTATATTAAAAAGCTTGTCCTTTGTATGCTCCATGGAACAGGATGGAGACACTGCAGACTCCCACTCCCGGTTCACGGCTACATAAATGCCAGAGGAACAGTCTGCCTCTGAATGACCACGGTCCCTTGTCTGTGAAAGTTTCACGCATGCCTTCTCCTGTTATTTAGCATCTGACACACCATGTCAAGTTGTAATTCTTGTTGTAGTACAATACAGGTTGACATGATGCACCAGGCCACCCCACATACCTATCCACAGGACAAATGCATGACTGAAGTCAGGGATGGGAGGGTATTTCTTGTTGTAATGACATTAGTAACAAATAAAAAATTTAAAACTCACTGGAGGGAATAAGTTCATGTTGCAACACAGTAGTCTGAATTGTGTCAAATGACTCTTAAAACACCCCAGCCCCAAAAAGGAAAAATGTGTCTTGTTATCTGAGCTAACAGATGCAAGTGCATTTTATTATGTCTCTTTGCATTAGGAAGCAGCCATTAAACAAAAGAAAAGCTTTCTAAAGCACCCTAGAGGGAATATACAAGGAAGTGTGCTTCAAATGCCCTCTGTGCTGTAAGTATTACTGCAAAGCTTGTTTCATACACAGTAACTCTTCTGCTTTCACATTCCCTGCAAGTGACACTGCAGTTGAAATGATTTAATGCTGAATTATTCGGTTCTGAAATAATAGACAGTATCGTTGCTCCCTAATGATAACATCATCGCCTGCAACAGATTCTTTATGACATATTAAACAGCAGAAGTACCCTACACAGCTGTCAGCTGTTGTTTTCTGGGTAGGTAACAATTATGGATTCTTAAGGTATATACACTAGAAAGAAATAATAAAGCAAGCCACTAAATTATGAAAAATAAAACTGAACCATTCTAGTATTATCTTATTTTTCAGAGTAGGTCACTGAGCACTGGAAATAAAACCTAATTACTCCCAGTTGAAAAGTTCAATGTCACTATTATGGTATGACCTACTTTCTGAAGCTCTGAAATTTTTGGCTGGGTGGATAATGGTTGAATATATTTTTTCGCTATACAGGAGGCCCTCTGGATCATTTTTAATATACCACAAAAATCTGAGCATTTGCTGAAATAAATTGATACTATTATTAGATGAATTTATGGAAAATTTAGGTGAAGCATGACAACCAACAAAGTAGTACAATTATATAGGGCTGGACTATGTATTTATGATTAGAATCAGATGCAAATTATGCTGTATAAATAGCATAAAAGAGAAATAATATCTTTCAGAAGTTACGCTGATTATTAAAATGAAGTAAATATAGCGCTCACAATTAATTCCATAATAGGTATTTATGGACTTTGCATTTCAACATTTTTTATCTAATGACATTATTCATTTAAAATCTGATCTGTGCATGAATGTTTCCACTGCCCATTAGTTTTGTTTAGAAGTGAAGACATGTCATTGTGTGAAAAATGAGAGTTATTAGGAGTTTGTTAGACTGCTTCTGTTAGAAACTATGAAATTAAATCAAGTAACTGGCTGCTTTTCAATTTATTTTCCCCAGTGTCTTGACTAAAAAAAAAAAATAATCTAAAAATAATCTAAAAATAATCTAAATGTCTTTAGTGTTTTTACACAGAGATAGTCTTCGACCTGATAAACAGACCACATTATCCTCAGGCAGATATCCTAAAGAGAGGAAATATGAGCAAATGATAGACTGAAATGTTTTAAAAAGATGGGCAACTAGAGAGGACATGTAAGAAAAGTATTCCTGGCATGGTAGTTATGTAAATAAGTGAATGCTCAGTTCTTAAAATAGAAATGTTTAAATTTATTTTCCTGCTCTACTGTGGAAAATAAACTTAACCTATTATGATTTGTGAGGGTGTAGAAAAAAAAAAAAAGGACTAAAAAAGTGGCTGAAGGAAACAATTGGATAGCTGATGTTCACAGTGTATAGAGAGTACCATTAAAATAATATTTTGTCAATAAACTATGTCAATACACCTTTTTTGTTAATTGTATGAATGTAAATGAATTTCCCCTCAAATTTACTCAAACCTCCTACATATGCCCATGGCAGACATTTAACTTGATTAAGATTCAAAGAAATTTTAAGGACAAATATTTCATCCAAGTGATTATTTAAAAACTATTTTTTATATGTTCATCGTTTGAGACAAAGAATCACATGGATCATGCCATCAAACGTTTGTAATGAAGATGTAACATGTATAATGTGTTAAAAATGTGATTCATAAATTAAGCCTTTCCACAGATTAATTCTAACATCTATGAACTTTTCTTTTTAGGTGACTATATTCTATACTCAGAATGTTGTTGCCCTTCTCAGAGAAGAAAAAATTGTGCACTTGCAGCCCAGAACGCCAATTGTATCCTGGGCTGCAGCACTGCATCCAGGTCTGGACCCCCCAACATAAGAAAGCCATGGACTAATGAGAGTGGGTCCAGAGGAAGGCCACAAAAATGATGAGAGGGCTGGAGCACCTCTTCTATGAAGAAAGGCTGAGGTTTCTTTATGATGAAGGTGGTGAGAAACTGAAACAGGTTGCCCAGAAAAGTTGTGGATGCCCCATCCCTGGAAGTGTTCAAGGCCAGGCTGGATGGGGCTTTGAGCAGCCTGGTCTAGTGGGAGGTGTCCCTGCCCATGGCAGGGGGGTTTGACTAGATGATCTTTAAAGCTCCTCCCAACACAAACCATTCTATAATTCTCTGATTCTATGATTTTTCTACTTATAACTGCCAGCAATTTTTTTGCCAGAAAATATTAAAAGCAATAGAGAAGAGATACAAAACCAAAGCTATAGAAATAAACTACACAATATTTCTTGTCACACATTCGTGCTCCTGTTTTTTTGACTGGGCAACAGGAAATGTTTATACATGAGAAAATGAAGAATAACCAATAAGCAGTGAATAATGTACTCCTATTTTTTCTAAAAATATTCTAAAAAGTTTATTTTGAACACTTTCACAAATGAAACTTTATTTGATTATATGATTACATGATTATATGATTATAATGAATGCCTATAAAATATGAAACAGTATAATTCAAATAAAATATAGACTGTGTCAAGATGATTCACTGAAGTCATAGAATCATACAATGGATTGGGTTGGAAGGGACTCTTAAACACCATGTAGTCCAACCCCCCTGCCATGGGCAGGGACATCTTTCACTAGATCAGGTTCCTCAAAGTCCGTCCCACCTGACCTTGAATACTTCCAATGATGGGATATAACATGCTTTCCATCATCAAGAATTCTATTATAATGTGAAAAATTCATTTTCTCTGGGCTGAAGTACTCTGTCCTTGGCAAATATGTTATTTAAGGGACAAATATTTTCATTTTGAGAGAAGAATGTTTCACTGAGAATAGAGTTAAAGAAGACTATTTTGGCTTGTATACATAAAAATAACTCTGATAATAAAAACCTTTGATTTCAATATACCCTTAACTCCTTCATGATTTGTGCAAAAAAGTTAAACTTCTTAAGGATATTTGTGAAGACCTTAGATCATAATTCTTAATAAATTACAGATCCTGAAAACAGTCTCCTGAGGATGATTTCAATGTTATTAGTTATCTTTGGTTTTAATCTAATGTTTTACTTTAATGCTCAGGCTGCTCAGGCTGTTTCTCATGCTCACCTAAATTGATCCTTCTTCTTTCCAGTAATACTAGAATGAAGTGCAAAAAAGGGAGAGGAATATGTATCACACATTCTCTCACTGAACAATTAGGTTTCATCAGTAGGCACATTTCAGTCTTCAGATGATATTTATTAAGTAATCTTCAAACAATTAAACAAATTTTTATTTCAAGTTCCACTTCTGCATAACATATTACTACAGCAATGCTACAACTGTAGCTATGTAGTTGTAATGATCACTGTACCAATAATGGGATGGCAGTTTCTGTCCATTGAGATTCATAAGAAAATATTCATAAATTACAGTTTATGACAAATAATTTTGCAGCTCAGTTCTGATGATTTTTTTGGGTTTTTGATTGTCTTTGTTGTTGTTGTTTTTAAATTTAGGTACATAGTCTGTTGAACTCTTCTCCATTGTATAAGAAAAAAAAATACATTCCAGCCTAATAACTGCTAGCCGGATTTTCAGCAGAAGTCAACACACATAGACAAGCAGTACAAAAAGCTAAGTAGACCAAAATGCATCAAGTATTATTTTTTTTTAATTTAAAGATACATGTGTCATTGTATAAATGACCAAATTTGTATTGAGTATCTAATTTTGTGGCTAATGTTTTCTGTGGATGTGTGGGTGTGTGCTGCTCCCTGTAACTGTGTTTATGAGCCACGAAATTTCAGCTCCAGGCTGAAGCCTGTCTTTGAATCATCTGAAACAAGTCTACAGACAATACCGTTAAACCACAGAAATATCCAAAATAACAGCTTGAAGCTAGACTGTGAAAGCTGCAATGCATTTTTCATTCTTTTTTTTTGAGAATGTTGTCAATATTTTTATAATCAATAAATGACAACTTTGTACAATCAGCTTTATCACAGCTACCTCTGGTGTCAGAATAAGTTGCATATATCTTTAGAGATGAAAGACACGATACATTTGATTAATTATATTCAAAAATTTATGAATCCCCATTTTACTGAAGTGTTAATTAGGCACTATATTTATGAAATGAGATACTTTGATTACTACATGTTTTTAATGAAATCTATGTTTAATTCTTTTTTTTACATTTTGAGTGACATAATTATGTAGACAACATGCATGTACTGGTACCAAATGTACTCTGCAATGACTACATCTCTACAAAGATTTCATTTTGAGTGTACAACTAAAAAGTAACAATTCTTCCCTCTATTGTCACCCCTTCTCTTCTGCTTTTGGGCAGATGTTAGACTCTGTATAGAATTTTGCTCATAGCGACACACTACTACTGTTGTTGCAATACATAAGTGTATGCATTTTTGTATACTTCTTTTTTTTATACTTCCTTAGAAAAAATTGGTAGCATTGAAGTCATACATCACAATTCAACGAATTCATATTTCTGTGACAAATTTGACTAGAAGTTGACTATGATTGATTGTAAAGAAAGGTGGCTCTTTTCTATAAGTTAAAGTGTATGTTTTAATAAAGTGATATTAGGAAAATTATTTGTGTCTTTGAATTGATCTTTTGATTAAAAATGTTAAGATGCTATCTATAAGAAATATGTTTTTATTAGGCAGCATTCATTATTTTAAATCAGGAAAAATTGTAGGTTTTCATTTTAGGATCCAAAAAATGTTAAAGCAGAGTAAAATCAGTAGCAGGCACTAATCATAGCATTGGGTTAAGAGATAACAAAGGTAAATGCAAAATCTCTTGGACTACTCACTACAAGAAATTTGTGAAGATGAGAAAAGAAACAGGAGCTTGATGAGTTCCTCCTTTTTCTCTAATCTGTGTAGGAGAAAGATGGAAGGAATTTTTTTATTAATTTTAAAAAACGTTTTTTAATAAAATGTTTTTCTTCAAGCACTGTTGCAAGCTAAGTCCCTCCTTCTATCTGCATTTGTACATCACTGACTGCAATGCGAAGTGAGGCAGTATACCATATATTTTTGTTGATTTCCTGTTTTCCTAGTAGTTTTGGTTTATTTGGAATTGTTTAATCATTATTGATTTTCTTTTGAAAGATGAGTACCCTATAAAATTTCTGTCTAGGAGTCACTGAACCAGCCTTGACAGTGCAAAGCATTGGACCAGTTTCTGAAGAATGTACTAATTGATCTTGTTGATTGAAGATCAACATGGACATAGGTATGTTCCATAGGCTTTTTTGCCTTGCCTTGAATTTTTGACAAAGATTGTGCTTGTTCAGTAGTTTATTTTTTAATTCATTGAAAATTTAAATGCTATAAAATCAAAGATTAGTTTTAAAAGGTGGAATCTATACAACTAAAAAGTTGCCATTAAAAAAAAAGAACAGTAGTGAATTAGAAATCCTCTTCTTGGATTTTTAGTTGAGAAGGTTTTTCAATCCCATGTACCATTTGAAAACATTTTGTGCTGTTATTTTTTTATTATTATGTTTAAAAGAAGGCTTTAAGGAAAAATATGCTAGCATTAAGATTACTATTACATTATGATTACTTTTTCAGGTAAAAAAGAGTTAAATTTGAACTTTCATTATTGTGAAGGTGTCTGATTTTTTAGTTTCTTCACTTTAACTTAATAGTAATGGAAGTTTAGGTAGAAAGTAAGTTTTCGTACTGGATTTTAACATACATATACAGAAAATAAGTAATATATTACACAGAATGTTTCACTTTGTCTGGATATTGGAAAGAAAGCCTACTGCTGCAGTTTTAATTGTTGTTTTTGTTGAATTATTTTTAATTAAATGAGATACTAAGGTTGTGAGATTTTTGCCAAAATAATAAAGTCCCTGCATAGACCAAGGGACTATATTTGTTTCCTGAAAGTGATGGTAGGTGAAGCTGACACATGAAAATTCTGACCTTCATTTTCCAGAAGATCAAACTGACTCTGATAAGGCTGTAGAGCTGGAAAAAAATAGTTTCTTATTTCCTGCGGTTATAATTATTTGCTTATTTGTGTTTCCTGTCTCTTCAATTCAGTAGTCACTGACATACAGACAAGAAAAAATGGCTTGATGTTTATCACAGTACATGGGATTAATTTATCCAAAAATTTAACCTAGATAATTCAGAATGGGCTTCCTTTATGATCCATTTTTCTGAATTGCATCAAAATTGACAGGCCAATAAAGTATATAATTACTGAGATGGTTATAAATTGTATCTTTGATATTTTTGTATGAATATGCACTTACAGTTCCTATCATTTATAAATCTATTTTTCCTTAATTTTACCACTAATTCTGCTACCTCTCTCGTCCTGAGTTACCTGCCATCTTGAATCATGAATCATCATATTGTGCACTGAAGCTTTCTGTTGCTAGAAATTTTGACACGCAATTGCAACCTGCCGGTCCAGTACTGTTAATCTGATGGTTTTACTGATCATCTTTCTTTCTTTCTTCTGTTTTTCCATAAAGAATAAATTATATTATTTAGACAGTGGCCAAGAAATTGAGATGTCTTCATCTGTGAAAATAAAAGGATTAGGAAGTTGTTGCATACATTTTGGGTATTGTGGTTTTGTTAGTCTTGCTTGCTCTTTCATATGTTCTTTATTTTCCTTTTCTACTTGAGAATTTAAGGTATTACAACTTCAGGATATATCAGAGAAAATGAATACAGAATATTACCCAAAGTATTACCATCTGCAATTACTAACAGAAAAATATTTTGGCATCTGGATGATATTCAGACAGCAAGGTTCTCCAAGCCTGATTTTACTGTAATATGGATTTATTTAAAAGGAATCTTTACTCAGTGATCATAATACTGGGAGATACCTTCACTTTTTCATAAGATGAAAAGCAGAGATAATTAAAAAAAACCACCTTCAGTCTCTTCCCTAAAGAGACTGAGTTTTAAGGATACATACATATATGCATCAGTATGTTTCATTTTTAAAAAAAATTTAATAAAGTGGAATAGTGATGTAAAAACCAGTGGGTTTCTCAGTTTCCTAGGGGAAGGAATTACTGAGGATTGTGGAAGTTAATATCGTGCACATTTCTTAAAAGTATGTGAGTATCGGTAGAGTTTTTATTGTGTTATATTCATGTTTTATTAAAAAGGTTTCTTCATCCCTGTAGTATAGAGTGTTGACCGTCTTCTGGAAATGTTTTCATTAGGGCAGAATTTTAGTAGTCAGAGTTTTGAAGGAAACTTTATAATTTTTGAGAATGGTACAGTGCAGAATTGAAACTGAAACACTTCCCACATCTGCTTTAGGCTATTGACTGTGTAGAAGTGGGTGTTGCAGAATAACAATTTAACCATGCATTTTGATTTTTTTGTGCAAAATCGAAATCTCGTTTTCCATTCATGCAAAAGAAATTATTTAAAAAGCTTCTTCTATGGACCTTGTACAAGTCAACTGAAGTCTTCTGGATTAAAGATTTTTAAGTTTCATTGGCTGCATTGATACTTATGTACGTGAGCCAATGTCATTAGGAACTGGAGCTCACCTGTCTCTAATTTTATTTGTTAAAAGTATTCACGACATGATTAGGCCATGTTTAAACTTGAACACTCCAAAATAATACTCCTGCATAGTTTGAAAATTTGCATGCACCAGGGACCATTCTGTATCAAGACATTCAGTTTTGTATTAGAAAAGACTTTAATCCTAAATACAAAGTCCATTCTGTACTAGGTGGCAAGTTTAATTTATGAACACAAGTGTAGCTACCTGGATTGTTCTATGAATTTGACTACAGTTTGTACCTATTTTTGAGCCACTTTTTCTGATTTTTGCAGTTTCTTTAAAGCATGAGTGCTTTATCATTAAATATATTATCATTAAATATATCATTAAAACATGATATAATGTTGCACTAATGGTTTTACTAAAGTTATTCTGGATTAGGATTTCACAGTGAAATGGAAAGCCAAGCAGAGAGGAGCTGCATCCTATAGCTTCCTGCAGTCATTAGCAGCCAGCGCAGGTCATGTGAATTAGTGACTGCTTCCGTACTCCGTTAAGTTGAAAACGTTCTGTTGGTTTCTTAGTTGTGTATTATTTCATGGATTTCGTTTGCTTCTTAAGTTACCACAGCATGTTCTAAATTATTTTTTCCATTAGCATTGTCCAATCCCTATCCTCATCCCTTCTAGTATCTGTTTAAATGTCGGTATACTCCATGATCTGAGCAACCTGATCTAGTGGGAGGTGTCCCTGCCCATGGCAGGAGTGTTGGAACTAGATGATCTTTAAGGTCCCTTCCAACCTTAACAATTCTATGATTCTACAATTCTATGATTTGCTCTTTGTCTTACTTAAGGGTAGCAAAGGTGAGTGGGCTACAGATGTGAAAATGAGGTAATGTTCTGAAGGACTGATTAGTTTTGAAGACAAATGAGAATGAGAGTGTTTAACAGAAGAATTATGGGTAAAAAAGGGGGAGCAGCAGGAAAAAATGTATTCGCATAAATTGAAATCCTGACTTGATCTCCACCTCCATCAGGCCAGGATTTCACTTATCTTGTGTATTGAACATTTTCTAAAACCAAAGAGTAACACTGAGTTCAAGCCAGAAGGAAACATGCTGATATAAATACGAATGTAGTTTTAATTAAAGCCAAGAGAATAAAGGACTTAATTTTTTGAGTAGCTGAATTGAAAATTTAGGAAATAATACAACAAGATTTTTTTTTTAATATTTAAATTTCACACTGGCAGTAACAAATACTTAGTTTGCCCTCTTCTATTTTGTCATATTTTGCCTTATGAAAAGATGCTTAATCTTAAAATAAAAAGCAATAAAAAAGCATAAACTGTTGAAACAAAGTTCTAATCCTTCAAAACAATAGTAAGCATGGAAACATGGAATGGCAGATGTTTTCTAAACTTTTCCTTTGTTATTGTGCAGCTGAAACTTTCTATTTAGCTTTTTGTGTCTGCCCCAGCAGGATATCAGGATGAGCCTGAGCCATGTTCAATGCACTTTCAAAACAAATTCAGGTTCCGTATACTCTAAGGTAGAGTCATAAAACTGTAGGTAAGAGAAACAAACAGTATCAGTTAGTTATATTATAAGCAAAATGTTTATTCGTTTGTACTCTTAACGTTCTGGGGGGAAAGCTACCATTTTGCGGCAACCAGCATTTGTGTGTGTATTATTTCACTATTTCCTCTTACCCATGAAGTATCATTGTTTTAATTTGGTATTGATTTCTCCGTTACAGTACTTAAATACTTCTTTGTCTCAGGACCTTTGACGCTTCTTCTCTGCTAGGCTTTTCTGATGAATGTGTTCATTTAGCATGCAGCCTTGTGCGTGTGACATTTAAAGGTTTAAGAAGTCGTTTCCATATGCAAAGGAGAAATCACCATATTTAAAGCTAATGGAAATATTGCTACTAGCTTCTCGAGGGACTGCTGCACCCAATGAGTAGTCCTAGGTTGCTCCCGGTATCCTCAAGGTACAGGGAGACCAAGGGGTATGGGCAGGAACATGGAAGTCCCTTAGTGCCCTCAGGGCCAGGCACAAGGTACAACATGGCTGTTTGCTTTTGGGTCAGTTTTACTGAGAATATTGCTATTTTGTGAGAAAGCAGGTGAGGTAGAGCAATGAAAGATGAGTAAGAACCCAAACAGAAGCACACCTGTTGAGGGGAAGCCACTCAAAGGTAGAAGAGGAAAAGCTCTGCATTGAAGAGTTATAAAGCTAAATGGCATCAGAAGTTGGTAAATCAGAAACATCAAAGGTCAGCTGCTCCAAGGATCAGTGGTGGCTGACCTGACCCCACCAGACTGGAAAGACAAATGGGGTCATCCACATCAGGTGTGGTGAGCATGTAATATTTAACTTAGCAGCCCATTAGTCCCAGCTATTGTGTGCATTAATCAATAAATAATTGCTTTGTATGCCTGAACAGTGCCTATCATGCTTGTGGGGTCTTGGTCTGCATGGTAGAAGAAAATGAAACAAGAGTGACCTAGGGAGCAAAATGTATTTTATGTACAAAACTGCATATCATGCATGAAACTTGCTTGGGATGTGATAACGCTTTCCATGTTTATTTCACTGAGCACCTCCAAGAGGTTGTCTCTGATCCTGCGTGTTGTTCTTGTCAAAGTATACCTCACTGCAGGAGTCTGACCTCTACTTTTGCAGGTGGAATTGGAAAGTTAGGTAAATGGCAATAATAAGAAATAAAATACAGAAACAACCAAATCCTTCTGGGCAAAAGAAGATTTTTCAAATGGAAAATGGAGATCTCTCTCTGAGCAATGCGAATTACTTTTTCATTTCTCTTTCCTCCCCTCCCCTGCCCCCTGGCCCGAAATGACTCTTGTACCTATCAAGAATATAAGAAAAATAATACAGTTTCTTGTCCTATCACAACCACTTTGAACACAGTGAATGAACCATTAAAGTTATGTGTCATTTGGGTGTTAGATAACATTCATCCGAAGGATTTGTCACATTAGTCCGAGAGAGCAGAAAGTAAGGTCTCCTCCTTTTTGTGATATACAGGGGCTGAATATTAATTGGTGACATCACAGACTTCTGTTGACAACACATATCTCCTTGTAATTCAGCTATGTTTAGCCAAGCGTTTGCTTTACACATCCATTATCCATGACTGTGGGCAAACATTTTGCATTTGAAAACAGTATCTCCATTTTTATCATGTCTAGTGGCAAAATGGACCACTTTTATATGTAGTATCTGCACTTCCAGAAGCATATTTAAATTATAACATGGCTTTATCATAACAGCTTTTCAAGGATTTAGTGATTGATTTCTGAAGATAAACATCTCGATTCTAAGACAGGGAAAAGTACAAGTCTCATGTTTAGTGCAGTTGTAGAAATTTGAAGGCTGAAACTGTGATGTCTAAACTAAAACAATAAGTCATCAATTCCTAGTCATTTTCTTTTTGGAATATATTTCCTATTTATAGATACAAAGCTGTTATTTCCTCAGCTGAATTTAAATGGTCACAGTGAAAAGAGCTTCTGGCTGATAGTTATCAGGAAAATTAGGTAACAAATACAGTAGTTTTGAATTGCAAAAAGATATGGGTACTGCAACAAAGAATCATTTTTTTCTCTCTCTCTCTCTCTCTCTCTCTTCCCCGCCCCCCCCCCCCCCCCCCCCCGACTGTGCACTGTGCTTGTCAGTTATTTGAGGGCCTTCGGACTGCCATTGGTACTGAAAAGCAATTCATTTGGAATAAATATATTATCAGAAAAATTAATTCAGAAGGTGAAGACAATCTCTAGGGATCTGTCAGAGACTGAAAAGAAAGCATAAAAGCAGTGAATGGTTTACCCAATATATTTAATTCTACTAAAGCCTTCGTGCTCATTGGAGTTCTGTGCTGGCAAAGACTACAGTGAGAGCACGTATTTGATATCCATAAAGCTACAACACACTTAGCTAAACAGGTTTTCATATTGAATCTCTGTGTTTAAAATAGTGAAAGTTTTAAAAATGCTTACTAAACTGATGTTTTGTTTTGTTTTGTTTTGGTTTTTTTTTTTTTTCCAAAGGAAAATAGATAAAAAGGCTAAGCCTTCACTAGACTAAGGGCTAGCATTACCTGACATGGGTTAATCTCCTAGGTTCCTTCTATGGCCAATAAAAGGTGATTTACAGCACCTAAACTTAGTCTTTTCCTTTGAGTGAGCTTCTGAGGGAGCCTCTATTGACTCTAAACTGAAGCTAGTGCTAAGCTTTGAAATACCACCTCAAAGCGTGTGTTTCATCAGCATTTTGACTTATGTCCTCTCTGCTGAAGAGAGTTTTGAGAAAATCTAGAAAAGGGCCTATTAGAAATCCATACAATAAGCTGAGCTCAGCTTTTGTTTTGGTTCTATTCCAGGTCGTAACAGCTTTTATTCTATTGATTTTTCCTAATTAGTTTTGGCTTTATCTTACACACATTGAAGGCCATGTCGGTGTTAATATTTAACATCTTCCAGCACTCATGGTAGTCATTCTGTTAGTGCAGACTGCAAGGCATGGCTGCCAATGTTCAAATATCACTACGCGCAAGTCCCATCTTATTTGGGTTCGATGGTCGGAGGACAGAATTTCCATCACCTACCTGTACTGTTCCTCCTGGTGTATCTGTTCGCAGTAACAAAATAAAAATGCAATCATAAATCTCGTTTAATGATGAGAAAACGTGTAATTCCAAGAGTAGGGAGATAAATGAACTACTTACATTTTATTAACAAAGAATCAAAAAGATACAAATATCAACATCCCAGACTCAGATGGCAGAAGCTGTTGTTAGAAATCTGAAAAAAAAAAAAAGGAATTGCATCCAGTAGAATAGAACATTTTCTCAAGCAACACATTTTTAAAAGTAAATTCATGTGGGAGACAACCTAATCATTACGGGTAGTGTGGTCTTTAACCCAGCAGCAAAGCAGGTAAGGTGGGTTGGCTTTTTTTTTTTTTGTTTGACTTTTTGGTAGATTTTTTTTTTCTTTTCTCACTAAAGGAGTCATTTCATTGGTGCCAGGAGGTTTTGAAGGACAAATGTCAAATCTCAATTGAACAGCTCAATGAATGAAGGGTGCCTTTAGGTGTGTCTGGTATGCAATACACCTGTCGCCTAAGGGGGAAAGTAGATATCAGTTCTGAGATTTTATACATACATATATATGTATATCTATCTATCTATCTATCTATCTATATATAGAGAGACGTCCCTTCCAACCCAAACCATTCTATGATTCTATGATTTTAGTCACTGTATTCCTCTCAGATAGTTTTGCTCAGTTATGTTTAGTACATCTGAATAAGTCTTCTAAAATATTTTATTGATGTAGTCTACAATTAACAGCAATTTTCTTTCCTGGATGAAAAATTACTTGTTGGGATAGGTTTAACACACCAAAAAACTTTTTTTTTAACATGACCTACTTCACATAATTTATTTGTGATATCGTTTTTTAGTGCAAAACTACCAGCCAAGTGTATCCCTAGGTAAAGAGAGTGAATAACCAACAAGCAGGATCCATGCTATGTAACATCTGGGATTATATTTAGTTTTTCCCCCCTTGTGAGTATGGCACCATTGACATAAACCTTTCTATGAGATGACACTTTGGTTCCCCTTGAATGAACGTGTATATGAATACATGCATGTTTGTGTCTGCGTTAATGAGTGATATGAAAGAACAAAAACATTTGGAGCTAAATCTCAAAAGGTGTAAATCAGCAAAATTCCATGGAGGTTAATGGTGATTTACTGTGGCATAGACATGAGCCTGTATCAGCCGATAATTTCTAAATCCTTTAGTATGTCTATATCCCCACCTTCCTGAAATACACTAGATGTAATTAAGGCATGGCCAATAGATTAATACATCCCTAAAGATGTTATTATTGGTTTTAATAATTTCCATGGTGATAACTATGCATTAATCACTACTTAAATTATTAAAAATGGCTTTATAGAAAAGTAGATCAAAACTATTCATTAGGTTTGTATTTTACAAAGTGGGGAAAGAACACTAACAATTACAGTGAACTCATTAAAATACAATGGTAAATAAATTAATAGCTAAATTTGGTTGTCAAAGTGTTTCAGATTTTATAACTTTGTTTTATTTAAGGTACTATAAAACCACTTAATGGAAATCCTGTGGTTTGATGAAAGTCCCATGAGTTTTATTTTCTCAGATTAATTCTAGACATATAGAATAGTTTATGGAACATTACAAGTGACATTAAAGGGCATTGCTAGCATAAAAAATATTTTCTTTTTGAAACAGAGCAGAACAAGATATTTTTATTGCGTGTTAATTCCCATCTCTCTTCTTTTAATACTGATAAATTGTATGTAAAGCTACAGAAATGTTCGTTCTACAAACATCATTGAATGCTAAGCAGAATGGAAAGGGTATCTACTGAAATATCCCCTGAGCAAAGAAACATTGCCAAGTTCAGATAAAACAAAATATTTTCTTTTTCTGGAAATGACATCAGTTGTTCTTTTATAGGGGTAAGTAGCAGATTCAAAACTATATTCTATTGCATAGCAAAATGACAGTATGTGGCTTTTGGATGTATCAAAATATATAAGAAATCAGGAACGCTTACTAAGAAAATACATTCATTTGAATTGTGAATAACAGTAGTGGTTCAGTAAATATTAGCAATGCAATGAGCTTTATGCTGAATTAAGACAGAGGCTACGTAGAAATGGAAACCTTATTTTTTTGGAAGATTCAAAGTAGTTGAAAAATTAGACCTGCATCTGCATATTGTAATTCCTGAAGACACTGTAGAACAGTACATTTTACCCCTTTTTTCCCATCCTTTCTGTTCACATTAAAGGTACTGCGCTTAGAAGGAAAAGGGAATTTATGGAACTCCATGTTAAAATAGTAAAATTCCAAAAAACATATGAGAAATCAGTTGGTAAAGATTGCTGGGTTTAAAAGAGCAGGATTAACGCTCTTTTGCATGAACATCAGTGACACAACAAAGAGAAATGTTGATGGAAACCCTCTGGGCTTTATAGCCCTCCCTCCCCAAATGCCACCTGGCACATGGGAGGCCTCAGGGTGGACAGGGCTCCAGATGGCGGCCACCAGGGCCAAGACTTGGGTGATGCAGATGCAGCACGGGTGCCTCTCCCTGGGGCTGGGGGTGGTGGTGCAGCACTGGCAGGAGGTGAGCACTGGTGGAGACCTGGAGGTCCCAGGGAAGGCTGCTGCTGGAGGAGGTGTGTCCAGTGTATGAACTCGTTTATTGTGGCAAGAGGGAGGGGAGTACAAAGGGAAAATGTGTTGATTCTCCAGTAAAGTAGGGCCTGCGTTTGCCATTGGAATTTAGAAAGCAATTAGTCCTGCACCAGTATGGTACAGGATGCCTTTAGCTAATTATTTTCAGTAGGCAAATGTCAACATGCAAGCGGTGACTGCTCTACGTCTTTTTGGCCACCGTGAGGAAGACAAATGGTTTCTTACCTCATACTTTTGAAAGTTACTAAACTGCAGTAAAACTGTGAAACCACAAAATCACTAGTGACACTTACATTATTCAAATTAAAAGGAACGTTTCCTCATCAATCCCACAGAAACAATGTGCTTGTATGTGTTTTAATAGGATTTTTGAGCTGTTGACTGAACTGTTTTTATTTTTTCAGTTTTTGGTTACTTGTTATTCGTAGTTGCACTGTCTGAAATAATAGAAATCTTTCTTTAAAAACAATACAATTTACAAGTCAGAGAAAAGAAAATGAAGAAAAGAGAAGATGCTGGTGCATAATTACCCAAACATAATTGGAGAACACAATAGATATATTGGTTGCAGGTGGCTGACAGTAATATAGCTAAGAGAAAGTAAACACTATTAACAAAGTTTCAATTATTAAGTGTTGCATGCAAAATTAGTATGTGACAAAAGAATCACAAACTAAAGAATTAATGCGAAAAAACTAAATAGACTAAGAAACCAACATGTTGCTGTGTTTTTGTATTGCTGAAGGCTTTTTGTGACCAGGCTTTCTCACATTCGACTAAGGCTGCCTGATCCAGAATGAGAGGCCCGCCTTGCGGAGGGGCTTGAAGAGTCCAAAAGAGTCTTTCAGAGATCGATGAGAAGCACAAAAGAGGTCAGCATTGATAAATGCTCATTCATACCCACCTGGAAAGTAGAGATAAGGTGATAGACTGTAATCTAAAATTAATGCTATGTCTTAGTGGTTTTTGTTCACAAGAACGTGTAGAGCTGTTGACTTCCTTCTCCCAGACTTCTCTGCTTTAAAACCACTGGTGGGTGCCTTGCTGGCATAAGCTCATTTTAGCGGTTTATATTTTATAGAACCTATGTCAAAGTCTATGAAGTCTGTAAGCTTTTTGATGTCAAATAAGCCCACACAGAAACTGGTTTTGGGAGGACCAGTGTATTTCAGGTGTTTGGAATAGGTTTTAGCTAGCAATGTAACTTTTTTTCTCTTCCAACTGGCAGGCTAAGCTATGTACGGTGGACATTCATTGCATTACATTTTTCAGCCTATCTAAAGGACAGTGTAACACACAGAGTCGCCTCAGCTAGCCCATCCCATACTGTGCTGGAAAAGGAATGAGCAGAAAACACAGTTCAAAGACAGGAAGCCAACAACGACTGGCAACAGTCCAGCCAACTCTACAGCACTTTTGCATAGACTCAGTGCCAAGCAGACACCGCTACTTGACCTGAGCTGGTGAGGCTGAAAGGTTCTGTGTTTCCTGGCTTGGGTTTCCGTGTGGACTTACTAGTGTGAGACTACATGCCACTCTGTGCTCCGCTGTAGAAGACAAATGTGCCCCTAGGTACAGATGGTTCTCAAGATCACAGCTGATCATTTCACAGTGTTTACTCTATTTGTCAATACAGTATCGGGCTGTTAGAAGAACCCACTTGCCAGCCCTCGAGTAACTCATGGGACTCAGTATAAAGAGACCATGGTCTTGTGAGTCTGTAATAAAGCATGAAGTGGATGTGGTGGTCTCACACGACACTCTAAATTATTTGCTGGAAGAAGGATAACTTTTATTAATTATTATGAGATAACACAATTGCCAAGTCTTATTGAAAATACCACATTTTCTATAAAACAGTATGATAAAAAAAGAAATTGCAATGCATCTCCTTTTTACCAGTGCGATTATTTTTAGTATCTTATTATTTCTCCTATTTAGAAGATTTGAACAGCTGTATGAGGCAATTTGAATCAGTTGAAACATAATGTTTGGCCAAATCTCATTAAAAAGGATTATAAAAATAAAAGAAAATCTCTTTCCAATATTCGGAAAATGAAGGCTAATTCCCAAAACGCGTTGAAAAAAGAGATAGATGTGCTTACTGTAGGTATGTTTCCTGAAATGAGATCTACATTTGTAATTGATTTGCCTGCTTCAGGGTTTACATAAAATAGAATAAATTTTGCATAACTGATTACAAGGGCTTTATGTACAGCAGAATATTGACAATCATATTTGAAGTCACTATACATTTAGTTATTTTTTTTCATTAATAGTGTGATTGCAATTTTCTTTTTCTTTATCGATGAAACAATATTAAGGAAAAATATTCTCTTGTGGTGAGCTATAATTGAACCCTCAGTGTCCTTGATCCTTTTTTCTGATCTTGACTCCTGCTAATCTTATTTTGCAGAAAAATCTTAGAGTAAATCAAGGTGTGGTCAGGCTGACCTTTGTGTAAATGCTAAGCTGTTGATATGCGAGTTACTATGTAGAGAGAGTGAAGTTAACATGGAAATTTACTGGCAAATACAAACCTAAAATCTAGTAAAAGTCAAAGAGAGACTAAAGTTCTTATTTATCAGGAAACGTAGACACTGAAGTTTTACATTGTGTGAAAGAAGAATGAAAAAACTTCCCTTGTTTCTACAGACCAGACTTAGTACCCTGCATTTAATGTGAATAACAATTAAAAAAATTCAAATACAATCAAACACAGAACATGCAGGTTACTGAATGTGATAAATATATGTAAGTTCCTGGATAATTTGGTAAAGTATTATTAGAAACAGGTAAGAAGAAGGTTGTAGCCCATTCATGGCTTTACATGGAACGGCAGTTTCTGAGCACGTTGTTAGAATTCCACTCATATTTTGCCGAATCTCAATGCAGCAAGCATTGGACACTTTAATGTTGTTTTGAATGTCCTAGACATATTTTTTTTGCTTGATTGTCTGGCTTATGTTGTCCAGTAATAACTAATGAACATGCAGAAAATATTTTTTATTTTAACTTTTCTGGAATTCTACCCAGTTTATAGCTTGCTTTGAATTGTCACTAGATATTTGAACTACACTTTTTGTGGATGCATCTCTGGATGGATACAGTTTGGGAGATGCTTGAACTCAGAAAGGAATAGAGAGTACCAAGGTAGATTCAGTTCATGCACAGACTACATATACTTTTATCAATTCAGGACATCTTTCATTATTTTGATGTATCTAATTTAATCTTCTAACAGAACTGTGGGGAATCGGGGATGTTAGAACAGAAAGGATGTTTATAGTGAAAATTATTTAAAATCTGTGCTGCAACTGTTTTACTCTATCCGTCTTGGTTGGAGAGCCGGACAAAGATTTTTTCCTGCTCAAATTTGAGATTCTATAAAACCTCCAACAAAGCTGCAGGTGAAAAATGAAGGATTGGGTCTTTCTATACATGACTTGTCTTCCTTGTTTCAGTCCCAAGTTTAACAACAAAATATATTTATGTGACTAAGAGCTCAGAAGAATCTAGTGCTCTTCTTTCCTACTTATCTGCCCTTAGTACTTTTATTAGGCATTGATGAAAACATGCACAGTCACTTTGTACAAATACAGAATATATTGATATCTATCTATCCCTATTTCTATCTATACACTTTATTTCAGAAAATGTGTGTGTGTATATATATATTCCTGTGTAGTTCCATAGACGCATAGATGTTCCTTTTCTCAAAGACCTGATATATATACAGAAGATACATATATGTCTCTGTATATATATGAGTATATATGAATACACACACACATATCTGTATTCCTTTCCTCAAAGAACTGAGGGTTTCTGTACTCAGGAAAGGTAGGTGATCCATTCTTTCAGGACACAACACTGAATTTTTCAGATATGTCATTTTTTTCCCTTTCAGGTGTCCAAATATAGAATGCCTAGTGAAATCACATATGTGATTTAACACAGTCTTTAGCAATATCAAATACAAATTAATGTTAATAAGACCATGATTATATGAGGTATCTGAAATCAGACAGAGCTCAAAGCGAACTTGAGTTTTTCTGCTAATACGCTTCATGATTTTAAGCAAATAGCAATGAACAAGGCAAAGAGAATTGCCTAGTCTGTGTATATTACCTATTTGTATCTGTAATCTGATTTACACATAAAACCACCAGAATTCTTATTTATAAAACCAAAAATTTGGTCATAAACCCAAGGATCTTGTTCCTTGTGATTATTTGGCTTGTAATTATTTCTCTTAAACGAAGTGGAGAGCCTTTCTTTAAACACTTTTAAAAATGAAATCAAAGTAACAGATGAACACTGAAGTTACACTATTTGTTACAGGATTATAACTGACATTAATTGGCAGCAATTCTTCTGGATTAATTCTTCAAATTAATATTTAATAAAGTGTTACATGTATTCTGAGATATGATATAAGAACTAAGAGTGTTTTCAAATTTATCTATGAGACTGTATAATTTGTCTAGTTATTGATAATGCTCCTCTGGTTGTTTAAAATGTTTTTAATATTTGGCTAGCAGTCAATGAAGTAAATAAAAAGCCATGAATAAAAATAAAAATCATTACATGCGAGGAGATAGAGATCAGATATAAACTGATAAGGGACAGAGCCCACTGCAGTGATGTAGGCTGTGCCCGTATTAGCAAGTAGCACAGGGAATTTCCTTTGGATCCATAAGATAAACAGGTACTGCTGAAGACCCAGCAACTACCTATATGTGTTTGCTGTCTTCTACCTCAGACTAGTTCTGGTCTGATGGACAAGGTTTCCGCTAGTGGTTGGTGTATGCTAGGTAAGGTCCTGAAGTGCATTTTCCAGTATACTTGCTGTTGAAAAAATCCAGTTTATGTGTTCTAAGATCACACTCTGACATGAATCAAAACATGATAAAGTACATCTACATTAACGTTTTCATATGGATCAGGTGTGCTATTTGGAGACATATTTCTCAGCTGTGTCCCCTCACTGCACTTTGCTTCTTACCACAGGGAAATCGTGGAACACAGAAAGTGGATCCTTTGAGGTGAAACTAAATCGAAAGGTGCACAACAGACAGAGACTAGAGGCCAGACTAGAGCTATTTCAAGGTCACCTTGTCCTGTGTTGGGTCCTCAGAATCCACTGTTTCATTTCACAGAACTGCTTTTACTCTACTACGCTGGTGGTCACTGTGGATGACTGGAAGACTCGCCTCTGGCATGCACTCCTGACACAGGCGAAACTGCTAATGTAGATATATCCATAGAACTTACAGCCTGTTTGTTTTGAACTACAGTAAATAACAACAAAATACAAACAAAATAACTAAAACAATGCTAAAAATAAGACAGGACAGTGTTTGATACCAACACTGGCTTGACTTTACAGGCAAAAACAGCATTTCTGCTGTTTGTCATCATGTCTTTAATGATATATTCACTGTTGCTGACACCATTATTTTCACTAGTTCTAAATATGAACTAGTTTGTAATTAGTTCAAGACAAGAATTTGACCTTGGGCAGTAGAACGGAGGTGTGAATGGGGGAAATATGTCAGCAGCATGCCTAAAAATAAGAAAGGAAATGGAATACAGAATTTTCAAGTGACGATGATTGATGTGTATACATCTCTGTGAAAATGAATGAGCAAGAGCTTTCTAAACACTGCCAAAAGTGAATTAATAATAAATAATAGGGAAAACGAATTGACTAAATAATTGATAATGAGAAAATTTGATGTAATAATTATTGTTCAGAAGGAGGAATGCGAGACAAAAACAAAGTAGCTTTATATGGAGTCCAGAACTTGATGCAAAGCCTTTGAAGTCAGTGGGAAGCCACTCACTTCCATGCACTTTTTGGCAGCATTGCACTGTACTCTCAGCGTGAGAAATCTGGCACATCTCTCAGCTGCTCCATAACTCAGTCCTGGTCTTATAACATTGCTTCATCAGTTCATTCCTTTGCTCATCTTCCAAAATTAATCTCAGGACAATTCACTTTATAGACTCTTTCTAACCTCTCTAATCACGATGGTGCTTGTACTCTAAATGGTGATTTGAATAAGATTCCCCTATATTTGTCTTTTCTCCCCAGAGAAGGGAACACTTGTCAGCGTCAGTAATAAAAGAGAGTAACTTACTGGGGAAAGTTATTTCTATAATATCATAGGTGTATCACTGAATTTGTGGACAATTTTTTAACTAACCCTTTTGGCTACAGACTGTTACATTTCTGTCCATCTTACTTTTTGCTTCACATTTTTGCTGGTGAGTTAAACATTTACCTCCTGCCTGGCATTTCTGCTCTTGACTAAATCAACTTCTCTTTTTTTTTTTTTTTTTTTTTTTTTTTCCCCCCAGAAATGCCAGCTCCTCAAGGAATAAGCAAACTAAAATGAGAAATAATACCTTCAGCTTGTCAGAGAAGGAGCTGGAGCTGTTCAGCAGAAGTGGAAGTAGAGTCAAGGAGCCTTGCCTTGTTGTGAGATCCACAGCTGAGAGTTCACGGCTCTGTATACCAGGATACCCTGACAGCTCCCTTAGCTCTCCTGCAGTCCTGACAGGTGTAGCTTGTGCTCCCATAGGATCTGGGCAAAGCTGTGCAGCCCTTCAGCTGGCGGGCCCTCCATCCACATGTCATCACTCTTGACTGCAGGGCAACTACACAGCAAAACAGTAATGCGGGCAGTATCTTTTGGTAATTTTAGAGCAAAGAAGGCTTTGCTAAAGCTGAAAATGCCAGTCTGGTGCTAGTCCATTGGTAAAACTACAAAGCTGAGAAATGTAAGAAACAAAACAAAACAAATAAAAACAACCCACAAAAAACAAAACCCTTAGCAATGACTGCATATAATATACAATACTTAAGATACAGGAAGCTTGTCACAGTGACTCGTTTGTCCTCAGTATTTTGTAAAATGAAATGCTTTTATAATGAATGCTTATTGAAGACAAAGTATTTATTAGAATAAAAGATGGGATTTGGATGTAAATAAGATTGAATTCATTTGCAAAATAGGATACATTATTTTTGTCATTGAATTTCAAATGTGAAAGTCAGCATTGCATAACAGTGTTGCTTCTCCCTGATGATACTGTTTTTGAAAGTTCTGACTGACTTTTAGGACTAAATCATGAATTAAAACCCTAACATGATTTTTTCTTAGTTTCTTTTATTATCTGCTGATCCGTAACTAGTTCTGTTTACGAAAGAAAGAAAAAGAAATGTCAAAAAATATATTGTTAGGTTTTCTTTATTATTTTTTTAAAACTGAAGGCTTGGAAGATTATTTGACATTCATATGACAACACTGTATGATTCTGTGTTGTTACAGAGAGAATTTGGAACACATGCAAAATTAGATGTGTAAATCAACAGCTGCTAAGTAAATCATCCACTACAAATGACTAGTACTGAGGGACAATCACCATAACAGAAAATTTTAGGTGAAGGAAGAAACAAGCAGGATTGCAAAAATGCAACAGTTATGCTGGTTTACTTCTTTAAAATTAATTAGATACAGAGATTTCAAATTTGATAGGTGAAGACATGAGAGAAATCTAAGCCATCAAAATGAGAGAACAAATGAAGTTGTGAGAACATGGCTGGTGACAAAACCAAAATCTGTATGTATATTACAGAAGAGCAGTCTTTGCAAAAGTATATATGTGTACATGATACTTAGGTACCATAAATATAAAAAAAGGTATGCGTTTCTTTTTAGGCTTTCATATATCAGAGAGAACTTTTACATCACAATTTCTCTTATAGTGAATATAATTTCTGATACTTTACCCTATTCCTCTTTATCACATCGTTCTGGTTCTTTCTTGTTTGATAAATCACACTAAACTTAATAGTACTACTTGCTTGTATAAAGTGAGTAAACATACACAGTTTCTGTATCTTTCTTGAAAATATAACCTACTCTTAGCTTAAAATATAGTTCATACAGAGAGTTAAAGAAAATACCTTATTTTTTGTGTCATCTTTTAAAGACAAAAAAAGATCAAAGAACTTGTGGTTTGTTGCTTGCAGAGATAAATTTATTTGGACTTTCAAATGTCAGATTATTGCAAAACAGATTTATATCAGCTTGTGTTTAGAAACAGCTCAGGCTTATACAAGATAGAAAAAAAAAAAAAAAACCACAACCCTGCAGAGGTCACTGGGAATACAAATTCAAGTTGTTCTAGAACTGTGCCTCTTAATTGTCTTAGATGTCTTTGTAACCCATAGTACTGTAAAGGAAGAACCATTCGATTGTGCAGTCCGTAAGTTAAATTGAAACAGTTAGTTGTTTTCCCTGTCAGAGCTATAGATGAGAAAATGAGACTGGAGAAAAATGCAGTGAGATCCTGACAACGTGTATTTCTCTTCCCTCCTAGCTGGTCCCAAGACAGTTCTCTAAATTATAGCTGCACAGGTGATATCCAAAGTAAAACAAGCAAAAAGACATGGAAAAAAAAACTAATAAAAGGATAATAGTAGTGCAATTACCGATAGTTCCTCTCAATCTTTGTTACTGCTTCTTTGTAAAAAAAGCACGGCAGAAAGAGAACAGAATTCTAGTGTTTCAGAGATAAAACTACGCCTACTTTGGGGGACACTTTCTTGGAGTCCATTACCTCTCAGTGGAAAGATGGAAAAAGCAGACCTCTGAAAATCCTACAGA
This sequence comes from Chroicocephalus ridibundus, assembly GCF_963924245.1. Lineage (NCBI taxonomy): Eukaryota > Metazoa > Chordata > Aves > Charadriiformes > Laridae > Chroicocephalus > Chroicocephalus ridibundus. The sequence goes on from NC_086284.1 coordinate 63,499,329, forward strand.
TCCTGAGTATTATAATGGAGGAAGTTGTTTTTAAGTAAGTCTTCAGTAACAAAAAGAAAAAAAATTAACAACTCTGGTAGTATGTAAATTTGAATAACTAGAGGAATAATAAATAAAGCAACGATTGGAGACATTCTCCCAAATAAATACATCAGATACATTTCAGTCTGTTATGGGCTAGGTGATTATCTGACTTGTTTAGTCAGTTACAAGTTAATTGTAGGAATGGGACATTCTATCAAATAAAATTAGTACTGGTCTGTTAGCCATGTCCTAATCAAAACAAAAGGACTCAATTAGTTGCCGTTGTGATTTCCAACCAGTGTTTTAGGTCTATTTATTGCAATCTTGGGATGAAAATCAGAATTCTGATTAGATGCATCCTTTAGTAAATTATCAAATAATAAGACATATTTACATAAAAATGTTTTAAAGCCTGAAAATTATGCTTGCAGTTTTGGTCTAGTGACTTATGATGATTTTAACAAGACTACTCACTAAGTGAGGCATTTTCAGTGTGCAGACGGATGAAAGAAGTAATTCCCTGAGCAAGCTCTGAAATACATACAAAACTTGAAGAAAGATACAGGGGGTATGAACACTACCTTGCATTATAGCCTGTAATGCTTTAATCTGATTATTCTGAAGAATTAACTCTATATTTATTAGATTTTAATTTATATCCATTTGAATTCCCCAGCTATTGTGCCTTGCAGAGGTCTAGAAAACAGCTCCAATGAGTTTTTCTGTGCCTGCCATTTTCATCTGCTGTTGTTGGTGCAGGTTTTGGGTGTTTATTCCCTTTTTTGCCCACTTGTTGTGACATGTAAGAAGAAGTAGAAGGTGAGTATCCATGAAAAATGGAGATTCAAGAAAATACAAGCAGACTTACAGCTTGCGAGGTGGAAGGATTGGTTCCTATTAATACTTATGACCTCAGTAATAAATAGATTTAAGGAGCCCTGAATGTAAATGTTGCTTCACATATGCCTTGCATCTGGTAAGCTGGGTGGGGAAAGCCAGAAAGCACCAGAGGATTATGCATACATATATGTACACAGAAATAATACAAAAAAAATGCTGCTCATTCTATTATTGACAATAAATAGTATATATAAAAGTGTCCATATTTTTTTTCCAGTTATCAAAGGGCACATCTAGAGGGTCTAGTTAAAAGAGTCAATCTATTAAATATGCCTAAATCTTTCTGTGACCCGAGGCTTACATGTGTGTTCAACATTGCATGACCTTGCAACAGAGATATTAATTTCCTTCTACTTGAGTGAAGTACATTAAAGCTCTTAGCATATTTGAACTTGAAGCGTGAGTCTACATTTTAGCTGAACAGAGGAACAGACAGTTTAAAAGGAAGCAATGACCAGAAAAATGCATGTTGAACTGCTTGAATAATTTCTTTTATTTTCTCATCCACACAGTTACCATTCACATCTCCCCCCCCAAATAAAACCCCACAATCAAACAACAACCCACCCTAACACAGAAAACTTGACATATCAAAAACTGTACTCTATCAAGACCAGATTCCATTTTGCTACAGAGGATACAGTGCACTGGGTTGTATTTCAAGTGAATGAATGAATGACAATTCACTTCGGATTTTCATTTAAGGCTCGAATCTGCAATCCATGCTGGTACTTAACACTGAAGAAGTATCACTGAATTAATAGGACTGCCTGAGTGAATGCTATTCACAGCATGAATGAGGATTGTAGAATAATTTTAATCTTTTTGGAATGACCGGGTGATTCAATCATGTCACTGAAAAAGGTTTCATATGTATTATTTCCTTGGCGTTTCAAACATAAACTTATTGTACCTTACTCCCTCTCTCATGTTCCCTTTACATCAGTAAATAATATATGTAAAAAATGCTTAAAAGGGTCATGAAATTTTCACATATTACATAAATAGCATTTTGAATAGTTACTTGACGCACTAAATCTTTGGTCAATGACTCCTAATTATTATTTTTAATTAAATACAGGATTATTACGTTTGATAGATTTAAAGTTTTGGTAGTATGATTTGGCAACTTCTCATCCTTCTGCTAATTCCTTCTCCTAATTCAAAGGCCAGAAGTATCTTAATGACTCTTTTTCAAAGTCTAATACGATATATTCTGAAGTTAATTTAATTTACTTGGTCTATAAGTGACATATCATTGCAGCTCAGCATTTTCATCAGTGTATATCTAATGATTGCATGGATCACCATAGGAAATTTTATTAACTTGACTACGACTCCAACTCTAATCTAGTTCCCTTGTCAATTTCATCTATTATACACAAAATACGTCTGAAGTGATATTAAAGAGAATGATGCCCAATTAGCAAAAATAAATCCCCAAAGGTGGATTTTAGATCATGTTCTTATTTATTGTATCTTACCTTTTCTTACATATTTTCATAAAAAACTCATATAGTAGTTAGATCTTTTATTGGATGAAGTAACCGCCGCAGAGAGATGATTTTGGTAAAGACATCTTATTCAGCTCTGATGAATACCTCTCTGATGATATTTTCCTTGTTTCTATTTTGGTGATCAGCAAAATCAAAATTCACAATTATTGTTCATCTGTATTCTCATGAGAACTTTAAGAGGAAGATAAATGCTCACAAGTGCTATTACCTTATATAGACTTCACTGACTCTGCTTCCAAAACTTTAGCTGTTGTAGCTGAACGTATGCACAATCCCTCCAAAGGAAATGATAACAGTATTTATGCATATATTGATATATGTATGTATTTAACATACAAAGGACATGCTTCTATATGGCATTTGATAATGTATGTTGATTTAAAATGTGAAAAGTATTGCTATTTTTTTGCTTGTAAACAAATAATAAAGTTGTTGTCTTGTTGATTTTTTAGCCATCACAGGCCTAACTCTCTTTTCTAACTTACATGAAGTTTGGTGGTTGTGGGGACAGTATCGTAACTGACTGTACACTCTGGAGCACTGAGAAAGTTTCTTTAAAGTTTTTGGACAGTGTAAATTTCCTGTGTTTCACTGTAGTTCTTATTCTGTAACACACTGTTTTTGTCTGTCAGTCTGTCTATCTATCTATCTATAGCTAAATATATCTGTGCGAGTGAGTAGGACTCTAAAAAAGCATAGCAGTCCTTTAATGTATTTTCCCCTGCCCCTTTTCATGGACAGGTGTCAGTGTACTAAAAAAAATGGTGAAACAGCTTCAGATTGTGGTTGGTCTGATCTTCCAACCTTGTCTGGTGAAAACATTGAATAACCAACATACATTTGTAAGAGCCTGTACAGTATAAGGTTAAAAAAAAGGCCAGGTAGAATTGTGAGTACTGTCCTCTGTTGTCCTCTGTTGAGGACAGAAAACTGAAAAAAATAGTGCTGTAGTATCTCTTAAAGATCCTTTATAACATGCCAAACTCATTATCATAGCATCGTTAGTAATTACAACTTGTCTCATGCAATAGCCAGTAATAGCCTGTAGGAATTGGTCCACTGTAGAAAGTAATTAACATGTTTGTATTAAAATTCAAGGGTCAGCGTACAGAAGGGTTTACAATGAGACATACATAGTGTTTTACAAGGTGGGAAAAAGCACATTTCTACTGTTGGATATTGAAGCACGGAAGATGTACTCATCTGGTCTGCCAATATTAATTTTTCCAAAGAATTAACAACTAGTGGAGCTGAGGGAGGTGCAAATGATAAAAATGCCTCCCATTTTCAAAGGGAAGCAAAGAATGAGTTTATGGACTTGTGAGGAAAGTCTTGAGTACCTGGGAGGGTTGAAAAGTAGAAATGGAGAAGAAGAACGGCTAAGTTATCAATGTTCTCATATCCCAATATGGGAGCAAACATTTGTTAATTGCTCCTGAATGAGAAGTAAACTGAAAATTTGTCTATCCCTAGAAGTGAGGGAAATTGAGAGACATTAAAAGGAGGGAAGACCATAATGATATTGAACATGCAGCCCGAGGGTCCTTACAAGCTTTGTACCATATCAGGATACAGGGGACACAGCTGAATAAGCTCCAAAAGAGGAAGAAACCTAGCCACATCAGTATAAAACCACATTTGGGCTAACTAGCACTACTGGAAAACACTAACCCTGTTGTTCCTTTGTTTTATACATCCCTCCACCATCTCTGTATTCCCTCTACCCCACAATTAAAAATAAATTTATAGCTTTGTCCTCGGTCTTTTCAGGAGAACAAATTATCTGGGGGTAAGGGAGAAAGCAAAGGAAAAAAAAAAAAAGGAAAAAGGCAGCATTTTGTTCCCTGCCCCATATATAGCACCTCTTGCACTCTCACATGGAGGCTGCCAGACTCAAATTTTTGCAAAGGTTGCAAGTCTCTTTTTGTGGTCAAAGCTGTGAACAGATGCACAAAGGGAGAAGACAGACATTTTAAAAAGAATCACATGGAAGGAACAGATACAGGGAAATTTTTAAACCTGAGATACTCCTACTGTGCAGCAAAATGCACTGCCAATAATCCACAGATGTACAGCACATGGGTGTGCAAAGCTGTGACTGTTAGAGGTGTGAAAAGAGTTCTTAGTATGTTCATTGAATAGCAAACGTACCCATCTGTTCTGTTGAAATAAGTAAGATCTACATCTAAAATCTCGTACGTTCAGGAAGTTAACATTTCTGGGGAGTCACATAACAGAGGTAACAAGGTGTGCTCCCTGGTACTGACACGGGTAAACTTTGGTATCCAAAAGTAAATATTCAGGGCTTAAGAACAAGTTACACATTATTTCTCACTTATGCTTCTGACGTGTCATTTCCTGTCTATTCAATTTCAGCCCGTGTTATCTTTGCAGGGCAGAGCAGCAGCATACCTGGCCAAACACCTCTTTTGTGCCTTATGAATGGTGACAAGGAAATTGAAAACAATCCCCATGGTAGTTATTTATGGAATACTGACTCCAAGATGGAAACTTCTTCCTAAATCGCTATGGGATTGCTATATATCCTGAGGCTTGAAAAAATAGAAGAAAATATTTTGAAAGCACCTCTTTGATTCTGAACCCTGAAATTTCCTTCACAAAGGAAGGTGAGCTCACTGGCAGATGGACAAAAAATAAAACTCGTGTGCTTCAAACAAGACGAAGTTGGGGCTCAAAATTATTCCATACAGCAGCTACCTCAGCTTGCTGCATCTCTGAGTCTGAATATGAATAGTTGCACAGTTCTTGCCTAAGTCTCTTTATGATCAATAAGGAGGGGAACAGATATTTAAGTTCCCTAGGGCTCAATCACATAGACATTTCTTGAGCATAACTAATATATATACCTATCCTGGATTAAACCCTATTATAGCCATAGATCTTTATTGAGATGATAATAGAGCACTCACCAAGAATTGGGATAACAGCACTGATTTTTCTCCATGGATCAACAGGTATTCTGCCCTTCCATAAGAGGAGATTTCAGCTGTGAAAAAGCTGTGGGCTACATATGTTCGAGAAGGGCTTCCTCCTCCTTTTGTACTTTTAAAGTTGTCCTAGAGAACAGAAAATAATGGATAGCATTTGCAGCCAGAGCAGCGTGTAAAAAGGATCATGGGGCTAGACTAATGGAGAGACAGAAGAGTACTTAATTTCTCTTTTCTGTGCCCAGATTTATTTATGCATTTAACTTTCATCAGTCAATGAACTGAAAAATAAAGTAATAATAACTAATCTTCCCCCAAAATATAAACTTATTTTTGGAAGCAGGATTCATCTATCTCAGTTGAGTGTCCAAACCATCAGGTTAAGGAGTTGCATCTCCTGTTAGGTGACTACTGTAGAGTGTGATACTGTCTCTTCCTTAGACATGATTTTCCTAAGGAAAAGCAATCTTTTTCCCCTGTTGCACACAAAGACGAAATGAAACTAAGAAATACAGGATTCTGGAACAATTTTGAAGCCTGGATGGCAGTAGTTGCTATAGAACTGAGAACTGCTTTCTTCCTCTCTGCTTTAGGGTTATAAGCTGCCACTACGCTCTGTCCCCTGCCCCTATCCACCCCAGAATCTTTGTCTTTCTCATGTAAAACTGATATCAGCTGCAAAACAAATTCTTTAGTGATTTCATCTCATAGTTATATGCAGTTTCAACTATGCTGTACTTTCAGAATAAAAGCTTGGCTCGTGGTTTGTTTGTGCTTCTACTAATTTACTTTCCATGATAGGAAAGATAGAGTATTTTGGGGGTACGTAGAGATACTGGACTTCTTTCATAAAAAATAATAGAGCTGGATCAATGCTATGATGTTTATCATTTTGTTAGCAATAGTGAAAGGTCACAGAACAATGTGAGTTAAGAATGCAGTGCTCAAATCACACCTCTGGAAAATGTGGCATGACCCTGCTCTGTGTAATCATCGTTTATTCACTGTTGGCGGCCAGTCAAAGAGGAACTCCTGATGCTGCTAGGTCTGACGGTTTTTCTCCAAGAAATCTGCCTCCCACACTGCAAAACTAAAGATTTGTGCTAAAAATGAATTAGCACCAAGACTAACTTTAAAGTGTATTTGCTCAAGTTGAAATTATAGAAGTTAAAATGTAAAATTAGACATAATGAAAACAGGGAGAGATTTGCAATTTGCTAATGGGAAGAACATTTTAACCTATAAAATCAGTAAAGGGGGCCTGAAAGCAAAAGAAAGATGTCAATATTGGAACTGCATATAATCTCACCATCCAATGGCAAGTGTCACTGTGTAAGAGTTTACAAAATGGAGGTACGTTTGCAGCCTTGGGCACTGGAGGCTCAGCGTATTCATCCTGACCTGCACGATGCACTAAACATCACCCAGCTACATCTAACTCTTTCCTACAGCAGAGACATAAAATGTTGCAAGCCAAATCAAAAGGCTGTAAGTAATTCATTTGCGCTTTGTGATATTCATTTTTCACGTAATTTGTTTGATAATATTCAGACCATCAATAGAAAACACTGAAGGGAGACATTTGTTTCAGAAATATCTCTTCATTAAAGCATAGTGGTCCCTCACATTCATTGCTACTATAGTTTTCTTCATTATTCAATAGCACTTTCAATCCCCATGTGTGTGACTTTCATTATTATGGATCATTTTTCCTTAGGATGTGTGATTTAATTTTAATGCAGGAATCTAAATCAAAATCCTTTCCTATTTAGTGGCTCTCTAGTGTAATAAAAGAGAGTAAGGCTTAGCCCTCTGCTTTTGTGCTCAGGAGCGTTTTGCCATGTATTTGAATTATGATAAAATCAATAGGAAGAGCCCGACAGTGAAAAGTAGGAAGAAAGTTTCCACAGATGACGCTGGAGAATAAATACATTTTTTTCCCAGCACAAAAATGCTGCAAGCAAATAGCTTGTTAATTCAGCATCCATCACCATTTAACCTTGTTTGTCCTCGTGTTGATAGAATAACACAATTAAAAGGCTTTCCCTTTGAATTATCAGTGTCTGAAGCTAAAATGGTCTGTGTTTTATGAAAGCTGCGTTCTCTGCTGGTTCCATAAAGACATCTCTGAATTGCTCGCTGCAGCTCACTCACTCTTACCATCTCTGGGACTGCAGCACCAATGAAAGCTTTTTTCTCGCTGGCACAAAGCCAAGGCAAGCCATGATCTAATACCGCAAATTATTTTTCTCTTCTACGCTGGGAACTACTGTGTTAAAAGCCGGCTTCCTTTCCTAGCTCCGGGAGAGCGAGGCACAGACAGGTGTAGCCCCTTTGATTGCACTGAAACCAGTCTCAAGGCCCTCCGCAGCCAACGCTTCAGTGCACAAGCATGAAGGAGAACCAGCATATTTTAACTTGTTCTCCATTTTTAAACCATGGCCTAATCAGCAGCTTCACAAAGGCGTCTTGGCTTGTGCGTAATTTTTTCCTCTGTCTGAATACAAAGCTGAAGACACCGGAAATTATGTCACTGAAAGAATTGTGTCATTTTTACCTAGGCGCTGTCTGTCACTCCTGACGCGATCTTGAGCTAGAAATTCGAGAAATACAAATGGCATTAAAAAAACAAACTTCAATACAACTAATGTTAAGAAAAAAGGCTTGAGCTAGGACTTTCTGCCATACAAGATGAATATGCTCTCTGTTGTTTACTACTACGTCCCCCCGCCCCCCACAAAAAAAAGGAGGGAAGAGATGTGGAAACAAGAGGTTCACCTGTTGAAAATATTACAGGAATGGCAAGAAAACTGGAAACAGTGCTATCTACAGTGTGGAAAAAGACATTTTCTGTTTTATTGTATTTACCCCACGTTTTCATGTTATCTTCCTGCCAGTTCAGCTTAAGCCGGTGATTACAGCCGAGCAACTGATGATTCCCCATTTCTAAAGATAGTCCTGCTGCTGGTCCTATTGCTGTTCCAAATGACGATCAGCGCTTTCACTCTACAGAATTTCCCAGCATGTAATATAATACCTGATACTTGTTAGGGGCTTTTTCCCCTCTATAAGCTTAAGTGATCCTCTGAGGCCTCTTCACCATATGCTACTGCACGCTAGAAGCCTGTCAGCTCCCGGGAGATGATAAGCAAGGTTGACCGAATTCAGGAGGCAGCTGATCGAGGTCATTCCTTCAGTTCCATAGTGGGGGGACCTTGCTGTTCAATAGCAGGGTCTATTCCTCATATTGCGTCCCTGAGCCCTCGCCCTGGTGTGATGCAGTGTTAGAGGAAATATGCATTTCTGCAGGGTGATGACAAAAGATGTTGTTGATGCTTTATGCCATTTTGTGTGGCAATAAATGACAACACGAAAGGAGATGCTGTGAAGAATCGGCTCCTGCTGTCTTACAGAAAAGATGCTGAGACAAGCCTTTTAGAGGCTGAAGTGCCTCTTTCTGAGAACAGAGTTGAAAACTATCTATCTTTGATGCCATGTTCTTTGCTTTCTGCTCTCCCCAGCAGTATGCTACTGGTCTCCACTTCTGAGGTCTGTCACTTCTGTGTGCCATACGTTGCTCCACTGTGCTCTCCTCACCAAATTCCCCTCATTTGCTCTCTGTCCGCTGATTAGCCCAGATGCAGAGCTACACTGATGCAACTCTATGGGTTTCAGGATACAGCTTTTGTCCCCGCTTTGACCTCTAAAGCCCTCTGTCACTTCTGTCCTTTATTCTGGACTTCGTCCCGTACATACTGGGAAACACTCCTTTCCAACTGTATCACAGCATGTTGTTTTTTGGTACCGATCACACTGAGAGCCCATTACCAAGGGCCGTTTGGAATATGCAGCTAGAGCTGAGGAGGAGTGTGAGGGCTGTTGCTGTGATGGTAACCTTCTTCCGTGTGGCTGGCTGATATGAAAAGGGACTTTGGCAGAATTTCTGGAGATCTCCACATTTAGGAAGCTGGCCTATACTTCCTTTTCCTAGTGATACATAGCAATATATAGCTATGAACTGTATATGCCTTAACAACAAAACGTGCCAAATATTAAAAAAAAAAAAAAGAAAAAAATACAGTAAAGAAAAAAAAAAAGTTGCAACCTTTTGCAAAGGCAAAAATAAGATGGAAATCAGATCCTAATGTGCATTTACAGATGTATTGGCAAAATACCATAGGAAACAGGAATTGCATCTCCGTTTAGCTAGTAAACAAAGAAGGCAAAGCAAGGCAAAGGACTGGTTACAGGCTGAATGTCCTATGGTAGTGCCACACTATGCAGTCTGAAATTAAGGAGTGGTCAGGCCTCTACTTTGTTTCGATGATAACTCATGCGCTTGCCAAGGTCCACGCAGAGGATTCAGGTGGGGCTTTTAAATGAACAGTTGTCTGCCTTGTGTGCGGGGACCGGCTTTGATCATTTTGTCGTGTTTTTTCCCATTCCCTTCTTCATTTTCAGCTTGGCTATGCAAACACTATTTTTGCCTTGTACATTTGCCTGTACAGTTCACCCCCAAATATTTCAGGCTGAAAACAAACTAATGAATTAATTCTTCATTAGAATCAGGACATATCCTAGACAATTAACTTTGTAATTAAAATGACAGAAGAAAGTTTTTAAAAGTCTCAGAATACATGTTTATGCAAAGATTTATTTATTTTTTTTTAAATATCCTAGGTACATAAGATCAACTAGGTAAATGCCAGATTTCATAATCACCTGACATGTAAATACGCTGAAAAGGTAGAGATTGTACCAGGTTCTGATCATCTTTCTAGGTGTGACTTTTTAACACTTTCTAAGCCTCATCATTCATGCTTACAGTAAAAAAAAGTAACTTAGTTAAATTTATATATAACATAGTTAAATTTTTTTATATATATATGTCAAGCCATCTTAAAAAATTAGCATTTTTAAGCCCAGAATTCTTAGATAATTCTTGCGTATACAAAAGGAGTATGCGTACCATCGTGTGTACCTGGCGAAGCAGGCATTTTTTATCTAGAAATCAACTAAAAGATTGCCCACAGTCACCTTCATTACCTGGCAACCTAAAACCATTGGCCAGAGAAGTTGTGTGGTTTAGACCGTTAGATTCTTTGGCATCAAGTCTTACTTTCTCCCTAGTTGATTCAACACATTGATTTACATTTAATGTTCAGTATCATGAGTTTACCTTTTACCTTAATAACTGAGGGTTTTGTTCAGAATTTCTTGCTGTCTTACTGCATCCCACTGTTTCCAAGGATGATTTTTTTAGTGATGTATTTTACTAGTGATTACAAGTCAAGAAAAAGAAGTCTGGTGCTGATGAAAGACTGTCAGTCAGGTCTGTTGTCATATTTTTTAAGATAGTTCATTGATGACCAACTTTCACATTATTTAAATGTAGATTTTATAGCTAACATGGAAATATCAGCACTGTGCCAAAAAACCAGCTTTCCTCTTGACAATAAAGCAGAACAGTTTCAAGAAAACTCTGCCCTTTCTCTTGTTAAGATGTGTCTGTTTCCCAGCTTCAACCCTTGCTGTTCATCTGCCAGAATGTTCGTGGACCAGGCATTGCTCGGCTGTGTGAGAGTCTGGTAGAATGGAGAAATCGTTCTGAATGTTCCTCTTCAAGCTGAAAAATGTTCAGTTCAAACTAACTGCTACTGCTTTATAGCCTGTCATAGGCACTCATTCAGCTGTCTATTAGGAATGCCATGAATGCTTTCATACTTATGCCGGAGTTGTCTATAATATAGAGATCTTTTATTTTAATCCTGAAGGAAATATCAGCAAAAGTGAATTTGGCAAGTATGTTGTTTTATTTTCACCAGGAAACTATTTGTTTCTGTGTTTTCTTTTTTTTTTCTTTTTTACTGAAGAATTTAAAATGGGAAATAGTGGGTTTTGGCCTTCAGAAAGAACATTTTAGAGGTTATTCTTTGGTATTCAGTTAGGAAACCAACCATGGGATGCTATGTCCCTCTTCAAGCAAGAAAACAGAGTGCAATATGGAAAGCTTCATGGCTTCCGTGGTATGCTCCTGCTGATGGTTCCCCTGACTAAAGACACCTCAGTCAAGCCATAGATATAAAGACACATAGCAGTATCATTTACAATGTAAACATTTCATTTTTTATTTCTATTTCAGATGGAAGCAGATGCTTTTCAAGACAAAAAAGTTTTAGATCTAATTTTCTATCAGATAATAAAGTCAATAGAAACTTACTCATACTTAATTCCTGTTTTGAATTGATTCCTATCTTGCACTACAGCTACCATTTCATTTTCACACTTCTAGGTCAGCTCTGGAACAGATTCCAAGATGCACAATATCACAAATGCCCAGGTTCTCATTCTTGTTAAGAAATGTAGTCCTACCAGATCATGTGAGTGCTGTTTCTAGATAAGTGAATTTCTCGTCTCATAATGTTATTCCTTCTTTCCTGCTTCATTAGAAATATCTTGGAAATTGGTGTCAAAACTGGTGTATTTACAGATGCTGACAGGTGGTAGGAGTTAGGGCAGTAACTACCTCTTCCAGGCTATGTCCAGTGCAGCACACTGCTCAGGCCACAAAGGCAGTGATACAGTTCACGATGCCATGTATAAAGAGCAGCCAGCACAATAATAATTCATATCCAGGATCTGTTATTCCTAAGAATGGTTGTTGTTAACTACATTTTTATAAGGCACAGTAGTTACCAGTCTGGATGCCCTTTGAAAAATAAGTACAATTTCATAATTCATGTGAAGGGTTCAGAATAAGGGCGTTCTACAGTCCTCATACAATATCTCTATTCTATTTCTTTAAATTTAGAAAAAAAAAAAGCCACAACAAAACACAAAACCAAAACCAAAAAAACAAACCGAGACATCTTGTCTTGTTTTCATTTTCCCAAGCTTTTGTCAGTGCTTTCAGAATGCATCAGCTCTGTAAGACAACACCCTGTCCTCATTTCTACACATTGTTTGTGTACCAGGCTCAGAACTGCCATTTCACATCACAGTACATTGATTTTTAATGTTCTTTTAATTTAGGCTAAAGATGCAGAAATCTTAGCTCAGTTAGGCTGCATGCTGACCTGCATTTGAACTTCTTACCAGCTGCTCTTAGGTCTCTGACAACAATTCTTTTTTTTAAAAACCACAATTAGAAAAAAAAAAAATCATTAAATTACATTATAGGCTGTTTTTAATTATGTTTTAACATTATTTTTGTTCAGTCAATAATAAATATGTGCTTTCAAAATGGTTGTAAGGGATGCAGGATTTCAACAGATACAATAATCTCACTTACTTCTGTCTCATTCCCTCTTTAGATCTATCGCTGTTATCTGATTTACTAAGACATAGCAGCTGGTATGCCCTTTTTGAGCTAGCTTTGCAAGATTAAATTCTGCCACCTTGACCTAGCATAAATATTGAGAAGTGGCACAGCCCAGGTTCATCATGGGATCTGGTGCATGAAATTAATGCTGGAAAGTAGGATAACACAGTGACAGTGACATGGATGTGTCAGTCTGGATAATTCTGGGGTTCTGGAAGAGGGGAAAAGTTCAGGAAGAAACATTGCTCTACTGAGTAGTGCGAAAGAAAATAATGTATTCCCATATAAGCTGTTTGGGCTGGAGAGGAGTAGCAGGAGTAGGATATTATCATATTTAAAAGTGATTTACAGGCTCTGAAATAGGACACTTTCAAAGCTTCTGCAGTCCTCTTTACAGCCTGATGTTACAGTTTACACTTAGTTCAGTTAGCAAAAGAATAGAAATGCTCCTGCAAAAGTTGGAGCACTGAAACTGCGAGCTGGTCCTGCAATATCAATAAATGAAGTTCCTCTTGACTTCACTGGATATTTTAAGGAAGCATAGACTGCAGAAATAACTCGCATTTTTTTAACAGAAAGTATGACTAAAAATGAGGGTATTTTTAGGATACTTTTATTATTCTTGCAGAGCCAGTTTTAGCTTAACCTTCTCCTTATAAGGCATGACGAAAAGCCGCAAAAACTGTTGTATTCTTGGTTTCATTCCCAACGGCATACTGGCATACTACTTGCACACGAATGCCTTGAGCAGTATTCTGTAAACTAAATGATGATTATGCATATATGAGCACTGGGCCAATAAAGCACAGAATTTGCTATTCACATTTATAACTGCTGCGTGGCATCTCTTTCTATTAAGGCAAAGAAGGCTTCTTTTTACAGAAACACACCAAAGAGAATACAAGCCTCTGTGTAGGAATATGCACACAAACAGAGCTTAAATTAATCATATCTTCTTTGATGGATGTAAGCAAAAAGGGATGATTTGGCTGTTTTAGTACTATAAATCTTAAGGTACTAATTTATTTCTAAATCGGAATTTTGCTGTTTGATCAAACTAGACACTGTAGCTCCTAATAAAATAATAATTTGGTCTGCCATAAATGTCATTCTGAAGTACTGTTCAGAGTGTAGGCTTCTAAAGGGCAAAATCGACTCGATTTTAAAAAAGAAAATTTGCAAAAAAAAATCCACCTATGACAGATGCTCTAGCATATGGCTAGGTTTTAAGTGAGTGCATAGTTGAGCACAGAAAATAAATAAGGGCATGACAAGACCCCCCCCCATCTTCTTTTGCCCCATAGATACACTAATCACGTGGTCACCAGATGGCATATACAGAACTTTGAATGCAGTACAATATTTATAGCCACCAACTTGTGGCCTTAAAGTCTGAATATTAAAATGCTTATTTCATATGGCTGAAAAGAAGCACTTTAATGCTGTTTACTTTTGCTGTTATTACTATTCAGAGCACAGAAAAGAATCGGTTTGTGCAACCACAGTGGGCAACTTGGCCTTGAAATGACCTCAATGATCTTCAGGCCTCGATGAATATAGCAAAGCCGGTTGTGAAGCCCTTAGTCTGGAAACCCCTACTGCCCTGAGCTGTAAAGCATGGGTCTTAATTTTGTGGGAAAGCTGGGGAAGGGTGTACAGCTGCACACGGGCGAGTATCTCAAAGGTGGCTCTGCTCCCAGCCTTGCTTTCGCCATTGTCCCGTGTCCCTCTGCAGTGGGGAGGACCGAGATATGCAGACCTCCCTCCAGGTCCGGGGCAGTGGCTCGATCCTGTGGCACCTTCCCCCAAAATCTTAGTTTTCCCCCCAGTTATTACAGGAGCAACAGCCGAGCTGTACGGCGGAGCAATATCTTGTGCGCTTTTACTATCCGAGGCCACAAGAGGGAGAACAAGATAACGAAGCCACGGTACGAATAATTGCGTGCCCCAAATCGTCTTTTAGCTTCATAAAGTCTGTCTGTTCTTCCAGTTTCCTGGGTTCAAGCAAATAATCATTACGCTTTCAAAAGCTGAACATCAGAAATTTGCAATCAAAAGGTAAATGAAAATGACTCCAGAGCAACGTTCGCCTTTATGCTGTACTGAACGCTGACTGACAAGGACTGGATGTTTGTACAGGAAATAATACTAAATCCCGCATAGAAAAAAGATTTTTAAATACTTTAATACAAAGGGAAATCCAATTAACTAGAACATATTTCTCCCTTGAACACATGTACGGTAAAACAGCGTGTAGGTTTTTCTTTGATGGAGGCTGCTGCAGAAGCTTGCATAGACTCTGGCTTTTTTAAGCCTTTATTAATTTGAAGATAAATATTCAACTTCATTTGCAGATGTTCTGTATTTTAAGAAACAAAGTAGATAATTCATATTCTGCTTATTTTAAGGAAATTAATTTGCACAAAATTCTCAGATGCACTTGTATTAAAAGAATTGTCATACTTAATATATAGATTTAACAGAGAAAAATGTAGGAAATTTATAGTGTTTCTATTAGACACTATGTCAGCCCTACTGGTATTAAAAAGATTAGAATTATATAGGTGTATTATCACCTTTTAAATTATTTATGTAACTGTTTTCATGAGTTTATACTGTCACCCAGAGACCTTTAGTGAACTTACTGTTTAACAGCAATGCTGAAGAAAGTATGTAAAGAAGATGGGTAAAACATATTTTCCTGAGCTATAAAATATGGTTTGCGTTTCTTCCTTTTGCATTATTATTTGAATGTTATATTGTTAAAGTTGTTTGAAGACCACCAGGGGACTGTGGCAATTCATAATGTTACAACACTGAAAATATGTGTTTGATTTATTTTTAATGTGAGTACAGTAGTGATTTTGTTTGTCAGAAACCATGGGGAACAAAGTTGGATATTATATATTAGCAGCCTCCATTTAATGTAATAGGGAATGTAATTAGATCATGAACAGAGAGATGATTTAAAAATGCACTCTTTTATGCTTAATGAAATGATATCAAAATGTGCTCCTGCTATAAACAGAATATGTGCATTTCCAGGAAAAGTGTAGAGCTCTTATTAAAAAAAAAAAAAAAAAAAAAAAAGGCAGAGGAGGGACAAGAGACGGACAATAGAAATTAGTAGAGGTATGTCTGCATTTTTTCACTGTAAATTTTATTCTGTTTCCAAATTGATTTTTTTTTTTTTTTTGATTAATGTATTCTTTCCACTTCCTTATTCTGGCATAAAAAGAATAAGCAAAGAAAAACATAAGGGAAAGAAAATGGGTGGACCGGCTTAATGATTGCAAAGGTTGTGCCTAATCTTGTGCAAGGACTCATAAAAGACCAATTAAACTACATATGTAGATCTTTGTAACGGGAAGCCCAATCAGTTTAGTATTTAGTTGGGAATGACAACATGCTTTCAAATTATCTTTTTTGGGTTTCACCTTCTCTTCTCTTTTTTGTTTTGTTTTGTTTTGTCTTTGAAAATTTAATTTTAAGTTATATATTCCTTTTATACATTCCTATAGAAGAGAAAATATATATTTTCATCCTAAAACTGGAGGGTTTTTTAACCTCTCACAGTGCCAATTCCATACTTTTCCTGTCATATCTGCAGTGCAGATTGATTAAAAGTAAGAGTCAGTCTCAAGAAAACAAGATGAAAATAATCTTGCTATGATATAACCATTTAAATTTATATGGAGTTTGGGGTTTTTTTTAGTACATTTTTACTGTTTACTTTCTAGATGGAGCTATCTTTTACAGATCTAGGAATTAAAGCTTTCAAACTCTAAACTTGCATTCTATAATTAACTGGAGAAAAAAGAAAGAGTCTTATTCGCTTCAGTTTTCCCATTTCTCATCTCTTCAGTTCATGGCGCAACTCACAGTTTTGCTATACCCTTTATTTCAGCTTTCTTATTTAGCACGTTAGCAAGTTTGATCATAGTTAGATTTACTCAAAAACTATACAGAGCAGCTGTACAGAAATGTGCTTTTTTTTTTTGTTTTGTTTTGTTTTACAGCAGAGGGTTAGAAAATATGCTGGAAACTCTATACCAGTCCCAGGCTATAACAAACAGCAAGTGTCACTGCTTGCCGAACAACAGATGCTTCGCTGTTGTGACAGAAGTAGTTGTGTGGGCCACCTGGAAGACTCGAGACCACCACTTACTTGCAAACCATTGTCATAAAATACTCCTTGATTTACCATCTGCTTTTATGAAATATCCCCAAAATTAAATATCTTAATGGAAGCATGGAACGGTGTGATATGGGGTGGTTAAGTGTGAAACCCTGCCTGTTTGTGAGTTCAGTGAAGGAATAAACCACAGCTGCTCTTGTCTATGTTTGTGCTGTCACTGTTTTGAAAACCCGTGCTCTGCCTCTTTGCCTGTAATATATCCCATATATTTACAGTGGATTTCAGCTTTTATAGCATCATGCCATATTTTTATGCGTTATTCTTATTTTTTTCTTAACAAAACAGTTTTTAGTGCTCATAAATTGCAAATATATTCCCTCCAATTGTTAGTATTTATATAATATTGAATACCATAATATTTACTCTATACATTTACAGGCAATGAGGCTATTTATTTGAATAAAGCCACATGTGTGTTTCCTAGATCAGGCTTATATTACTGTAATGGATTTCATTATATAGAACTTTTTCGCATATTAGTTTATACTGATAGTTATTTACATGCAAGTTTTATTCTGTAAGGAGTAGTTATGTAGGAAAGGCTTAAATTATAAAAAAATATTTCCAGAGAATTCTTAAATGAACAAGAAAAGAGTTGGCAGGAATACTTTTTTGCATCTAGTATTATCAAAACATTTTAAATAATGTAAATGAAAGATTCAATTTTTTTCATTAAATCCTATAATTATTAGATTCCGTGGATTTGCTCTGAGACCACCAAAGAATATGTTTGATTCATGTTACAGATTACAGGATTTTCCTAAGAGTACTCATGCGAAGAAAGATTTAGTAAACAGCGTTGAACAGAGTTGGTAAGGGCTAAGAGTACCAAGAGAGACATGAACATGCTACTACTGGTAACTGCAGCCTATGCAAGTGAGGTCCTCTGGTTTTATGTGTCAGCTGAGCTTGTTGCTTGTCTCTTAGCCATAACTATTATTTGGGAAATTTTTAATTTGCTTGCCATTAGCAAAGTCTTTCCATTCTATCTGGTTTGGTTTGTTTGGGTTTTTTTTTTTTTTTGTTTTGTTTTTTTTGAAGGGGGGGAGGGAATTGTGTTTTGTTTTAGTTTGTTTTTTTTTCTTAATTTGGGTTTTTCTACATCTTAAACCTGTGCAAATAAAAGATCCTGCTGTTTAGCTTAGAAAGCCCAAAGGTCTGTAAATGTATGCGCGTAAGCATCAGTGAAGAATGTCTACATGCAGTGGATGAAGCAGGATTTGCAGGGAGAAACAGTTGGTGATCAAAAAATTCATTAGTTAAAAAAAAAAAAAAATATTTTGAAGCGTTTTCCAGTCAGATGTGCCTGAGCTGTTTGAAGGCTGGAAGGGTGGGCAGAGATGCTCTTGCTGAAGCTCAGCGGCAGACGTACAGCCTCATCAAGGAGGCATACACAGGAGTTGAAAAGTTCAGGGTAGGCCTCAAGCATTTCAGTATCTTCAGAAAGATTCACAGTTTATCTGCATCAAAGAGTCACTGTAAAACAACATGACTGCTATGGACTATATAATGAGAAAGGATACAGGTTTTCCTTGCTGAGTTGTTGGGTTTTTCTGGTTCTTAATTTTTTTCATATGTTTTGATTCTATCCCAGGTTCAGTCATGTAATATAGGTAGGCAAAGATATACACTTCTAAAAGCCACAGTTGTTCTTGGATTGTGGAAACTGGAGGGAAAGTGGTATAGCTTTGGGATGTGTGTGGGATAGAAGACTATTTTTCGTGTAACCATAGAATAGGAGATAAGGTAAAAATATTTTTTCTTTTTTACATAATAGCTTACTTGAGGAAAGTAACTATCACATGGAATGTCACACAGAAATGTTATTTCAAATGTTAAATAAAAGTTTTTATAGTATTATATACAAATTTTATGCTATTTATGCCGTGACAACAGCTATATCTGACTTTTTTCCTGCTGCAGTTTGTAAAAGAATATTAATGATGTGGCTACCTAGTTTTACACTATTCTCCCTTTTCCATCAAATAATTTATACTGTTAAAAATGATGCCTATAATTATAAGCTTTATAGGAAGATTTTTTTCCATTAATATTTTGTGTGCTAGTCATTTATGCAGGGAGAAATGCTTCAAATCTGTATCTTCAACGTCTCTTTAAGGCATAGGTAGGGGGTTGTGTTTGTAAGGCTTTCAGACCTAAGCCCAAAGCTGGCACTACCTTTAAATGCCATTCAGTGTTATTTTAAAACAGCATTTTGCAAGTGTGATGAAGTGAGAGTATGTGGCTGAATCTGTGTGGAAAGAAAAACAATAAAAACTTGTCATTGCCAGCAAAATAGGAACAAAACCCACTTTTGATTATGCTTTCTCCAAAACAAAAATAAACAAACATAAGTTATTCACAGTTACATCCCTGATTCCTGTGAAAATGGAAAGCATTCTGTGGGGTATAAAACACCTGCTGTTCATACATTCAGACTCAAGTATATACATTTAAAGATATTTTGCTGCAAACCACCCCTCCTTCAAACAAGCCCAGTTTAAAAAGACTATTCTCTCTTAAGACAATGACAATCACTAGCCAAGTTAAATATGGTAACTGCATAAATTATAAGAAGGGATATTTTAGGTATGCCATAGAGACTGACCCTCAGTTTAAAACGGAAGGGAAAAAAAGCAGTGTTTCCCCTTGCCAACATTTTTGTCCAACAAAATTTCATATGAAAAGTTTCACATAAGACTAAGGGGTCTTTCCCTGTATGTGAAAACAGCTTTTCTAGTTCAGAAGCATATACTGTCACCTGTGAGACCACTGTGGCCACAAAGAGTGCCATAAGGGTTAGGCAGAACATGAACTTATTAAATGAGCAATAAAAGCCTTGGTCTTACTTTTTCCTGAGGTCTTGGCATGTTTGACGAGGTTTGCAGTCCTATGACATGTAACATAGACACACATGCCCATCTAATTGGAGATCCATTTAGAACCATCTTTGGGCTTGGCTCCGTAACCCCAAAGTACGTAGGCAATATTTCCTTCCCAGCTCGCTTTCATGGCTCTCACTACAGTGCTTTTTTGGAGTCAGTCAACAGCCCTTGACCAGCCACCTGAATGATGCATTTACGGATGGAATATTGATGAGATGGGACACATACACTCGATGTAGAAATTAGACTGACCATTTTTCATTTCTAAAGCGGTCTGCAAATATTAAAGGTCATTAAAATGAAATGAAAATAAGTTTGTCTTTATGCATTGCTGCTGCTTTATGTCCCAGTCTTGCAAAGAGCTTCATGTAGGCAGGCGGTTCTGTTTAAATACAGGTTGTTTGCCCACTTCTTGCAAGGCTATAGATTTCAACAATGTGAAAATGTCAATACAGAGATCCTGCTTTTGCCTTGGAAATGATTTTTTTTCAGTCAAAGCAATTATTTACTTTCTTTAACAGAAGTGTCAGACGGACTTTTTGTGTTCATGAGTGAAGTCATCAAGTTATGCTACTTGGGTGAAACTTCTCACGAAGAGAAAGACATATGAAAAACTCCTCAAGAGAGAAGGGTAATTTCTTTCTGATGAGTGCTATGGGTGCAGTCAGAGGACACTGTTTACCAGATCACTTTTATTCCTACTGTTGTTTTCAGTGAAAAATGCGAATATAGTGATAGAAAGATTTCACAATTGTCTTTTTGCTTTCAACAAATTATTTATTCAAGGAAGACAGTGGGGAAAATGAAATATTTTGTTACAAAATTTTTAATGGAACCTTTTATGATCTGAAATTATTTGTGGCTTTACAGTTTTTGTTTTCTATCTCAGTTCGATGTCCATAATCTAAGGGAAACAGCACATTCTGAATCAAACTCTTCAACTGGAAGTGAAAGGAATTTAGTTCTTGAAACTGTCAAAATGCTGAAAACAATATTTTGCATCAAAAAAACCCTAGCATTGCTCTAGAAAATCCCATCAAAGAGGAAAACAGAAGTAGCTTTTTCAGCTTTGCTCTGCAGCTCTGAATATTGCAGAAATGAGCTGTGTTATAGCACCCTGAACCTCACTATGTTTTAGGGCTCTGAAATTTCCGTGGTGTACTAATGACAGTACTATGTGATTTTCAAGTGGCTTACAAGAAAATATTGTTCCATATCTTACTGGAAGCCTTCATCTGTGTTCCTCCTGTACTTTGACTGACTGGTCCATTGGATTATATTCTATGCAGCATTTCTCAGTTGCTCACTGATAAGATTACAAGAACTATGAAGTGCGCCTTAATGAAGCATTTGAAAATAAATGACAATATATTTTATGTGTAATTAAGAAAAAAATATATTATTTGATAGATTTTTTGGCAAGAAGTTCAGAAGGGACTGTTCTAATCATACAGTCTGACCTCCTGCATAATGTAAACCATAGGATTTCCCTAGTGTGACACCTAACTGAACTAGAGTTTATACTTTAGCACAGTGACTCTTAGACACCCGTATTCATCTACCACTTCCCTCCCCTGTCCCCACTGCCCTGTCCTCTTCTACTTCCTTCCCACTCCTCCAGGCACTGATGCTGTCCTCACTGTCCTCTCCCTTACCCTTGCTGTGAGATAATGTTGCAAAGCGGCATCATCAGGGGAAGAGGAGAAAGCATCAGTGAGGTAGCAATTCAGAGTGAAGGCAGCAGAAGTGGTACCTAAGCACTTAATTGCTGCTGTCTCCTCAAAGCATTGTTCGTACTCACCACAGTTCCCTGTGCCCATGGTTCCCTGGGCACAGCATGGATGGGCAGTCGTAACTGTCCAGCTGAGATTGCAGGAGCTCTTGCCCATCTGAACACTGAGCCTTCCAGAAAAAATCCTGAAGAAACTTTCAGAGTACACACAATGCCTGATATGACATTTTCTATCATAAGGAATTGTTCTTTCTGACGTTTAGAAACTGATGAAGTTTTAGTGCTGTTGGGTAGAAACAAACAACAGATACCATGTTCATTAAAGATCCACATAGTGATGCATTTTTTCACGTGGATGAGGGTTTGAGAATGTTCTGTTAGCCAAAAAGCTTTTGTTTAAAGTTTTCATTTCAGATTAACGGACCAGTTGTTTCTTTCAGCCCCAAAAATCTGTGATATTCTTAACATTATATCCTCTAATCAACGTTTTGATTCTGAGTCCTGTATAGGCAAATGTGACTGAAAGATTTTCAAATACAGTGTGTATAATAGAAAAGCGAGTGACAGTGTTTAAAGGCAGATTGGAATATGGGAGCAAAGAAAATATGGTTGAAATAGTCTTGAAAAATCTGAAAATTGCAGTATATTACCTTGTGTGTAGATTTAAAAAAGGCAGTGGAAAAGTAGACATGCAGATGTAGCGTGGGGACAGTCAGCTTGTGGCATGCACCAGGATTGTGCGAATGCATGAGTTTGGCTTCAGAGAGCAATGCTAGGCTAATTAGGTTGAAAGCAGCACTGTAACAGTACTATTTCTATTGCTAGAGCTGATATCTGAACAACTGCCTGCAGCTAGATATTCAAATAACCAATTAACCAAATATAGAACTATTGCAGATAAGAAAGGCAACATCACTTGTTTACATCTGCTGCGCTGATGGCAGTGTCCGTTCTGAGGACTGTGAACGCAGCAGGTGAAGTCTTCTGTGTGAAATTTTTCAAAACAAATTAATAATATTCTTTTAGTGCCGAATCAGTGGGAATGAGTTAGACTAAACCTGATCACTGGTACCTGCAGAACCTTTTTATACATAGTTTTATTCTTCCAGACTTGCCTCTTATCAAGAGAGGTGAAGTTGAAGCACCCAGGACAGTCAAAACACTGTTTCAAATGAGGCTTTATACCATGATTTTGTTTTTTTTTTTTCCTCATTATTTCCAAGAAAAAATAGAACTAACAGTTAACAACACTTAATCCATTATACCAAATTCCTAAACACATGAAAGTTTACTGGTGTCCAACCAACAGCTTTTAAATCCACTGCCTGATTTAAAAAAAAAAAAAAAAAATTAAAAGGAAAGAGAATAATTAAGTTCAGTGAAGTTTTAAGAAGGTAGGCAGATGGGAAAAAGAAGGAACATACTAAAAAAAGCCTGGAATACTACATAATTAGACTCCGAAGAATCTGTAAAGGAGACACTCCTTAAAAATGCTCTAGTTCAGAGAAAAATTTGAATCCAAATCTTTAATCTGGTCATGCATAAGACACAGACCCATAATGGTCCCTGCTCCCTCTGATTTCTGTAGTTCCAGAGCCCACATAACTATTTGTTTTTTATAGGGTTGGTAGCTATACAGGACTGAAATTTTTCTGCCCGCTGTCAACTGCCAATAATAATTTGTAGAAGTGTTGTAGATTTTCTTGTTATGTATTTACCCAGATACAAAGAAGAAACAGAATATACATAGTCAATAAATGTAAAAAAAGGGGACAAAGCTCACTGCCTGCATATAATTAAAGTCAGCTTTATTTTTTACTGAAATATTTCCATCCCAATGAAAGGAAATATTCTTATATCAGATATTGTTTATAATTTGGAGACTCCTTTTAAGAAACGAATGTAGAAGGAGAGAGAAGGAGAGAGAGGAGGGATAATACATGGATATATTTTCTCTGTAGGATGCACTACTTTGACGTAGCAGAAACTCTTCCTCTCATTCTAAACAAGAAACAGTCCCATTTTTTATCTGGCGAGTGAGTTTACTTGTTTGAATGGCACGCACTCAAACTACTACTGAAGGATTGACATGAGCCCTTGTGTTTCCTCCCATTGGTGAATGCTGGCATTTTTAATGATCATGTCCTGCCATTTCTGCTCGATAGGGAATACTTCAGTATCTCCTCTCCTGTGCTAATAGCCCTCAGCAACTGCTCACTTCCTGCATGCTGGGCTTGTCTCTGCGCTCTTCCCACGAGTGGAAGGGAAAGCCCAGAAACTGGGCCATATAAATGATCCACTGTTTAGCCTCTTATTGCCCATGATGGTGTAAACCTATATGCTAATTATATATAGTAAATTCTATTTAAAATCTGTTTACCAAATCTCTTTAGATCATTTCTAATAGTGTTTATGGCAGTGCTGCGGACTCTGCCTTGCCAGGAAGCCCATAGGCATTACCAGTGTAATTTCCTTGCCTTCCTGACTGTACTGTTCAATAACTTTCTTTTGTTTTGTTTCTTTATGTTTTACAGAGCTGGCAGAGCATAGAAATAGTTCAGATTAATCAAAGAAACTTAATGTATCTCTATGGCTTAAAAGAATGTTTAAGGCCCCAGTCGTTTCCTTTTTAAGTTTAGGAAATGATGCCTTGTATTTATTTTTCTTTAAAAGTTAGATGAAGTTCTTCAGTTTCTGACTTGGTTTTTCACAGAGGTTTTTTTGTTTTGGTTTGGTTTGGTTTTGTTTTCTTTTGTTTTTTTTTTTTTTTTTTCTTTCTGAGCCATAGTGAAATCTAGCCTTTAGATTAGCCTCTTTCTCACAGTTTCTGAAATACCCAGTACATTTTGTTTTAAAAGCCTGATTTTAATGTTACTCTGGTAAGTAGAGATTTATTTTGACATTCTTGATTGAATAAAAGGAGTTTAAAAGGCAATTGGCTTCAGTAATTCTATTTCTGGAAGAGATATAGAAAACAGTAATGACAATTTATGTTACATATGTTCAGTGGTGCTATGGTAGAGTTATGTATTGTACAGCTGAGAAAGCTTTTGAAATATACAATACAGGTAGTGTGTGCAAGTCTTTACAAAGCTATTTTAATCCAATCTGCCCTATTAAAAAAATAGATTCTCTTCAAATTTCAACATGTAAAATTAAAAAAAAAAATTAGCCCATTGTTGATACACACTTCCCAGAGCTTTCCAAATTGGATCTTTTTATAATTCTCATACTGTAATTAAATTTTTGTAGATATTCATGAGTATTTGGGGAAATAAATGCAAACCATTCTTGGGACTCATCAGTTGTTTTTTTTTCTCTTTTGCCATCTCAGGTTCAAAAAATCTTTTGGTGGTATGTATCATTTAATGTGCACTTCAGACTACATTGTACTTTTGTTTTCTATGGTTGTTATTTCTGAAGTTTTCATAAGAATAAAAGGAATCAACCCAGCCAGTAGCCTGATCTGAAATCTGTTAAAACAGTAGAAAAGCTTGCAGTGCCTGCAGACAGTTTTGAAGCAAACCAGAAGAACTGGAATGTTTTTTGGTTTTTAGAGTTCAACTATAGGTACTTGCTGTCTCCCTTCCATGCAGTTTTTATGTGAAAAATAGAGACAGAAATTGCTTGAGTAAATTTCAGTAGCTGTTGGTGTTTGACTGAATAAGCTTTTCCAAAAAAAAAAAAAATTATTCAGAATAAAACATTGTTATTTAATGTTAATGCTTAGAAGTAAATGGTATATTGTTGATAGCGGAGGAAGGCAGGTAATGCTATTGCACTCCCTCCCATAGGTATTAGGGACAATAAGGATACTACTGCTGAATAAAAGGACCAGTGATCCAAGCTGTTGTCCTCTCTGGCTTCCTTCTGGGTCCAAGTGATTTTTGAAGTCCATATCACAGTTAAACTGTTTCTACAAGAATCTATTATACTTCATATTTTTATTACATCTCATTCAAATGATCTTTTGCACCTTGATTTTTAATTTGATAAGCCATGACTAGCAGGAAGATTTTTCCATGCATTTAGAGACATGTTCCCCCTCTTAACAGGATTAAAAAAAAGATATTTTGCCTTTGCCCTCTCCAAGTTGTGCTGGAAGCAGATGTTAATATTTTATATACAATTTTCCTTAACCCATAATTGGCAATAAAGACAAAATAATGTAATGTTTCAAGATTCCTCAGTGTTAACTAATTAAACCAGCAGCAGGCCTCGAGCATGGGACAATGGCAAACTTTCAGATGAATTAATTTTATGGAAGACCAGCTGAGTAATTGGACTCCAATTACAGGCTGTTTAGCTCCCTCATCACCTTCACATATAATTAAATTCAATTGGTTGATACAGCTTCTATTTTTATGAGGGCACTTACAAGCTTTTTGAACCCCACTGTGACTTTGGATCTAGGCCAATCAATTATTACTCATTTCTCTTTCAAATGGAAATTCTCTAGATTAGTCATATCTTCTATAAAGCGTTGCTCACATTTAAAAGATCTGTCTATAGGACATTGCAGCTGAGATACAGACGAAGAGAAATGTTTATGGATATTTTTGGTTCCACAAACAATATATAGGATGTAATTGTATGTTTGTCATGGGTATTGATGAATGGAGGCTGCATGCTTTTATAACATGTCTTAAGAGATATGGTGCCACATACAGTGTGTTTGATTTACTGTATCATTATCTTTGCAAATGCCATGCTTGTTCATGTTACAAATGATTACTTAAATTCCTCATTAGACCTAAAATCACCTTTATTGGCATGTAAAAAGTAAGTCATTATGTACAGTTAGCTGAGAATCGCTTAGTAGTCCAGTTTTCCTTCTTTAATTTATTTTCAAATGAAGTTAATACATCATTACTAATTTAAAAAAAAAAAAGTTACTGCTTATATAGAGAAAAATCTAACAGCGCCTGACTTTTGAACAGGTCTATAGGTTCTTAAGTAGTTTGACTAAAAGAAAGAAAATATGATTTTAATTTGAGAATGCTAGAACAGTTTTTATTTTAAAGCATTTGGCTCTGAATTAGTGAGATATTTTCAAGTGCAAACAGAAAATTAATACAGCATTTCACCCATAACTAGTCTATAAGGAGACTAAACAAATGACTAGAATTGATATGGCACTTTTGCCTGTTCTCAGTATATTGGTTCCAATGTACTTATTTGCAAACACAGCAATATATCATCAGTGATAAAACAGGAAGCAGAGAAGCAATAGTGACATCAGTGATCTTTTCCAGCTCTACTGAGTGATCAATAAAGAAAAAAGCAGTGTCAAATATGAAATATTACTTTTCTTTAGACCTTTCAGTTAGGGAAATATCAAACCTATTTCTTTGCTCCTTAAACTCCTGGATTTGAATACAAACCATTGATTAGATATATGAAAAATGACATTGAGACATACTAAATTACAACAACTGTGTTACTACTGATTGACTAGCAAAACAGAACATTAATGATTAATGGTGGTGTAATAAATACCAAAAAAGTAGCGTTCACTACATTTTATGAAGAATTACCATTACAGGGAATGAAGATATAGCATATTTGAGAAGGTGGCTACCTCACATCTTCACTGGCAAATTTTGGTATTCCTCTGATCAATCTGCATTTGAAAAAAAATATCCATGCTGTAAACAAAACCCCTCACCTTTTGTATAGCCAAAAAAAAATTTAAAAAAATATATATTATACATATAGATATATATTAAAAATATAGATAGATAGATATACAGGGAAAAAATACAATAAAAAGTTTTCTGAGAAAAATGTTTCCTATTGTTTGAAGAATAAGTGTGACGGTCATACTAGATGCTATCAAAATATATTATTATTACTAGTAGTTTTTGATATTTTAGAGTAAAAAAAAAAAGGTGATAGAAATGGTAAAATTATGTCAAGTCCAGGTTTGTGTTTTTTTGTTTGTTTGATTGGTTGCTTTGCTGGTTTTCTTTCTGCATATCTAAGGAGAAACTTCAAATGAAACTAAGGAAATTATGGATCAATAACAGTATTTTGATTTTTCCTGCAAGAATAAGGATTAAATTACTACCACTATTAATATTGTAAATAACGATAGAACATAAATAATTTTTTCAATTATGCCTCCTGTTTTGGATCACAGATACTTTCATTCATATTAAACAGGCTCTGATGACACATTTGGTTTCTCCCACTCTAGCATGTCCATCGTCCATTAATCAACAGCAGTTGGTCCTCTTGATGTCGCTACATGTTTATTAATACTTTCTTTCTCCTAGGAACACCCAGCATTTATGCAATAAAGAACATAACTAATAAGATAGCACAGACTGACCTACTGCACTTCCAGGGGAGAGAAGAAAATTAGTAGTGCTGTCACAGACCTAATATCAACTCACTTGAGGTGGCAGTTCAGAAAGGAAACCCTCTAGGTATTCTTACTTTTCAAAAGCTAGATGCTTTAAATCACAGTGTTCATTAGACTTAGTCATCATTTCATCATTTTGCTTCATCAAGCCTCTAGTGCCACGTGTGTTTTGAAGTCTTTTTTTTCTCCCTAGATAGGTTAACTGAGATCAGAATGCACAACTGGCGTTTCTTGTAGAGACACAGCCAGAATCGATTGGGTTTAGAAGATAAACTGCACAGAGGGAACAAAAGAAAAGACCTCATTCAGAGTATAATTTTACAAGATTTGTTATTCATAAGCAGCCACCTTTTCATGGATTTCTTTCTGAATAATGACCAGAATAAAAAAGAGAGTAAGTTGGTTCACCAGTGTTACACTTATTCAGGAAATATAAACAGGTATTAGAAGTTTAATGAAAACACCACTGGTGCCAAAATAAAAAAAAATAAAAATCCCAAGAATAGAACTTCCCATCATTTTTAGAGGTGAGTTTTCTGCCCTTTTGGGAAATGAAGCACAAAATGTTCATGATCAGCTCTGATATGTATCGACCAAACCATAACCTTATTTGCCCTCCTGGCAACCAGGGTTTTTTTTTTTTGTTTTCCCTTTCTTCCCCACCTCTTTCCCTGAGTCATGATTGAGGGCATATACTGCAAATTGGGAAACACCTTCAAATATAAGGGGGAAAAAAAAAAAGTCAAATCAGAAAGACAAATTCCTTGCCTCCACATACGGTTTCTTTGGTAGTCAACAGACAGGTACCTTGTTCCTTTAATAGTATTTGCCCATCTTGAACATTGAGTTCAAATCTGTGCACGGATTTTAACATAGCTAAATGAAAAAAAATCTAAAGGATAAGAAAAGAAAATCAAAAAGCGACTGAAACATGCACAATCTGTGTATTCAGAAGTAGTTTTCTGTTATGTAAATAAGATGCATTTAGGTATGAGAAAAAAATGACCTTTTGTATCTCATAATTGAATAGCTTTTAAGTCTAATCCCTGCAATACAGTGTGTTGGCAATGCAGCATGTTGCTTCTGTGGCTTCGAAGACACTTTAACTCCTAATCGTTGATATCATCAGTGCTCCCCTCCAAAAACATTCCTCATATACAGTACAACAAAGAACAGTGTGTGCCCATGGCCTGAGCCTAACAAAGTGCATTGAGAAAGACGGCTTCCTGGGCAGAAAAGCACATCAATAACACAGTGGGAAGTGGCACCAACAGAAGGTAAACACGGGTCAGTCAGGGAAAGCTTAGTAGGTGGTGGGGCACAGATCTTCAAATACAATGAAGGGAATGACATCAGAGAGATTCGTCTTTCTCTGTGCTTGAATTCTCAGTTATTAACTAAGGCATAACATCACACGGGACAACAAAGGCACAGAATCAGCCAGTTTTCGGCTGCCTCACAGATGGCACTTAAATGGCGATTTCAGTGCTGCTGAGAGAATGACTGTGGCAATTGTATTATATGAGCCATTCAGCTCAGGGAAAAAAAAAAAAAGTGATGCATAAATGTTCTGGTTAAGTAAATATTATTCAGACATGTAAGCCACTAGGCTTACCCAGTTCTCTGTCATTATTTATTAGGTATATGTGAATGGTGTATAAGAGTTTCAAATTCCCAAGCATAATTTTTCTGTCAAGGGCTGGCAAAAAAATAATAAAAAATAGCTGTTCCATGTATGTAGCTGCTTATATTTTATAGCTGAGCAGGAAATCATTTGCTTTTTATTTTAGTTAGATTTAGCAAGAGATGAGTCTTCATTACAAAAGAGGCTTTTCTTTTCCATGCTACATTAAAGTGTATTCATCTCTAACCCTTTTGTCTCTAACCTTTTTCCTAATAGGGAAATTATTAAGGAATCGGGAAGAATTTAAATGCCACTGATATCAGACAGGAAGCTGTTTTGATTATGGAGATCATTTATTTATGGAACTGTTCACAGATTTCTAATGCACTCTCTTGATTTTGATTAGTGTTTTATATTTTATTGTGATTTTTAATTTTACTCACAAAATTTGGACAAGAGATTTCTGTACACGAAACTTTTTGTACTTTCAAAAGCAAAAACTTAAAATGGTTTTGTAAACGCCATGGATTCTTTATTGCAGTGGTCTAAACATTTTTGATTGTGGAACCCTAGCAGCATGCACCCCCAGTATAAGTACATTTATGTTTGTATTTATAACTTATGTACGTATACTACTATACTAGTATATTATGTACATTATAAAACATACATAAAAGTAGAAATTAAAAAAGTAATATGAAAAAGACGAAATAAGAACTACTATAAATTTTAACTTTTTTTTGTATTTTATTTAATAATGGTACGAAAAAATATTTTTCTTCCTGCACCCCCATGGATTATCTTGCACACTCCATTGGGTGCACACACCCCACTTTGGAGACCGCTGCTTTATTATTGAACAATTTGCCATGTAATAATTATAAAGTTATAAAAATCAAAAGCTCACTGTAGAAGAAATATCTTAGAACAAAATATATAGAAGCTTTATTAATGTTATCCACACTGAGGTATTTTTCCCATTTTGGAAGTACTAGTTTAGTGAAACTTCCTGCGGAACCTACTTGCCATCCCAATGAGACCTTTGTCTAAGTTAGATATCCATAATTGCAAAATGTTATGATTTTACAAGAATGGAAGAACAACATGGAAGAAATGGGGAGGTACATGCTGGAAAATGTATGTTACTTAATTTGCATCTTTGTTGTATTTCCAGTAATGTAGTGAAAAGAGACATCAAAGTAGATTTCCAGGCCTGGATTGTAAACCTGAAATTAAGCCACCTGCATAAGAAATTGTAGATATTGTCAATCATCCTTTTGCTCAGACAGCAACATCTACTTTTCCAAGTGCCTTCCCTTACCAGAATAAAGTAGGTTTTTTGTCCCCAAAGAATCCAGGAAATAAGCCAATTTACTTGATATGGCTTTTCAAATGACGACAACCCAGGACTGGGACTGGAGAGCTGAGATATTGAACGAAGCAGCCAAATGAGTAGAAAACTACTTTCTAACTATCTTTCTGGAGGCTCTTCTCCATTGTAGCGATGGCCTTTGCCAAATAAGCAAAGTCCATCACTGAGTGTGTTTGAAAAAGAGCTGCATTTGTCAAAAGTTATCTTTAAAAAACTAAAACACAGTCCTGTTGGTATTCATATTTATTTAGCGTATGTTAACCATGTGTGACTATTATTTGAAAAAGCAAGCCAGATCACTCCATACAGAGAGGGTGCAGTGAGGAACCACTGCAAACAAAGCTCCTTGCTGAATACATGGGCCTGCAAGAAACGAGAGTTTTGTAGTTCGGGATACATTAAGGTGGATGGACTAATTTGCCATCCTCTGGGAAGATGTTATTACACAGATTATTCTTCTTTTATTGGCTTCTTTTTTTAAATATTCACAGCTAGAAGAGATAAAAACACTTTCTAAAAACAAGATCAAAAAAGAGTCAGTTGGGGGAAAGAATAGGAAACCTAATAGGAGTTTCTGAATTAGGTAACCGATTTTGTTTGTATAGTCAATGGGACTTTCCTAGAGTGATTTGGAGCACCTGAAGGTTACGAATCAATCTCTGGAGGCTTCATCAAATAAATAAAGGGCCTAATTAAGGCACCTACTCTGATATCATTATCTCACATCACTCTGCTCCTCTTTTAGGTTGACTGTGGTGAGTAGCTTTACAAAACCATTGATTTCTCATTTCTAAATAGTAAGTTGCCTTGAATATTTCATGATTCATGGATGTTGGGAAAAGGCAGCCAAGGGTGAGGAGGATCTGAGATTAAAAATAAGATGCATTGCTTAAGGAAAGATAATGCTGCTAAAATGGTAATAACTTTCCTGAAGATATCTTGTTCTGAGTATGTCCTCTGAGAGCTTTACCAAAATTCCTTTGTCAGTTGTATTTCCATGCCTTCAAATCCAGAGGATGATTCAAAACTGTTTTATGTTAGAAGGATTTTTTTGTTATCTATTGGTTGAGGAATTTTCATCTGTGAAAAGTAAGCCCAAAATGGCATTTTGATGCATCTTAGAAGTAATGAATCCTACAAAATTCAAGAAAAGAGGAAAACTTTATAACTATATCAGCTTCAGTAGTATGATTGCTGATGGCTATTCAAACATACCATTGTCTGTAATTTTTACTTGAAATGTCTGTGGCAACAACATGTAGGATATGTTGATTTAGCAAGGGCATAAAATAGAGACAGGGAATTACCATCTTTATGAGACTCTGTACGAACTGCAATCAATCAGCAGCAATAGGTCAAAGCTACAGCATGTTCCCTTTGTCTATGCAAAGATATACTCTTGTTGCCGTCACCTTAAACCTCTCTTCTCCGCCTATGGATTTATTTTATCCCTATGTTTCATCTACTCATTATCAGTGTATGAGTTCTGCAGATTGGAGACTCCTCTTTTTTTTAACTACACATCTGGATGCAGCCCTGAGGGGTGAATAGGATACTGGTTGTTCTTGTGATATATGCAAAATGAAGAAAAACACAACATGCTTTCTTGAGGTTAAGCTATAAGTTTCCATAGACATAATCTGCACATATAGGTAGGGATGTTATAGAATCTAATGATTTTACAAGACACATAGATGACTGTGGGAAACCCATCTGCCACCTCTTTTTTCCATGCAGAAGCACTGCCACTATTACTAACATGATCACAGTTCTATGTCCTCAGAGAAGCATGTGTTATCAATAGTATAGGAGAGCAATAGAAAATATAGCAACAAAGATTTTTTCCGTGGTTGTGAGTGCGTCAGAGTTTGAGAACTCTGTGAGTTTAGGGACAATACTACCGCCTCCCTCCCAGGCCTGCACCAGGAGCAATCCACTTCTTGTTGGCTTGAGCAGCCCTGCTGCGTTGCAAAGTCTGAGCTCTAGGGAGGACACAATGCCTCCATGACAGTAACCAAGAAGAAAGAGATGCCCGTGTTAGGTCCTGTCTGCCCCACCTTGCACATTCTGTGAAGCAACAGGGCTTCTCCCTGTTGCAGATTTGTAAGGGTTTATGTTTGTCTGCAGTTGATTTTTTGTTGGTCTTGTTGGTCATTTACAGATCATATTTGGATAACATTGATGTGAAATGCTACCTCCAAAATTATTTCATTTTTTGGTAATGATATCTGCAAGGGAAACTGATTAAAACAATACATAGATACCTGGGATTTTCGTGACGTACCACAGCATGCACATTAAAGGGATGATAACCAAAGTCTCTATTTTTCATGTCCATCCACTTAAGACCTTAAAATTCAACAGGCACTGTGGTTTAATGCTAAATGTAATGAATATAAATGGGGTGATGTTTTCATTCATTCTCTAATAGGCTTTCTTACCAGGTATGTGTCAAGAATAGACTAGACCAGCACAGACCAACATGCAGACAATTAAAGTGAAGTTGAGCTGAATCCTGCCTGTCAAGGAAGCCATACAAAATTCATACCAAAGCACAGGGAAGTCACATTGGCTCCATAAAGTGCTATTAAACAAAATATCTTACTTCTATAGCTGGAAGATACAGCTTTATGGACTAACTAGAAACTCCGCCCAAATCAAAAGTAGGACTGACTGAGGAAAAATATGTTCATAGGTTTTTTCAGTTAGGGGGAGCAGAAATGAAGATGGTCCAGATGGTCCAGATAAGTACAAGTCACTTGGAGAACAAAGGTGGTTTTTTTTCCTTTTTAAGTATTTTTTCCCTTTTTTTCTTTCTCTCTTTCCCACCCCCAACCTGGGAACTTGCTCATAATAAGATTGTGCAGATAATTTTCAAAGAAATTATTTTTACTTATCAGTTTTTATAAAAAATTGCAAAAAAAGTGTATTTAAAAACAACAAATATCCTTTTTTAGTCTCTTCTAATCTCTTGCTTTGCTACAAAGCTTCCCTCTTAACTTGTGGGAACAGGTAACAAAGTCTGCTAATGACAGAAAACTATTGAGGATAGTTGAATCTAAATCTGGCTGCAAATACTTGCGTAAGGATCAGACAGAAGACGTGAAAAGGTGATCAAATGAAGAGGTGACAAAATTGTAGATGCAATTCCGTATGAAGAAATACAAGTAATATGGAAAAATAATGCTATCAATATATGCACAATAGAAGACTCTAAATTAGTTCTAATTACAGATCAGAAAGGAGTTCTGTGAGTCATTGCAGATCTCTGAAAATGTCAGCAATGGACAGAAAATCCCCTTGTAGAAATATATGCAGAAGAATGGCAAGTATGATTAGCTACTTTAGGAAAGACTAAATAGATTAGGACTTTTTGTTTAGACAAGGACAACTGAGGAAAGGAAGCAGTGCATCAGTGTCTGCTTTAAAAAAAAAAATATACTAAATATTTTTCATCTGATGCAGAATTGAATTCTAGAACTCATTTCCACAGATGACACACGTGAAGTATAGGTGGGTGGAGGCAGCACAAGATGAGTAGATAGATCAACTCATCTGTGCATTAAAATATTGTGATCCATACACAATGTCCAGTAAAATATTCTAATCTGTTATCTGTCAGAGGCTGAAAGGGTCTGTCAGGGAAGGGATCATCCTATTATTTCTCTCTCTATTATTTTTCCATTTATTTGGTTGGCTTTTTTAGTCTTGAAATTCCTTAGGTATCTGTAATTGACCACTGACATCAGAGATGTGACAGTTGGCTAGGTGGACCCTTGTTCTAAGCCAGCATGTCTGTTCTTATCCTATTGAGATTTTTGTACATTTTATTTTGGATTTCTAAACATTTATAAAGCTCAAAAATTATTGCTGGTTTACCATTGCTAGTAAATGTACAAAATGTTGCAGAACCTGCTGAGGAAGAAGCAGTTTACACTGAGACTAGTACACTTTATACCAGATATGTCTTCATTTACCTTGAATGAAATCAGCTAAACGTGTAAAAGATGTCCTCTCTACAGGACTTCATCCTTAGCTGCCTCTCCTATGCTTACAAAAAGACTTCAGTTTAGATTAAGTCTCAGTATCTGCTACTTTTTGTTCAAATATTTCTGCTCAGACTACTTTCATAATCACTTTAGTGTATAAATAAGTCTGTATGCACTTTGTACATAATGTGTATTTGGATGAATGTGTACGTCTATTCATGTAACATATGAATGTATGTATTTAAAATAGTTTTGATTTTACTGTAAGTGAAATGTTTGTTTAATTGATAGATGTTGGAGAAAAAAACTCTGATATCATGATTAGTCAAAATAAAATCATAACACTTCTAAATAACAACCCTCAGTTTAGATAATGATATAAGGTAGTTGAAAAATGGAAAATAATTTGATAAGATTTTCACAAGTTGCAAAAACGCTGTATCCTCCTGACTAGCAGGAAGTAAGCAATCCCTTAATGTGTCCAAGGCATGAAGACAATTCCTATCTTCTGACTGCTAGTTACTCTGCAATTTTTCTTCCACATAGCTATTATGGATTGATGAGTTTCATTGCCATTTTGTACATTATGTATGTCACAAATGTTAAAACCTTTATGCCTAGTTTTCAACACATCCTATTGAATTTACAATGAAATAACAAAAATATCCTCATAAAATTAGACTCATGATTATGAATAAGAATAAAACTGAGCTATAACTTCATAGTTAATGTTAAAAAAGATAATCCAGGTGTCATTCATTGCATTATTTTCCAAGTTGGACTTGATGATAGTTTGCATTAAAGATTTCTAAAACTCCTTCTCTAAAAAGCTCAAAAAGCAATGCAGAAATTCTGTGGATTCATCATAGCTCATCACGGTTTCTCTCTAGAATCTGAAACACAGTTTGACTCTAATATTTGCTGTTAAAATTTCAAATTTAGTGTTTGGGAAACATCCAAACTTGTTTTATCTTCCAGTGCACAATGCACTTGCCTCTGAGACTTTTAGCATCCCAGAAATATCACCTTCTTCAACGGTGGTTCTTTGAAACTTCAAAGAATACAATTTTCAAAATGTTAATGTACTAATATTGCAGTTTTTCAGGAAGTGCTTTCTTTTAAAAGTGATATTTCTGGAACTCTTACAGTATTTTATTGCAGTAGATTACAGGTTAAGACTGTGAAAGGAGGAGGGGAGTACCCTATTGAGAGATAACATTTCACTAATAAGCAAAATACTACAATATTTTTTCCCAAAAAACTTTACCACAGGTGCATTTTCTGTAAGAGAATATATAGTTCCAAATTAAAACCACACCATTTTCTTGCATCCATAAAACTATGCTTGTTAGTCTTGGCATTTGTAATCTTAAAGAAAATACGCTTCTCAGAAATACTGTAGAGTAGCTAGTGGTTCTGGAAAAAGTAAAACATCAAGGGAACTTTCAACTTAATATATATTGGCACCTCATGACATTTTAGTCAGTACTGCTTATTCAAGGAGGTAAGGAGATTTTAAAAAACCATTTAACAAAAATCAGTCTGGTGGTGGATTTATAAACACAGTACATTATAACTGTCTGACAGAAAGATAGAAATAATATCCCATTTGCCATCAGAGCTCCTCCAAGAAACAGAAAAGGAACAATTCTGTCTGGGCATGGTCAGTTTAGATTTGACAAATTCTCAGAGCTCATCAGGTTGCCAAATGACATTGAGAAAGAACAGATATCCCCCCTTCCAACCCCTCCTTTCCTTTCTTGGTTCCTTAACATATTGG
Source organism: Chroicocephalus ridibundus (assembly GCF_963924245.1). NCBI lineage: Eukaryota > Metazoa > Chordata > Aves > Charadriiformes > Laridae > Chroicocephalus > Chroicocephalus ridibundus. The sequence goes on from NC_086284.1 coordinate 63,535,986, forward strand.
ACCTTTTCCATCAGTCAATTACACTGCAAAACATTGTTGTCATTGGCAATGCTCTCAAAGGGAAGGATTAGACAATTTGGGTTCAGAAGCATATTGCACTGTAAAATCATACTTCCATGAAGTACCGTGCCTTTCAATATTTAGGGTGCTCAGAGACCACTGGTGATTGAGCTCAATCATTTCATTAACTAATAAGTATGTAAGTAGTCAGAGCTAACCGGGCAGACATCTGTTGTGGCATCAATTTGGATTTCTTTTCACATAATGAAATAGTTGAGGGGAAATAAAAATAATGCTTATGGGGATCTAAAAGCTCAAATAACTACGAGTGGGCTCTATCTTCTCTTTGTAGGCTAAGTTTATCTAATGTTTCATTTTTTACTTTCTACACTTTTCCTCACACACTTTGATTGCCATGGAGATGACAAAACTATCAGCTGGAATGAAGAATTAGCATTAACATTTACCATGTATTGAATTACTAGTTAGTAAATCAAAATGCATTTTCATTAGCAGAGATATTTCACCAAAACAGTGTCATTTAGAGAAAAGTCTAACGTTCATGTGATGTTTATTTTTTCAGTTCCTTTTTCCTGGAAGACAAGATAAATTTTATCAGTTCGTTTTAATTTATTTTGTAAGCATCCTCTTCCCACTGCTTTCACAGTAATAGGCAAAAAAATCCCTTGAAAACACATTTAGAGTTGAGAAAACTGTGGCAACAGATTTCGCTAGAGTTTTATTTTTTTAAGGTTTTAGAAAACTATAAATAGCAGCTCCATGTAATAGTATTAGAAATTTCAAGTATTAAGTTATATTTCCACAGACATCATCACACAGCTGATATTATGCCTTGTGTTAATCATGTATTTTACAGCAGTGTTTTACAGAACTTCTATTCAGAAGCACCCTCAAAGTTTAAGTTCATATTTAATCACAGGGACTGAAAGACACAAAGAACATAGGCTGGAGTTAAAACCTGGGAGGATCTATAAGTTTAGAGCAGACTTTTAAGAGAGAGACAACCTCCTCTAGATGTGCCTAGAATTCCTCTCTTAGCAGTGGATTGATTATGCCCTGCAGAATAAGAGTCTCTTTATTGTCAGGTCTATGAGAAGCAGCAACAGCTTTTCAAAACCAGGAGGAAAAACAAAAAAAAAAAAGAAAAAAAGAGAAAAAAGAAGGAAGAGCCTCTGTCAGACTTCACAACGAATATTTCTATTACTTTTGCTTTTCTTTCACCATGCTTTTCATAATTAGGTTATTTATATTTATTTTCTGGGTTTTTTTAAGGAATAAATGTGAAGGGGTAATGGGAATATCTGCCAACAATTGAAAATCCAGGCTATAATGCATTAGTCTCTAGAATGGTAACACCAAGTGAATCGCATCTCCATTTTGCCTTGATAACATAAGAAACAAGTCCCTGTACTGAGAGAAGTTTTACAAACTATGGATAAGACAAATAAGAAAATAGAGACTGGATGTCACTGAAATAACTTCTGTGTTGAGTAGTACAAATCTTATAGGTAATGGCACCCTTTGAGAAATCTAAGTATTGCTTTTTATTTATCTGTATTGTGCTGTGGGGTTTTTTTTGTTTGTTTGGTTGGTTGGTTGGTCTGGTTAGTTGGCTTGGGTTTTGTTTGTTTCTTTTCCTTACAAGGAAGAAAAATACCTTTTTGAACTGCTCATTCATTGATTTTCAGAGCCTCTCTTTTCTGGATGGTTAGTCCAAGATGATTCAGCATCTCTTTTCAAAAATTTGATGTGGCAGCTTCTGCTAAAATTTTCACCTGTGTGAAAGACGATAAAGAACATAAATGGAGAGAGGTTTGGTAAGACAATATTGGTATGAGTTTTTCACCATAACGTATAAGATTACTGCTAACTTTTGCCTTAAATAACTGAGAAGGACAAAGATTTGAGATGTGACACCTTTTTTCTTTAACCAGAGCAGCTGGTGTACTTAGAAAAATACAGTGCTTCTTGGCCACATAATACCTTGTTCAGGGAATCAGACAAGTATAACAGGCAATGGAACAAAAAAGATAATGGAATCTCAACCACTAAAGGATAGTCAGAGATCATATTTTGTTCTTGGCTGCAGAATGTTATTACAATAAATCAGGACCAATGTCCCATGGGATGTGATCTCCATTTAAAATAAATATTCTGATGGCATGCTTGTGCTATTACACGGGGTATGCTGCCTTTCTAAGCCATGTTGGTCTGGAGACCTACAGTTGCATATGCTGAAAAGCAGTAGGAAGGCAACATCACGATCAATGTTACAGTGCAGTTATATCTGTGCAGATGGATTTCTTTTCTTTTAGTTTGCCCAGCAGTTTGTTTCCACTCCTTTAGGTTTTAGTAATTTTTATTCTAGTATTAACACTTACTGAAAGGTTCTTTCTTCCGATCTATTTTAGGACAGAAGTGAAAAGATTGGGTCAAATTCATTCCTGAGGCAGCTCCACTAATTTCAAGGGAGAAAAATCTCAAGCAAGTTTGTCTAATGAAGATTTGTTTAACATCAATGAACAAAACTGTAATATTGCCACACTTAAAGGTACCGTTATCTCTGAAAAAGTATTCTGAAGGGCATAGAAGAATCATAATATATTTGGAAGAAGAAGCACATAAAAGTAACATACGCACACATCCCTTCCAATGGCCCTATATTCTTTAATTTTTACTTACATGAAGTGGCATTGCATTTTTGCATTAGTTCTGTAGGTTGTACTTATGATACTCATGAAACAGGGTAAGAGCATGGCCCATGAGCACAGGACCACGTGCTTCCCTTACACTTAATTCTTGCTTGCTTTTTGTCTCTTTTGTCCTGTGCCATCCGGGCATGGTATGGGAGATAGCACGATCAGGCACTGTCCACCACAGTCTATGGGGCCAAGACTATCCCACTTTGAGAGGGGAAGAGAGACTGCCTTCCAGGCCAGAGAAAAGGTGCCCTGGTCCATTTTATGTACTAGTACACGTGACCTTTGCGACCACTGAGAATCATGCCGGGGAGAAGACTGGTCATCATTGGCAAAGGGCAGTTTAGTGCTGTCGCAGTTTTAAATTAGTCTAAATTTAAAGTTGAATAAAGTTAGAATTTTACTCTGGATGAGATTGGGTGCAAGAATGTCAACAAATATTTCCCCTCAGTCATCAGATAGATTGTCCCATTCTTGCCAACTGCAGAAATGGAAGAACCTGTCCCCCAGGACTCAGCATATAAATGAAATTTCATGCTGCATTTGTGAAACTGGAAGCATTATAGAGAGAAGATCTAAAGAAGGTCTTGGGATGTTTTCTTGTTAATTTGATAAAACTCTTACTCATTGCAGCGAGGATGTTCACTAAGTGCTGTCTACTGCTTTTTGCCATTGAGGCTGATGGGCTTTTTGGATTTGCAGATCCCTTCAGCAGAGTTTTTTATGACAACATTTTGCTACATGGTCTTCTTGTGTGCCTGTTTATTTACATTTTGCATGTTTTTCCTACTCCTTTTATGCTCTTTTGCCAGACACAGATTTTTATTTTTTTTTTCCATAGAAAGATTTGGGTTGGAAGGGACCTTTAGAGATCACTTAGTTCCAACCACCTGCTATGGACCTCCCAATTGTTGTTAACTATTATATTTAGGACAGGGTGTCAGAACTAGAGACTTGAAACAGAGAATAGGATACAATGTAAGAAGTTTGCTCTTCTGTATTTTTTTTTGTACAATTTTTCTAAAAGAGATATGAACTGTCATGCTTCTACACTAGATTCTTATAAAACCCATGATATGAAACTGTCATATGAACTAGTTACAGAAAAAAACCCACAAAAATCACCTTTCATGACTTCAGCGGACATTAATAATATTTTGTTATTTTCATTTTTATTTTTCAACACTGCAAGTAGCTGCAATAATTTGGAACATATTTGAAGAGAATTTTCTGATTGCTGTGAAATTCTGCCATAAGGAAAAAACATACATAAAATTATTTAAAAAAAAAATATTCTCTCATGTTTGCTAATGGGAGTTGGGAAAACTCACTTAGGCTTTCCAATTTGCCTTCTTTTTCCTTTCTCCTACAGAATTTTGACTAGCTAATAGCAAAGGTTGAGCTCACAGTTATTTATTTGGCTTTCTGAGAGTGATTGCCCTTTGTTTAAAAAGGAATCTTAACTGGTGATCGAATACATACCTACAATATGTTCTCAGTCTGCTCACACATAACACGGTGTATGACCTGGAGAAATGTAAATGACAGAACCTCCGTTTCAGTGAAGCAATTAGTGTTTTCACAGAGATTGGTAAATGTAAAACTCTGTACAAATGATAGTAGTTATTGCTACTATTATTTGCTTCCAAAGCACTCTAAATTGTATGATCGTATTGGTAATGGTCCTTAGGTACTGGAGAGAAGCTTGTACTATGTGTTCAGATTAAGAAGCAAAAATTCCTTTTGCCTCTCTATTGACTATCCTTTAATTCAGATGCACAATAGTAGATATTTGCTGCTTGCTATGTGTTGGGTAAAGGGGGAAGATGAGCAGGAACATGGGTGGAATTAAGATTCTACTTCCTGGCTGATAGAACTGAGCTGGTTTTGATCAGTAAATCCCTGTCTTCACTTTTAAAGAAAAAAAAAAAAAAAGTGTTTAATTCCACTTTCATTTGATCTGCTACTTAGGTTGTTCATTAACTTTTCCTAAGAAAATTTGTTTTGCTGTTTCAAAAAAAAAGAAAAAAGTGAGCTTTGGTGAGTGCCCTTTGTCTTTTCCCCCACCTTCTGTACAACTTTATAGTTATTTTGATCATCTAATAATTTGTCCTAATTGATTATCTAGTGCTGAGTGGAAATGCAGATAGGTAATGTTCTTCAGGACTATATTTCTACTGAAGGAAACAAATGATTCCTCTCAGATCTAGTCAATGAGGTGCAAAGCTTTATCAAAAATTGCTGTTTGTCACAGAGTAACAAAAGGCTTTCCCTGTCTCTGCTCTGTTATGTTCTTGCCTCTAATTTTGTGACATTGATCTTAGAGGTCCTTTTTGTAGAATCATAGGATCACGGGTTGAAGACCCACAAGATCATCGAGTCCAACTGTAAACCTAACGCTGCCAAGTCCACCACTAAACCACGTCCCTAATTTTAATTCCTTTTGTCCCATTATCCTTCCATGAGAGGCATACGTTCTAGAACTGTTGTCATTGACTTGTGCACTACTCTTGTGTACAAAAAAAAATGAACTCAAAGCTTCCATTAAAGTTGCAGTTCTATGGAAGTAAAACCAGTAATAGCAATACTTTCATAATAAAATATGTTTAATCTTTTCATCCTCAAAGTCATCTATGAATTTATATTTTAAGTGCCTCGCTGGAGAAAGTATTGCAGTAGTTTTATATTGGTAGCACGAGCAACCTCTCTCTTTCCTTTTAATAATAAAAATGGTTAAAGTTAGGCGTAACAACTGCTATAGAAATTCTGTAAAATGTAATCAGATTTGACACAAAACTCTATTGCTTTACTGCAGAAAATGAAACTACAGATATGATGGTTTCAGCATGATCGTGACATGGAGCTTTATACCTCTATCTCACCCCAAATAAAAAGCTGTCAAATATTTTCCTGTGTCTGGGTGAGTCTCAGACACAGATGAGAGCAAGCTGTCTAAGTCTCATGCAATTCAGACTTAAATGATTATTGTGGGATGTGGAAAGCAACAGGAGGCTTTGGATGAGGTTATATCATCTCCTCTGCTTTGAGTGTATGTGCCTGGTTTTTGTTCGTAAAGTTCTCAACATAGGGATCTGATTAGATTTGCAGTTGCTTCTAGATGATCAAACAGTACAATGGTACTCAGCCTTCTTGCTCCACCTGCATCTGGTTAAGAGGTTGTGTGATTTCCTCTCTGAGCAGAGTCCTCCTCTGGTGACTTATAATTTTACTACCTTCATGGTGAAGTGGAACAAAAAATGGAAGGACACCTTAAATTCATGGTGAGGATGTAAGTGACAGAATACAGCTGCCCATTTGATAGAAAGGAGCAATTTATAGTAAGCAGAGTGATGTTTGCATTATAGGGATGTATACTGATGGCCATTTGGCTTCCTTGTGTAATTCTGAGGTCCGTTTTGATTCAAAAAAAGGTCCAGGTAACCTAGTAAAGATCCATATGGGACACATTGTCTCACAGTTCAATGTGCAACCAAATGAAAGACAGAAGTATAGTCTGGAGTTCAAGTATATTTGTCCCTGGATTGCCCCTAAATAATCTGAATTTCTTATTTTCAGTTTTGCAATAATAAGGATTGCAGTGTATATTTATAATCTAATGTACTGATTTCGGCTAGGACAGAGTTAATTTTTTTGCTAGGAACTCATATGGTGCCATGTTTTGAATTTGTGATGAAAACAGTCTTGATAACACAGGGATGTTTCAGCTATTGCTGAGCAGTTCTTTCAGAGTCAGGGCCTTTTCTGCTCCTCACACCACCCCACCAGCGAGCAGGCTGGGGGTGCACAAGGAGTTGGGAGGGGTCACAGCAGGGACAGCTGACCCCAACTGACCACATGGGTATCCCATACCATGTGATGTCATGTTCAGCAATAAAAGCTACAGGGAAAAAGGACGAGGGAAGGATGTTTGAAATTATGGTGCTTGTTTTCCAAAGTAACCATCAGGTGTGATGGAGCCCTGCTTTCCTGGAGATGGCTGAACACCTGCCGCCAATGGGGCACAGTGAATGAATTCCTTGTTTTGCTTTGCTTGCGTGCACAGCTTTTGCCCTACCTATTAAACTGTCTCAACTTATGAGTTTTCTCACTTTCACCCTTCTGATTCTCTTCCCATCCCACTGCAGGGGAGTAAGTGAGCAGCTCTGTGGGGCTGAGCTGCTGTCTGGGGTTAAACACAGTCTACGTGTGATAATAAATGTGGCTTCTTAAGCATATTCACACTGTATTTTTTTAACTGGTAGCACCTTATACACAACTAAAAAAAATACTAATAGTAAATGTAGCAGAATACAATAAGGTCATTTAGTTGTAATTTCATTTGCTTTTAGCTCTGAGTTTTCACCTTATTATTTCACTTATTATTTCACCATGCTAAGTTTTCACCTTATTAATGTCTTCCTCTAGTTCCTTTTGTCTGTTTAAGATCTGTTTGGTATTGGAAAATGATAGATTTCTTAATAATACCCGCACATCTGATACCAACAGATGAATCTACCCTTGAGTCAGGGGACAAGGGGATGCAAAGGCAGAGGCAGGTTTGTCAAACGGTCCAAAGCACTGGCAAATTTAGTCATATCTTGCCCCTAACATTGTGAGTTTTACATTATATAATTACAGGCCTAAGAAAACAGATGATCCTTAAAGTAGAGTTGATTGAATTCAGAAATGTGCCTTAGAAGATCTCCCTGAACCCCCTAAACCCTTGCATACAGAATAGTGTTTCTTTTATACTTACTCTCTGCACTCATAGATTTTGATTTTATTTCTACAGAGTTGCACAGTCTTAAAAAATATGTCTATTTTTGCGTAGTCTGAAGTCCAGTGACTGTAGTATGCCACAGCAGACCGTGTTTTGAATCACCTTTGGCTAAGGGCTAGCTAAAATATAAACCTTAGGTTTTTCCCCCAGTAGTGTTTTAGTCGTTTGGTATCTGTATGTGTTGTGGTTTAGCCCCAGCTGGCAACATGCAGTCTTTCACTTACCACCCCAGTAGGGAGAGAATCAGAAGAAAAAGGCAAAACTTGTGGGTTGAGATAAAGGCAGTTTAACAGAACAGCAAAGGAAAGAGGGAAACAACAACATTAGTACTGATAGAGAAATACGCATGTACCACTGCTCACCCACTGGAACCCGAAGCCCAGACCACTCCAAGCATTAATTCCTGCCCCCACCCTGTCCAGTTCCCCCATCAGTATACCGAGCATGGTATCCAAACCTGCTTGGCTAGTTTGCGCTAGTGGACTCAGCTGTGTCTAGTACCAGCTCCTTGTCAATATTAACCCCATCCCTGCCGGAACCAGGACAGTATCACATGTAAACTATGGATCTATCAACTCCTTTGTCCATTTCTAAAAGATAAAGCCTCTTCTAGCTCTAGTTTTGGAGCATCTCAATACCTGTAGCTTGCTGTGCACTCATCAGATTGCGTTCCTTTTGGAAATTATGTTACCACAAATGCTTACTCTGTCATTCTTCATTCATTATATTGGAGCCAAGTGTGGATCTTCTATACTTGAGATAATTCAGCAATGAAACTGCAGGCACATAGAGAAATTTGAAGCACCTGGAAATATCCAAAGTGAGGGTAACTTGTTCTTTATATCTCAGTCTTCTTTTGCATGATGCTTATAGATAATTTGTATTTACTTTGTTCATCAGTTCAATACAATTTTAAACCCATCACATTTTGAGTTGCTGGCTTCAATTCTGTATTTTTCTAATTAACAGGTATGATGTTAAGATTGGCTTGGGATGATATAATTTTCTCTATTTTAATGGATTATTTAAGACTGTATAGGCTTCATTTTTTATTTTTATTAACGATTTCATACAGAAAGTTAAACCAAACTTTTCTGCTTATTAGGGAATAAAATTTCAGTCATTCTGCCATTTTCCCACTAATTATCAGATGTGCAGTCACCAAGTTAGTTTGAGGATGCTACCTTAGTACTGAAAATTATGAGTTGGGACAAAGAAAATTAACCATTGAAGGGTTTTGTGAGAACAGCATTTGATTGGACACATCCAAGAAGTGTTGACTAAGTGGCAATATAGTGATGTGGCCTTTATAGAAGGTATCAGAAGCCAGCCACCCAAACCAGTGAAGAATGCAGAATGCAGTAGATGTTTTGTGTTTTGTTTTGTTTTGCTTTGTTTCTGCAGGGAACAGACACCTGAGAACTGGCTGCTGAATTATTTGATTAAAAGAATAAAAATCATCATATATCAAGTACTGGAAATTAGAAATGTGTTGCAGCTGGAAATATGAGTCTTTGTGAATTCACATAAGTATTGCTACTTAGACAGAGTGTTTTCTTTGTGTTGGACAGAAAATGTTTTTGTGTTCATAATTTCTTGGCAAGGAGTTGAATTGCAATCGTGGCCAGGTGGGTGGTCTCAGCTGAGTTTAAGCTGGGCAGCCTTCAAGCAATGCTTTAATATTCTGACCTCATTGGGAAAATTCCATTTATAGGTCCTATAGGAAATTGCCTTCCACAAATGATATATTGGGGAAAGAAGAAAACTCCTCTCTCAGATGCTAGTCAGTAAGACTAGAATTACTAATGTCAACTCAATAGTCCTAAACTTCATCCATGTACGCTGCACTGAAATATTTAGGGTCATTTACATAACAGAATTTCTAATTATCTTCTTCCTGTGATCTGTCTGTCTAGCATAGCTGCAGAGCAGAAATTGCAGTGATCTCCTTAATTCCTTCCACAGCGTATTGATACCAGTCAAAAGTATCGCATCCTTTACATCTTATTAGCATAGGCAAGTTTGCTTCTTAGGCTCTTGGAATAGCTATGCTTTCATATGAAAAAGGTCAATCTTAAATTATTTTAGGGAGCATAAGTTTCAAACGAACTAAAGCAACGTTATCTACACACTTGAGCTACCTCAGATGCGTAACCAGCTGCCTGGCTACACAGACATTATGGATTCTTCCACACTAAATCATAGTACCAAGCACAGAATCTAGTTCTTGATGACAGCCAGTGGATTTGTGACCTCCCTGGAATAGTTTGAGCTGTAAACCATTGAATGGATAAATGATGCATAACTGTAGTTTCCTCATCTGTGACAGATACAGTAAAGGCCTGGGCATATTTTTCAGGTAATTTAAGTGAAAACTTTGCCCGTTCTTCTTATCTCAGAAGTCTTACTTTTTGGATTTCTGTGCTAGAAGTAGCACATACTGTCTGCTTCTAAAAATCTTAAAAATATTGTAATATTTATAATGGATATAACAAAAAACTAAAAACCTCATCTTTATTTCTCTTCATGGTAATATTAAGATCATTGTTATTTTCAGTTTTTCTTAGCATGTTACACATACTAATTACTTTAGAACATGACACTAAAATTCATTTAGAAATTTATCTAGGAGAAACTTTTTGCAAAGCTTACAATGTTTACTGTGTTAACGATGTTTTGAACTTGTTTATGTTTGCACAGTTAATTTCTATGACAGACATATAAAGCCTTTTATCTGTGGCTGAAATGTCTTCTGCTACTGTGAAAAGTTACTTGCATTGCCAAGTTTGGAATTAGGATTTAAGCAAAGAGTTTTCAGTTTTCATTGGTTATTGCCTTTGAGTTATTTGTTTTCATATTGCATTTCTTTTGAAATTATCAGTACTTCAAAATTATTTGCCCGCTCTTTTTGTAGAGTATTGTAGCCTGCATTTTTTTTTTTAAATTAAACATTAAGTTAAACAGATTTTATAGATTGAAGAGGTTTCATTTCTCTAGGCAACATAGAAAATCTTCCCCAGTGCCAGACGTAATTTGATGCCTGCTTGCATCATGATTCGTGATTCTATAAAGCAGCAGGATCTCGATGTGCAAGAGACTTCCCTGCACCTATGGAAAGGAAACCCAGGGAATGGATCGGGACACATCTAGACAAAGTCTTGGGTGTCATGGTATCCTCATTCAACGGTCTTAATGCTTGTGGCTAGGTTTGACATAAATACATTATATTTGCTTTAAACTTTACTGTTATCTGTTACTAACCTTGTTATTGTATTTGGTACACAGTGTAAGGACAAAAGATAGGTAAAATTTAGTTTAACTCTAAATGTCTGTTGACATTAAAGCCTGTCACCCAGGGACTCTTTTATAGGCAGAGGATACTAACAAGAACTTTTGGAGTATAACCATTGTGATGTTTTCCCTCCCTTGGCTGTGTATAGACACTAGCTTGGATGGTGATGTTTATAACATAGCCAAAGGGATCCTACCTACCCAAAAATTTAAAAATATTATACATTTTAAAAAGTAGTTTTCTGCATATCAGTCTGTTCTAATCAAATTAAATATTTGAATACACATTTTTGGGTATATTTTAAATGTCTTTCTCAAAATACAATTTTATTTGTGCCTTTAAAAATACAAAAGCAAACTTATCATAAGTAATGGATACCTAATAGTAGAGAATGGTAGAGTATTAGAAATACTAGGGTAGTGTCATCTGCTACTGTTTGTATTCAGGTAATTTCTAGGAATCTAAATAATGAATTGTGACCCTTCTGTGCTGTGAGGTGTGAAGTAATGCTAAAGTATTTTCTTGCCCCAGTTCAGATTACAGTCTAAATGCTGCAGGTAGGATGCAAACAGAGCATGGCAAAGAAGTCATGAGACAAACATTGCTTAGCGATATAGGCTGTTTTAGCACACCAATTGCTTAGGGGCTTTGGTTTCTTTTATGCATCATGGCAAATAACAGTTTTAGGAAGAGAATTGATGGTGGATTACAAGATAGCTCTAGGGGGCTTTTAAAGGAGATCCTCCCAGGCATGAAAGGCAGTATGAAAGTAAGCCTGAAATTGCTTGCTGCAAATTGTAACAAGAGTGATGAAGGTAGGCAGACTGGGGCTCACAGAAAACAGAAGTGTAGGTACATAGTGTGAGGATTGGCCATTAGGGTACCTGTTAATAAAGACAAATAGTGTATATGTGATCAGATAGAAAAATCAGTGGAAGGACATAAAGGAAGGATAAGTGAGCTAGGAAAGTATTCCTTACAGTAGCATTCTGAATACATTCTAGTGAGGTAAGATTATCTCTCAAGGCTGAAAAGTAAGACTTTCCAATAAGCAAGATATGATATTATGAGGATCTAGGGAGAGATTTAACTGCATAGACAGAGAGGAGTATGGTATCTTATAGCTATTATGCAGAATGAATGAACAAAAATTTGATGTAGCTGGGCTATGAGGCTCTGGAGAGAAGGCTGAGTCAAAGATGATGCCTAGGTTATGGTCTTTGCTCTTATATTGGGCCTGATAGGTTCTTTAAAATTAAATTTGTGGGCGATCATAATTTTTAGAGTAATACCATAAGAATATTTCAGTAGAATAGGAAAAGGACATATGTTTCTTTCAAAGTAGAAAGTGATAATTGCCTACATGTGTGGAGGGAGTAAGGGAAAACCTCCGAAAATAATATTCCCTAATTAACATATAATCAGCTTCCATCATTTGTGACAATGGAGTTTTGGGACAACCTAGGTAACGGAACAACATAAACAATAATGCAACTTCACAAGCTCAGCTCAACACTACAGGTCTGGACTGGAGATCTTTGCTCTCTCTCACGTTCACTTCCAGGAATATTTGTTAACTCAGTACTGATAGTATGCCTACCCATCCCAAGGTGGGAAGCAGTTTACCTGTTCTCGAGTACCATTTCACCTGGGTTAATAAGTCTACTAGATCCTGAAATATGCAACAACATCATACAGAAACTTCTCTGCATGCACGGACAATTTGGAAGTGCCTGTATTATATATATATAATGTGGTCAATATATGTTACTTTACTGGAAGGTTAACTGAAAATTTTCATCTATGAGGGTAAGACAATTCTAACTGTGGACAACAATGAATAGTTATTTTTAGATATGAGTAAACTCCACCTTTTTTTTTTTCCAATTCTTTTCCATCATAGTTTCATTTATTATTTTTTATTAACTGTGAATGTTCCTGTTTATTTTTATGTTACCTATGTGTCTTGTTCCTCATTAATTTGGGTTATCTTGCTAACATGTATCTTTATTCTTGGAGCCATGAATCATCTTTCTCAGTGTGCAAAAATGAAAAAGGAATAGTTTTTTGATATAAATCTAGCAGCATCCACACCTACTTTTCGGACTGGGAAATTGTAAAAGTCTCTATTGCTGTTTGGGATTACATCTCCCTTTACCCCTTAATATTATATTAAATAGCCTTAATTAAATTAGGAGATAAAATGCCTGGGTAGAACTTTCATAGGCATTTTATTTGTTTATTAATTTATTCATAGAACTTTTCTTGGGAGTAAATACCTAGCTATAACTCTGAAAGGCTAGGTGCATACCACATGCCAGCTATAGCTCCTTCGTCAAAAGGAGATTTTGAGTCAATAAGGTAATTCTCATGAGAAGATACCATTCAATGGACAGATGACTTTGACTTTACATAGCCATTTTGGAAAAAAAAACCAAAAAAAACCCCCAAAAAACCCAACATAAAAACAAACACACACACCTCCAGCCAAGCAATAAAAAAGCATAATACACAGTAACTGAAATCCATTAACTGGTTTGATTTATTCACTTTGACTGGTACAGTGCACAGTTCTGTGTACACAATGTGATTTCAGATATTTACTTCTTCATTTGTTTTTCTATCAAATTATTTTCCCTGATGCTTTGTGTTAGAAACCAAGTTACAAACGCTCACATATAAAAAAAAAAGTTTGCAATCAAGTCAAGCAAAACATAGTAAAATAGTCGTTAAAAATAAAAATCCTTCCAGATACATTAGGAACAGCATGTATTGGTTTGTATTGTCTATTCACTGCTTATTTAAAATATTCTCACAACGCTGCCTGTACGTACTCCTGAAAATAATGAACTGTTACACGCATTTTACACGTTGGTCCTCCCATGAGTGCTTTTAGCCAGCTCTACCTTTACAGCAGCCTGTATAGCTGTAATGGAGATTGAGGCAGTGTAGAGAAGAAAGCTACAGAAAAAGGTTACAAGTTAGAAAAAAAGGCTGTGATTAAGTAGCTTGACATTCACTACCACTTTGGTACAAGGTGGCAAAAAAATGCTTGCTGTGAAAGAGCTGCAGCATTTAGAACTGTTTGCATTTGTTGTAAGCTACAAGTAAGTATTTAACCATCTTCAATCCTTGTTTATATCTACTAGTTTTATAATTAATACTACAATGCTGAATATAATTCATAACAATCGACAAATATTTTAAATAGGCAATTAGCTTTGTTCTAAACTTTGAGTTGAGAGCACTTCCTTTAGTCTTTTGCATCCTGTTTTTTCCTGATTCAACTCTATATTCACTCAGAATAAAATTTGCAAAGGATAACTTCTCATTTTCATACACTATGAATAGAGAAAATGAGTTATTGATGAATGCAATTCACAAAATTAATTGTACAGTTAAATACTAAGCTAGATGTTGTGGTATAAACTAATGAGAAAGCTGTGATTTAAGTCACGTGATTAGAATATAGTGACATCTAACCTCAGGCTGTAGGGAGGAACTGCTGTTTACTGTTATGAATCTCAATTTGTAACCTTAATTAGCCATATTTAGCACTCAACAGTTGAAGAAACTCGTATTGAAATTAAGCCTTTGACTAGTTTTTAACAGGAAAATTTAGAGGACACTAAGATCTTCCATTGCTAAGAATGTTCATTAAGCACCAGTGCCCACAATGTTAGAGGACAGAACCTCTCATTTCACCTAATTAACTCTAGAGACAAAAATATTAGCAGAAGAAAGAGCTAAAAGTGGTCTTTCTCTTATCCTAAATGTGTTCCTGTATTCCTAAATAATGTCTCGCTTCCCGTTCTTCTCTCTATCTGTCCAATGTGCATATTCAGTACTCATGCTTATACACCCCCCACAAATTTAAGATTATCTTCATAGGACATACAAGCATTCTGTAAATTGCACTATCCCTCTTATCAGATCGCTTTCCCACCTCTTTTCCCTTATTCAGCTCTTGTACGAACATTTTGTTCTCTAAGTTCAGCCATGTTAACTGAACAACAGTGTGAGACACACATATTCATGTATTTCCCTTCCTTTTCCCTTCCCTCTTCCCTTTTCTTTCCCTTGCTTTGCCACATCTTCCCTTCCCTTACCATGACACTGTTAGGTTGGGATGGGTGGTACGGCGCACAGTATACACAACTGGCAATTTCTTATTCCTACTGGTACCTTTGCTGCAGAACCTTTACCAAGTTCAAGAGCAGTAGAAAATTTCTCTGTGGGTGGTTAGATGTACTGTGGAAATGTTCTTTTTTTTTTCCTCTGTGCCTCTCTCTCTCCTTTGGGAGATAATGTGAAGCAAGTACTGCGAAGATGGGTCATAACAGTGTATTAAAATTTTCACTTTTTCTGTCTATCAGGAAAGGGTAATCTTTTGGGAGCTATAAAATAATCATAAAAAACATCATCCTGAAGAACTGATTCTCAGTGCTTAACACTGTTTCTCTAATGGCATTTCACCTATCATTTCTATTCAGCTGAAAGCATTTCCTGCAGTAAAACAAACTGTGATACTGATGAACACTGACATTTGCTAACAGTATTAAGTAATAAAACAAAGGCTGAGAAGATAATAGACCCAACAGGAGAGTATCCACAAATTAGAAGAGAAAGAATACCAAGAGCTCTTAATTGTCAATGCAGCCTACTAATCCTGGATTAAAAAATAAAAGTGAAAATGAGTTTATTATGATTTTCTTTTGAAGTTAGCAGCTCTGGCCAAAAAAAGAGCCAGAAGAAGAGTGGCAGAAGTAGCTTGGGAGTTGTAAGACAAAGAGAAGAATACAAGGCTGAGGGTAGGAAACAACAGCAAGAATGACAGCTCAGTTTTAGTAAGTCTTTCTTAGTACGTTATAGTTTTAAACCCTTGGACCATACTGTAAAAGCAATCAGAAATAAACTAAAAATTCTAAAATGAAAAGAAAATAAAACTTTAAATATATGTGGAATAAAAAAATCATTCCTTTTAAACTGAAATATTGCAGGCAATTTTCCTGATGTATGCTGAATCCTTATTTTTTGGTCTGTTAACAGAATTTGAGTAGAGGATTTAATTGAGCTGTGTAGTAAATTTGATACCAGATATTAATGCACACATTCATTTAGGTCTCAAAACCATCAAAATCGCCAGCATTCTTTGGCATTAATTTGAAGTTAAAAATATGGCTTCTGTATGCCACTTTGTACACAAACTTCATTTTTTGAGCAACTAATAGACACTAACTATATTTGAAATAATAGATATGTGCTCCAAAAATCTGTGTGTGCCCACATGTGTATAAGTACAATGGAAACAGAACACATTTGTGTGGAATTGAATATTTTCTTTGAAATGTCAGTCACTTTTTTTAATGTATGATGCTGTACAAAAAACTTGTGTGTGAAGCACTTCACAAAACCCTGAAATGAATAAATGAAGTTATCCAAAAGAAGGTCCTACAGATATCTGTTATAAGGAGTCAAAGAAAACATTATGGTGTGTTTCAAGTTTGCATTCTTCTTCTGGCTTCTCAAACTCAGCTCTCAGTTTTCTCTATTATGATGTTGTGCACTAGGGATAGGGTGAATCTCTGTTCAAGGTGGGTTATTCTTAAGTTTTATATTTTTATAATACTGTGTTCTAAATTCTTTTTATAAAAGTATTTAATGTGGTTTTCAGATTGCTACATAAGTAAATAGAGATATGTATACACAAACATTTTCCCCAGTACTTCATTTGCCGGAAGTTTAGCTGTCAGCAGTCTGAAAAACAACTGGAAACATTTTAACTTGAATTGAAGCTCTGCTGCTGTAGAGATATTGTGTGAAGATGGGGACTAGGCTAGATTATGCTGAACTATAGGTACCATAAGGAAGAGCATGTTGGACAAAGGACACAAAAGAAGAAGCTAGAGATGATAAGCATCAAGAGGGACGTATGCAATTATAAGTGTGTGCAATTCTAAATGTGAAGGCAAGAAGTCTGTGTATGGGATGGAGAGGTGACAAAAAAACCCCAAAAGACAAAGGACCAATTGAACCAGAGCTTGCAGTCTCCAGCTCCCAGCACCACCAGTGGAGAGGGGGTGTCATTGTCTGAGTTAGACAGACCACTTACTGAACCTGCTGTTGCTTAATGTGTGATGGCAGCTCTGTTGACTGTTGGGAGATGACAAGCAATACATACCTCGGAGTACAGAAAAGCAATTAATAACCTGTTAATCATAGACAATGAATGGTATGAAATCCAATTTGTCTCTCAGCTTCAGTGTAGGAGACACGCTAATATGGAATGAGTGCCTTAATTTATGTAGGAAAAAATGGATGGTGATTTTGCCATATATTGTTTCAAAATATACTTTCCTCATTATTCACATTCCAGATAATCATGGAAGAAGTCAGAAAAATCCTTTTACATAGTATGTAAGCCATCAGACATGACTATTTGGAAGACTTTTACATAAAATTTGTTCATCTGAGGTTTTTCTTGAATGTACTCTGAATGTAGATGTTAAGGGGTAATTATTTAATTAGGAATACTACTGATCTTTTGCAGTAGAAGATAAAAGTGCACTTCTAGATTAATGATCTTGAGTATTTTGAAAAGCAATATATTACGCTGACTGTTCCATGATTCCAACTTTCTGATCAGTTAGACTTAACAGTCAATTACATTTAATTACAATTACATCAGTACAGTATGTTCTCTTCTTTTGTCTTTAATCTTTTGTCTTTTATTTTTTATCTATTCTTTTATTTCTGCTAGAAAGAGGAAGCAATTGTCTAGTTGCTATAGTATCCCTGTTAGGATTGTATTGGGATCCGAATCCTAACTATTGCAAGTCTTCTCTTGAAATAATAATTACAATTAAGCCTTCAGGATTTAATGTATTACATACTGGACTTCATAAAGAATGCACAGGCATATGCCCTAACACAATCTGATTTCTTTGTGAAAACAGACGGACTGTGTGAAGCAAAGCATAAGTCCCCCCTACAGCAATGTTTCTCTACATCTCCTTCACCTCATGCCCTGGTCATTCTTTATCGAAAACAAAACCAGTGCTTAATAGATGACAAGCATTTTTATGTAATTAGTGGTGCTCACTACTTCACTATACCATATAATTTGTAATGCTGGCTAAAATGTGTGCTTACTTAAGCAGTGCCCACATACAATTATTAGAGGTACTTACACTCTCAAGTTCTGCTAAGGCATTCAAGAACACAGTTCATACAAACAAAAGGAGTACAAATTGCTATAGAAGGATTATTATATCAAATTTGTGCCTTATTTATGGATTCAGGCTGCATAGCTGTAACAGATAATTTGTCATTACTTCACAATTTCTACCTTATACACGGCATCACAATCACAAAGTTTCTGTGATTTCAATTTCCAGTGAAAATCCTATCATTTTCACCACATAAACAAGTCTTTAATGTGTAGAAGGTCTTTCCCCCCACACCACCACCATGATTATAAGTTCATATATTGTGAATGTTGATCTGGTCTAATATTTTCTGTTGTTAGGTACTTGTGCATTTTGGAAAATGAGTGGAAGTCATTTGGGTTAAGTAAACCACAGTTTTTTTTCCTGTTGTTTTGCTTCTGTTCTCATAGCCAAGGAGCATAGTGCACATGTCATAATGGAGTGGGGAGAGCTTGAAGAGCCGTACCATTAAACAGTGCATTAAGCAAAGCCTCTTCAGACAGTCCATTCTGAGGAGAGGTCTGCTCCATACAAACAAAGCTCTCGAGATGCACTTTGTTGTGTTCTTACCATTCAGAAAAGCACTATTATCCTGTGCCTGTGACTCTGTGCACAATATTTCAATTGGTTTCATTTCATTGGTTTTATAGGGAAAAATAAAAGAGGCCTCTTGTTCCTGGCCATCCAGCATGAGAATAGACCATGCTGAATCTCTATCATCAAGCATTTAAAAGCCTTGTAAAATATTTTATGTGTTCATACCTTTTAGAAGTCATAGACAAAGAATCTTTTTCCATGAAAGCAAAATTATTTTTCTAATTACAGTAGTACATTTATTACAAATGTAAACAAAAGTTTTTAGGAATTAATGCACTTATATATGAAACAGCAGAAGAAAATCTATGCAGTATTTTCTCAAAGTTGTTTGTGTTGCAGGCATGAGCAGCTGCTTTTTGACTAACATGAGAAATGCAGAAAACAAGTCCCTTAATCTCATTTCAAGGAAAGCTGTCTTAATAACATGGAAAAAGCTCTGTGCTGTAGTGTTAGCACTCTCGCTACTTTCATCTGTAATTGTAAAAGCAAATTACTCTCATGAATGTGATGCAAAATCATACAAGAGAAGATTTTATTTTGTGATTCCCGTGCTTTTCAGATTTCATTATGATCATCAGGCTGACAGTCACCAGATATGTAGCACCCGGTTTGGAGAGACATGCCAAGGAAAAGCTCAGGTGGTGAGGTCTGGTTTTGGTGCCCAAAACGTGCTCAGTTCAGCGCAGGCTGGGGCTGGACAAGCATGCATTTGCAGCCTGGGGTGATGGGGCAACACTGACCTCCGCAGTGCTGGCTGACTTGCTTCCTTCCACAGCTGGAGGCTGGGATTTTTCTGCATCCTTCCCGCTGGACACATGGTGCACTCCCAGCATGGGGAGGCACTGGAACTGCTTAAGGGCCACATGCTGCTCAAAAGACACGTGCTGACCATCTTGCTTCAATGATAACCTATATTTAGCTTCAGATGTAACACATCCAGTCAAGAGGAAGGCTTGTTTTTGTTTTATAGACTTTTCTACTTTTTAATGAGCAAAGGAAGTAAGTTTTTAAGAGCGAGTGCTCTCTTTAAAAAAAAAAAAAAAAAAAAAAGGAAGAAAGAAAAAAGCAAGAAAACAACATGTGCTGTGACTTCTTCTTTCCTCCCAGTATTATCTCTCTAAACTGCTACGTGTTAGAACAGGTTGCCATGGCTGTGCGGGTTTATTTTATTCAGTCATTAGTACTACTGTCAGTGCTTTTAAATTATGGTACATAAATATCAAATACATTCTCCAGTTTCATGTAATTACTTGGTAAGTATTATACTGTTACAGAACACATAATTATTTTTGGCTCTCAACAAAAGTGCAGGCTGGGCTGTTTTCACTGAGGTCTGCTAAATGCAGGAGCTAAAGTTAACTGCCTGAACTTGTTGCAATTATTGAATTGAAATGATTTTTTTTATTTTTTATTTTTTAATTTTGTAAACCTGTGTGTTTATTAAGAATGAGAAAATATCAGCCTTTCAGGAGTTTGGTTTGAATACAGATTCAAAATACCTACAGCAAGTCTGAGTTTGCCTTACTGAGTTCTTATTTATGAATTCACTGCAATCTTGAACTGCTCTGTAAAAAATCCCGTTCAGTAAACTAACATCGGTTTTACCTGTAACAAGTCCAGTCGCTTCAGGACTGTTCTAATGTCCTGATTTTTTGTCAAGCATCTAGTGACAGGCTAAGCGAGGTGTGAAGTATTGGGAAGTATATTGTTTGAGGTGCAGGATTGCGTTTCAGCCTTAATTTTGTTCTGCCATAACCACCTTCTGAAAGTGCAAACTAAGTGGCTAACCAGTCATTTGTCTCAACTTCAATTAACCCCAACAGCATGTGACTTTACAGATCTGACAAAGGGCTGTATTTCTGTTTGCCAAGTAACAGTGGTTTTATCGTGGGGGTAGGTGATCAGGTTTAATTAGTACTGGTAGCTGAACAGGTTGGGTTATAAATATATAAGGTGCTTATGGTATATGTGTACCTCTTTAAAGAGTATCCTTCAGACTGGGAGGTGTGAGCACAGGTCTTACATAATGGGTGCTGTTCTGGACCAGCACTTCTGTAGGACCAAGTGCAGTAGCCTCCTGGCCCCTCCTGTCTGTACCTGGGTTACAGTCAGCTACAAGCTCTTGTTTATCTTCAGATTATGCTTTCAGAGGCACAGGACTGTTATTTGCCTAATATTCACAAGAACTTGTCTTACCGTGCATAATCAGAGAGCCTTATGAATAAAGCAACCTGCTTAAGCTTATCAGTGGATAAAGACCAAAGGAAGGATTTCTCTTTCTGGATTTAGATGCTTATACCCAGAGTAGATATCCTCAGCTCTTTATAGTACAGAGAGGAGAGGACAAGAAAAGGGAAAACAAAGTAAAATGTCAAGGTTGTAATTCTTCTCAAAACTAGTTCAGATGAATCATCCTCTACATGTATGTCCATTTGTTCCCTGACTGTGGAGGAAGCCTTGGGTGACTGGCTCAGGTGTAGGCATTTTCCCTGTGATTTGGAAGGGCCAAACTTCCCTTGGTGGAATAGATGTGCATCCTCTTCCCTTGTGGCAGAATTATTACTGATACTGACTTTGAAAAGACAAATGCATTGTATCCATGAGAAATACTACTGACAGCAACACGCTTACCTAATGGTCTAAGGAACTGATCTAAAATCCTGATTCCTCCCTTTACGACGACTTTTCTCAATCTATCAGACTTTTCTCAGTCTATTAGACAGGTATCCCACCACCTCAATTCCCTCTCTCTGTAAAAAAAACAAAAACAAACAAACAACAAAATAAAAAACCCTAATATGAAAAGAAGGTAATTCCATGAATTTTGTGAAATGTTACAATGTTGACAGAATAAAGTAAAATCAGTTTTAAGTATGTTAAAAACAAACTCCTCTTTCCTTGTGCAAAAATTATACCCTAAGGGATCTCCATTTTCAGCCATTATGGTGTAGGAATAAATCAACCCAGTCTAAGCTTTCAAGTGAATAAGTAAGTGGCTTCTTGTGAAACTGGAAAGACTAATCCCAACAACAGTCATAATTTGAGAACAGGTCCTCAAAACAAAATGAGGTTTATTTTTAGTTGAAAAGTAATTTGTTTCAGAGTTTTCTATGTATGTCTACATCTACCTATATGCATAATTTTGTTGCTTCCATATAGAGATAACTATACTGGCTTAAAAAATATGCTTTCACAGTCATAGTGCCAGTGGTTTTATATCACCAGTTTAATCTTTACATAACAAAGGTATGTGGTACCCCTAAAAAGACCATTATCCCCACCTTCACTATAGGGAGTATTTCGCATAATAATCAATCCATAACAAGTGAAGGCCATATTGTAACTTCATTATACTAAACACAGTGGTTTCCCAGACACTCATAGCTACCATGGAAATAGATCTTTCCTTTTTAAAAGCACGCAGAAATCCTCCACCTCTTAAAAAATAATAAAATAAAATAAAATAAAATAAAATAAAATAAAATAAAATAAAATAAAATAAAATAAAATAAAATAAAATAAAATATCTCTTTTGACATTATAGAGCTAGAAATAGTTACGTGTTTTCTCCTATTTTTTTTGCTGTAATAATTACTTCTGCAGTTCTACGTACATGCAAAAAAAAAAAGTAATCATATACATGTATTACGTAGTTTCACAAAATAGTTTTATTTATATAACTGCAGTAGTTATGTATGGATTTTTTCATAGATATATTTAGTAGACCAGAATAAGATTCAGCATGTTGACATTTCTAAAATATTTTTTGTTTTGGAAAAAGGAAAAAAAAAAAAAAAGAGATAAAGAACTACAATAGGCACTAGTTCTTATTTTGCTTTACCCAACTAAAAGGACTTTTAATTAATTCTGAGAAAAAAAAAAAAAGGATGGACTTCTATACTGAGTTTGACCCACATACCGTGGAAATCATTTGCTCAGTGCAGTTAGTACAGTGAACTCTGTTTGGAGACATACAAAGATAGTCTCTTCTTCCTGACACAGCCCAGAAATGCTTCAAGCAGGACTCAAGGTACAGCTGGAAGTAATCAAGGTGGATTGGCGGTTTTTGAATCATTCTGTGAATGCCTGAAGCAGGTCACCTTCCTTTCCTGAGCTCTGAAGTGCCTAGGGCAAGTTGATACTTATGGATTCAATGAGAGCATGGCAACATAGATGAAAATCTGAGTACTCAGATTAGACTTACTCAGAGAAAGCTATCATCTTTAACAGATAAAAAAAAAAAAAAAAGATGTAAACTGATCTAAAGAGCAGAAGAACAGTTACGGTTTAAAAGAAAAAAACCAGTATTTCTCATGGAAGGAAGTAGAGTGTGCTATAATTTAGTCAAGGTCTAACCAAAACCTCTGGAAGGCAAGGACTTAGCACGGGCAACAAGAAATCATGCTATCTCTGTATGTGTTGTATGTACAGTATATAAATCCTTGAGAAATACGTGAGGAATGCTTGGTCTAAAGGCTTTGAACTGCGTCTGTATCTAAGTTCTTTAAAAAAAAAAAAAAGCCAGTCAACTTGTCGTTTTGTCTGTCCTGTTCTTCTCATTATGTTGTCTGGTCTGTAAACTAAATTTCCAAAGTCTTGAGCAGTGATGTGTAAAGATATATATCTAATCTAAGGGATATCAGGTACAGACCAGATTCACCAGGACGCTTTTGCTGCTTTGTGTCATGCTGGCAGCATAAAGCAGCTGCAGAGCCAACCACTGCAGAGAACTTACAGCTGCTTTGTGGTGCCAGAGAGACACAAAGCAGCTACAGCTCACTGATGAATCCATCGTATAATCTACAAATACAATTTGCTATCATAAATATCATGGGTTAAGTTAATCTTTGGAATAATTCCATAGTCTCAAGAGAAAAAAAAAAATATAGAAACAGGGCTGTTGTTTCCTTTATGACCATTTACACACGGAAATTCTATGGAGAATGTCAAATACTAAAAAAAAATGCTATATAGCATAGTCAGTCTCCTAGCCATTTTAGGACTGCACTGAGATTCACAGCTGAAATAAGAATAATTTTAATTTAAATGAAGTTTTGTGCAGACCTTTTCTCATGGAATAAAGTTACAAAGGGAAAGGGAGGAGGAAAAATCATAATTCCATTATTGTAGCAAATACAAACATATGTTATATGTTGAAAAGCTTTCATTTGGAATTACACTTTTTGTCTTATAATTAGCAACAAAAAGAAACCAAAAAGAAAGTAAGAGTTACAGAAAGAAAGTCTCAAGGAAAAGTTTTGGAAGCTCATGAAATGACATTTCTACTTTATTATAGTCTGTCTTATTTACCTATCACAGATGCACGTGAACGTTCTCTTTCACCCTCTCTACATTTTAGGCAGTGATTTAGATTAACATTTGGGAAATGTGAATTTTCTAGTGCTATTCTTATGGCACTTCTTATGATTAGACTTTCTCATAAATTTTTGCCCTTATGGAAGGTGGTACCTCATGACTAGGTTCAGATTATGCTGTTATGTGTGGCACGAAAAAATCATTAATTCAGAAGAAAGTCATGGTTCAGAGTTAGAGAGTATTATTTTTCATATTTTATTTCTCATTAAGCATTGAAACCATTTTAGTACTTATATCTAAAAATTTTTGTTCATAATTCTGTGATGATAACGTAATTAACAGTTTCCATTAGAAATGAGAAATGTTTAGAGAACTCTTTAGAGACAGAAAAGGTAACTGTGTATTGTTAGTGTATGAACCTATGTTCAAGAGAATGCACTGGACGATTCCGGTCCTCATTTCTGCTAACCTTTACCAACTAAAAACTCTAAACTGTTATGCTAAAAATGCACTTTTGGTGCAAAAGATTTACTGATCAAGTTTTCAATCTCAATGCAGTAAAGCATCTGGTATAGATACTTTTTACAATTAAAAACCCAAACAACACAACTTTAAAAATAGTTAAAACCTGCTTTTCTCATCTCATTCCATTAATTTCTTTTATTTGTAAGCCTTCATTGGATGTGGTACTAAGTCCCAGGTGCAATAACACAATTAAGAGAATCACAAATTTTACCATTGTCTTAAAAGAAGGTAACTGTTGTTTTCTTGACTGGGTTGTCAAAATAACCACACTTCAACAAGCCTTCGGCACAGACACAGATGCGTGGAGCAGTTCCAGGAAAGAATAGAGGAGTATGTTTCTCTGAGAAAGCTGATCTTAGATATCCCTCAAACCTACATCCCTCAGCTCAGCTTGCCAAGCCTGGTCAGTCTGAACACGAGGTTCAACCAGAATTAAGGGACAGATAGGTCTTGCAGCTCTTAATCCTTCCTGTAGCATGTTCACATTACTTGCTGCAAACCTTCAGCATGGAACTGCTTTCTCTTTCTCCCTCCTTTAACTTTCTATTACTATTACTAAAAAATCTGCCAGAAAGAGAAATGAGACATTCTTAGAAATGTTCTGGTGGAGGATCCAGAAGTGCAGAAGTTGCATTGCCCATGGTGGGTTCCCAGGTAGGTCAGAACAACTCTGGTTGAGTTGTGGAGAGGTGTGCAGTCACAAGGATCAGGAAAGCCACTGAAATGCTTGACTTCATTGCAACATATGAAGCCAGGCTATATATTCATAGAAACTAGTGAGTGGGCCAAGTCTCATCCTAACATAGACTCAGAATGGGGATATGGCATGCCTGTGGATCCAAATAATGGAAAGTACTTCCAGATCCCACAATATAAACTGTGAAAGAGTCCTCACCTCAACTAATACACACCAGCTTCAAGCCTGAAGGTCAGGCTTGAATAGTGGTGTAGAGATATGTCTACAGACCCTCAGATCTTTCTTTTAGCTCAGTATACTCCAGTTCCCAAGGGGATTCAGATAGCAGAGAATTATTGAAATTTAGATTGTTTTGTACACTAGAGCCTCTGGTCAGTGAGGAACCAGAGTCTGGCCCATGCATATCTGCAGTAGTTGTAAATAAACAAATTTCCAGTTCTTTTCTCTTCACCCTCCTCATGTGCTCCAGAAGAGAAGAGGTTTGGCCCTGCTCAGTTGGATTTGCCTCTACAAATGCAGCAGAGAGTCATTTTAGCAGTTCATTTGACTTTCACTCTAATTTTGGTCTTTTTAATTTTTACAGTAAGGGATAATTTTTCTAATCCATGTTCTTGGCTTTACATAGCTTTATAATCTGCTGGACAGTCAGAACAAAGCCATACAGCAGTGTTTTGTGGCAATCTGGCAGCTGAAACAACAGAGTTCTTTCGTTTCTTTTTCCCCAGTAACATGTCAGTCACTTCTAACATTTCTTGACAAAAGAGTGTTCCAGTTGATATAACTCTGGATTACACTCAATGTGTCACAATCTACTAGCAGAAATATATAATGACTCTTGCTATTTGATGAACCTTTTCAAGAAAAGAAGAAAAAAAAGCCCTGAAAGCTGAATTATCTTAACAAAGCAAACAGTGATGTTATATTTTAAAACTCAAACGTGAAGGGCTACAAAATTTTCTAAAGCAACTGGGTGAATTCACGGCCATCTGATCTGCAATGAAGCCTTACTGTTGCTATGTAGAAAATACCTGAGCTAGCTACAATTAATATTTGAAGGATAAAATCCTTCAGATTTGCCTCCAGGTATTTTTTTTGTCATTGCAGGATATGAAAAAGTTATTGTAAAATAATGCATACCTTTACAGATGGATAAACATGTGTAAGTTAACTGTTTTTGTACGCCTGCTACTTACATTGAAAGTGGTTAGCTTGATCAAATATTTTGTGTGTTCGTTGTTTTACTTATGATGGAACTTCCTCAGGACCATGGTAATACTAGTGGTTAGGCAACGTTAAAAAAATAAGTAATGAAAAAAGACAACTATTTTATAAATCTGTTCAAAATGTGGACACAGTTGTAGCTTAATTTGTTGAAATACAGTTGGGTGGTACAAAAATAATCCACATTAGCATCCAGCTGTCAGTGATAAAAATGCCTGAATAATCATTCCCTGGGCTCAATTTCTTAATGTTAAAGTACTTAATACAAAAGAACTTCAAAACAAACACAACTTTGCTACGCTTATTAGCAGGAGGCTATTGTGTCTATTCTCAGGAGTTTTATTTGAATAGTATTAGTGTATCCATATCCATGACGGCTCTCACTGAGATGAAAAAGGTATCTCTCTCTCTCACTGTAAGCACTTAGAAAGAAAAGACTAAGATGCTATTTTTGGATGTGTTTTAAATAAGCTAAAGTTAAGATCTCAGATAATTAAGGCCCACTGAAATGATAGTCCATCTATTGCTCTGTCAGCAGAAGTTCACAATGCATCATTAGGATTTCTTCAAGTTTTTATACTGCCATCTTTATGTGGTTGAATATTATACTGTACTCCTGACCAGTTTTAAGAAATATTCTCCCTGATGTTTGCGTAGAGGAAATGTGGGTGATGGACTTCGTGAACAATTCAGAGAACTATGAACAGAGAACTAAGAATACAACCTTGAATGTTGCTTGTACTTCTAGTCAGTAATATGATTAAGGCTTGGAGAGGACAAGATGACAACAACAAATGTTAAACTACATTAAGAAGTAATGTTAAGTAGTAGAATTACTGAAGAAATGTCCTAAAGTAAGTGTTGAGGATAATGAAAGCCAACTTTTGTATAAATAAATCTGGCAGTGCTATACAGTTGACAAACACCCCTAAACCTGTATGTTGTGTTATATTGAATTGTAGAATCACAGAATTGTTTAGGTTGGAAAAGACCTTTAAGATCATCAAGTCCAATCATAAACCTAACACCGTCAAGTCCATCATGCTATATCTACACATCTTTTAAATACCTCCAGGGATGGTGACTCAACCTCTTCCCTGGGCAGCCTGTTCCAAGGCTTGGTAACCCTTTCAGTGAAGAATTTTTTTTTCTAATACCCAATGTAAACCTCCCCTGGTGCAACTTGGGGCTGTTTCTTCTTGTTCTATTACTTGTTACTTGTGAGAAGAGACCGACCCCCACCTCCCTGCACCCTCCTTTCAGGTAGTTGTACAGAGTGATAAGGTCTCCCCTCAGCCTCCTTTTCTCCAAGCCAAAAAACCCCAGCTCCCTCAGCCGCTCCTCGTAAGGCTTGCTCTAGATCCTTCACCAGCTTCGTTGCCCTTCTCTGGACACGTTCCAGCACCTCAATGTCTTTCCTGTAGTGAGGGGCCCAAAAATGAACACAGTATGTGTTATGTTGTTTTGAGATTCATATGTGGTTTTAAATTAATTGTAACCGTAAATATTTTTAAATCTTTAAAAACATGATCCTCACATGTTCTTAATCATTTGGCACAATAGCTTGCAAGGAGGATGAGTTTTATTATGAATGGCTAAATAGATGTTATCTATTATTAATGTGAATAAGTGGAAATGACCTCAGAATTGCTAGAATTGCTCATTTTTATTGTGGGTGTTAAATGGTTATGTAACCCATTAAAGCTGCCACAGTTATACTGTGACCTGCTTCCTGCATCCAACCTGAATTTCTATTTTTCAACTGTAACCTTAGATTTTTTTCCTGTCAAAGAGTTTTTTTCCCTTTAGTGTGCAAATACTACCTTATCTGTCATAAGGAATCGCTAAAATTTGATTGTCAATGGCATACTGCATATGGCCTGAAGCTAAAACACCAAAGTACTGCAGAAACAAGTCTGAGAAAAGAATCCTGAAAATGACAATGCAGATATTTGCTTGCATTCATTAGATCGCTGTAAATTAACAGCAGTGTTGAATTACAGAGCCAGCACATTTCAACAATAAAAGGACAGAAAATTGAGTTGAGAGCGCCTTTTGTTTGGATGGTTGTTGGTTTGGGGTTTTTTCTGATGAATGGAAGAACACTCATATGTTACAGGTGCAGAAGTAGATCTAAATGTAGCTGCCTGATTTTTTTCGATTCAACGGGCACCCTCAAGGTTAGTAGTACGAAATGCTGATATCTCTTACCCTTGTTTTCAAAGTTCATGCAGTGAGCAATGCAACAGAATCCTTAGGAAAAGGATATCTAGGGCATTGAAGTTGTTACAGTATGATGAGTTGCATGAGGGTGATTTTTATAATAGCCTTCAATGGAGTTGTAGACTGGAACTTAATAGCTTTGTCCTAGGAGAACGCATGAAACAGAACGGTTCTCTGAAAGAGTATTGTACTCGCCATGTCGGCTAATTTGTCACCATTAGCTCCCTTTATTGACGGTGAGGATAGTGGTTTTTTTCCTTGTGGTTTAAGAGTCTGAAAAAATGAGATTTCCGGGTAATCCACCGAGTCCGCATGGAACAAAAGGCATATGCTGTAGTTAATGTCTTTATAATCTCAAACTGCTAAACTCAAATTTAATCTTCTCCTTTATTTTATTTGTCAAGGCAGATGATTTTAGTGAAAAATGCACACAATACCAATGTAGGTAGGCGAGTGGGATCACAGACACAAAATCCCTCTGAAGCTGGTATCTCTAAATGGAGGTGCAGGAACATGATGCCGTCTTGTTTCCAGTTGACCACTGCACATAAAACGTGAGACTAGCAGAGTCGGGCTCTCAGCTCAGGACTTTCAAGTCTGTGCTTTTGTGCTAATGGAAATTTGGTTTGTTATCTTCCTCTCTTCAATAATTTTCTGTATCTTTCTAACTGAAAGTTCATTCTTGGTTCAGTTCACTGTGGATCTGTGCCCAAATGGTAACACCATTTCTGTTTCCCCTTCCTGTGAAAGTCTGTAATGCTTCAGCTGGGATGCAGTGGCTGGACTGAGGGACCGAGTCCCTTGCCCAGGGAAGAGCAGCACTTTCAATGCGAACGGATGCTCCTGTGTTTGCAGCAGTTGCAGGCTGCCTGCACAAGCAGCAGCGTATCCCCCTTCCCCAGGAAAGCCTCGGCTCTCGTGGAAGCAGCTGTATCTTTTCAAGCACCCTGTAGACCAGCTGCCTCTTACTATTTTTCCCTCAGCAGCCCTCCTGCAGTGCCTGACAGGTTGCTGAGTAGGAAGGTGAGGTAGCAAACCAGAGTGGGCCAAGGCACGGCTGCTGCCGCTGCCCACGCCAGATTCCCTGTGGGTGCTGCGGGTGACAAACAGAGCGGTGGCAACTGCAGCTGTCCCACTCCCTTCTCGCCCTTCTGCCAGTCACATCAGATGGTTAAATAGATACCTTCCAGTCTTACTCTTTTTTCTCTCTCTTCAAAACTGATCCCATGGGTAAAGTTCAGTACGTACTTGCAGGGAAAAACAGTTCCTGTGACAATAGCTAAGTCTATGGTACAGGGAACAGAATAAGCTGTTATTGTTCATTTAATAGGGAGAATAAAATTGAAAGCAGTTTAGTCCTAGATCCACAGAAGTATGTAAATACCTAATACCTGCTTAATTTGCTTGAAGTTAGGTACTTAAGTGCCTTTTGGGGTCTGAATCTTAGTATTTGCTTTCTTCTGAGTATGTGTGATTTTCTATAATTGCATTACAGGGAAAATGGAGTTTCAAGATCTTTAGACATCAGACTGAGACATTTTGTAGTTGGCTTTGAATGCTGATATGCTATACTAGTGCAGGGACTCTTATTCTTATGATTAGGAATTCAGACATTTATTTGATATCTCCATAGCCTGAATATACACAATATAATCACAGACACGGTAAACTAAATAAAAACCTTAACTGCCAATTTACTGGTAAGACTTTATTACCATAAAATTGATTAATGTTTATATTTGATGTGAAGTTTTGGTTCTTACTATTAAATTGGCTGTGGGTGGTTTAAAGTTCTGATTAGCTCAACGAAAAACTATATTACTGTAGAAATGTTAGTCTTGTCTTGGAAGTCTGAAACGGCAAACGTTTATATGATGTGATATGTGAGTTTAATAACTAAGCAGATCACTGCTGAACGGCTGAGACAGGTTAAACATGATCAGATAAATGTTATCATAACAGCATCTTTTTATTCAATCAGGTTTGGAGACAATCAGTTACTCAATTTCAGATTGTTTAGTTATTTCACAAGAGAATGATTCCTATTGTTAAAAACCTATAGTTTCAGTTTTTGACTGATTCTGCTGAATTGCATGGCTGCAAAGGAATTTGGTGTCTTGAACATCAATGACAATATGGTAAATAAATTTATAATATGAGATACATTTTAAAACAAGTACTGTGCAACACCAATTTTATGAAACTAATCCTCCAGTTTCTTGGATTGAAGATTTCATATACTGCTCAAAAAAGGAGTGGGAGACAAACCACACAGATCCTGTTTTCAGGCCATCTTCCTCTCATTCTCATGTCTCCCATCTGCACACTGGCTAGAATGGAAGATGGGTTAATTAATCCTGATGTTCTTTTCCCTGTTCACTCTTTCTGCAGTGAATACGATTATTTTTAGGGATATCAATCACAAGATTGAGACATTTCTGCTTCAATCTGAACTGGTGTCTTTTGTTTGCACTCTGTGAGCTGTTACTTTAGAGAGGTATTTAAGTTAAGTATTAGAATTAGCATACAGAAAGTTAGAATTAGGCAAGGACCGTCCATGTAATTAAAGATGTTGTATACAAAAAAAGGCTGAAACTCAAATGGTAGATCAACCAAGAGAAGGGAATTTTTCTGTGATACATGGTAGCACATGAATTCAGTATTCTGTTGACGCTTTTGTATTAAACCTCTATCCCTTTTTTACTTGCAATTGCAGAAGACTGAGTGTAATACTCCAGTTATCCTTTTCCAACCTTTCGATCCCATTTACATATGTGGAAAATATCTCCTTGCTGTAAAAGAAAGACTTTTTTTTTAAATTTTTTGTTTTTGTTTTAGTACAGGATACTGACATGTCCGTCAAGACCGGATAAGGAGTTTCCACAACAGGAAATTTTTTCACTTCCAGGTGATCTGGGCAGTGAGGCACTGGAAATAACATTGCTTTTTAGATATGTGATAAATAAGCACATAATTAACTCTATTCAAGTTTAATTTCAGGTGACTTTGGGAAAAAGGCCATTAATTGGATTTGCATGCATCCCAGTGTGCATTTGGCCCAAAAACGGGCATCTGAATTAGTAAACAGACAGCAACTGTGCTTCACAACTGGTACTTTTCTGCTTTTAGTAGTTGAAGAAAGATATTGAAAAGTTGAGAGCTTTTATTTTTTGACTCCATTGATTGGGCTACTTTAATTTAAATTCTTCATGTCCTAATTATTTAAATTGTTAGATTAAGTGGATGGATGAATGTGCTGATCTTCATGAAGTCAGTTTGGAAAATGGTTAAGCATGATACTTAAAAAGCAGTCATGGTTTAATTTGCTCAGCTATGCTGACAAGAGGGGTATGGTAGGAAGCCAAAATTGAGTGAACAAGACCTATGTGAATGTGATTATGAGTTTTCCAGGCCTTTTCTGGGAAAAGGGAGTTACCTGTCGTATATGTAAATATCAAGCAGTGTCAACTAGTTGGAATAGCGCTGGAATGCCCTAGTGAGATAAGGAAGCCAAGACATAGGTTTGAGGTGGCTGTGCAGGGCTTGGAACAGACACATAACTAGACCAAGCAGTATGGTTAGAGGAAAGGTAAGCACCCGGACCATATTGACACTATGCCAGTATGGACTGTGGACAACATAAGATTATGTCAACACAGACTGCAGTCCCTGGCTCTTTGGTTCCCCAGCAAGGCAGTTCAGAGTGGCTTGCGCTGATACTGCTCAGGAATAATGTTCTTCAGCACTCATTGGCCGTATCCACACAACAGAACATGTGGCTGCAGTCTTTTCTTGGACCTGATAGTGGTCCTGTTGCCATAGATACTTTTTTGTATCTTTGTGAAGTTTGGGTTGTTTTGTTTTGCTTTTTTTTCTCTTCAAGGTTCATCAGAACTGCACTTGGGCAATAGCAATTTCACAGCATGAGTATGTGTTCAGGGTACATTTTGCCTGCTCCAGGTTATGATGTGATGGTATGTGAGGGTGTTTAACTGATTTGTTCCTGTAAAAAACCTGATATACATTTATCACTAATTTTCAAGGAACCAGATGGAGAAGCACACCAGTGTCCTTGACACTACTTGTGTTTCCCTCCTCAAATAAGCACATAAAGCATATGAATGTAATGATCACATTCTACTAATACATTAAATAATATGACTTTGCTCTCTTTCAAAGGAGTAATTATCTACAACACTTAGTGTATTGAGACGTGACTCATTTAACCATATATAGCTACTGTTTTGTTTTGTTGGAGCTCAGTAAATATTTTTGAAATACAAGGAACGCTTTTTAATATTCTTTGTTTCTGTAAATGCCAAATGCCCAGTCTCATACCAGTGTCTGTCCTGGAAGAGAGTCTTAAGTTTAATGAAATTCATTCTTCATACCATGGCTTTCAATGTGTTAGGAAGAAAGAAATAAAATAAGGTGCAAAGTAGCCTCTTGCTGTGGGTCCAGTAGATTGTGATGAAGCGTAAAGCTCAATTTGGTTATGAGTAACTCATGAGCTAAGCTATTCAAGGTGGACTGATTTAGATCAACAAATGCTAGTGGGTTTATAACTATGCAAAAAGCCACTGACCTGTGGGCATGATACTGATTGAGGTGGTCTTTCCTTCTGCCAAAAAACCTCATGTCTGTACAACATTAGAGATGGTCTTAGGGTCTTCCCATAGGACAGATCACAAGTGTACAAGCACAGAAGTAGACGTGCTGTGGATGCATTAACTAAACGTGCTAGATGATGTAGGTCGCTATGTGTTCTGCAGGAAAGAAAATGCAAAGCATGCCAAGGAAATGCCAAGGGAATGAAAGGGTAACAGGAAATTCTGGAGTGCTTTGTAGTCGTTCATTAAACCTTTTTTTTAGGGTTGTAAACAAAGACAGAATATGAACCAACTGTATTGTAAGCTATCACTTATCAGTGACTATTTTTGTTCACGAAATGATGAAAATTCACCTGCATTTTTTACTAGTATTGTTCATATTGAAGGCCTCCTAGTCTACATACTTTCTTGTTAAAATCTTGCTGATTGTAGAATTTGAAAAGTCAATAAAAAATCAGAACTATAATCTAAATCTATTTGTCTTCTGATTTTTGTCTTAAATTTTCAAAGACCTTATACAGCTGATTTATTTGTTTTTCCCCTGAAAAATCTTCCAGGAAATAAGTGTATTGTTACAGAATATTCTGTGTAAAGTTGTTTTTTTGTTTTATTTTGGTTTTTTTTGTTTTGTTTATTTTTTTTTTCAAATATCATTGATCAATTACTTGTCATACAGTATTGAGAAGTTCAAACAGTTGAGTCTAGAAAAGGAAACAGCAAATACAGCTTTGTGACAGAACACAACCAAAAAATGATATCTATTAAAAGCAATTAATTTATATTTCCCAAAACCCAAAGCAAGTGTTACAGATGCAATAAAATATATGACTGTAAAAATGATTACAAATTATTACACAATCCAGGTGATTATGTGAATGTATTTTGGAAAAAAAAAATCACATATTTTCCTAATTTATATTAATTTTTTGTTTCTCCATGCACCTACATAAGCAGACATATACATTTAATTAGTACATAATATAAATAAATTCATTTATCTTACTAATTTATATACTTTACTTACAATCCTTTCCTGAATTGTCACACTGATTGTTGAGGTTTGAAAAAGACCATTTTAACTGAATTGATGTTAGAGACTTCTGAGAAATATTCACCAAATAGTCATCAGCAGTGATTATGCTGCTGTTTATGAAATCAAGCCTGTTAAGATATGATAGATAAAAGATATCATTTAATATTATTTTGCTAAATTTTTGAATTTGCTAAATTTTTGAATTCTATATTTCATCTGTGAAAGACCTCAGGAATTTTAAAATCAGTAGCTTTTTTTTTTTTTGAAGGCAAAAAGCCTTCAGGAGAGCTGAATTTTGCCTGACTGGATGACTTCTAGAGGTCCCCTCAAACTGCAGCTACTCTCTTATTCCAAAATGTTGTGATTTTTTTTGTAATTAAATATTTTGATTTGTTGTCAGGATATGTCAAAATAGAAACAAAAGATAGCAGAAATATTTGTAAGATGTTTTTGTCCAGTTCAACAAAGAATGAAAATAAAGTATTATTACAGATTTAGAAGGGAAGAAATTTTTTAAAAACTGTGCTCACTTTCAAAAAATGATTGAGGAAACTTACAGAACTCACCCTAAATTTTATCATTTCATTTTGGTTTAAGTTTGAATTTTCATGGAAGAATAAAGATATTAATTATTTATTACCTTAATTATTTCTAAATAGTTGCACACCCTGAGGTTTTTCATAGCAATTATGGTGTTCTCAAGTGTATCTTGCTAGGAGAAAACATTTGTAATTTTATCAAAATTCTAATGTTCTAAAACATTCATCAATATTCTCATATTACCTATTTGGGAAAGTATTTAAAGGTAAGATTTGAGCTGTCCCAATAAAGGGACTTGGACATATTTCCTTGCTGATATAATTGTAGGGAGAAGGATTTTAGAATACGGTGTGTAGGGAGATTGGATTGATACCACAGACGGAGGATGTGATGTCAGAATATAGCAGTTATAGCAGTAGGCTTGTTTAAGCCAGTTCCTCGCACAGCTGTTTCTGGGTTGGTAAAGCCAAATTTGATGTTAAGGCTCAGTTCAAGCTTTTCTGTCAGGCTAGGACTTGCTTCATTTAGAGAAAGAATGTGGAGGATTTCTGTAGGCAGGATCTTGGCAAGGGTCTTGGAAGGAAATAAGGGCCTGTATAAATACAGCCTGGCTGTGCAGGACTAAAAGCAGGATTCATTAAAAAATAATAAAAGAAAAGACATTTTTTTGTTTCTTAATTTAATAACAGGAAAAAGGAGAAGAGGTATTTTGTGGTTTCTTTTCACTTCAGAGGTAAAAACTGCAAACTTTATTTCAAAACCTTAGATATTACAATCTGGGATCTTTACTTCAGTGTTTCATGATGCCAGAAGTGCTTTTACTTCATGCTCTTATTCTTTCATGATGCATTACCTTACCTTTTGAGGGGAGCATTGACTCAGATGAGTGTGGTGGAGCATGAACTGTAGTTTAACTGGGTTCTTCAACCCATATGGACAAGAGGAAGCATATGGGATCACTGAGATGACAATGGTTTCTCATTGCACCATTTTTTTTGTTTCAGCTTTTCGCAAAAGAATTTATTTTTGAAAAGAGCATCTCATGTACTCACCAGAATGACCTGACAGGTGGTGCATTCAGGTGGTCTCTTACAGAAGAAACAGGAAACTGCATTTTTCTTTTTTCTTTATCTTATGATAACTTTTGGGAGGATATCTCAGAGGAATGTTTGGTCTAACTTATGAGACACTGTAGTTTTTTGATCTCTCTTGAATCAGATTAAAATGAAAGCAAACAAACATGGACAATTTCTCTTTAAGCCTGTTCCAAGAATTTACCATTCCAATGGTTCACTTCTAGCATTAAGCAAGACATATAAACACTTTGGTGGCTCAATTTCTTTTTAATTAAAGTTTAATTATCTGCCATTCTCTTCACTTGTTACAGATGAAAGTACATATGTCGGTTTTTTAGGATGTTCATGTGCAAATGTTTGAGGAAAGTATGTGCCCACATGGGCATTAAGAGAAAACACTCAAAAAACTGGAAAGCTTTTGAAGCAGAAAAATAGACAGTGGTGGCCAGTTTGAGGATGCAAGGAGAACAGAAAAGCTAAGTAGGCAAGAAAGACAAAAATGACCAGGAAATAGTCAACACTTTAAGGGGAGCACAAGCAATGTAATTCTGATGCTATGTTGCTATGGACGGGGGTAAAATGCTATCCAGAGAGAGGAAGAATGTTTTTGAACTAGCAGAAGAAAAGATGATTTTGGCTGCTATCTTTGAAATGAAGGCTTGGAAATCAGTACAAAAAAGCACAAGAAGAAACCAAGACTATGACAAGGATGTGGCCATCTTTGGCTCCTTTGGTTTTTATTTTACTTATTTATTTTTCCAATCTTGTGGAGGAAAAGATACCAGATTTTACTAAGGTCTGCATAGCCAGGAGAAGAAACTGTAAGACTTTCTTGAAATAAGTATGTTTTTTACACCAAAAGAGATTACTGAGACCTGACTGCCTGGCAAACATAACCTCATAACTTTGTAAACTGTGGTAATAAGCATTAAAAAGAGGAAACAAGAATGTACATGTTAAACTAAACAGCAAGCAGCAGGAAATTATACAAGCATAGGTATTGTTATATTTTTTTTTTTGGCTATAGTGTAAATACAGTCATGTTCAATAATAGTTTATGAATACAGTGTGTTGACCAGGGGAATGTGGCATGAATATTGTGGTGTATTTATGATTGTTTTCAATTTTTTAAATAAAGCAGGAGTTAAGTGACCTGAGGACTGTATTTTGGACAAAACGGTTGATGAGTAACAGTTAAAACAGTCAAAAAACCAGACATAAGAGACTGCTAGCAATTATGTCTGCTAGAAACTGCATTCTGATCAGCTAAGGGGGAAAGAAAAAAATGGCTACAGCAACTGCTAATTGCAGAAAAGTTGTGAACAGGTGTGTGGATCCCAGATTTGCAGATTAAGTACTCCCAATAATAATAGGAGAATTTTAAGAAACAAGAATGGGAAAGTCCTAAATTAAAGTATCATGTGCAATTTAGCCATCTCTGTCTAGAAATGTTTATTCAAAATGGAACAGAAGTAGAGTAAAGCTATGATGTTATATGGCCCAGACCAGGATCATGGACTTTCCTGGATAATATAGACATCCTGGGAGCATGATACCTATGTTAGCATGACAGCAGGCCAGAGGTGTTCAGTCCTGCTTCCTAATCCAGCAGTTGGTTTGAGCACAGCACTGCACAACAAAACTAGAGCACACCTTGTTCCAAAGTAAGCCTTTTGGTGCAAATTTTCGGTTCTCTGCTGTGTACTCTAACGCATAGAATAGATGGGCCATGAGAGAGGGTGGTTTGGCTAGTGATGCCTGGGACAGGAAAATGGGTGCTCTCTACAAATACATCCTTTGTGTAAACAGCCGGGAAGAAAAATCTCTGTTAGCAGACAGTGCTGGCATAGGAAGAAATGCATTTACTGCCTGTGGAAAACACTCTGGAGACTGGAAGGACATTGCTAGCAATGGAGGATTTGAATACTGAAACAGCTTCCAGTCAGCATCGGGGAAGCATAACTTTTACGGGAAATTTTCTTAGTGTGAAAAGACAGCAGTCTTGGTTCTCTCCTTTAAATCTTATACGAATATTTCCTCAACAAATCTTGGGTAAAACCTTTCTTGAAATAGCTTCTTGTCATTTTATTTCATTTGCTTCTATTCCTACTCCTAAAATCTCAGTCTCAGTCTCTGCCTGTTTCCATAATGCTTTCTTTATCACCTGTTTCAGGAAGACACTGCCTTGTACAAAGAGAAAGTGTTACACTGGGAGTCAGATTTGGCCCCCAATAAAGAGGAATAAACATTGTCTATAGAAAAAGGAAGTAGAAGACAGACTTCCATTCAGTTTCACAGCACAGGTCATCGAATGCCTAAGTACTCAATAAATTGATTTTTAGAACAAACAGGATTGTGGGCACAACAGAGGAGTAGAGAATGAAACTATAATTAGAGGAAACTCAGAGTTTTGGAGACCAAATTTCAGCTATCCCATTTGCAGCTAACCCTTGCAAAAAGTTCAGATTAAGTCAAATGATGCCATTCCTTTCAAAAGAAGATTATTTACTTCAGAGTTTGTCTCCAAACCGTAGTTAGAAACTGTTGTTTTCCTGGTGATGCTATCATTTACCTAGTGTGTGTGCAGAAATATTGCCCTATTTGACTTCAGAAAGTTTGGTCAGTGAAATAAAGCTATGACACTTGTCTAAACAAAGCAACTGTCAACTCATATCACAAGCTCTTTCTAAATAAAGAGCTGCAGTGCTCCAAATTTGTTTTTCTTTAATGAACCCAAGTCTTTCCACTGTCATTATTCATTCCTTCTAAAAACACTGGAAAATGCAATACATTACTCAACTGTGACCTAGCATGTCCTAAGGTGCATATTTTATTGATGTAAATAAATGAGATTCTAGTCTACCCAAATGCTGATGTTTTGATTTTATAGAAATACTGTTTACTTTAAAAGTTGTCATTAGTGCAATGATTATTTTCCCTGGAGGCTCTGATGATAATCTGGAGGACCACTGCTAGCAGCCTGCTTAGTATCAGCAGATTCACAGGGAGGTTAAACTATTGGATTCTGGAGTATAAGGAGGAAATAGTTAAAATGTTTGCTGTTTTCTGGGGTTTACTCTGGTGTATATTTTTCATTCAATTGAAAGAAAGAAGTTCAAAAGTGCATTAGTTTCATGCTTGCGTAAATATAAAACTCAACTGATAAAATTACAGTGTTAAACTCCAGTATTACTGGGTATGAAATTAAAATGAACCAGACACTGGAAATTTGCTATTATTACAAACTAAAGGCAAATAAAAGAGTACATTTTACAGTGCTCAGAGCTAGAAGAAATGTTGTTGATGCTTTTCCGTGCTTTTGAGGTAAGCTGTCCCTCTAGTTTTCTTCCTGGATATCAATCTCGGAAACCAATACACATGTAAATTCTATTTCCCTTATTTCTGCCTTCAGGTGGTATCCAGTTTTATTTTATCAACAGGGATTCATTTTAAAAAGGTCACTGACTTAATGAAATATTTTTCAATGTTTATGCCCATACCTTTCTTTGAAAAATAGATTTACCTTAACTAGGTATTCATCAGTACAAATTAACTGGAAATATTAAATGCTGTATCATTACATGAGAAAAATAAATGAAAAATGGGCTGTTACTGCTCTGGGGAAAAGAAGGGTAATGTGCTGAATCAATGAAACGGAAAAAACAAAAACATTTATGGCTTGGACATCCAAGGAGTCTAAGCAAATCCCAGTGACTGATCCTCCCTGCGGTTGTTGGAAGCAAAGCAGGTAGGTTAGGTTTTGACAAATGTTCCATTCCACATTAAAATATATACATCATATAAATTTTAAAGCTAATAGTGCTGGGATATTTGAGTTTTAAAAAAAAAGAAAAAAGCAAGAAGTCCATGCCAGCACCAGTTTTCCCCACAGTTAAATGTATCTTTGGAAAGAATTGCTGGCAACGCTGGTCTTCTAGCAAAGACAAGAGGAAGACACTTAGGAGATGAAAGGGGATTGATTTCTGAAATTGTTATCCATTCAGATGTGGAAATTAATTATTGCAAGCCTATAGTCCATGGTTGTTTCACTGCTTTTTATGGGTTTTTTTTTATAGAAAATAAACACGCAGGCCATTCAGGCTGTCTGGCATTGAGGAACCAAATCAAATAAAAAGAGCAAAAATGTTATTGGATACTCCAGAGTTTCTTCCTTAAAGAAACTCACTTAGTATTTAAGTACAGTAGAAAAGAATATAATCTTGATGGTTAAGATATGAATCAGAGCCAGCTTGGGAAAATAAAATACAGGACTACCAAATTTGTTGTTGCACAGAGTTGTGAGTACTTAATTCTTCTATAAGGAATTAACCCTTTGTGTACCAGAGATAATTATAGTAAAATTAATGAGCTCTGCTTGTAAGAATTATTTTTAGGGATCTTTATCACAAGATGTCAGAGCCCAATCCTCTCTAACCAGGTTCTTTTAGATATTACATGCATGGAGGGTGTAATGTTTAATATGAAATTTATGCAATTTAAGATATTTTTATTACACAGGATTTTTAATTTGGCAGAGTGTTACAAAATACATGGAAAACACAATATAAATAGCAAAATGTAGCAATTGCAATATACAGTTCAATCTCAATACCAATGTGATTCACAGAATGGTTGAGGTTGGAAGAGATTTCTGAAGGTCATCTGGTCCAAGCCCCAGCTTGAGCATGGCCACCAAGAGCCAGTTGTCCAGGACCATGTCCAGACTGCTTTTGAATATCTCCAAGGATGGAGACTCCTGATGTTCAGGACAAAGCTCCTGTGTTTCCATTTGTACCCATTGCCTCTTGTCCCGTCACTGAGAATCACTGAAAAGAGTCTCTCTCCTTCCTCTTTGCACCTGCCTTTTAGTTATTTACGTACATTAATAAGATTCCCCTTGAGACTTCTCTTCTCTAGGCTAAACTGTCCCAACTCTCTCCATCACTTTCCCAGGGACTGAGGTGCGGCTGATCCTGTAATTCCCTGGGCCCTTCTTCTTGCCCTTCTTGAAAACAGGAATTGCTTTCCTCCAGTCTTTGAGCACTTCTCCCCATTGCCATGATCAGTCAAATATTCTTGAGAATGGCTTCGTAATGACATCTGCTATCTCCCTCAGCACTTATGGGAGCATCCTGTCAGGGCCCATGAACTTATGTATGTCCAGTTCACTTACTTATTCTCTGACCTGATCCTCTTTCAGCAAGGGTACATCTTCCTCGCTCCAGCCTTTCCTTCTGGTCTCTGGGATTTATGACTCCCAAAGGCCGGTCTTGCTAGTAAAGATTGAGGCAAAGAAGGCATTCAATACCTCAGCCTCTTCCATGTCCTGTGTAACTACATCCTCCATCTCGTTGAGTAGTGGACACACATTTTCCCTGGTCTACCTTTTGTTGCCTATATCCTTATGGAAACCGTTCTTGCTGTTTTTAACATCCCTGGCCAGATTCAGTTCCATTTCGTCTTTAACTTTCCTAACTTTGTTCTTGGATGCTCAGACAATGTCTCCATATTCCTCTCAGGTTACCTGTCCTTGTTTCCACCCTGTATATACTTTCTTTTTGTGTTTGAGTTAGGCTAGGAGCTCTTTGTTCATCTATGCAAGCCTCCTGGCTTTTTTGGCTGACTTTGTGTTTTTGGGAATGGACAGCTTCTGATCTTGGAGAAGGTGATCCTTGAATATTAACCAGGTTTCTTGCCTTCTCCTTCCCTCCAGGGCCCTATCCCATGGGATTCTTCCAAGCAGATCTTGGAAAAGGCCAACGACTGCTCTCCTGAAGTCTAGGGTTGTGATTTTGCTTCTTACCCTCCTCCCTGCCCTCAGGATCCACTTTCTCATGGTCACTGCAGCCAAGCCTGCCTTTGATTTTCAAATCCCCAAGGAGTCCCTCGTTGGTGACTATGAAGTCACCAGCAGGTAACTCCTGGTGAGCAGGAGCAGGAACCTCCTGTATTGGTTATGACCTGCTGTGTTG
This sequence comes from Chroicocephalus ridibundus, assembly GCF_963924245.1. Lineage (NCBI taxonomy): Eukaryota > Metazoa > Chordata > Aves > Charadriiformes > Laridae > Chroicocephalus > Chroicocephalus ridibundus. Next base: position 63,577,796 of record NC_086284.1, read on the forward strand.
TTCCTCCAGCAGATATCAGAGTGGTTGAAGTTTCCCATGAGGACCAGGACCTAAGAATGTGAGGCTGCTCCTATCTGTCTGTAGAGGGTCTCATCCACATGGTCTTCCTGGTCAGGGTGGCCTACAGCAGATACCAACTATAATATTATTTTTACCTGTCCTCTCTTTAATCCCAACCCAAGCTCTCAGTTGGCTCCTCGTCCTTTCCCATGCACTCCAGCTGCTTACTCACATAAAGGACAACTACCCCTCCTTGTCTTCCCACCTTGTCCTGTGTATCTCCATTGCAATATTCCAGTCACAGGAAGGATCCCACCACATCTCCATGATCCCAGCAAGGTTGTAGCCCTGCAACTCCACAAAGATTTCTAACTCTTTGTGTTTGTTCTCCATACTGTGTGCATTAGTGTGCAGGCGCTTTAGAGGGGCACCGCACCCCAGGCATCCCATTACCAGTCTCTATAACATGTTCACAGACACATTACTGGGCATTCCCAGTCACTGGGAAGGATTATGTAGGTTATAGCCAGCTCATGCCCATTGCTCTCCTAAAAATTCTTTTGTTAGTTGTGTAGTTTTCATACTCCATGTTAGGCTGAGCCACATATTCACATGCTCCTCACTGGCCTGGCTATCTTGGGGAGACATTCGCACTCTTTAATGAACTCAGGGAGAAACATTTACACCACCAGCTGATCCACTCAGCTGACATAGCTGTTTATCATAGCTGTTCCCTTTGTGTTGAGATGAAGTCAGCTTCTTTGCAACAGCTGTGGTCAGTCACACCCGGAATCACTTTCTGAGTTTCATGGGCACATCACCTTTGCCATTGAGACTTCTTCCGTTATAGAGATTTATGGGTCAGTCACACAAAAGGGAAGGAGTTTCTATACATTTGTAATACAGAAAGAAATCTTGTCTAGCTTACAAACTTAAAAATTGCCAGATTACGTACTTTAAAAAAAAAATATATTGTTGGAAATACTGCCAATAAAGGCTCTGACACTGAAACTTTATACTTCTAGAGTAGATGCTGCTTCTACTCTTTGAAAACTCTTTATTTCACTGGTATGATTAAAGTACTAAGAATTAGTTACCACAGTAACAGAACAAGACAACAGACCCTTCGGCTGACTTTTACTAAAATGTGAAATCATTGCTATTGTATAGCAGTTGCTGAGATATAAAACACATCTAATTTGCAGGTGATACAAAATGCTTTCAACAAATTTAGTCCTCTGAAGTTTATGGTACAAGTTAGATATGTAGTTCAAGTGAGAGAAATGGATGGAAAATACATACAGATTAGAAGTATGCTATTTATTTAATTATTATTTATTTAATTAAACCATCATCACACAAAAACCCAGAACAAATACACCTAATTTGTACTCAAGTTGAGAAATGCATGTTGGGTCTGAGACATGTGGTTTTCTGTGGTATTCACATTGCACAAAATCACTAAATCTCCTTAGATGATTTTAATTAATCTGACCCCAGGTCAAGAAAGAGGATCTAGATAATTGGTCCTGTACTCATTTGCAGCTTGGTTAGTCTACTGACTAAAGCTGCCATACAGCTGTGCATCACCATATAGGTTGGGATTTCAAACTGATACAATGGTCAGTATTACGAGAAGCTAGGCATGACAAAGTAAATATATTTCCTCCCCTTCTGTTACTGCTTAGCCTAGAAAATTAAGCATTATCTACCTCTGGAGATAATTAAGCAAGGAGATTTAAGTGTATCGTATAGTTGAAGTAATTATCTCTTTTACATATTATTTTTACACCTGACTTCATAATAATTACCACCAATTCACCATGGTATGGAAGCAGAGTCAAGTCTAAATTGATTTGGGTGTAGAAAAATGATCTTTCTGGAGAATACTGAGCATTGCTAACTTTGATTTATTTTCTTTTGCCAGAAATATTGTCATGTTTGTCACCCCAGTTTGCACGGTTAAATTTCTGTTTTCATTCGGTCATACAGCTGAGACAGTGGAACAAACATATTGACATTAAGACTCACTTTTGGCTTTGACACTACCAGCTCAAATAGTGGGTTTTTTTTGTTGTTGGTTTTTTTTTTTTTTTTAACTCATGCTGTCTATAACAATTGGTTCTGGAATGTCTAAAAGGTAATTGAAACAGATCAAGGTTGGATGCCAAGGATGCTAAAGGACTCTGTTAAAGTTATGGTTGATTAATCAGTCTGTTCCCACAACAGGCTTTAAATTCCACTGGAGTTTTCTTCTGATAATGCTGTAAACAACATAAATTGATATAACATATTTAATCCTTCCCTATAAATTGCTGAAACTATCTTGTATTTCTAACTAAATTCCAAGTTTGATATCTCTGCTTTACAATACATTTCTGACTCCAGGGCATTTACAGATCACGAGAGACCAAAGCTGATGGTTAAAGACCAGGAAAAGGTTTACTATAGTGATAAAACAAATCTGTATTTTCTTAGACATAGCTAACTCTACCCAGTGTGAAAAGGAAACAAATTATTATGGTGCAGAAATGCTTTTTTCCTGCTTAGCTAGTACTGCATCAGTTCATAACCTGTACAACATATGTTCTAATCCTGGAAAGATGTCTACATATGCTCAACTTTATGCACCTGCATGACTAAAATCATTGGGAGTCATGTATTTAGAGTAAAATATGTGCAAAAATATTCTAGGCTTCAATTTAGTTAAAGATGTGAGAAAGTAACACTCTCCTGGCTGCAACAAAATCTTTTGAGTAAGTAAGTTGATGAAAAATTGAATAACTAGGTGAAGATTGATGGTATGATTTAATTTTTAAAAAATTCAGATTTAAAAAAAAAATATAAAAGTATAAATTCAGCAAAACTCTGCTTTAGGAGGGAGTAGAACTAACTAATACTTATTTTTAACTTCCTTAGGCTAACATAGATACACATATCTCACACAGTTACATTAAATACATACAAATTATAAAAATGAGATTCACAAATATATATTTTAATATATCTTCACTTCTTGCTGCCTTTCATGTAAGAATTGCATTTGCTTCTCACCTTGTGAGCATTTATGCATTGGTAAAGCATGGTTATACAATATTACCTTAGTGGCTCTAGGGAATTTCGCCAGACATCCAGCTGCTAGTCCACGGCAGCAAAAGTTCCCCCATGGTTTTACATCATATATCACAGTCTGATCCAGATGTCTCAGATACTCAGGTGTCTCAGATGGTGCTAACTGCCTCTGTTTAGGTGCCCAAAATCCCACCTGACAAATCTCAAGAGATGAAATCTTAGCTGCTGTGTGTGAGTTCAGGATTTGCATTGTATAACTAAATATCTGTAACAGATTATAGCCTGCAAGATACCTCAAATGGGAAGAAACTAATCCAATTCTTAGCAGAGGCACAAAAAAAGACTTGTAAAAATAGGAAATGGGACAGCAGATGATATTTTGGTGATAGGAAAGAAGAAAAGATTCTGGGGCAGGAGCCAACAATTCATCTCTGTTTTTTTAATACTGTTAGATATGGAATTCAACACAAATGTACCTCTTTTTCCTCAAAATGTTATGACTAGGAATGAATTAGCAAGATCTTTGTCAGGGAGGATAAAAAACTTAGCACAGCAAGAGACTAAGTTGGAAACTAAAAATCTTTCAATTTCTTCTTTCTATTTTCCAAAAACATTCTTTTAATTTTGAGGGGTTTAATTTTTATTTTATTTTATTTTTTTATTTTCTAACATGATTTCTCCTACATTGCTACACTTTTTTTTTCTTTATGTCTATTGAGGTAGCAGTTCATATTTTATATCATAAATCTGGGCTGTAAGAGTTTTCTCACATGGGATGTTTGTATTTACTGAATCTCAACAGGGTGTTTTGTACACAGTTCCTGCCCAGAGGAGTCTAGAGTTTAGCTGGGCTCAGACAAAACAATTTGGAGATCAAAGTAAAAGACCTAATTGCAGCAGAAGCCTGGAGCTCTGGAAGAATTTGCCTGCATCAGTAATGCAAATGTCCAGGGGCTGATTTGAAGACAACACAGCAAAAGGTTTATGAAGAGATTTAGATGTTGTTTTAGACAAGAAAAAAAAAAAAAAGAAAGCCAAAAAAAAGCAGCAGGTTAAAATGTGCCAGCCCTACTGACTATTTCACATTTGCAAGAACCACATTGATTACTGACAGTCTTCCATCAGTTGTGCTGTTTAGCTGCGTGCTTGTTGAATTTTTTACCACTACATTACATTTTCTATCACGTGTGGAAAAGCACTTCTTCATCCTTCAGTTCTTCTTTTAAATCTTTTCAAACAGTTTATAGAAAACTTGACCACCTGTAGCTAAAGGTGTGATAATGATTAATGCAGTGCTCAGACCATGGCCTCTGTGCTGCCTACAACATTCTAGCTATGATCATGTGGTCTGCACATCTGGTTTCAGTAGCTACAGGTTGGCTCTGACTCTTCAAGACAACAGTTTATCTTCTTTCTTTAAAAAAACAGGAAAAAAGGAAGTTCATTAATTCTTGACATGGACTATCAGGTTTTCCACCCTACAAAGAGCTGGTAGTAACAATCAAAACAGAAATTAAAAGAAAAATATTTTGGGTGCGGAATTTTGCCCAGAAAAGGAGGTAACAGGTAGTATTAAAGAAAAAAAACTAGCAATATCAATAAATCAAAAGAATCAAACTGATTGTTTTACTGACAAATAATAATAGGGTTTGGTTTTTATTTTAAGTCTAGAGGTACAACTGAAAAATCACAATAAAATTTCATAAATGTTTTTATCAATATTACAATCTAATGGAGAGAACTCAAGCATGCTCTTGAATAACAGCACACCATCCTAATGATACATAATTCTTATTTGATATATTCCTATTTCCTATGTATAGTAATAGTATGTAACAGAATTTAAATTTAAACATTGTCTACAATCTCCATATAGAATATTTGGGGGGCAGGGACAATTTTACAGGGAAAATGCAGAAGAAAAAATACTATACAAATTGTTTTCCACCGTGTAAAGATTTCTGTGGCAAAGATGAATTACAGTATCATGGCTTTCCTTTTCTGGGACTTAATAGAAAAGAAAAAAAATTCCTATGCAGAACCTGTTTGAGTGATATAATAGAAAACATGAAATAAATAAATCAGGCTCTTTTGACTAGAATAGTAATTGCAGTAAACACAATAAGTGATATCTATGCATATATCTTTCCTTGCTGTTGTCTGCAGCATCATACAGATTAGATTAATCTAAACTACATGCAATAAATGGAATCTGTGAAACAATGGGGTACATGAGAGTAGGCTTTATTGACTCTACTTCTGTGAATCACTTTTGATGATGTCATGCAACTAAAAAAAACAGAAAAATATTAAGAATTCAATTTTATATATGGTAATTTGAGTCTCAGTGCAGGGAAGTAACTTGCCTGAGATCAGTTTGTAATCCAATAGACAAATGGAAAGTCAAACTCCGGCCTCTTAAGCCTCCTCTATAGGTGTATGATCACATCTCTTAGATTATTAAGTAGAGTGTAAAATCATCCTGTGCCAATTAGTGCCTTCTAAGGGCTGATCTGTCATCTGATTCCTGTTTGGGAAAAGATCATGCCAGGTGGCTTCATACAATTGACTAATTAGAATCTATATTCAAGTAGCTGCACAAGATGTCTTGTATTTTGTCACCATTGTTTAATGACTGCATTCTCTGAAAACACTTACAAAAGGATAGTTCAAACAAACAAACAAGCTGGCTTCCACAGGACACTGTACTGATGGAATCCTAGTCTATTTTTCAAACTAATTTTACAAAATCCTTCATACAGGTTAAACCTGTCCTCATACAAATTCAACATAAAGAAATTAAATTGTACTGTACAGCGGGAGGTCATAATGCAATATTTTTCAGGGGTTTCTTGCAAAAAAAAAAAAAAAAGTGCTGAGGTATAGTTATACTGGCTTGCAGTTTTATAGGTACCATCTGAAGCCCCTTCATGCCAGAATACTCAGTTTATTTGTACAGAGGCTTGCAGATCACTGTGGACGTATTTATTCTTTGTGCTGGGAAACCAGTGCTGATAAGCAATAACCCAATAGCTTCATTTGTCCTTGTCATTTTATTTGTTTGTTTAACAGGTTCCAAAATCTTCACACATTATGCAAAAAAAAAAAAAAAAAAAAAAATCTGAATCATACTAATAAAGAAATTGTTTAAAAGTAGTATATTTATACAATGATTTTATTGGCAATGTGTCTAATAAATAATTTGGATGAAATTTTTCTTTCAGTTACTCCACTGTAATTCTGATTCTACTGACATCAGCCCAATTGACTTATGCCAGAATTGACTGTTAGACTCAGGCTCACACCTTGTTAAAATCTGTTTACACCCTTTTATATATTACCATGAAATTGCCACTAGAAGTCTGAGGCAGTGTAATTTATAACCTGAAATGTCAGAAAAGAGAGGCATAGCAGTTAAAGCAACTAAAAGAAGGCACTATGAATATTTGAATGGAAAAGAGAGCTATTCTTAATTTAATTGCACTTCCCTCTAAAAGATCAGTATGTACCTGACCAATGTATATTCCATTATGTTCATGTGTTGGTAAGGAGGTCAAAGAGAGTCTGCAACTGATGAGGCCTAAGTGAACGTAATGGTGGTTAATTATCCCCCTTTTCAGACTCTCTCAGCAGAATTTTTGTGGTATTTTTGTTTTGTCTAATGCACAAGGTATAAAGTGCAGATGTGTTTACATTTCCTTTGAAGTGCTGCTTTATGCAACAAAAAGGATTATTTTTTTGCCTTTGTACATACTGCTTACTTACATTTATGATAACCAAGCCACCCGTGTTCTCAGCCCTTGTTCTTCCCTCAGTTGTCACATGGCACACTTGTTTAGTGGCCCAGAAAATCCACTGCCATATGTGATACAAGAGAAACGTTCATGGGGAGAACCACAGGTTTTAAAGTAACTGAAGACCTGTTTGGAAAAATTGAATTATTTCAGGAGAATTGCAACTTTTGAATTCTGTATTTGGCTTCTCTTCTATGAGGCCATGAAAAAGCTGCACGAGAGCACTGCTGGAGGCCTCTGCTATTTTTACCTGGAGTGAACAGAACATATGACCTTTGTTTTTAAGGAAATGTCATTTCTGTGATGTGCTGCTACCTACTGTCGCACATCTCCAAGGTGACTTTTAATGCAGTCTCTCACAGAGCTAGGTTATGCACTCCCAAGAGCACCTCCTTACAACATGCTTAATGATTGGGGCAGTATTTTCTCAGCTGACAGGGGGGCTACATACCATCATTTTTAACCTACAGGCATAAAATGAGGAATCTTCAGTAACAGAACTCGTGGCATGTGTGAATCTGGTTAGCAGAAACACTTTTCTCTCTTATTTTTGCGCTCAGGATGAAAAGTGAAATGTGAGCTAATAAAACCTAGTGGTAGCTCAACTGGAAAGTCTGAGGTCTGATTTAGGTCACGAATCAGGATTCATCACCTCAGAGTTTGCAGTTCAGCAGAGTCTGAACTTTTGATTCAGATAGAGATTTAGCCAAGTTTATACGTTGCTTTGATAAATGTATGTTAGCTGAAGACACTAAGTAACAGATGTGGGTTTAGTTTTTGTTATTTGTCTATGCTTGTTGTTGTGTATAGCACTTTAGAAACAGAAGATACGCCTGAAGTGTATGCATTTCACTTACACGTAATACTGAAAAAAATAAGAACTATAAAATAATATCATGCTGTATGGATTGGCTCTCATATCCTTTTATTCACCTTTTTCTTCTAGTTCCAGAGCATTAGGGTTTTATATTTATGTTGTAATATTATGAAGCATTTTCACAGTGGTATACTAATATAAGCTACATTCTGGGTGAGGTGAGGCAGGTTGTTAAGAAAAGGATGTTTTGGTGGAGCAAGTAAATAAGAAGTGCAGATTTAGTGACCTCAAGTAAAGAGGCTTCTCATTTCACTGGGATCCCTAAATGTTTTCTCCACAACAAAACCCCAGAATATAATAATTCATGATTCTTTCCATCAGTAGATTCCAAAATAATTTGTAATGAGGAGACATATGGGGAAACTGTTGAAGGCTAATAACTACTGCTAACCACCCTTTCTGTACTTTGGTCTGTTATTCCCTTTGTTAGCTCATAGGTACTTCATTAGGAGCAGAAAATGAAGGAAAACCAGAAGAACGGAAAACCTAGACAGATATCTGAAGAATGAAAGAGAAAAGGAGATCACTGAGGGAAAACTATGACTTCAGATATTTACAGTGAACTCCTATAAACTGTGCAGCAGTGATTTAGCCGGATACTGCAACTGTGCTTAGCCATGTTGAAGAAGCAGATTTCAGGAAAATAAGTAGGAAATAAAAATTTCTATAACATGGAAAGAAGATAAAAGTGTATTTTTAATGACCAAAGAACTAGTGCAATGTGAGAAGAAAAAGTAAGGGGAAGTACCTGAAATAAGAATAACATAGATGATTACAGTAAAAGAGACAGTAGGTTTATTTGATTTCTCTTCCACTCTTTCTTGAAAATATCAAATTTAATGATGTTTTTAGTAAGCTTCAGAAGGGATTTCTCTTCTGTCACTATTTGACTCATTACTTGTAGGCTTTGTCATTAGTAAGCAAGTAAAAGATAAGGTGGAACGAAAATTTTGTTAATAGCTAAACATGCCAATTTTCCTATTAATCATAAACACAACGTTCATATGCTTTGATTCCTGTGAACAGCTGGTGCCTTCCAGCCATTAGGAAGAACTGACTGCTTAGGACTCCCTTTTGACCTCAGTGGACGACAGCAAGATACACAGTCAGACTAACATTCAAATTCAACACAGAGATTTCAGCAAAGATGAAAAGCGAAGATCTTCAGCAAAGATCCCTCAATACTCTGGCAACATTGAAAGATTCTCCAAGTAGTGTAACTTCTCTAATGAATTAAGAAAGAATAACTCCCAGTTAACAAAAAAGTGTGAGATTGGTGGCATTGAAAGCTAAAATCAGCCATAAAGCTGCTGTATCTGTGCTGTAAACCATAAAAAGCTGCTAGTCTAAACACTGCTTTTAGGTTACTCTTAAAAGGTTCAGGTAATCATAATAAAAACCAATGGAAGTGAAATATCAAGGGAAAAATATTTCTTTATCTAATAGATTAATTGTTTTGCACTGGTATCTTTTTCTTCAGGACAAGATAGGAAAAGTATTTTTTTCCTCTGTGATATAATCTAAAATTTTATATTATATATTCTGAGGTTAATGTGTCTCTCTTCTGAATAACTCATGCTAGTACTCAGACTTTCTCTCAGTTCCTTCAAGTGGATTTTGGTCTGCTGTCTATCAAGCTGTCCCAGTGTATATGCTTAACAACTGCCATTCTGCAGAAAAAAATAAAATAAAAAAACCCCAACAATGAAACAACCCCCAAAACAAACAAACAAACCAACCAAAAACAAAATCCCCAAACCCCAAGTCTTTCACATACGCTAAAAAGAGATTGAAAAATTTGAAAAATGTTCTGAAGATATAGTCTGCTTTAGTTTAGTTTAGTAACGGATACTATTTCAATTCTTAATGACTCTGCTTTAAAGTATAACTTGCCTTAGTGGAAAAAGAAAAAAGACCGTAGGAAAAAGAGTCTAGTTTAGATGAATTACCCCAGCTAATAGTAAACTAGGTAGTTTGGTTATGTGTGGCAAATTAGCCATGAAAACAAAAAGCTCCATTTAGGCTGATGTTCATTGCTTTTTGTAACTCTGTAGAATACATGATCTTGGAACAAGGAACCACTTTACAGTTCTGCGTTTGCACAGAACAACAGGAGTTTGGCTGAAGAACAGTGTTAAGACAGTGCAAATAAGAAGTCCCACAGCTATTACTGTCTGTTATATTTACTCTGTGAACACTGAAATTAGTTGTTGCCATTAGCGCAGAACTTCTAGGAATGCAAACTTGAATTTTGCTGCCTGAAAGTTGGAAAATGGGACATTGAGTGTTGGAGAGAAAGAGTCCTGGGAAAACAATTATTTTGACTTCGGTTGAACTGTGGATAGAGGGAAACCGCTTTTTGTTAGCATGTCCCCAAACATATGAATAGCCTGAACTCCTTTCTTTGATGGTACAGGACTTTGCAGATCTCTGATATAAAGGGAAAAAAAAAAAAAGAAAAAGTAAAAGGACGATGATTGTCTTGGCGTCTCTAGGCATCCACTTTTTCAGTAACTTCCTACTGTGCTGGGTGGGTTGACCTTGGCTGGATGCCAGGTGCCCACCAAGCCACTCTATTACTCCCCTCCTCAGCAGGATGTGGGGGCTGAAGAGAAGAGAGAAATTAAGATGGAAAAAAACCCTTGTGGGTCAAGATAAAGTCAGTTTAATAAAGCAAAAGCGAAGGCCGTGTGTGGAAGCAAAAGAAAACAAAATATTTATTCTCTACTTCCCATCAGCAGGCAATATCCAGCTACTTCCCAGGAAGAAGGGCTTCAGTACGCCTGGTGGTTGTTCTGGAGACAAATGTCATAAATAATGACTGCTCCCCTTCCTCCTCCTTTCTCTTAGCTTTTATTGCTAAGCAGACATCATATGGTATGGAATGTCCCTTTGGTCAATTTGTGAGTTTGTGTCAGCTGTCCTGGCTATGTCCCCTCCCAAGATTGTGCCCACCCCCAGCCTACTGGTGAGGAGGGGTATGTCGGAGAGACAGCCTTGATGCTGTGCAAGCACAGCTCAGCAGTAGCCAAAACACTGCTGTGTTATCAGCACCTTTCTAGCTGCCAATATAAAGCACAGAACGATGGGGAAAATTAACTCCACCACAGCCAGACCCAATATATGTTCCTGCTGTCATATTGGACCTGACTGATCATCCAGGTGTCTGTGGATAATAAAGAAAAGAAATGTAATAGGAAAATTGGCGGTGTCTCTGGTTTCTCTCTAAAGACAGCCTGATAGGAGTTTATTTAATGTGTAAAAATGCTTATTTCTTCTTCAGGAATTGGCCTAATGTCTGGGGCACAACACAGGACAGGTTGAAGAAACCTGCTCTAGTAGATTCTTAGATCTACTAAATATAGGGGCTTTGCACACAGCTGTTGTTCACCCAACACTTCTTAGAATCTTTCCTTCTAAAGCAATTTGTTTTCTCCATTAGCTTTTCTTTTCAGTGTAATTGAAAGCTTCGATAATTTTCAATACTGACTCTGCAAACTTACTTGCAATATATAGCCTAAGAACAGAAAAATAACTTGTGGCTTGTATCTTCTAACAAACCTTCCACAGTTTGAATACTTGAAATAAATGTTAAGTGAGTAACAAGCCAGGAGTTTTAGGAAGAAAGGCTTTTTAATTACATATTTTTGGTAATGCAATAGCAATAAAAGATTTCTTTCAAAGACGAAGAAAACCAGATTTACTGGCACAGACACATTATATGCTAATGCCTTGTGACAACTACTGATAGATGTGAGCCAGTTATTAAAGACTGTGACGAGTCGGGGAAAATACTATGTACAATTGCTTAACTCTTACATTAGTAGAGGAAAGGTATCTTCATATCTAGTAGAACAGGCATGCAACCAAGTTATATGAAGTGGTTCTAAACCAACGTAATCCTGCTCAGATCAGTGACACTATTTTAGTTTCTCAAGCAAAAAAAAAAATTATCACCTCTCTTTTGTACTTCACTGGAGTAATTATGGTTGCATTGTTTATCAACCTCAGGGTGCATAGATATTAAAAGTGAGGAGGACAATTAGTCCTCAGACTCAATTAGCTCTACAATTAGGTAATTAACTTGTCTTGTCACAAAATAATCCTCAGCATTTACAGAATTCCTGCTATTACTATCCAAAATATTTTACCAGGTCAAACTAACCTCATAGGTCTTACAGCCAACGGAACCAAACACTTCCCACGCTCCCGCCCCCCCATCTAACCTGCCTTTTCTTTGTGTTTTGCATTATTTTCCTAATTTCTTTCTACAAAGTAACCTAAGGCTCAAGTCCTCATGCAGACACTCCATACATCCCTTAGAAATTCAGTCTCAGACATCAAGGTTCTGAATTTTGTTACCAAACTAATATGTATTTTGGTCTGCTAGAACAGGCATTTTAGCATAATGTGAGCAAAGTTTTAGTATGGTACATGTTCCTGGTTAGAAACAGGTTTAATGGGTGGCAATCTAGTGATCTGTGACATACATGGCATTGGTTTAGCTAATCTAATGGCCTTATAACTTCTATCAAACACTAAACCAATACTGAATATTTCAGAATGTATTTTGAACATCTATTGGTTCACCAAGAATTAATTTCGTGTTTACTTCTAATGAGAAAACATTTTTCAGGCCTGTGAAGAATTTTATTTCTCATCGTTGCTGTTTAGTCATGTACCATAGCTGTCGAAATAACAGCCCTTGCCCAAACGAGTTGTCCCATTACCTCTGGCATCTCTGATTCTATGCATTGAGGTAATCTTGGTGATTTTGTAGGGAACAGTTGCATGGAAATATTTATGCAGGGATTTTATCTATAGAGAAGCTTCAGGATGGTGCTTTCTAAAGGATGTAGCTCTAAATACTACTCTCACCCAGAGCCTTTTTTGTTTGGTCAGATCAGATAGACTAAATAGGATCCAATTACTACTTTTTACCTTGGCTAGTTATATGACCAGTCATACTAAAATTGCTGCCTAATGTAATGAATTTCCTTAGGCAAAAATCAAGAAGAGTTAACAATCTTAATTGCTAAACTTAAAGTTTATCTTTAATGTTGCTTGACAGAAAGAGTCTGCCATAGTGTCCATTAGCAGGACTTCTCAGGAGAGCTCAAAGGAACTACTTTTACAATGTTTCTTTGTACCTCTTTTATGTGTTTAGGGTGTTTATTTTCTAAAGGGTTCTCTAGCTTTATGCGTTAAGGTTTAGTTTCTGTAGCTTGCAGCGAGAACATTTCTTAAACTTACATCGGAATTTACCATTTACCAAGCTTGCATAAAAAATAACATTATCATAGTCATATTTTATTCTGATAGAATTTTACACTGTATTACCAAACAAAAAAATGCTAACAAATGCTGAAAGCATTCTATTTTAAAAAAATGTAATTATTTTATTTTTACTCCTATTCAACAGATAAAATCACTATAACTTTCTGAAGGATATCAATATATCAACACAGTTTAATTTATTAATGTCAAGTTTAATTTCTCTACCCTTCACTTTTCTGATTGAATTTCTGAAGAACGAAATTATCTCATGAGTCAATACTATATTTTCAAAAAGTATGGCTCCTGTGTCAGCTAAAAAAAAAAAAATCCCCAAAGGCTCCTAAATCCTCTATTTTAGGTGTATTTCTCGCATTTAGACATCTATCAAAGTGAATGATTTTTCCGACACATCCTGTATGAGAACTTCTTGCTATTCTTTTCAAAATTAGTCTGCTACTCATTGTCTATACATGGAAATTCTATGAAGAAAAAGCCTGTCATTAGATACTACTGCTCTGTAGGCAGCCTCCCTTCCATTTTCTTTGGACCCATTCAAATGTGATATTAATCATCTAGGTACCTTTGTGGCAACAAAGGTAGACAGTTCATTGCTCTAAATGCCTGTTAATGTCACTCTTGGTTGGTGACCTTTCATTTACCATGAAGATAAATAAAATGCCTGAAAATCTCTCTGTGGAGTCCTTTTATTATATGAACTGTACACCACAATTATATCTTTAGTGCATATTTTTAGCATTGCTAAGCACATTGTAATTGTTAACAGTAATGTTTTACTGCAGAGTGACTTAACTTTATGAAAATAAACCAAAGGCAAGCCTCAGCTTTACATGAAACAGAGATTAATGGTTTAGAAGAGGAAGACATTCTAGCAGAAGAATTTTAATAAATCTTTGTAAATCCTTTGTAGTTCTATAGTCAGTTGCAGTGAATTAACTGGCACTTACTTTATACTTCATGATTTGCATCATGAAAAAGGAAAATGTAGGAGACGTTGATACACTTCATCTTTTCCTGAGGCACTTTTCATCGGACTTATTCATAGTCTTGGACACATGTTAGGGAGGTACGCTTCACTATGCCTCTGAGATGAAGTACAGCTGCATGGTAAACTTTACTTTCCTTTTGTTTATAACAAAATTCATATACATAGAAAGAGATATTCATCCACTTGGGAAGGCTAGGGCCTTTTGCCTCACCAATGTCTTGGAGCTTGTAGGATTCATGTGGAGAAAGCAAAACACCTTTTAAGATGAAGGCAAAATCAATTAAGATATCTTTCTAATTGTATGGCTAGAATGATGGAATTTTACATTTCCATGTAGCTATTTAGTAATGGTTAAAAATATGCTAAACTTCTATCATGTATCCTTTTTCTACCCCTAATATAAAAGTGCTTTTGAAGAGAAGCTGTACAGATAGATGGCCACTTTTCAATAGAAGAGAAATATAGAAAAAAGATTAGTCTAAGACTTAAATGTGTGGTTTACATATCAGTAAAAAAAACATTTTCAGACATCTAAATCAATCAGATTGTTAATAGCTTTCACAAAGATGTATTTTCTTCATTATATACCAGAGATTTGAAAAATATAATTTTGTAACCTGACACCACACTTATCCACTTTGAATTTTCAATTATGTATAGTTTAGATAAGCTAATGTTTTGTATTGCAGCCACCTGAGGCTTGTGGTTTCACCATCGTTTCTACAGAAAATGAGGTGAAATTCAGTGTTTTGAAGACAGTAGTACATTGTTAAATATATGTCAAGAGTCACAACTCTAAGCTTATAATACAGTCTTAAACCCATCATTTCTTCTATTCTGACAATGAAAGTTCAGAAAGCAATTAAGCAATGGAAGGCATGTTATGAAGTATGGTCATGTATTGCACAAATAAAACAATATGTGACTGCAGAAAAATGATTAGGAGGAAAAAGAAGCCATACACCAGCTGCAGAGGCTGATGTGCCGATATACATACTAAATGAGGGGCAACATATGGCACAGGTTGTGTTGCTTTTATGATGTGCAGAAGTACTTTATTCCCTAGTTCTCTTTTTTTCAAAACAAACTTCAAACTCAAAAGCTTAATGAACAGCCTTACCTTTTCAACATAAAGGAAATTTGTTGAACGGAAGTTTAAGTAAAACTGAAAAGCTGTAACAATTGTTTATTGTTATAAAATAACTTGCTCAACTCCTCTAATTCAATGTGTCATATGAATTGTGGTTAAATAACCATAGCTTATTTTGAAACACAAATTAATTATCTATTACAAGCACGCTATTGCTTATCTCTTTCAAAGTCTCATTAGTATGCAAATGACTCTAATTAGGTCACTGTCAGACAATATTTGTGTAGAGTTACTTTCCAAGGTTTAATATGATGGTTTTGGTTCCTAAATATTTATAAACAGTGATCCTAAAATCAGCTTTACTTAATGGGGATCGTTCTGAAAGTCTCATTAGTTCAGTGGAATTAATCTCAGATGACAAAGAGGAAAAAAGTATGATTTTCTTTTTTTTCCAGAAGATGATATCTTTCAATTTCCACACAATGTATTAGCAGACTAGAGGAACAGTATTATATTTTTAATAGGAATTATACTTTAAAAGTCTTGTTATATAAAATCGGATATGTTGTCTTTGATCTCTTGTTTTTCATGTATGCCTTGATAAAGAAGTGAAAACAAGAAATGGAGAACTTTATGCGTCTCAAGAAAGTCCGACACATTGAAAAATAGGTGCTGCAGACAAGAACTATCATGTATATATATACGTATTCTTTGCATTAAAATGTATAACATTTAGGGTACGGCACTTTGAAGACTTTTTAAAATCTTGTGCAAAGGACAGGGAGACAGAATCGAAAATAATTATGAATCAAAGAAAAAGTAAAAAGCTTCAGAAAACAGATTTTGGAAAGGTAAAACTTGTAAAAAAAATACCTTGCAAAAATGGAAAGCAGGCATTTTCCCTGTCCTTCTGGAGACGAGGGAGAAGGCAGAGGGGAGAGAGAAAGAGAATGACTTTGTTTTACGGGACCTGTCTCTGGGCATACCCTGACAGAATAAAGCTGAAATTAATTTAGAAAAACTTAATATTAAAGAGAATTTTTCACCACCTGTAGAATTCCAATCTAATGCTTTGCGTTCATACATTATAGCTATTTTTCAAAGTGATAGAACTGCTATCTTGATACCAGATCTTTTATTTAAAAAGAAGTAAGAAAACAAAAAAATAGTAACTGTAAACTCACTGCTATTATGTGAAGCCTATTAAAGGTCCTATTTTAGTTTCATTCACCAAATATTTTGGATTCAAAATCATCTGGGAAGAAAACCTTTCCTCCTATCCATTATATGGGCAGTCTCTTCCCTCTCCACAGAGCTCGTGATAGGGTAGAGTATTTGTATTGAAATAGTACAGTGCTCAATTTCTCTTAAACTTTTTAGATAATTTGAAGAAATTTAGTTAAAATTCCCTTTGAAAGCAAGTATGGTAAAACAAAGCATGTAAAATACTATTTGAAGGTGAATATTTTTCAACAGAAAGTTGCAAAACCTAGAATATAAGCTATAATTTGAAAGGCCTTGCAGTACTAATCATAATATTTTCTATTTAGATAATATATTAATGAAAGCACAAGATAGTTCCAGTTGTGCTATAATCAGTATGGCAACGTCTTGTTTTTCAGTAATTTAATTTTCTTTTTCTTTTTAACCATAGGTAGATAAAGAAAACCTTCAGGACTTTCCTGGTAAACAATTGGATAGTTTCAATCACAGTAAACAAACATTTGGCATTCCTCTTTCCTTATGCCTCACAGCCCACAGCAGCCCAGTGGTCATACTGAACGCTATATAATGGCAGAAGGAGGTTGCAGGTACGCTGGCTGGCAAAGGCCAGGGGCTGACCAAACCCAACAGAAAGGACTGGAATGACAAGGGGGTGAGAGGCAGCCTTTATCTGCATCGGTGGGAGAGAAACACACAAGAACGATTAGCTGTTTTATCAGAAGATATTTTAAATGTCACTTAACACATCAGATAAAAACGTTAGCTTTCAAGTGTTTCATAAAATTGTAGAAGCATAGTGAAAACACTTAGCTGGTTCACAGTCATGTTAACTGTAAAAGGTCAATCTCTCTCTGTCCCTTTCTCTCAAAATGAGTAATGATTTGGTGTTTATATACTAGATGGATCTGTCTCTTTGAAAATAAGACCAAAGTTTAGCTATGTGAGAATTTTGCAACATTGCTTTAGTTCCTCGTTCTTAAAAGAGTAGAGTTCGGACATTGTGAATGAACAGTCTGTCATTGAAGTTGGGAGTCCAAAGGGAAGAGCTTAAAGGATTAACACAGAAAGAAATTTAATCTTAAAACCCTTCTTGACATCTTACATCAAGTCCCAAAAGAGAGAATGAAAGATACAGGCAAAGAAACCATGAAGGAGATGTGGACAACAGAACCACTTTACTTCATTGTTTTCTTTAACTAGACTGTCATTTTTTGATTTTTGTGCCAGGAAAGTGAATACTTTTTAGTATCTTACATGTCCATGAATTCTAGGAGCCAGCAGCCTCTAATTATATGTAGTATTTGGAAACTTACATGTGATCCATAACCAGGATTTTCCTATAAAGTGAAAAGGAAAATTGTGAAAAAT
Organism: Chroicocephalus ridibundus; assembly: GCF_963924245.1. Lineage (NCBI taxonomy): Eukaryota > Metazoa > Chordata > Aves > Charadriiformes > Laridae > Chroicocephalus > Chroicocephalus ridibundus. Next base: position 63,595,504 of record NC_086284.1, read on the forward strand.
TAGCTACAGTTTTTATTTGGTCTATCTGTTAGACACCTTTCATTTTTCCATAGCTTAAAGATGCTACAACTGTATTTCTCTAGTGTTAGTGTTTCTACATGAGAAAGGTAGGCATACATTGAATGGGTTACCTGTTACTTCCCATATTAACACCATATTTGGCATGAGGTTCTCCTAGTCATTCATATACTACTCATTCAATACTTTATGGTCTTTTGAAATTCCATCTTCTATGAAATCTTGCTTGTGATTTGCATTCAGATTTTACTTTTCACATTCTCTTTGCTTTCTGAATTATCCCAGTTTTTCCGGAGAGCCATTTTAGAAATCCTCCAGTCCTCTTTTAGGCTAAAAATGAGAAAGCAGAAAATTTCTATAATTGCATCTTGGAAAGATGAAAGTAAGATTCATACAAGTCTTCACACAAAAACTTAATTTAAGATAGAACAGATTTAACCTAATGTTTTTTGACATTTTTTATTCTTTTCCTTTCCCATGGTAACATCTATTTTAGACTGCGTTCCAGTCTAAACAGTCGAAGCATTATTGTGGGAATGAACAGTAATCTATCTATCTAGCTGTCTTTTTTTTAGGACAAAAATGGGATTTGGAAAGATTATTAATCATTATTATAAACACAAGTAATTAAGTTGGGCAACTTTCAAAGTTAGACAACATTCCATTTTTGCTATGATATGAAACTATGAAATATTTTTGTCACTCATCTGAATGAAATGAGTCTGTAGCCAGAATCTCATGTGATACTCGCAGTGTTGATTGCAGAAATAAATTTACATGCCTGAATTGCATTCCTTTCTTTTGCCCTTTCCTTCTTCCCCCTTCTTTTCTTCTTCCCCCTCCTTCTTTTCTTCTTCAGATACTCGCACAGAACATAGTATTTCTGGTTTGTGAAAAAGCTTTAGGAATGTTGAAATACTTTCCATCTCCCCCTAAACTGTATTTAATAGAACATTCTTATTTATTAAAAGAAGCAGTTGGGAGACATGGAAGACATAACCCAGTGCCTACTGAATTGTTCATTTACAAACTAATTAGCTTTGACATTGACTTTGAAACATTCAGGATTCACACTTGCCTTCTCAGAAGTTTTGGTGGTACCTGACATTGTAATATTACATCTCTTAGAAGTGGTGATTGTGGATTTTACTATTATATGTTAGCTGTGTGTGTTACCAATTAATTGCTAATTTTTTTCCTAAAGAAAATATCTACTATATGGGAATTCTGTAAAAGGTCACAGAATACCTTAAATTTATTTAAATTACTTTTTTTTTGTAGTATAATTTCAACATTATGTTAGACTGTGTTTACTTAGAGTACAACTGTACTGAGTAACAGTGAGTATAAACTATCAATGTTAAATCAGGACAGTGTGACACACTTCACATTTCACTTGGAACTCGCTCCTGAAAGAGCAAAAGGGGAGGAGACGGAGCAGGAAGAGTATATGAGTCGGTAGAAACAAGAAAGTGGGTTTCAGGGTGTAGCAAAGTCTTTACAAAATCTGTGACCCTAATTGCAACACCCCTCCAACCAGCTCTGAATTTTAAAAAATCAAAAAATATTACATCTTTCTATTCAATGCCTGTTGTTTAAACTCTCTATAAAGCATTTATACTAACAAGCAAGCATGTAAGCCCTTCCTTTCTAATGAGGGTACTAAAAAGATTTTATTTTCATAATACACAGCTGCTTCAAACTTAAGCAAAATTGGCCATGCTAATTTTGGCTCCTGGAAAACCTCTGTCTCTGCTTCTTGCACATTTTTGCATCATTTTTTGCTGAGAGAATCTAAAGGGCTGCACTGCAGCTCTTTATTCAGTATGCCTGGATGAAAAAAATCAGTTTACAGTTCAGGGCACAAAGGACAGTTTGTTTAGTTGAGATCATCAGTAGCTATCATTTCTAATCATAGAAGGATGGTATTACTTAATGTATAGATTTGTAATACATAGTATTGCCAGTTATAGACAAGCATGTTTATAACATTTCATTTAGTTTAAAATAATCAAGATTTATTCAATATGACTAATGTGGAAGACTACTATGCAGCTATAGACTGGTTTCTGCCTTTGAAACAAGAATTCTTATCCCCTTGAAATTTAATTACAAGGGCATTTTCATCTCTGTATCTAGTTGACTCATCTGTTCAGACTGCGTTATTTGTTCTTCCAAAAATATATAAATGTCCTCATTTTCCCTCTTTCTATAAGCTATCTTCCTATATATTCGCCTGACTGCTTTGCGCTAGATAATGAACTCACCATGCGATGTCAACATGCTTTTGAATTGTGCCATTGTTCACATGTGTTACACAGATCCCGTGTGTCGTTTTGTGCATTACTTACATTAACTTGCTGCCTGTCCATTAGATGTTTAGCTCAGAGCTGTAACTCAACCAAAGCCAAGTTTAGATACATCTTATACGAGCAAGATGAGAACAGACAAGGAAAAATGTGCCATTTCACTTTCAAAAAAGGTTTTTAACAGTGCAAATTAAGTTACCACAAGCAAAGGTCTTAGTTGTTGAGAAAAATGTATGTGCCAGTAGGTATTAACACCTGGCAAACATTCCTATGCATATGAAAAACAGATCAGGAAATTGACTGCAAATGGGAAAAAAACAGCAGCAGCATTTTGTATATTAGCCATGAAAATATTTTGTATTTTTTGTAAGTAATTTTATTGTCATGTTTTAAAATTTTTTTATACTTAAATTCATTTTGAGGGAAAACACATTCCTTTTCAAGATTGTTAATATATGTGGAGTACAAGAGTGTGATGTGGTATACAAGTGTATAATATAGACGAACTAATTTTAGAACATAATATGCATGTAAATTTCAGTTACCTCTTGAGAGACTGATTACTTCCATTCAATTGCTAGTCAGTGAAGAACAGTAGAAGCCACAGAAAGCCTCCAGCAGGAGACAGTGTCTGTGGAGAGGAGGTTTCTCTCCATGGGACAAAACCACGTCTTGCCTTCAGTATTCATCCTCATTCCTGCTCTCTTTATCAGAAAAAAGTCCTTGGATTGGCTTGGCTTGGAGGGCTGCTGCTCATTTTGTTCCCTTGCCTGTTCAACTTGGGTTCAGAAATGCTTCCTGAAAAAGCCATTTTGGGGATGCTGTGTCAGAGAAGGAGAAAAATCCCTTTTCGGGGCAATTGTTTTATCTGGTAATGAAGGGTCAACACCTAGCTTCCATACACAAACAAAATAACTACAATACTGATATTTCTACAGCATGTTTCATACAAGGGAGACTAACAAAAAAAAAAATATACTGCTCAGGGCTTTTATTTGGATTTGCTTTACATTTGTGTATGATGCTCAATGCTCTACCTACTTTGAGTTTCATGGAAGAGGACTCGAAGAGAAGTATAAAAATACCTTAAAAATTATGGATACCTTTTCAGTACATAAAAATGTCACAGCTTTAAAGTTCTTTACCTCTATTCTTCTAGGGCTAGAAGTGAGAACTCATTACTATTTGGAAAATGCTTTTTCTGCTATAGTCATATAGCTCCCTGTAGCTCAGAAAATCTGAAATGCTTTCTTGAATATACTGTATCCATATTTTTATAGGACTTCTGGAAAAAAAAAACACACCACCAAACAATAGTAAAATACTTTATATGCATGTATATAACTAAATAAAGTATGGGTTACAATGATCTGCTTCTCTGCAAAGTGTCATAAAACTCTAGCATTCTGATTTTGTTGTCTTTTACATCCATTTTGCATTCTTGTAACAGTACCTGAGTGTACACAAAGCAGTGTAGAAATAAGTACGCATGTCTGAACACGGGAATTTAGGATTTGATCCAGATTTTCTGGAAGTCAAGAAATGTTATTCTGGAAAAGATGAAGAGAAATATTTCATAACAAAATCACAGCTTGTAAAAAAAAAAATGTTCAAAATGATCTTCATATCAAAAGAAAAAAGAAAATTAAATGAGGGATGTAAAGGGAAGTAAAAGCAACTGAATCAAAATAAGAAAAAGAACTAGATAAAGCTAAATATTAGGTAAAATAAATTCAGGATGAGCTCTATTGTCCCAAGGAATAAAATCTCAGTGATAATTTATGAACACATCCACATCAAGTGTGCATGGTTGGGATATCTAAATTATCGATCACTTCTTCAATAGCAGTAAAATGAGTCCATGGTTTAATAGATATTTTCCATCACCAATTTTTATACAATGAAAAGTCACTTAAGTAATGGAACCATTTTTCATCATATATGTAACCTTTACGTTACTTTATTGTTCAGTGCTCTCTTGGGGAAATAGTCTTTGCAGTGTGTTAGGAGGGCTGGTGGCATGCAGTAGAGCAATACATATCTTGTGACTTACCAAAATTATATTAAATATCAGAACTCATATTACATGTTTCAGCTTTTGTCTATTCTACCACTTCACCTCCTGCCTTTTGTGGTTGCCTTGATATTTCTGAAGGTTTTGTATCGAAGATGTGGTTTCCTACTATTTGCTTCTTATTCTGTTTTTTATCCAGCTGGCCTTTGAAAGGTGGCCCTCCCACTGAACATGGAAACTGTACCATCTGGCTGAGAAAAGGCAAAGACTTTTGATCTCTAACAGAAGCCACTGAAGCTATAAAACCAATCAAAACCAAAGAACCAACAGAAAAAAAAGTAAAATTGCAGACTTAAGCATTAAATGTTAATCATACAGTGATAATGATAGTGATAATTGAGAAAAGGAAAGAAAGACAGAAAGTAATAAGGAGAATAAAAACAGCATTCAAATTCAATAACCCAGAATAATCCCTGGACAATAACAATAAAGATTGATTATGACATGGTTTTAAAAATCTTGTATTATAACTAAAATTTGTAAGTTGTTATGGTGTTGAGTCAGGAAAGTAGTAGAAGCAGGCATTCTTAATGCCATACTTCACAGAATTTCTGGGCTGATTTTATATATATGGCTTCATGTCTACAAGTACAGATATTTGATATATAATTTAGTGTGTGAATACATATACGTTGTTACATGTAAAGATATTCTGGTCAGATGAACTGTTAATACCAAACTTCTGCATATGTATTTTCCTTGCTTTCTCTTTGATTTGTATAAATTTGTGTTTTTTTTCATAATAATTTGACAAACACTCTTAACTGGATATTTTCACTTTTGTAATGCTTTACTTTAATTGATACCTTTTTCATCATTTGGTTATGCTACACCCTGATTGGATGAGTTGTTTTTTTAAGGTGAAGGGAGGAATGCCTAATTCATTAGCCAGAGCATTTTTTCAACTAGAGGATATACCTGTGTGGTTGTTTATAAGTCAAAAGTACATAAAGGTGATTCAGAGAATCAAATCTCCCACCCATTTACAATGTATGTGTCGATGTGTGGACAGCCTGCACACTAAGTGGCCATAATTTTTAGTGGAAAATGCTGCTTCTACTGTCACAAAGTCCTCTAGGAGTTTCATGGACCACATTAAAAAAGGACAAAAGCAGTATTACGTCAATAGGAACCAGTCTTAGATAATTATCTGCGAGTACTTGGGTATGCTGAACACTTCACTGTTTCTTTTCACAAATACCATTCATAGGCTTTACTTTGACTCTTGTGTTATCCATTAAACTTTATTAGACTCCGTAGGGTTATACTTTACCTGTGCAAATCTGCAAAATGCTTTTCCTACCCCATGACTCCTGTAAAGGAGGGACTATTTACAGAAGCTGCACATGGCAGTTCAGAGTTGTTGCATTTCACTGTTTGTCAAGTATTTATATTCTATTCATGCAAATACAGCGAATTGTGTGAGAGTTTTAAAGAAAAATTATGAAAGCCTGAGAAACATAAAAGTTTAAGTGAATCATCTGATGGTTGGTTGGTTTTTAAAGATGACTCTACATTTACACGAATTTTACACACATAGAATATAAACTACTGACTTAATGTATAAACATGATAAATCTTTCCACTTGAACATGTGTCTCTTACCATGGCTATATGGTTATCTAAAGTGGTGGTACCTTCTTCCTGAGATGGAGTAATCAGATCTGAACCAATTTAAACAAATTTGACCTTGAAAAATGTGAAGCTCATTTATCCTAGGGAGTGAATGAAACATATTTAGTTTAAGTTAGTTGACAGATGCGTATAGATTATTTTCAGAGACTGAAATCCCGTCTGTGTTGAAGTCAGTGTAAAATTCAGGGACTTCAGTGGAACCAGGATTTTGTCCAAAGTGGTGGAAGCAACTGAGCTGGTGACAGCTAGCTCTCTGATCTGCTTGTGTGGATTTGCAAGTGTGTTTGATTTCAGTCGCCCTTGTAGTGCTGTAACTAATCTTTCACCTACTCAGTTAACATTCCTTTGCTAAACAATGTCTGCAGCAATAATTATAAAGGAACCTCTTCTTTGACATGGAGGAGAATAGTGCTTAAAGTATACTCCAATAGCTAATTAGACACCCCTTTTTCACCAACAAGTATCTCCCCTTCCCTGTCTCAAAAGAATTAAAAAGCAATCCAGCACCACAGAAAATAACAGGGAGATATGATTCAGTTCATCTTGTCAAGCTACATCTTTTAATGATGGGCAGATTGTCCTGGGGTTTCTTTCATGTGTGATGTAACAGCAAAATATATTTTAGCAGTAATTTCTAACTGAGAACAAGATTCTGCTGTGTCTGACATCCAACCAGCCATGAAGGGAGCTAAATACAGTGGCTGCCCTGGAGAGAATCCAGCAGCCACCCCACATGAGAGCAGTATATAACAGATGGGACTAGGATGACTGATTTAATTAGAATATTTTAATAGAAGAATGGAGAAACATTGCACAGCTCTATCAGTTAGTGAAAAACTCCATTAAATTCCCCAAATTAATTGTTCCATAGGGAGAATATGTCAAATAAAGCATATCTCATGGTAATCTCTCTCTTTTTTTCGCTTTATCTCTCTCCACCTCTACCCCGTCTCTCTTTTTTTTTTTTTTTTCTTATCTGGGGAAATTCCAGGTAATCATCAAGGAAAATAATCTGTTACATTCCATTTTTAATACACTTAAAACTCTAACAGAGAAATAAGCTTTTGGATATACTCAAATATTTATCTAGATCTGTTAATTAAAATGCTGAATGGCTTATACCTCCAGTTCCAAAGATTTCCTATTGTAGAAATATCTTTCCTAATCATGAATTCAGAAAAAGAACCTCACATGCTAGTGAAAAATTATTTGTTATATTTGATATAAGATGTAACCTTTGTCCAAAACAAAATTGTTTGAGGTTTTGTGGAATATTTTTTTGGTTAATAGACAATAGGTTGTACCATGTATTTGAATTGCCTGTTAGGGTATGAATTAAATTAAAAAGATTTTTGTTTAAGCTTTCTTTTTAAGAAATGTTAAAAGAATTTAATGTGAAAACTTTTAAATTCTCACAGTAATATCTCATTATATTGTCACAGGACAGAGAATTCTGGTAAACTCTTTTTCCAGTTCTTAATAAAATCTGTATTAAATAATTTTAGCCATATAAAAATTTCATCCTTGGGTTTGAAAAAAAATTATACTTTAGGAAAGATAGCAAACCTATTGATGATAATGAAAGAATGACATAGCAAAAAGCTTAACAACACAGTGCTTAATGGCAATTCAATTGTTGGAATAACAGAATCTGTATCAATTAACCATGACAGAATCTCCTATTCAGTAACTGTTCAAGTGCTGAGAAGAAGAACAAGTAGTCTAGCTAACAGCACAAGAAGAGAATCTCAGCAATATTTTGTGGGACCTTCCTGTTAGATCAAATTTTAAAGGGCTGGAAACTTATTGAAAGAATATTTAAAGAAGACAAACAGAATACTTAGGAATAATCTTCATCACCATTAGAAGTGGGGACAGGGAGGTTTTACTTAAAGAAAGGGCTTTATTGTTGACAGTGATTCATCTACACGGATCAGATTTTTATCTTTCCTATTTCAAAATAAGAATACTACATTACCTGAGTGTGAAATTTAGCAAATCTGTATTTTTTAAAGAAAATAAGGATGACATGGGGTTTTTTTGCATATGCTACCCAGACATTTTCATTTTCACAATGATTTGACCGAAACAACCATCTTCAAGTCACTTTTATTTTTCCTGAAGGATTTTTATGAAAGAATTTCATTCCACAGTTTTGTAGCTTTTTAGTTATGTTATTCTTTCTTAGCCTCCAGGAATGGTCCATCACAAAAGCACATACTCCCCATTCAGAAGTAGCTCATAACTGATCTTGAATTTTTTGGTTTCTACAGAATATTTGGAAGGATATTTACTAAAAAAAGGGGAAGGAGCCACATTTCTTCCGATTATGTGGGCTCCTATGTTTTCCATTGTTGAATGATTCAATGTGACATATATTACTGTACTTTCTCTTTTCTGTAGTCACCAAAAGTTTCAGTAGCAGCTTAGATCAGAATCCCACAGAGATTAAAACTTGCACCTCCTCAACGTCATTCTGTCATTGTCACATGCAGAATGCAATTATGGTACATGGTATGCCTCAGTCAGAACAACAGTTCAGGTTAGAATTTACAACTTCTAATACATCACTAAGTCTAAGTGGTTCCTTAAATTGTCTAAGTTTTCTGAAGGAGTTACCTTTGCCTTAGTTATATATTAGTAACACTGTGTTCTTTCTTTTATTGTGCATACTGAAGCTCAACAGTGCTATCTCTGCTCTGGTTGCAATAAGGTTGCTTTTAAAATTTGCTATATCCACTGAATATGGGTCCTTTCATGCTTTGGGGTATATTGTTCTCCTTGGGAGAGATAATTTCCTCTTCATATACCTATTCCTTTAGGATTAATTTGTTGCTGCCTAGATGCTTGTGCATTTGGAAAGCAAACATCGCTCTAAGTTTAAGGAGAATAGGAGGAAACCAAAATGTTAAGTATAAGCTAAATGAGTTGATCTTCAGAAAATATGGAAGTAATTGTTATTAAGGTGAAGTAAAAAGGGCCTCTGAAGAACTGTCAAACATACATGGTGGGTGAGAAACGGTAACATGAAGGGTGATATTGATTAACTAATAAGTCAGCTTCTTGCTTTGAGTTAATTTTTGGTTAACCCTTCATCTTTTATTATCATGTATAAGAATATTTAAAACCTAAAAATACAGAATAATCAGTGAAAGATATGTGTATTTCATCACATATTTGAAATGAGGGCCATCATGTGATTAAGAAAATATCCATGAAGGCTTCTACAAACTTTGACTAGTTTGGTGGTCATGGTCTAGACAATGTTTATAGAGAAGAATTAGAGTCACAATTGTGATTACAGATTTTGGATGCTCTGAAAATGAAAATGAATAGTAAAGCTAAATTTTTTTCTACAATGTGTATATAATTTTACTAATTACTCTGTTACCAATGACAATGAGACAGTATCTCAGTTGGACTATATTATTTTTGAACATTTTTGTCTTCCTTTGTGTATTGAATTATATTTGCATTATATATTAAACAAAAGCAGAGATCATTGTTTTCTTTCAACTCCTAATAACAGATTGTCTTATCTGTGATTTTTCAGTTGTTGCGGTTGTTCTGATTAACTGAAACTAGGAAGAAATCTAAAATATATAATTAAGATTTTCCTCAAATCGTGCAAAAACACGTGGTATTTTTAAAGTAAAAGACAAGTTGTGTTTCATATATAGGACTATCTTTGCATTGAATATATAAGTGAACCTACACTAAATATTTCAAATATCTCTTATGATTACAAAAATTAGACACTGGTAAGCAGGAAGATATATTGGATGGAACCTTCAAGGCATTAGGTGCTGAAGTTTATTTGACATTAGCATAAGATCACAGCATCTTGCAGGTGGGAAGGGACCTTGGGAGGTTTCAGTCCAATCTTGCGCACAAACAAGATCACCTGTGAGATCAAACCAGCTGCTCAGGGCTTTTTCAAGATACATCATGAGAAACTCTGGGGATGGAGACTGCCCATCCTCTGTGGACAAATCTGTTCCACTGCCTGACTTTCCTCATAGTGACAAAACTTTTCCTCATATTGTCTGAACCTCTCTTGCTTCAGCTTATGTCCATTGTCTCTTGTACAGGCTTCCATGCCGCAATTCATGCTCCACTGTTCACCTTTTTCAGGGGTTATTAGGTGCCTCTGAAGCCATTTCTGCCTCATATTGGACAAGTCCCTCTCCCCCAGTCTCTTCTCATGGTACAATTGTTCTAGCCCTGACTGTCTTTGCTGATCATCTGCTGAACTTGATGCAGTTTATCAATGCCCTTCCTGTATTAGGGGGCTTCAACATGTTAAGATTTTAACAAGAGAGATAGTAGGAGGAGATAATCAATCTTTTGATACCCTGCCAATGAAATCCCAGATGCTCTTGGCCACCTTTGATGCTAGGACACACTTTTGGCTCATGTTCAACTCACCGGCAACCAAAGTCTCCAACTTCTTTTCTACATAGCTGCACCCCAGCCAGTGTATCCCCACCCTGTATGGCTGAAAAAGATTTTTTTCTTCCCAGGTGCAGGTCTTTGTTGATTTCCACAAGGTTCCTGTTGGTCTATTCTTTCTGCTTGCTTAGGTCCCAGTGGATGACAGCCCTGTCTTCAAGCATATCGACTGGTCCCATCAATTTGGTGTGATTCAGAAACTTGATTAGTGTACTCTGTTCGCCTCCTTCAGATCATTGATAAAGATGTTGTGTAGTGCTACAGGTGCTAATGTAGACCTCTATAGTATGCTACTTGTTAATAGCATAGGCCTCTATGTACAGTGTTATGGATTAACCATGATCATCTGACTCCATCCATCCAACCATTTTCCCTATATAGTTGTCCATGCATGCAGACAGCAACATCCCAACTTGGATACAAGAATATTGTGGGAGACAGTGTCAAAATCCTTGTCATCCATACTTTTTTCTTTTTTTTTCTTCTTTTTTTCCCTTTTTTTACACTGTAACTTTGTCTTGAGCTAGTCTCCTGATACGTTTATTTCATAGAATCATAGAATGTGTTGGATTGGAAGGGACCTCTAACGGTCATCTAGACCAACCCCTCTGCAGTAAGCAGGGAAGTCTTTAACTAGATCAGATTGCTCAGAGCCTCATCAAGCCTGGCCTTGAATGTCTCCAGGGATGGGGCTTCCACCACCTCTCTGGGCAACCTGTACCAGTGCCTCACCACCCTCATTGTAAAGAACTTCTTCCTAATGTCTAATCTAAACCTACCCTGCTCTAGTTTAAAACCATTGCCCCTCATCCTATCGCTACATGCCCTTGCAAAGAGTTTGTTTTCCTGAGTATCAAGACGCACTGTTCTCGTTTTCCTTAAGTACCCAGAAGCTTTCCTGTGCTAATTCACTCTTCAGAGCCGATTACCGCATTCACAGACAGTATTTTCTTGCTTATGAATAGCAGATCCAACTGTGTTTGACCTCTGGTTAAAGCAGTGTCAAGAAATTATCCTTGACAGTTACCTCTCAGATTGCTTACGTCCCTCCATGTTTCCCTTCCAATAGATGTCAGAAAGGTTAAACTCCCCCATGAGAAATAAGGCCTGTGATCCAAAGAGCCTTCTTCCTGTTGTTTAAAGAAGACCTCATCTGCTTCCTTATCCTGTTCGAGTGATCTGCAACAGACTCCCATCATGATGCCACTCTTACTGGCCTCTTTGATTGTATTCTATAAGCTCTCAACCAGTTTGTCATCTGTCCTATAGAAGAGCACCAAACATATTATCTGCTTCTTCACATAGAGAGCAACCCATCCTTATCTTCCCTGCCTGCTTTTCCTGAAAAACTTGCATCTGTCCATAGGAGCACTCCAGTTGTATGAGCTGTCCCCTCAACTTCTCAGTTATTCCTATGACGTCACAGATCTGACACTGCACCTTGATCTTTGCTTCCTTCGGCTTGGGACCCAGGTTGCATGGATGTGAGCACATACATTTGGCATGTCCCTTGCCTTGCATTCCTGTTTATTGGTCCTGTGATCTACCTTGTTGCCCTCACCCTACACCTTTCCTTTCACTTCTGACTACTTTTTCCTTACTTAATTGTGGGACATAATACCCTTCCTCTGTTGTTTCCAGTTTAAAGGTCTCCTCACCAGGCTGTCCAGTCTGCTAGCAAAGATGCTCTTGCCTCATTTGGTCAGGTAGATCCTGCCTCTCCCCAACAATTTGCAGTCTTCAAGGAAGTTCTTGTGGTCATAAAAGCCAGACATCTTTGTAACTGCCTACCAGTAGCAGAATAGATTTTAACCTGAGGATTGCTCTGCTCTTCCTCAAGCCTTTGCCTTAACCACAAAGACAGGAGAAGATCATCTTGCCCCTTACCACAGGTCATCATTATCTGGTTATTACTGTCGGCTTTGGTTCTATGACCATAATAAGAGTAGGCCATCCACATGGAGAATAGTTTGAGCTTGGTAATATTCCCGTTCAAGCAGATATGTAATTTAATGAAATATATACCTAGGAATGTCAATGTTCGACCAATCTCCAAAACTGGAAATGAGTTCTGGAAAGCTAAGACTTTGAGTACAGTTTGTAATTCAAGAATAACAATGACAAAGTTAAAGACACCATTTTATAGTCAATTTAAGAGGCACCTTGCATAGATCATATACATACATTCTACGAAAAGATGGTAGGTTATAAGAGGCTTATGCTTTCTAAGTTAAACATAACCAAAAAAGGGGGAAAAACCTTTTTTGTTTTTTTTTTTTGTTTGTTTGTTTGTTTTTTTTACAATACTTCTACAGGAGTAGCAGTAAAGTTTTTTATCAAAATTTCATTTCAGAAAATGGGAGGGGGTCTTTGAATTCTTTTAATCTTTCTTTATTTTGATTTGAAAGTATCCAAATCCTTTTTTTCTTTTTTTTTTAATTCCATTACATTTCTCTGAAAATTTCTCATGTCATAATTTTCAACCTCAATGAGGGAGTTTGCTTCCTCCTTTTTTTTAAGGACAGAATTAAAGTCACTATTACTGTATTAGCAAGGAGAATTTAAAGAACTATGTTATCACAAACAAAAACAAATTTTAAAAAAATCAAGAAATGAGATTTTGGACCTCTATGATCATAATGAAATCAAAGTTAATGTATTCCTCTATAATTTTTGAATATACCTATATTTTCCTATGCATACACACAGTCATTTTGTTTGTCAGTATTGGCACTTGAATGGGAGATTTGGATATCATTTAAGTAATGCATGTAATTGTAGGAATACATGTAGTTTCTGTTACACCAGTGTCTTAACTATACTTCTTTAAAAGAAGGCAGTCTACAGCTGGAATTCTTGCCATTAGAGAGAGAATTTGAATTTCTCTTTAGCTGGATTGTTATCTGTTCTAACACCAAAATAAAGCCCTACCTCAAGAGAAGATAAATGAGTAGGTGCTCTGTAATCCAGGATCACAACTACTTTCCAAGTTACTCCTAAATAGTTTTATGCTTGGTTGTAGGGTTCTTTGATTCAAGTCAGCTTTCATGAAGTGGAAGTCTCATGTTTCTCGTTCAAAAGTAAGCTTTTAGCCAAAGCAGCTTTGAAAGCATGAGTTGATTTCAAGTGAGTACTAGAGCTGAAAAAAACCCACCAACCTGCAGCTGTATTTTACTTCTGCAAAAGGAGGCTTTGGAAATATAGAGTTAACCGGAAAAAATCAGTACATCCATTTTTTTTTTCAAGAAAAGTATCTGAAATAACTGTTTCAGCAAACTTTCCTAAAATCCATACAACTGTCCTATTCTTAGAGATGTGATAATGGAGGATTTGAAGTTGCAGGGAGAAGTGCAAATCGTTACTTGACAGGCCTGTCCTAAAAGTTATGCAGTGGCTGTGCTATATGATTGCCTCTCTGCCTCTGAAAGCACAATTGTTTTTCTTGGGAGTGAGGTGAGTACAGCCACCATAATGAGAGCTGTGGGCTGAGCTGCACATGGTAAGTTAAGTCATTGGCTATTTTTTCCTATTTTGCTGCTGCTTTTTTGGTCACCAAAACATGGTCTGCAGAATTTAATGTTAGACCAACCTTTTCTTTTCCTTCTTTTCCACTAGTGTAGCTTAGCTGAAACTGAAGTCAGGCATGATTAGCACTGACTTAAGATTTTCTGTGCAATATGCAGAGTTGCAGTTTCACCATGTTTATAAATCTTCATAAACGAAACAAAACTATGACCCTGATAAAGCAGAAGCTATCAAAATATTGAAGCTGGTGAAGGGCCTTGAAGCTGGTGAAGGGCCTAGAGAATAAACCTTACGAGGAGCGATAGAAGGAGCTGGGACTGTTTAGTTTGAGGAAGAGGAGGCTGAGGGGAGACCTCATCACTCTCTACAACTACTTGAAGGGACATTGTAGAGAGGTTGGTGCTGGTCTCTTCTCACAGGTAATTAGTGATAGAACAAGAGGGAATGGCTTCAAGCTGCAGCAGGGTAGGTTTAGGCTGGACATTAGGAAAAAATTCTTCACAGAAAGAGTGGTTAGACACTGGAATAGGCTGCCCAGGGAGGTGGTGGAGTCACCATCCCTGGATGTGTTTAAGACTTGTTTAGATGTGGTGTTAAGGGCTATGGTGTAAGGGCGAACTTTGTAGAGTAGAGTTAATGGTTGGACTCAATGATCCCAAGGGTCTTTTCCAACATAAATGATTCTATGATTCTATGAAAATTGTGTAAAATTTGCTTCTAGGAAGTGTTAGGGTAGTATCATAAAGCTCAGAACAATTTTCTCTGGCTATACTATTAATGAAGATAAAATTTGCTAAGGGGAAAAAACTCTTAAGGAAAAGCTTGATTAACAAATTTCACATAATCCTATCCAACATGTAAATGGTAAGGTCTCCTGTGAAACAGCCTATTTAGGTTGATAAAAGTTTCAAATAAGATATAAATTCAGCTATCTGTGTATGTAAAACTATCTTATTGTAAGATGATCTAATATATGGCCAAGGAGAAGGGAACAGTTGTTAATCTTGCAGGTAACTCTTCTAACACCTGATTTTACGTTATTCTCCATCCCATGCCATACTCAATTTCCCATGAAGACAGATGACAGAGATAAGGTTTAAGTGTTCATTAAACTTAAACCCAGGGAATTTATTATTCACCATATTTATAATTTAAAATTTTTGTAACAAGTGTGACAAATCATGCAGATCTACCTAAGTATGCTGTGTTGAGTAGCGATGAAGATAATTAAATGAAACCATCAACAAAGAGCCTTAAATGGCTGACTCAAATTTTCATTGGCCCCTTACTACTCTACAAAATTTTTTGAGGAAACCAGATGACAATCTTATTTCTAATATTTGCCAATTGAATGGCTCATAACTTTGTTCTGGCTTCTATGCAATACAGAAAAATAAATCAGTGAAGATACGTTCCTTAGGTATGAAAATCACTGAATACCATATTGGCAAATGCTTTCTTCTGTTCTTTCTTTGAGATTGGTTGTTCATTTAAACACACCATTTCTTCATTTTCAGTAAAACTCACTGGCAGTAAATTCACTGGCAGGATATGCCCAAGTGTGTTTAGTCTAAGGTACTGGAAGACTTTCAAGCCCACAGTATTCTGTAAAAGTCTTTCCTTGTCTTCTATTAATCAAAAGACAAATAACTTTGTCAGCAATATGTGGCAACAGGAAATGTACAAGTTAAACAATACCTCTCTTAATATCTATCTTTATTGCCTTACTAATAGACCCTTTTAATTCACTACACAGATCTTCTAAGACTGATCAAATAGTGTATGTCTCTGCACATCTAATCAAAAGAAAAATATAACACTTCCTCTTTTTTCTTCAGCTGTATCACACAAATTCTATTCCATTTGTGTCCTACACATTGCATTGAATAATAGCTCGTAATTCAAATTATGAACAGTTTAATGCTGGGCCCCTATATCCGTATCTCCTCTAAATATATGACAAATGTTTACCTCTTCGCAACACGGTCAAAAAGGAAAATCTGTACAGTGACCTAATTTCCAGTTTAAACTTTTCAAGGGTCATAGTGTCTAGTGTAGTCATGACTGTAGAAGTCTAGAGAATAAAAGGTTTATTGTGTCTGTGTAGACTGTGAGGTACTTGCATACTTATAAGCAGGGAATGCTGAATTATTATAATTAATTAATTTATCTGGTGATTTAGAATTTAGCCTTTGTTCTCATTTTGAATTATGCATGAGCCAGTGACAATTTTGAAAAAAATTGTTTATTTGTACTTTTTCTAATTTTAACCTACCATTAGTTCAGTCATTGTTAGCTACATTTACCTATCGCTGCTTATAAAGTGGGAAAATAGCTCTTTCACAATCTATTTTACTCTTATTTTTCTTAGTTTAGGAGGATTTTTTTGAAAGAGTGATTTTACGTTGTCAGTCCTGTTCAATGAGAATGGGATTATTAACTGACAGTGACAATCTTGCCACCATAAAATACAGGGCTTTTAAAATCCCTAGCAAGAAGCAGCTTCCTTCATTATTTTAAATCACAGAAGTGACTTTGTACAATTAATGCATAAGATATTGCCTTTGGTGCATAAAATGAAACATTCCTGACCACCCTGTGGCTTGTACTATTTCTCTTTATTGCTCTGTGATATCCTGTATTGCTGGCTTCTGAAGCATTTTTTCTTGCTCCACAGAGTTAATAACATCCAGCAAGAACAGTCACAAAGTGGACTGTATTTAAAAATTAGAGATATTTCAGTGCTGGTTTTAAGAACTATTTTTAATTAGAATACTTCAGTATTCCATCACAATTCAATACAAAAAAAAAAATATCAGTGCATGAAAACTATGGATTCATGGTTTTATGGAGGTTTTGCTTTGTTTTATTTTTTAATTTTGCATGTCAGCTAACAGCCGTACTCAGCTACTCAGCAACATGCCTAAGTCTGGGTTTAAAACTAAATATTTGGTAAATCTCACTCAAGTCAACCCCAAATTTGCTGTGCTTTCTCACTAATTGTACTTTAGACCTCAAAGCAAGTATGTCAGTTCGACAAGTGCTGTATGACATTATGAGCTGCTAAAATTACTATAAAACACTTCATTTAAAAATAAGTGTTTTCATAATGAATAAAATTACATCCCTGAGCTTTCTCATTTGAATGTTCAGGTAAGTGATGTGAATAGTGAAATGACAATGTTTGGCACTGTTACAGATTACTAAAGGTGGTTCAATAAAATGAGAAGTGTTTCAGAGTACTAAGGGACCAGGCAAAAATTCTGGATGAAATTTAAAGCTGATAAAATCTACATAAGGGAACACACTGGTGAGAAAGGGAATCTTAATGTCACTGTGAATACAAGAAGCAATATAGCATATTAGAATTTACCAGAGGAGCAGTAAGAAACAAAGCAGTAAGTTCATTATGCCAATGAATAAATCCACAATAACCTATATTCTGAATACTGCAAAAAGTTTGGTCCCTTCATCTCTAATATTTTACTTTGGAACTAGAAAATATGTGGAGAAGAGCAGCCTCAGTGATCCAGGGTGTGTAATGCCTTTCATACAATGGGAAATTTAATAGAGTAGAGTAGAATGACTAAGTTTGGAAATTTGGAAAACATCAACACAGTTATCTCTGGTTTTTTATTCTTAAGTATCTGCTAGTTCCTCTTAAGAGTATAGGTGTAAAGTGTTAAATAAGAGGTACAAAATCTGATTCTGGCCCAGTGTCTGGGCAGTGACTGTCCTGTATTCAGACGGTGTGTTTCTCTTGGGGTAAGTGAGGTGGAACATTTCAAAAAGAAACGGAGGATGTGAGCTATTGAAACAGCCCAAGACCATCCAGAACTTGAGTGTTGTCCCCGTTCATCCTCTGTTTATCTATAAATAGCAGTCCATCCATAGCTGTACAGATGTATTCCTAGAGGCAGGATTGTGGTCTAGGTGAAATTTTGTACTGAAGCACTTTGGCTGTTTTTACATTCTTGTGCCAACTGGTGACACACGAAGGGAGTTTAGATGAGATGCAAACTTGTATACAGAGTAAACCAAAGTTGCACAACTTTTAAGATTACCTGCTAGAGGACAGTTTTAGTAGTGTATAGAATGTTTTTCATAAGAGGGTATGCAGAGAGAGTAGCTTATTTTTCCTATCAGAGATATTTTCAGACTCCATCATTTGTGAGGGAAAGTCCTTTTGCATTATTGTATTGCTTTGGAAAACAGACTGAAGGGACAAGTGAGAGGTCTACCAGGTTTGAGATCAGCAGCACTGGTTAGGATGCACTTCTGGTGATTTTGAAGGCTTTAGCTTGTGTCAGGAGTGGACAAAGATGATGGACTGAGAATCAAAGCATCCCTTTCCTGTTCTCATAGTTCATTCAGCTGGAGCTCTTGGCTGGATTGCAGCTGGCAAAAGACCCAACATTCAGCTCATCCTCTAATCTTGCTTTGATAGTCAGACTGGTCAAAGCCACCTTTTTTGACATTTAAGGCCAATAATAGAGCCCGTAGGAAATTGGCATCCCCCAATTAGTGTGTGGGATAGACATTGTTTAGCAGCAAAACCAGAGAAATACATGTGACCGTAAGCAAATAAAGGTGTTAAAATCTCTTTCAGAGGATTCTCCTACCAGTGTCTGAGTCAATCCTTAAAGCTTGCTGTAATTTAGAGCAGGCTTCTAAGTGCTGTAATACTATGCAGAGAAACATCCACGAACAGAGCTGCAGGATAAACAGGAAATTCAAAAGTGAATTGAAAGATGTATTACACTTTATATGCTTTTTTAAATGAAATGATCTAGTAATGTGGTGGGTTTTTTTCTTTGCTTATGAACCAGTTTCTCCTGTCCATTTTTAGTTTGTTTCTGAATTAATTTTTAATATATTCGTTGTATTTTAATAGACTTTTCACTAAGAAAAGGCGAGGAACAGACATGGCTTCCAGCAATTACAAAAGCTTAATTAGACATGGTGTTGATAAGAAAGTGGACAACAGTACTATGTGGATTTATGTTTTACTTGATATTGTACTCTAGAGGCAGCATATTCTGAAAGTCTGTAAGATTTGGAAGAAAGCAATGTGCAAGAGTTCCACTGAAAGAAGGATAATGTGCATTGGTATTATTTTCTATATTTTTAATCTGGATTCCTAATTCTTTTTAAATTCCAGAGAGTCTGTGAGTTTACTGCGTGGAAAAGTCAATGCAGAATGTTGCAAATGTCAGTTTTTGGGTTTTGATGGATGTGAATGATTTTTGCCTGTTTGTCTTTGGTGTGTTAAGGAGGAGTGATAAAGTTGTAATAAAAGTGAAGCTGCAGTGAATATTTTAAATTAAGAACAGATTGAGGACAACGATTGCTTTGTGGTGAAAAAAGTGACTTTTTTTTTTTCCTGTTTATCATGAAAAATTATTCTATATGCATGGCTGAGTCGAGACCTGCTGGTCAAACTGAAGGGCAAGAAGGAAATGCACAGGAAGTGGAAGCAGGGACAGGTATCCTGGGAAGAGTATAAGGACATTGCCTGGTTGTGTAGGGATGGGGTCAGGAACACTGAGGCACAGCTTGAGATGAACTTGGCAAAGGACACAAAGAATAATAAGAAGGGGTCCTACAGGTATGTCAGCCAGAAAAGGAAGGTCAAAGAAAGCATACCCCCCATGATGAGCAAGACTGGTAATAACAGACAAGGAGAAGGCTGAGATACTCAACAACTCAGTCTTTACTGTCAGCCTCTCTTCCCACACCTCTCGAGTGGATAGACTGCAAGGCAGGGACTGGGGGAGCAAAGTCCTTCCCACTGTAGGAGAAAATCAGGTCTGTGACTGCGTGAACCTGAACATACAGAAATCTATGAGACCTGACGAGATGCATCCCAGAGTCTTGAGGGAATTGGCTGATGTAGTTGCCAAGCCACCCTCCATGACATTTAAACAGTCATGGCAGTCAGGTGAAGTCCCTGGTGACTGGAAATGGGAAACCTTGCACCCATTTTTAAAAGGGTAGAAAGAAGCACTCTGGGAACTACCAACCTGTCAGCCTCACTTCTGTGCCTGGGAAGATCATGGAACAGATCCTCCTAGAAGCTATGCTAAGGCAGGTAGTTCTAGCTAAGGCTAGAACAGGGAGGTGATTCAAGACAGCTAGCATGGCTTCACCAAGGGCCAGTCCTGCCTGACCAACCTAGTGGCCTTCTGTGATGGAGTGACTACATCAGTGGACAAGGGAAGAGCTACAGATGTCATCTATCTGGACTTCTGTAAGACCTTTGACACAATCCCCCATAGCATCCTTCTCTCTAAATTGGAGAGATATGAATTTGATGGATGGGCTGTTCAGTAGATGAGAAATTGGTTGGATAGTTGCATTGAGAGGGTAGTGGTCAATGGCTCAATATCCAGATGGAGATTAGTAACAATTGGTGTCCCTCAGGGGTCTGTACTGGGACCAGTACTGTTTAATATATTCATCAACGACATAGTGGGATTGAGTGCAACCTAAGAAACTTTGCAGATGACACTAAGCTAAGTGGTGTGGTTGACATGCCTGAGGGATGGGATGCCATCCAGAGGGACCTGGACAAGGTCAAGAAGTGGGCCCATGTGAACCTCATGAAGTTCAACAAGGCCAAGTATAAGGTCCTGCACCTAGGTCAGATGAACGGATGGACAGCAGCCCTCTGGAGAAGGATTTGGGAATACTGGTGGATGAAAAGCTGGACCTGAGCGGACAACAAGTGTGCTTACAGCCCAGAAAGCAAACTCTATCCTGGGCTGCATCAAAAGAAGCATGGTCAGCAGGTAGAGGGAGCTGATTCTATCCCTCTACTCCACGCTGGTGAGACACCACCTGTAATTCTGTGTCCAGCTCTGGAGCTCTCAGCACAGGAAACACATGGGTCTTTTGGAGCAGGTCCAGAGGAGGGCAACAAAAATGGTCAAAGGGATGGAACACCTCTCCTATGAAGAAAGGCTGAGAGAATTTTGGTTATTCAGCCTCGAGAAGAGAAGGCTCCTGCGAGACATTGTGGCCTTTCAGTACTTAAAGGGGACTTATAAGAAAGATGGGAACAAACTTTTCAGCAGGGCCTTTTATGATAGGACAAAGGATAATGGTTTTAAACTAAAAGAGGGTAGATTCAGAATAGATATAAGGAAGAATTTTTTTTTTCCAGTGAGGGTGGTGAAACACTGGAACAGGTTGCCCAGAGAGGTGGTAGATGCCCCATCCCTGGAATCATTCAAGGTCACGTTGGACAGGGGTCTGAGCAACCCGATCTAGTTGAAGATGTCCCTGCTCATTGCAGAGGGATGTGGACTAGGTGACCTTTAAAGGACCCTTCCAACCCAAACTATTCCATGACTCTATGATCACTTGTCTTGAAATATGCTGTAACATTCTTAGCAACTGTTTATTTTGCAGCAACATTTGTTACCTTTCCAGTGTTCCAAATATGACATTTATTTTCCCATTTTTGAATTTTGAGGTTTTCTACATGGAGCTTTTTTCTGTGTTGAGAGCTCCATTGCCTAAATTTCTATCATTACTTGTATAATTTCACAAATTAAGCAAATTAATAAAATAGCATTGCATATTTTCTAGTGCTATGCATTGTTGTCACTGTCATCATATGTATTGTTAACTTTGTAGAGTAACAGAATCATCTAAATATTTCAGAAGTCAAAATCTTATGGATTCTCAATTTCCTCTCTAAAAGGAGAAGAATGAAAGCAATCAGGAAACTTAATATGTGGAAGTACACGCTACCCATTGGAAAAACAGTTCCCAGACCATCTAAACAGAAGTCCCACTGGGATTTAGATAACACACTCCTCTCTATAGTTAAATAGTTTAATGGATTTGGCAGCTTAACAAAATCCATTTATTTCTGAATCTAACAGCCATGATTTTGATGGTTTTTTTTTAACTCCACGATGTAGCTCACACTCTCCTCACATAGAGGGCAGCTTATACCTCTCTATAATAGGTACGTATGCCATTTGAATCAACCTTTCCCCAGACAGACAAAACTGACTAATGTCCAAAATATTATAATAACATTTGTATCTGTAGTTGAGGAGGGCCAGCACATATTAATTTGTCATTTGGTGCATATTTATCAACCAGATTGCACGCTGTTGCCATACTTAGGCTGTTAAAAGCCTTTATTAAAACTAGTGATGCTGAAATCAAATGGCCTTCATTATTTTTGTTCTAAGTGTATACATATTTTTATAAAGAATTATTACATATACTATAGCGTGTTTCTGAAAGACAGCAGATTTTGAAAGGCTAATAAATCCAGCACAGTGTAAGCAAGGAATTATTTTCCTTTCCTTTGTTGCATTACAGCCCTAGCATATCCTTAATGAAACTGTATCACTGGTTGAACTGGTACAGTAGCAGCTGGTTGTTACCATGACAATCATAATTTTTAAATATTTTTTCTCCTATAACCTTTCTGATACTGCATCAATTGAAGAAAATGTATTCAATGTCAGGCAGGCTTATAGTTTAATAAATATTTTCATATTTCTTTGCTATGGACTCCATCTAGAAAAAAAGAGGAAACATGCATGTTGGATTATCTTCATCTTTGTGACAATTCTTACTTGATAAGAATGAGTCTGTACCAATTCATAGAATAAATGTTTGTGCCTATGCGGAAAAAATGTAATATAAATATTAAAGGACCTACTATGCTGTAGCTAGATGAAAGATGTCCTTACTGCATTTTATCACACTTACTTTTACTTACCATTAAGGTATCTCCTCTTGAAGTATGGTTAGTGAATGCATAAATATTTTAAAAACCAAAAATGTTATATATATATACAGATTATTATAATGAATTTCTATTTCACAGCACACCGTATTCCTTCATTGTACCTCTCCCAAAGTAGTTCCAATCTAAACCACAGATTCTGTAAATATTAAAAAAAAAAGTTTATTTACAAATTGGAGGAACTCTGTTTTCTCATTTCCTGTTGCTCCTTATTCACACGAGTGTTAAAGTATTGACAGGAAGATACTTTAGAGCAGGAAAAGTGAAGGTATCGGTGTTCTTCTAACCCCAAAGGTTTTCATTGACATTTCTAGTGGAACAGCTTGTGGTGTTTGTCTATTTAAATTAACTGTATGTATTGAATACAAATCCCCTGATCTGTAGTGGTCAGTGAATCACAGACTACCACATTCTTATGCATGCTTCTGCTCATTACGTATACAGTCAGTTTTTCAGGTGCAATTCTATAGTGTATATATTTTTATCCCTGAAATACATAAAATCGCTATAATTTTTAATTATGATTTTCCTTTAAAAAAATCTTGGGACGAGTGCATTTGCAGAATAACCTAGACTTATATGCATAGACTTCTTGTTCAGCATGCTCTAATAAGAGCTTGAAGAAATTAAATAAATATTTGTCTCACCTAATTTTGACTGATAAGGCATATAGTCTTATGCAGATTATCCCTATCATAAATAGAGACAGTCAGGTGACTCCAAAGGTTGATTCTCCCATCAGAGCAAATATTATGACAATCTAGTGGTATAATTTTTGTGCATGGATACGTTAATTTGCCTATGATTTGAAATTACTAAGTACATATTTTATGTGGTCAGATTATAACATCTGAAAACCTCCCAAGTTGTGCTGTAGCAAGTGCTTTGAAAGTGAGCAGCAGATACTGCATGACGAGTCACCTAAATCAAGGGATTATTGTTTGGAAGACTAACATAAAGTATCA
Organism: Chroicocephalus ridibundus; assembly: GCF_963924245.1. Taxonomy (NCBI): domain Eukaryota; kingdom Metazoa; phylum Chordata; class Aves; order Charadriiformes; family Laridae; genus Chroicocephalus; species Chroicocephalus ridibundus. The sequence goes on from NC_086284.1 coordinate 63,619,258, forward strand.
CAGCATTTGCAGGTTTGGAGTAGTTTTCATAAACCTTTTTTTCACAAATGTTACCAAAAAGCACTGCTAAAAATGAGTAATAACTTTTAATCAAATAACAGGTTTGATTCTGTTTTGTTTGTTCACTATTAGAAAGGGTATGCTTTCTCGTATAGGTTCTCAACACTCCCCCCAATAAATTATATTCAGGAAGTTTATCATCTCATTTCTGCTGCTCAGGTCTCTCTGCAATGCATATCATCCTCCCCAATATCCATACTGAAAGGCAAAAATCATGAACACTGATTCAGTGAGGGGTAGGTCTGAATATGGATAGCTCCCACGATAAACTTTTTTTCTAAGTGAAGAAGTTCCATCTCTAGATTATTCTAAAGGATCAGGATTCTTCTTAAGCCCTCACATAGACTCAAATAAGGAGAAGGAGATTTTGAAAATTGTTATGAATTCCATTTAGTTCTTAATGGAAAAAGTAGAGGCATGCGTACACTTAGTTGCCTTTTTGTATATGCTGACTTCAGTGGCGCAACTCATGCTTGCTAAGACATATTTAAGATCTTCCTCTAATCTCTGTCTGGTAGACCACCAGCAAAAGAGAGAATTGCAGTGTATGTAGAATCACAGAACAGAATAAAGTAGGACTGAAAGGATCTCTGAGGTCATCTAATCCAACCTGTTGCTCAAAGCAGTTAGGCCACATAGCTCAGGGCCTTATGCAGTCAAATTCTGAGTACCTCCAAGGGTGGAAATGCCACAGCCTCTCTCGGCAATATTTTCCAGTATTTTACCATCCTACGTTAAAAAGACACATAGATAGATACATAGATAGATAGATAATGCATCTATGGCCTATGTCTCCATAATTTCTTTTATATGCATGGCAGAAATAATTTGTCAAAAATCAGGCAGTCATTTTGGGATGACGATAGTCTGAGTATTCAAACACTTCTTGAGAAACTGACAGGTTAGATTACTCTTTTGCCTGCCTGCAGGTGTTTTGGATGTGGCTCTGAGTAACATATATTGTGACTGCCATCTGGCATCCAACATAAAATGTCCCCTGTAGCTAGAAACTTTTTGATTTAGACTGATGTGTATTTTTTATTTCAGTATGGACCAAGTATTCCTCGTGGAAAGAGTTAGGTAGTGCCCCACACACTGCAGAATTGTAAAGATTTCATTCTTGTCTGATCTGGGATACATGTATCAAAGATATCAAGCAGAATCAAAAATACCCAATGAACATCTGGTTAAAGAAAAAAAAAAAGGACTCCTTAAACACAAAATAACACCTTATATAATATGAAAACTATATTTTGTATTTGAATAAAGATAAATTAATCATGGGATTCAAGATTAAAATGACAGTTATCATGTTCATGACAAGACAAAATAAATGGAGGAGTCTCCCAACCAGTAATACATATAGTTGGTGTTCATGTAAGTGCAAATTTTATACAACTGAGGAAGTTACCAGAAAAAATAAATGAAAAACAGAGTGAATGCAGCTCAGGAGGAGAGTATCCAATATGATACAATTTTACATTAAAGACAAAAATTTTACTAAGTTTTCATATGGGCACAGTGCAAAAAGTAAAGGCAGCAATTAGATATCAAAACCCCCATTTTTTCCATCTTGCCTTACACAGAAAACGAATATTTACTAAATAATCCTTTTTTGTCTATGTACCATTGACAATTTCATTATTTGCATGCTGCTGAAATGAAGAGAGGAATGCCATGAATTTCAGCAAGGGTAAGTGCAAAGTCTTGTACTTAGGGGAAATGACCTCATGCACCAGTACGTGTTGGGGGCCACTGGGCTGGAAAGAAGCTCCGCAGAGAAGAAACAGGAGGTCCTGGTGGACAACAAGCTGAACATGAACCAACAGTGTGCCCTTGCTGCAAAGAAGTCTGCATTGGGCAGAGCATTGCCAGAGGGTCAAGGGAGGTGAACCTTCCCATCTGCTCAACACTGGTGAGACACATCTGGAGTGCTGGCTGTAGTTCTGGGCTACCCAGTACAACAGAGGTATGCACTTACCAAAGCAAGTTCAGTGAAGGGCCGTGAAGATGATAAAGGGACTAGAGCACGTTTTCTGTAGAAAAAAAATAAAATAATTTTTTTTATGTTTAAATTCTTCTTTCGTATTTTTGTGTTTGAGTTGGGCTTGGCAAAATTTTATGGTAGCAAATCTATCAGTTCACCAACTTTAAAAAACCTTCTGATTTCATCTTTAGTATATAAAGATGATAGATAACATCTATTACAGATTTTTTTTTTTTAATGAGCCATTTTATATAATCATTCTCATAAGTATGACACAAAATCAGTTTTGGATATCAGCGTTGGTGATAAGTTGAGTGTTGGGGGGATGAGTTGAGGAATGGATGGGAAGCTGTATGGACTACCGAGACTACTATGGAATACCAGAATACTGCTAAGGTAATAATACATGAAGAAATAATAGTTACATGACTTTACATTGGATAGGTTGACATAAATTAGTAAACAATGGAAAAACTTATACAAGCTTCATACTTATGAAACTCACTATTTCATTAGCAGAGCTCTTGCAAAATTCACTAAATAACAGTTGTTAGTGGTGAATCGTTGCAAAGGAATCTGTTAAGACTAGTACCAGATTTAATGTTGTCCAGTCATTTCACTGACAGTTAGGAAATAAGTGTATAAAATCAAGGGGAAAATTATGTTCAGTTGTTGGGAAAATATTATAATGATCCACAAAACTCTCTGAATCTTTGATGGCAACATAGTGTCACCAAAGCTGACAGAGTTACCTCTTTAAAGCAGATAATGGTGCTAAGAGTTAGTGAATTTGGAAAGAAAAGAGATGGTTTGTGTTGTATGTGGGGAAGAGAATTCCCACATAGTCTCTCCTTTATGCACAAGAGATTGAACAACTATAACATATCTGCATAACTTGTAATAATAACAAATTCCTTCTTTCCATATACAGATGGCAAGGATTAATGATAATAATAATAATAAAAATAAATCATTACCACAGAATAATTATATTGTTTGAAAATCATAATGATGAACAAATAGGGAAGAATTTGCCTTTTCTGTGTGATTCAGGAGAGGAAACCCTAATGAAGTCAGGAAAAGATTTTAATATTTAACTGTGATCTCAAAAGAAATCTTTTTAATGTTTATTTAAGAGTAGATAGAGATGTTCTTATGAATTTCATAGAAGAACTCAGTAAACAGAGAAATATTTTTGGCAGCTATGAGTGAAGAATGAACTATTTTCTCTACTCACTTGGTCTGAGAATATTTTATTCCCTCCAATGACCTTGCATCATCCTATACCAGCTCAGCTTTCCTGCAGGGTTTTGGAAATCTTTTTGTGCTGTTGACTTGTTGAAGGTCCTTGACCACCTGTCACTGAATCCAAACTTACAGGGAAATGGAATTTGCTGTACCTTCCTCCTGACAAGTTGGCATCCTTAGTCCCATCTGGAAGGTTTTCAAGGACTAGGAGTGGACAAATTCCTGCAGATTCTGTTGGAGGTTTTAATTTACTGAATTTAAAACTGTAAGAGAAGCATTCCATTTGTTTTATTCTGTGGAAAAAAAAAATGAAGTAAACTATTTGTGTCTTAAATGTTTTGGGAAGTGGCAGTAGGAAATATTTTCAGTGTTCCACCCTCCAGCACTTACACACTTAGGAATTTTTTTTCTGGAACAATTTTCAGGAATGTACATTCAACTAAGTCTGGTTTAACTCTTTTCCATTCTTGGGCAAGCATTTCACAGAATCCAGTTTGATGGATCCAGCTGTATACACTGTCATAATTTCAAGTAACTTTTCATACTGAGAAACTTTTGTAAAATTTCTATTTGAAAAGAAAGTAGATTTTTAAAGATATTTAAAAGAAAACTTCCTATTTTGTAACTAGGTTGTGACTGCTCATTTTCTTTGTATTTTTGTATGTATAGAAATTTCCCATCACTTACAGTGATGAATGTTTCACAAATACTACTTATGTAGACTGCTGGCTACATAGATTGCTATTTACACAACACTGCCATCACATGTTTGATTACTTCTTAGGAGCATTACACACATAGAATCTTCCAGAATCTTCTGTGTCTGGAAAAATATCAGCAGGAAAAATAAAATTAAGAGCTTCCTAAAGCAGAGAAAGATTTTATATTTTCACAAACAGGGGCAAGTCCAGTCTCTGCCCAGGTGGGAAAAGTTAAGCCTAACATACAGCTCTGCTAAACTGAGAAAAGTTTGTAAAGCACATTGTTTCAAAATGACCAGTGAAGAAATACTTTAGCTGACTCCAAGCTCAACTGACAGGACCAGCTTTTACAAAGGTCGCCTAGCACGTGGGAGTTGGTAGTCAATCCCTGAACTGAGTTCATCTACATCCTATATCTCCAACATAGAATCATAGAACTACCTGTGAGAAGAGACCAGCACCAACCTCTCTACAATGTCCTTTCAAGTAGTTGTAGAGAGTGATGAGGTCTCCCCTCAGCCTCCTCTTCCTCAAACTAAACAGTCCCAGCTCCTTCAATCACCCCTCATAAGATTTATTCTCCAGGCCTTTCACCAGCTTCGTTGCCCTCCTCTGCACTCGCTCCAGCACCTCAATATCTCTCTCATATTGAGGTGCCCAGAACTGGACACAATACTCAAGGTGTGGCCTCACCAGTGCTGAGTACAGGGGGACAATCACCTCCCTCCTTCTTTTGCCCTCCTTAACATACACCCTATATCTCTAGATGTACAGATATTAGACATTACAGAAAGTGTCATGATCTTTTTATGCATAGTACAGACCTGAAATTGTGGCTTGGGCCCCAAAATAATTTCCTGAAGAAGCTGAAATTTATGTTCCTCTGGAAATTTTCATTTTATTAAGATGAGATTTTCTGACATTACACGAGTAGCTCACTACCTAAATAATTAGTGAGAAGGAAAACACTGGCTGGAAACAATGGAATAACTGGTTATTAGACGATTGTTGAAGTGCTTCTTAATTCATAAACTAGTCTCTCTGCTCTTATCATTGCCTATTTTTTATCAGTAATAGATGTAGAGTTAAATACTATACATTACTATTAGATTATGAGCAGCCTCCTAGTGGCACTTCAGTAAGATTTTCACAGCTTAAGTAGGAGCCTCTTATAGCTAAAATGACAATAGATTTTTGCATCACTTTCATCTTGGGCATAATTTTATGGAGTAGAAAGGAATTGTAACATAAAATGACTCTTCAGTCAGTGTAAGTTGCACAGCACAGAATGATGCTGAGAGCTTTCAAGTTGCTTAAGGGCACCCGCACTTATCTCCAAAGCTGTTTGTACTACCAGTGGAGTCTTTAGTATATATCCTCAGAAAGCCTTTCAGTATTTACTGGAGATTAAGGCTGGTTCAGAAATTTAGAGGATAAGCCTGTACGTGGATCATAACTTTCCTTATTTGTCAAAGCCAAACTTGTTTCTACTCTGCATTTCAATTTCAGGCATGCTAAATAGCTTTCTGCTGTATAGAAATCAAACACGAAAGATCAGAGATATTTGCCTTGGCTTCTGAGAGGTCAGTGTGTCGCTTCCTTTTGGGGAGAAAAAAAGAAAGGATGAAGACGTATAATGCTTTACTGAGTCTACTTTTATGTACAATTTACACAACCTCCCTGATGACTGTGTTTTTGAACAGACGTATGAACAGACTTCAGAAATCATTTGTGTTTGAGTTCCCAGTGAAACTCTCTGCAGAGAAGCTGCTACAAAACAGCATCGTATGGCCTAGTGTACTGAGTCCTTGTTTTAATAACTAGATGCTTTTATTATCAGTCAACAGCAGTTGGGTGAGGCAGACATCAGTTAAAGTTCATGTTCATGGATTTTGACTTCTATTTCTATATGAATTTTGCATCTTCTGAAACTACAGCAATTTTCAGTAAATAGTTTTCAATTAATACTTCCAGGTAAATACAGGGGATAATTTTCTGTTCTGTGGGCTTGTGCCACTGATCTTATACTCCATCACAACAATCTGAAGTGTGTTCTGCATAAAAGTTTTGCCCACAACTTGATGAACAAGAAATGTAGTTATTCAAATAATGAAATTGGTGAGTCAAATAAAAGCATCTTCTAAGAATTTTTGTATGAACTGTAATAAAAAACTGTTCTTTTATTACTTACAGAAGGAACAGAGGATCAAGTTAAAGATTTTCTCAAATACTTGTAAGACTTGTTAAATAAAACTAGTTTGATTGTTTGCGGTTTTGTGGGTTTTTTATTAAAAAGTAAGAAGTATATTTTGTGTGATTATAATAATGAATGTTAAATTAAATTTAAAATATTTAAATATTTTTTTACTAGGAGGTTGATACTAAATATTACCTTGATTTTAACAGGCAGCTAAATTGTACAGGATTATTTATTCCTCCAATCAAAACAGATTGAATTCCAAATATGAAATGTTTATTATGAAAGCACATAAGCTCCACACAATAACAGTTTTATTAAATTTTCTAGTAAATTATATGAACAATAAATTAATTAAAAAACGTTCCATTTATTGACAATATATGACTAAATATGTTTTTTGTTCTAAATGATTTCTACAATTCTAATCTATGTTATATTGAATATATTTCATATTCACTAGGATAAATTTAACATTTCATTTTATGGAACAACCTGGATACTTGCAGTCACACTCAGGGAAAAAAATATTTTTTCACTTGCTGTGATTTCTTTGCAAACATCTGAAAAGAAATATGTTTCATATATCACTGAATTAACATGATTATACTTAAACTGTGTGTCCTGGCTTTAATTGACATTTTGCTTTACTTTAGTACTCCCACTGCTACCATGTAGATCTTCGAATTACGTTAAATGCAGGCATATGGATCTACTTAACATGGTTTCACACTAAATTTGTACAGTGCTTGATCTTCCCACTATATAATGGCACTTTTTTTGTTGCCAACACATTCATGGCCTACAGCTGACTGCTTTTATAGCTTTTAATTAAAATCTGAAGTGGAAAGTGTCTATTAGTCAGTGTGTGAAAGCAGTCATAAAGAAGAGGTTGTACAAACCCTGCATAAGATGGATAGCAGTTACATCACTTTTCCCACCTTTGTCTTCATGATGAAGAGAAGCTCATTCGAGTTAATTATATCAAAGTGGGAGGTCTCAGCGGCAGAGCCTATTTTGACAAGTGCCCTCAATTATTAAGGACCTACAAATAAATTTGCAAGCCAGGAGTTCTATCAATATTTTATTGGCTTTCACAGACTTGTTAGAGAATCTCTCCTACAGTGTGTGGACTCATTTTTATTCATGTCATTCTTTTTCTTTTAGATTGGCAGCTGACCTTGTATGTCATCTTGCAGGTTTGGATATTAATTTTTTTTTTCTAAAATGTATGTTTTCAGAATGCCTGGAATCTACACACACATTTCCACTCTTGAATTTGAAGAATGTTAATTTGTCACACACTCTGTAATACATTTCCATGAATTTCTTTACCTTATATGTATGTTCAACCATTACACAGACAGTTTCAGATCCTCTTCTGATGAGCAGCACCGCTGCTTCATTGCCTCAGTAAATGAGACTGAAATTTGCCTCATTCTCTTGTAGATCTTTCCTCTTCCAATTTATAAGCATACTGCTAAAACACCCACAACAGGTTTGAAATAACTTAAGAAAAAGCTTAATGTAGTTTAACTGCCTTCGCTAAGTAAGTTTTCGTTCCTTTTTGGAAAGAAAAAAAAAAAATCACAAAAAACCCAACAGCAAAAAAACTACTGCACATTCTGGTATTGCTTTCAGATTCATACTACTGTCTTTCTTTCCTTCTCCCTAGTCTGCAGATAACTTTCTCCTTTCTAATGCCTTTCTCTTCTTTTTCCACAAATATTCTTTGCTGCGTTTCCTCTGTTACATTACTTCCCCGGCATGTCCCTTCATGTCTGACAATATTTTATAGCTTTTCTTCTCCTTGTCGGAATATATTCCTCATGAAAGTTGTTGTTCTTGGTGTCCCTGGCAATAGGCTTGTTGATTGCTTTTGGAATCTGTTTTTTTCTTTGTAGTCAAAGAAGTGGCTGTCAAGAAAGAAATCAATGTCATGTGGTGAATTCCTTATAACTATTGGAAAAAATTTATTTTAAAAAGTCTTCAAAAACAGGGTCATATAAACCAAAGGGATATCATTACAGTGCTCATAACTTTGGATCTTCTTATAGTGCAATCAAAATGTGGATCATAATATATTAAATAAATGTAAAAATATATATACATTGGTAAAATAGTTTAATCTCACTATGAATTTATAAATATGTACAAGGCAATATTTTACTTTTTTTTTAATTGAATGAAACAAAAATCTGATTTGATTTCCTTTATTCCAATAAGGCATATTTTTATTCTTTTGAAGTTATCAACTGAGAGCCCAACCTAAGGTTTTCAGGCAATGAATGCAGATAGGCACAGCCTGTGGTAGTGAGCACACAAGGATCGGCAAAGTAAGATGTATAGAGATTATTACACAAAAAAATTACACAGTATTTAATTTGATGCTTTTCTTCTTGGCGTGGAAGATGAGCTCTCTGTTACTTAAGTCTGCAGAGCTTGTAAAGATTTAATAATTATACAAAACATTATGTATTCCAGCAATTTCATTATGTAAACTACTTCTGGTATTTATTAGTGTCATTCTGTTCTCTTGCAGTTACTGGCATGCATCTAAATCCTAGCTGACCAAGTCCAGTCCAGTGACAGGTTTTCTTATTTTTGATTAAAGGAGGAACCTTTTCTGATTTTGCTTTGTACTGTGAAGGAAGAGAGATTGATTAGCTGTGGTCTATAATGCATTTGTTAGAGGTCTGCAAAGAATTCAGTCACATGGTACCAACCCTTCTTTTGCTCAGCTGTTTCTTTCATGGCAAAGAAAAAAAAGAAAAAAAAAATCCAAACCAACAACAAACAGATGTATCCTAACTTTGACTTAATTTATGGTCGCATTCCCATGAACTCCAAAAAAGAGAATGTCTTCCCTAGTCGCTGTAAACAGATATTTTAAAATCACTCTGGTCTCTTAAACTGCAAAATAAAAGTTAAGTTGTATTTGGGACATAAAGGTAAACCTATTATGCATAGTAATTTTCATAAGAAGTCAAACCATAGTGTTTCTGAACATAAAAATGTGCAATAGCATGTATACAACGTATGTCATTGTGTGTTATTAGCCATTAATTTATCAGGCAAAGAAATAAAGTATTTACATTAAACATCAGTAAATGGGTTATTGATGTGTTTGTATTAGAAAAACTTATTATATTTATTAACATCTAAGTACCCAAAAAAAAAATAATAATGCTTTCAGTTGTGTCTGGTTTGGACTTTCAGAATCCTTACAGTTATTTCAAAGACAATTATACAATAATATACAATAATTATACAATAAATGAAAAATAGAAAAATACACAATTTCATTATATAAAAATGGCCGATTTTCAAATTATTAAAAAAAAATTAATTTCAAAGTAAAATATCTTGTAACTACTGAATTTCAATGACTAAGAAATATTTTTTCAGGTGCAAAAGGAACATTGCTTTAATTGGACAACATGAAAGATGAAAGTTTGTACAACAATATACAGGACAGGCAGTAATTTAATTACCGAATTCTTGATCAAAGGATTTTAGGAAGCTAATAGTAAGAAATATTCAGTTAAACAATTCTCTGACAACCAGTCTATGCCAAGTCTTTATATTATTCAAAGGTACTAAATCTTGGATTTCATATCTGGAGGTCAAGGGCAGACAATACTGGAGTCCCAACTCAGTCTGGAAGTCTGAAGAGGGACTGTAAGTGCAGAGAAGAGCCTGAGGCTCTTTATTACTTCCTTTGAGGGAACTTGTGAGGACTGTATCAGAAGGACGTTCTTTTTCAGAATGGACTTGTGCAGGTGAGATTAATTTACCTAACATTCCTTATTTAAAAAACAAAAAACAAAAAACAAAAAAACCCAAAAAACTAACAAACAAAAAAAAAAACCCAAAAAAACAACATAAAACAAAACCAAAAAAACCCCATAAAACAACCCACAAAACCCAACAAACCAACCAAAAAAACCCCCAACGAAACAAAACATTAGCAACTTAATTCACTTCAGTAATAGAGAAAACTTGAGTACTAGAACTTTTGAATCTAAACCTATATTTAATTTCTATTTCATTTTTCCACTCTCCTTCCTAAGCCTTTTTTTGTTCCCCATCTTCAAGAGGGGAATAAATAAAAGAAAATGATGGAAATGCATAAGCCTTTCCACTGTTCTGCATCTGGCACAAAAGCAGATCTCAATGCACAGCATGAGGAATTAGGGTATATTTATAGGAGGAGGTAAGTAGAGTTAGTCCATCTGGGAGGACAACTTGAATGTGTGTAAAATATCCTAGAGACTGAAGATTCAGCACAGACCAGGACTGTCATGGAAGGTTATTATCAAGATAAGTCTGTTGTGTTTGCTAGTACAAAGAGGCTACTGTACTGGTAACTCAAGAGGGATTTGAGGATTGCACCTTTTTCAAATAGCTGTGTTTTTTATCAACTGCCTTCTATACACCACATATTTCAAAAGAGCGTGTTTTGTAAAAGGTGCTACAGTGACCGATAAGTGAATATTTCATCCATTCTCACAGAATGCAGTCTTAAAACAAGCAGTTGCTCCCACGCAGACAATCCTCGAATTACAGACTATCACGAGTAATTGTGGCTAAGAAGGCCAGAGAAGAAAAAGGATGTTAACAATGTGTATTTGACAAAAAAGGAGTCAGGGACAGTCTCTACAAAAAATAAAGTATGCTTTGCTTTCTACAGATTTATTTTTTTTAACTTAATGGGATGGTAGAAGAGCAAGTAATTTTTATTTTTTTTAAATTTACGTACTGAAAAGAAATGTATTATCTGTTACAGGTCCTCAAAATGTATATTCTGTTAACATTATTAGTTTCTTAAAAATGTGTTTCCCAGTTGATAGTCTTAATCAATTCCAGGAGTATTATAAAAATAAGAGAAAAAGTGAAACCTGCTATGTAGTTGCATGCACAGACTTAACTCTCTGAAACAATAAGGAAGATGTTTATTTCCCCTTAATTTCTTTCAATTGTAGTCTTTGTAGTTAGTGTATGTGGCATACTAAGCTTGACATTTTCAAACAGAAGCATAACATAAGCTGACAGTGTCCGTTTATATTGTGAAGTAGGTGCCACAAGGAAAGGGCAAAAGAAAATACTTTCTGTGGAACAGACAGACCATTTACCAGCAATAGCTTTCATTTTATATATTTCATGTATGACCTGTTGCGGAAAATCACTTTGTTCTCTGAAACATCTGTGGTATATTACTGAGGAGAGGAAAGATGGATTATTGTGTTATACATTTTTTTTTATTTTTTCATCCTATGTGAGTTTAGTGCCAAACAGCAAAATTTAGGAACATACATGGGACAAATCCAGTCACTATGACTCTGTTTTCTCCTTCTCCATCCTCCCAGAGAGTAGCATCCAGTACAAAATAAGCAGTAAACTGTCCTCCACATTGAACCACCAATTTATTTTTTTTTTTAAGAGAACATAGCAAAGAGCAAATTGCAGAAAAATAAATACAACAAATTCCCCATTTTCTATACCTCATTATATGATCGCATTATTTGGTTCTTTTTTCTATTGGATATTTCTAGGCCTCTGGTGACAAATGGGTATCAATAGGCTTGCCACAGTAGTGCTGAGATTTTGGGATTTATCATACACTAGGGTTGAGAAAACAGCCATCCCTCTGCTTCTCTTTATGAAGTGTCACTGCAAGCCCTGGAGCTCAGTGGAGCCTAGTATTTTTCCTATTTGTCACCTTCCAGCGGTAGACACTGCAGGTAAGTGATATGGGCAAATCCGTCATGCAGCAGGAATGCCCAGTGATCCCAGGCAGGCTTGAGAAGGGGGTGCTGACTGGGGCACTTGTGGCAGCACATCATCCAGACCCTTTGTTGGATTTGGCATGGGATCAGTGCCGCATGTAGCAGATCTACTGCAAATGGAATTGGCATGTGTCCAGTGGGCTGATTGATATGCCAACTACTGTTTCTATGGGAGTACTTTTTTTTTGTGGTGTGGGGTTTTTTGTATATTTTTTTTGTGTGTGTTTTGTTGTTAATTCCCCTAACAACCGTTGCCTTTTTACCAGTCTTCACTGAAAGGCAGATTGACTGGTTTAGTGTTTTCTTTTCCTGCTATGAAAACTTCAGCTTGTCATTTTAATTATGAATCTATGGGGCACACATATACAAAGCAAATTGTGTCTGAAACTGCCTGGAGCACTTCATAATCTATTGGTGATGCATATTGCAGTTAGTCATTGGTGCTGAGTATTCATGGAAATGGCAATTAAATACAATTGGTTGTTTGGTCATTTAAGCATTGTTCTCTTATTGTTGTGTAAGCCTTACTATCTAGTGAAAATAAATGATAATTTACGTCAATGCACATTAATAGCATAAGATTGTCATGGCAACATTTACATAAATATTGTCTGTGGCATCAGATAGTCATATGACAGTTGCACCCTGAATAATTATGTCTTCTAACAAACCAGTGATTTAGCTAGACAGACCTTTGCCCTTTTCATTCCATGAACAGTATTTGCAATTATAGGTGATGTGTGCATACGAAGCATTTCCTGGTGGACAGTGAAGTTTTCAAAACAGCGGACAACCCAGGTCTGCATATCATATTGAACGATGAGATCTAAAATGTTCCTCTTTCTTTCAAAAGTACATATAAAATTGCAGGTTCTTAATCTATGCAAATGGTATCCGTAAGTAACAGCCAAAGTTCTGTCATTCTCTTTAACTCCTGTGGCATTAAAATCATGATAGAAAATATGTGGCCTCTGCACTTTCCCAGTTCTAGATTCTGCCACCAAATTAGTATTCAACTTAATGTTTAGGGGCTTAGCCATTGTAATTAATCATGTTGTAACTGTAGAAAGATACCTAATATGCCATCCCTATGCATTATTTAGATTATTTCCGTAGTGAAAGGCACAGGCAAGAGATTAACTAAATCAAACACTTTGGGGTCTGTTTTCCCACTGATGAACAGAGAATTTATATGTAAAACTCAGGTTAGCATTAGTGTAAGTTTATTGTATAAATCACCTAGGCATTGATAGGAGCAGTAACTCTTATAATGGCTTCCTTACACACTTGTGTACATCACTGCTGTTCAGATGGTCATCATTCTCAGTGAGTGAATATTATTATAATGTTTTATTAGACAATGTGAAGAGTGATTTCACTCTTGAACTGTGTATGAAAACTCGCTATACAGGCAAGCCATGCATACACTTAAAATAAATACAGGCACAAGCAAGTTTTTGATTCTATTGTAATTGCCAATAGTTTGTACATAATATCTGACCAATAGCAATGGTAATATTTTGATGGGTTTCCCTCTGAAAGATGCTATCTTTGCATGTTCCAAAAAGGCTAAAAAGCAATTAATCATCTAAAGAGTCTCATTGATGGGTAGCCTTTCTTCATATATTGAACAGCATGATACGGCCAAATACTTTGCAAAGTGAATCAAGTTGAAGTGAAACCCTAACCTATTTTCTGTAGACTCTTGAAACTTCTACTAACATAAAAGTCATTGCTGAATATGAGTTGGTTACCATAGCACATCTTCAATTCTTTCTTTTTCTGTGGTGAATCCTCTGCTCTGGATCTTCATTTCTCATTGTCTCCATGACATGTTTTTTAACTGATCTTCAGGTTGATATTTCTCTCACTCTCAGCTTTTTTCACGATGATTTCCATTAGGACTGATAATAGCAATAAGTTATCCTGCAGGACTGATAACAGTGATGTTACCCGACATGGATGAACAGTGTTTTTCCATTTACTGCATTCTTCTGTCTTTCCATTCCTTGATCAAAAGCCTCCGTATGTTGCAGTGCTCTTTCTAATGTGATATGTAAATATCCCATCTTTTCTTACAGATCAGGCATGCATTTCTCCATGGTCGCTCCATGTCCATTGTATTCTCATTAGTGAACACAAAGTTTTTTTCAAGTTCACAGTTTAACTCTGAATTTTGAGAAAGTGGGTGTTATTGTATTTACCAAAAAAAAAAAAAAAAGAAAAAAAGAAAAAATAGAAGTACTAATTTAAGAGGGATTAAGTGATTTGCTAATCAGATGTGAGTTTTTAGTTTTAGTTTTTTTCAGCTGCAGTAAATGAGCTTAGTCAACTACCATCTTCACAAGGTGTATATTTCAAAATATGATTTCATGTTTTTAAATGCTGAAGTTAAATATATTGGGATCCCAGTCTGTGAGTAACTGACTGCCAAACTTAAATTTTTCAATGTTCTTCAATCCATTCTTTAACTGCACATCTAAAATACTATAAATTATGGATTCATTATTAGCTTAGTGTTTTCATGTAGTTTTAGACAACAAACCTCACTGTCTATTCTTCTCATATTTTTCTCATAAAACAGGCAAAAAGTAAAGACTGATACAGTAGAAAGTCTCTTCACTAGCAGTAGTTGCTAATACGTCAGGGTGCATAGTTATAGATAACTTTATTCTAGGGAGGAGTTGTTCCATCTTGACTATTTACTTAGCTAGTTTTGTGCTTTGTAATCATTATTTGTTTGAATATATGCTGCTAGCCAGGGGAATGATCCATACAAGGAAAACTTACCTATTAGAAGTTTATTCAGTGCCAGTATAAGGTTAACAGTTATTCCCCGACCTACCATCATGACCAAAATCACGACCTTCAGTGTGGCTCCTTCTGTTGCAATACAGATGAAGAATAGCTAGCTACACAATCATGAAACTAGCATCACTCTGTTCCTACGGCTCATTACTGTGCCTGTGTATGCATATGATGTTGGAAACTCGCTTGCAAATAATTCATTCATTACCACCAGGAGTTCCATCTTCTGATTGTCGGCTGTATATTTTTGTGATATTTTAAAGACAAGAACTATTCTTTAATGAAAATGCACAAATGAGATATCATAAGCTATTAAAACAGAAGTGATTATTATGCAAAGTAAAACAAATGACTTAGTATTGGAGGTGTATGTTTTTGAATCCTGAATTGCTTGGGGAATTGTGGGAATGAGGCAATGAATGCAAAATGTGGAAGCAGAAAAAAGCTAGCATTTTTGAAAGATGGATGACAGTAATTATCATGAGCAATGACTGATTATTGGTCTCCACTTTGTCTCTCCATATTTCTTTCGTTTCTTTTTTTTTCCTCTTTTGAAACATTAACTCCAGACATTCATTTGTGAAATGTTAGCATCTTTTAATAGTCTCAAAGGCATAGTCTTCACTAACACTTCCCAAAACTTGCTCTATCTTCTGCTTATCAGAAAACATCTGTGAACAGGTACTTAGTTTAAAACATTGATATTAGCTTATACTTTAATTACCACGTGGTAAAGAATAACTTACTGGGTTGCTGGTTTCTCGTTGTTTTGTGTTTGTTTGTTTGTTTGCGTTTTTTTCTCTTATATTAGAATTGTTTTAAGTATTAGCTTTCACAAGTTCTATTCTTTTTTCAAAATATTTGCATAAACGTACTTAAAATGCTGAACAACTTTGTCCATAAATGATTAAGTCTACATTGCTATATTTGTTCTTGTCATGTTATCCTTCACCCAGTCACATTAATGAAAACAAGAACTATGTTGAAACTGGTCCTTCAATAAAGAAAAGAACGTTTAAAAATGAGTTGAAGGGGGAGTCTACACAGAGGAATATGTCATGGAAATGTCTGTGGGTGAGACATAGCATGGGGAAAGTCTAGCAATAACTGTTTCAGATGCCATTGCCAACAAAAGTGCTAACTTCTCTGAACTAGCCATGCATTGTATTGAGAGGGGGTGGGAAAAGAAAGGATATGGTGTTGAGAAGACACAGAGTGACAATAAGAATCATTGAGCAGAGAAATGCTGTGTGGAGGAGGGATAAAAACAACCAAATAACCAACAAAGCACAACAAAACAAAACAAAAAAACAACCCACCATTTTTGGTAATGGACTTAAAGAGAAAAATCAGGGAGGACAGTTAAGACAGGAGTAGTAGCAAGAAGAAAGAAGACTCCAGCAGAAAGAGTAAGGACTGGGAAGAAGGCAAATGAGACCACAACAATCCAACAACTGTAAGAAAAGGGAAAGAAATGGAGGAACATAGCATTAGAAGTGCACACAGAGAGGTAATATAGTGGAAACACCTCAGCTTGGAAGAAATGAATCCTCTTCCAACCAATGTTTGCAGAGAAGCATTTTCAGGCAAGTAGTGTGGAAAACAATGGTTTCTTTAGGAAAATATATAGACTGAATCTAAGAAAACTAGAAGGCTGGGTAGGGAGATGGAGAAAAAAATTAACTAAGTACAGAAAACACTTTGCTCTGATGTAGAAGACTGGATGGGAAGGGATGAGGGGGAAAACCAGTTATGAAATATGAGAGTAAGATTTTTAACAAGACAGAATAAGAGAAGAAAGAAAGAAACAAATGAAAGTAAAGTGGCTTTTTCAGGCAGGGAGAAAACTAAATTAAGAAAAGACAGTTATGAAAAACATTTCAAAAAATGGAAATCATTAGAAGGAAAAAGATAAAAACGCGAAGTGAGTAGGAAATAGAAAAATAATCCAAAATAAAGAAAAATGGTAGAAAATGAAGAAAAGGTACCCTAACATATAGCTTCATATGATCAAATCTTTGAATATGGCAAAACCACAAACTTCTTTGTTAGGCTCAGAAATGGGCAATTTAAGCCTGTTGAGGTTTAGAGAGGGTTAACACACTTGTTCTGGCTATTTCCTGACTGCGGAGATTAGCATGCCTAGGGAAAGTTGTTCTGAATTAAGCAATTCCCTTGTCATCTCTAGTGTGCGTTACAGCAGTGAGTAAGTAGTTAATGTTGGCAACGAATCTCTCTGGTGAGAAGTGGAAGGGAATTTTAGCTGGAAGATGCTTTTTATGTTCAATGCTCACATCTTGGGAGGGAATAGTTTGTTACGTTTCCTCTGAAGCACCTAGCCCAATTCTGAGTGCTGTAAAACAATTGATAATTATATATTAAAAAGCTGTAACTGAATTCCTTTTACGGATGTCTATAAGTTACCTATCAAAATCAATCTTTGACTATTTTTACATCTATTTAGATTAGGCATTAGATGCATCCCAGCTTCTCAAGTTGTCATTGGTTATGTTTATTGGACTAACTTCTAAAAATAAGGAAGGAGCTTTCAAAAATTGCATTCATTTCATCAACCGATGAGGACATAATGAAAATACAGTAAATAATGCAGTGGCAACTTATTGATTCAGATGTTATAACTTAATTAATTCCAATAAGAAACAGGCAAATGCAGAAGTCTGACACAGACTTTTTTCCTTTCCTTTTTTTTTTTTCCCTCTAAGCTTGGATGCCACAGGAACTTAATGTAATTCAGAGTTGGAAATAGCATGAGATAATATCTCTATAGATAGTTTACCAGTTAACTCTTTCCTTATTCACCAGAGTTTCTAACAGTCTCTTTATATTTCTAAGATTATGAAATAGTAGTTATGATTAGAAAGGCAGTGTGGCATGTCCTATGGCTGAAAATTATTAGTGTTTGTCTTCCTAGTTTCTTTTGTCAGGAATAATCCAAAATCAAATGTTATATACCACTTATAAGGATGACTCTTGTCCTTGAAAACCTTTTAGCAGGTCCAGAGGAGGCCACAAAAATGGTGAGAGGAATGGAACACCTCTCCTATGAAGAAAGGCTGAAACAATTGGGATTATTCATCCTGGAGAACAGAAGGCTCCAGGGACACCTTATAGTGGCCTTCCAGTACCTAAAGGGGACTTATAAGAAAGATGGGAACAAACTTTTTAGCAGTAGCAATAGGACAAGGGGTTAAACTAAAAGAGGGCAGATTCACAGTAGATATAAGGAAGAAACTTTTTCTGATGAGGGTGGTGAAATAGTGGAACAGGTTTCCCAGAGAGGTGGTAGATGTGCCATCCCTGGAAACATTCAAGGTCAGGTTGGACATGGCTCTGAGCAACACGATGTAGTTGAAGATGTCCCTTGCAGAGGGCTGGGCTAGGTGACCTTTAAAGGTCCCTTCCTACACAAACCTTTCTCTTCCTGGTTGCTTTCCTTCAGTATATTTTGTGTGTTCAATCAGTCTTCTTTTTCCTTTGGTTCTTGTGTTCTTCCAATTTGTCAGCCAGTAGCTTTATTTGCTCTGCTATTATGTTGATTATCTATTTGTGTTGATAGTGATTTATTCTTCCATATCTAAGATAGCTCCTTGTACCTCTGCAGTTGTAAGGCTCATCTTCTCTAATTTATTGTCCATTTTAATTTCCAATATGGTAAATTTTGAGTGCAGAATAGTGGTAGAATTAATGCTAACTTCTGTAAGAATTTATTTGCCTGCCTAGCTGGCAAATCCTGAACATTTCGTCTTTCCTGTGAAAACTCCGTGTGCGTGTGTGTGTGTGTGTGCGCGCGTGCATACATATATATATGTACATATATATATATATATATATAATTATATCAGTGATACTCAAGGCACGTCCTGAAGGCACTAGTAGCCCAGCACCTTTACCGTCTCAACTCATCTAACGCTTTGTAGATTTTGTTCAATATGAGCATAAGGCTTATATTGAAGCTCATAAAAAGCTAAGACTTTTTACAGATTTTTCAGAGTTTCGTGGGGTTGCCAGAGTGAGTAAGGCAATCAGTATTGCAGCAGCTAATAAAGCTGTATATTTCCTACAGCTAATAAAGTGCGTTTTGGGAGTACCTTATAGTAAGCCGATATAAAACAGAATTATCCAAGTAAATAATTAATGTTCGGATGATCATATATGAATTGAATTACATAATTCTCTGTCAGTGTGAGCAGCAAACCTAAGGCTTTATATATAATTGAAGGTTGATGCATAGCTGAGTCTAAGTATTGAAAGGTGTAAAATTGACTACAAATTTACTATTTATAAGTTCATTGTTACTGGAAACAATTCACAATTTTTTTTTGTGCGTGCCATTCTCAGGTCAGTGTTTTAGTTACAGTAGCATGTCCCACCTAAAAGTAATAAGATTGCAAGAAGCGGACTCAGTTCAAGGGTTGTTTAATTGTTTGTTGGTTTTTTTTATTGTTTTTTTTACTCTTATAGAAACTGGATTTTAAGTGAAGGGACTTAGAAACTGGCTGCTATTCCCATTATCGTTCTTAACAATGAAAGCAGTGGTGGCATTTTAGGAAAATATTTCTCCACAGATGCATCACTAAGACATTTGAAAATTTTAACAGAATACTGGAGGGAACACTTTCCACAAAATGAGGTTTTGATCCAAACACTCAGTTGGTATGAATCAGCATAGTTCATTGAAGAGGACAGCACAGTTTCAGTGTCTTTGAAGTTTTCCCTTTACCTGTTTAGAGTTATGGGTTAGACTGCCTCTCTGAATGGAAAGTCATGTGAGAGGTTTTGCAGGACTGAAATGCTTTTTTATAGCGAATGGTGCAGGGAGCAGATTTGTCTGTAGGAAATGAAAGGAAATGAAAGAAGAAGCAGTTACATGAAACTACCTGTGACCAACTCTCTTTTCTCCTAGTGAATCAGTTTACACTTACTTATTTAGAAACTACTGTGCTCATAACTCACACCTATTCCTGGTGCCAGGAACGTTTGAACCTGACCATGATTTTGTCAGACAAATAATAGGGGTATTAGGTACTTCTTGAAAGTTATTATGACTCTGTCTAGACAAGTACTTACCCATGAAGTAATAAACTGCCACTTTAAAGTCAAAGAGATTCCTTATCTGTTTAAGGTTAAGCAGGTGGTGAGGTGCCTGTGACATCTAGAGCATTATGATTTCTTGTTCTGAGCACTTAAGCTGCCTTTTCAGATTGAGGTAGCTTTGCAGAATTTCCTTTGAACACATCCAAGAAGAAGGATGTATTCCTGAAATCAAGACCTGATGATATAAATTTCTTCACTTATAGAAATAAACCATTTAAAACAAACAGAAGTAGCTTTTAAATTGTCCATTGGCCTTCTATTTGGAGTTTAGTGCTACTATCTTATTAATGGTGTACAGAAAAAAAAAATCCAAACAAAAATGAGATGTAGCAGTAGAACCATTTTCTTGATCTCTACCCCTTTAATTCAGAAAGATATGAAAGTGTATGAGGTTATAATTTGCTCATCAAATTGTACCGTTTTGATTTTTTTTTTTTTTTGTTTCAAACATGACAGTGCCACCAGAAAAAGTGTATTTCAGCAGATTAGCTGTTCATATCTGGTTGTCACTTCCTGTCTAGTCAATGGGAAGACACAAATACATTTACATGCATATTTTTCCCACTCCTTCTAAAACAGAGGTCTAAAATCAGGAAATTAAGTATGATCTAAGATCCTCCTTTCCTCTCCACTAACTGTATAGCAGAGATATGAAGAAAACAAGGCCAAGTGCCAGGTCCTGCACTTGTATCACAACATCCCCATGCAATGCTACGGGTTTGGGGAAGAGTGGCTGGAGAGCTGCTTGGCAGAAAAGGACCTGGAGTTGTTAGTTGACAGACAGCTGAATATTAGCCAGAAGTGTACCCAGGTAGCCAGGAATGCCAACAGCATCCTGGCGGGTATTAGAAATAGTGTGGCCAGCAAGACTAGGGAAGTGATTGTCCCGCTGTACTCGGCACTGGTGAGGCCCCAGCTCAAACACTGTGTTCAGTTTTGGGCCTCTCACTGCAAGAAAGACATTAAGGTGCTGGAGTGCGTCCAGGGAAGGGCAATGAAGCTTAAGAGGAGCGGCTGAGGGAACTGGGATTGTTCAGTTTGGAGAAAAGGAGGCTGAGGGGAGACATTATTGCCCCCCCCAACCTGAAAGGAGGTTGTAGCAAGGTGGGTGTCGGTCTCTTCTCCCAAGTAACAGTCTATAGGACAAGAGGAAACAGACTCAAGTTGCACCAGGGGAGGTTTAGATTAGATATTAGGAAAAATTTCTTCACTGAAAGGGTTACCAAGCATTGGAACAGGCTGCCCAGAGAAGTGGTGAAGTCACCATCCCTGAAGGTTTTAGGGACATGGTTTAATGGTAACTTGGGAGTGATAGGTTAACGGTTTGACTTGATGATCTTAAAGGTCTTTTCTGACCATAATGATTCTATGATTCTATGAAATAAGCTGAGAAAAACCCAAATCAAGATATCAATATTATAGTTCTAGGTTTTAATTTTTAAACAGACAATAGAGTAAATATAATCTTTAAAAAAATCCAAATATTTAAATAGGTAATCTTAAAGCTAAACTGACTTCTTCCAAGCACATTATATGCCAGAAAATGGACCTCTGATATGTGCTAATGGGTTCCCTTTTATATTACTATGGAATTGGTTGCTCTGACACAATACACTGGCTTAATTACTTATGTTTGTTTCTCTTGCTTCTCCATGAACAAAACATTTAAATAAAGCTTAGAGTTTTTGTGCTGTAACTTCTATAAAATAAATTTTATGTTTTACTTACAAATTTTGGATCATATTCACCTGTCAGCCAATGAATCTTGCATTACCATTTGGTAAGGCTTTGTAGAGTAGTCTGTGTATAGTTATTTATACTTTTTACAGGACAGCAAAAATGGTGCTCCTGTGGCCAACTAAATATTTGCTGCATGTGTGTTTGGTGTATCAGGATTTTCGTGTTTTGCATTTATAGTTAAATATTTATATATATAGTTCATTATAATAACTGAACTTGAAGATTGTTTGGTTTGGTTCAGATTGTAAACATAAATCAATATTATCAGAATTTGTTAATTAAACCCTAAAAAGACCAGCTTTTCTGTTGAAGTTGTGAGTTTGAAGTTATACTACATAATTTACTTTTTTTTTAAACTTATGTTTCACTTAAAAAGAATAACCGAGTATGTTCATCATTAAATATGAATATTTCAATACTGAGCATAAATCTTGTAGAGAAACCTGTGGCAATTATATGGCTTAGTTAAAAACTTCTGAATCAGCATCTCAACGGAAATGCTCTTTCAATCTAAACTGTAGAAAAAACATGAAGTTTCTTCTGTAGCGATTTAAATCAAATAACTGTTTAAGTTAAAGGAATGAAACACATTCAGCTGTAAAACCTTCTCACAAAGGAACAGTAAAGGTAGTGACTGAAATACAATGTTGCAGAAAGTCTCAGTAATGAATGTAAATCTCAGCTTCTCCCTCAGTCACACATACACACACCCTGACATACACAGTCCCCAGCTTTAGTTACTGCACTTATATTCTGAAGAACTGTAAGCCTTTCTAAAGCTATTGATCTGCAGACTTTCTAAAATTAAACTGCCAGGTATTGCTGTGTTCTTGATATGTTATTGATTTTCTTTGAATATTTTGGGGAAAAAATCTGACAGAGCTGTAGGACAAGTAGAAGGTCTCAGTTTTATTTAGTAGACAACTTGATTATGCAGCAGCTGACCACAACTTTTTTGCTTCTTTTCCCAGCTTTCTTTTGAGAATTGCTGTTAAAATGATGGTATTTTTAGGGGGTTAAAGTGTCCTCCTGAATCATCAAATCTTTACTGATCTGATTCACAAAGGTTCTGAGTCCCTCAGGTGGTATAATGCTCACCTGCTGCTTTAAGGTAGTTCTGACTTTGCTTTACATCCTTCAGAGACTGTGAGGAGAAAAAAAAAAAACAAAACCAAAGAACATCCAGCTCATCATAGATCTGCCTCTTGTTTATAGGCACTGTTCAATTCGCAGCCCCGATACTGAATTGTCTCACTCATCTGCAGTTTTCAGGGTCACCTTTATACAAAGATTTTTTTCACAACCAGTTTACGGATGCAGTATCACTGAATCAAAATGGATTGGATGTTTTTGTTACCAGCAGTAGAATCACTTTTTCAGAAATCTTACCTGTTTCAGCCAAGGAACTTGTAGTTTTACAATTTTTACTCCATCAAATCTCTTTTTGAAGTCTTCGATTTCTGACAACACTTCATCTTCATTACTGGGAATGAAAAGAGTTTGGCCAGGCATTTACTTCCATGTTCTCTGGTGAAGCATGTTATGTGAGTAGGAACACATACATTTTGTTATTCGTTAGTGTCTAAAGGCTTCACTGATCTTGAAGTGTAGGCATACTGCTATGAACTGCTCACATACTAAAGCAAAGTCTATTTTCTACTCCCTTAAGATTAAATTAGAAAAAAAAACCCAGAAATTGACAATAATAATAATATGGAGTGAGGAGAGAGAACATCTTACAGTTCTGTAGATTAAACTTTATTTTGCAGTTACTCCAAATAATTTACTTTTTGCCTTCTTATCAATAATTCATAGAATCATAGAATCATAGAATTGTTAGGGTTGGAAGGGACCTTAAAGATCATCTAGTTCCAATCCCCCTGCCATGGGCAGGGACACCTTCCACTAGATCAGGTTGCTCAGAGCCCCATCCAGCCTGGCCTTGAACACTTCCAGGAATGAGGCTTCCACCACCTCTCTGGACAACCTGTTCCAGTGTCTCACCACCCTCATGGTGAAGAACTTCTTCCTAACGTCCAGTCTGAATCATCCCATCTCTAGTTTTAATCCATTCCCTCTAGTCCTCCTCTAACATCCTAAAAAATCCCTCACCAACTTTCTTGTAGGCCCCCTTAAGATACTGGTAGGCCATTATAAGGTCTCCTCAGAGCCTTCTTTTCTCCAGGCTGAACAACCCCAACTCTCTCAGTCTGTCCTCATAGGAGAGGTGCTCCAGCCCTCTGATCATCCTTGTGGCCCTTCTCTGGACACGTTTCAGCACGTCCATATCTCTCTTGTAGTAGGGGCTCCAGAATTTGATGCAGTACTCCAGGTGGGGTCTCATGAGAGTGGAGTAGAGGGAGAGGATCACATCTCTCGACCTGCTGGCCATGCTTCTCCTGATGCAGACGAGGATACAATTGGCTTTCTGGGCTGCTAGTGCACACTGACGGCTCATGTTGAGCCTCTCATCTACCAGCACCCCCAAGTCCTTTTCTTCAGGGCTGCTCTCAAGCCAGTCACTGCTCAGCCTGTATCGGTGCTTGGGATTGCCCCAACCCAGATGGAGGACCTTGCACTTGGTCTTGTTGAACTTCATGAGGTCGGCATGGGCCCACCTTTCCAGCCTGCCAAGGTCCCTCTGGATGGCATCCCTCGCCTCCAGTATGTCAGCCACCCCACACAGCTTGGTGTCACCGGAAAACTTGCTGAGGGTGCACTCTATGCCAGTGTCCATGTTGCTGACGAAGATGTTAAACAAGACTGGTCCCAGTACTGATCCTTGAGGGACTCCGCTTGTCACTGGCCTCCACTTTTTTGGACATGGACCCACTGACAGCCACAATTTGGATATGGCTGTCAAGCCAGTTCTTTATCCACTGAATTGTGGGTCCATCAAAGCCATATTTTATCAGCTTGGAGACCAGGATGTCATGTGGGACAGTGTCAAAGGCTTTGCTCAAGTCCAAGTAAAAGATGTCAGTTGCTCTCCCCTCGTCTATTGATGTTGTGACCTTCTCATTGAAGGCCACTAGGTTTGTCAGGCATGATTTGCCCTTGGTGAAGCCGTGTTGATTGTACCCAATCACCTCTTCGTTATTCTTCTGCCTCAGCAGTGCCTCCAGGAGGATCTGCTCCATAATCTTACCAGGCATGGAGGTGAGACTGACTGCCCTGTAGTTCCCTGGTTCCTCCTTCTTTCCCTTTTTGAAAATGGGGATTATGTTTCCCCTATTCCAGTCAGTGGGGACTTCGCTAGACTGACATAACTTTTGGAATATAATATAGCAACCTCATACGCCAGTTCCTTCAGTACCCACGGGTGTATCCTATTGGGTCCTCTGGACTTGTTCACTTCCAGGTTCATCAGATGGTCATGAACCTGATCTTCACTTACGATGGGCAATTCTGTCCAACCCCTGCCATTATCTTCTGTGACTCCGGGAGTGTGGCTGGAGCCCTTGCCAGTGAAGACTGAGGAAAATAAATTGTTGAGAACCTTGGCCTTCTCCATGTCACTTGTCACCAGCTCCTCCGTTTCCTTTCTGAGGGGGCCCACACCCTCTCTAGTCTTCTTCTTACCATTAATGTACCTATAGGAATTTTTGCTGTTTCCCTTGATCTCCTTGGCTAGATTTAATTCTAACTGAGCTTCAGCTTTTCTCACCAGCTCTCTTGCTGCTCGGACAGCTTCCTTATATGCCTCCATTCCAGCTGTCCTTTCTTCCACTCCTTATAAAGTTTCTTTTTGTGTGACAGTGTGTCCAGGGGCTCCTTGTTCATCCAGGCAGGTCTCCTAGCATTCTTTCCTGCCTTCCTCTTTGCCGGTATAGTTTGCTTCTGGACGCGGAGAAGGTGATCCTTCTGTCCAGCCGGTGATGCTGACCAGCTGCCCTGGGCCCCCCGTCCCTCTAGAGCTTTGTCCCACGGCACTTTGGCCAGCAGATCCCTGAAGCGATCAAAGTCTGCATGCCTAAAGTCCAGGGTCATATGCTTGGAATATATTGTCCTAGTTGCCCTGAGGATCTTAAATTCTATTGCTTTGTGGTCACTGCAGCCAAGGTTATCACTGAACCTCATGTTGGTCACCAGCCCTTCCCTGTTGGTGAGAATGAGGTCCAGCATAGCACCTTTTCTTGTTGGTTCCTCTACCATTTGGAGGAGGATGTTGTCATCTATGCATTCCAGGAACATCCTGGATTGCTGGTGCCTTGCTGTGTTGTCCCTCCAGCAGATGTCAGGGTGGTTGAAATCCCCTATGAGGACCAGGGCCTGTGAATGCGAAACCTCTTCTATCTGCCTATGGAGGGCCTCAACTTCTTGGCTCTGCTGGTCAGGTGTCCTGTAGCAGACCCCTACTGTAACATCACCTTCCCCTGTCTTCCCTTTAATCTTAAGCCATACACTCTCAATGAGCTCCTCGTCCTTCCCCAAGTGGAGCTCCATCGATTCTAGCTGGTCACTGATGTAGAGGGCAACACCTCCTCCCCTCCTACCCTGCCTGTCCTTCCTAAAGAGCTTGTATCCGTCTATCCCTACATTCCAGTCATGGGAATCAATCCACCAAGTTTCAGTAACAGCCACTATGTCATGGCTTTCCAGCAGCACAGTGGCCCTTAATTCATCCTGTTTATTGCCCAAGCTGTGTGTGTTTGCGTAGAGGCACTTCAGCTGGGCTGGCCATGTCACCCTCTTGCATGGTTCCCCCTTGATTCCCTTGGGGTGTCCCAGTGCATCGTCCCCAGCTTGCTTTAGCACAACAAGTTGAGAGCCCTTACTAGGACTCTGTCCCTCTGCCCCTGATGTGCTGCCCCACTGTTTTTCACAGGCAAGCATGAAATTATTGACCCCTTCCCCCTTCAAATCTAGTTTAAAGCACTATCAATGAGGCCTGCCAACTCCTGCCCCAGAATCCTTTTCCCTCTCTGGGATAAGTGCATCCCATTAGCTGCTTGAATCTCTGGTGCCTCATATACCAAGCCGAGCTTGTAAAACTCAAAGCCCTGTCTACGACACCAGTCCTGGAGTCATGAATTGACCTGTTGACTCCTCCTATATATTCCCTCATCCATCACTGATGTCAGAGGGATGGAGGAGAACACAGCCTGAGCTCCTGATCCCTTTACCAGTTGCCCTAAGACCCTGAAATCTTTTTTAAATGATTGTGAGCTGCTCATTGCTATCTCATCACTAACCTCATGGCTAGCTCATCACAACTTCATTTTGTTTCCTAACCAAACAGCTATTTGCTTCTTGCAATGTTCACAGCATTAGCTTGTGTACAACCACTTTTGCCATCGCAGCTGACATCTATGCTTCTGTACTGATTCTGGCTGGGACAGTGCAAATTTTCTTCATAAGTAGCTTGTATGGGGCAATGTCTTGGATTTGTGATGAATACAGTGTTGATAACACGTTGTTTTAGCTGTCGCTGAGCAGTGCTTGCACAATGCCAAGGTCTTTTTTGCTTCTCACGCCGCCCTGCCAGCAAGTAGGCTGGGGGGTGTACAAAAAGTTGGGAGGGGACATAGGCAGGACGGCTGACCCCAACTGACCACTGTGATATCCCATATCATGTGATGATGTGCTCAGCAATAAAAGCTGCAGGGAAGAAGGAGGAGGGGTTTTTTTTTGAAATTATGGAATTTGTCATCCCAAGTAACCATTAGGTGTGATGGAGCCCTGCTTTCCTGGAGATGGCTGAATAACTGCCATCTGATGGGAAGATTTGAATGAATTTTCTTGTGCACATAGCTTTCTCTTTACCTATTAAACTGTCTTTATCTCAACCCATGGTTTTTCACACTTTTGCTGTTCTTTCCCCATCCTGCTGCAGGGGATTGAGTGAATGGCTATGTGAGGCTGAGCTGGCTGATAGGGTTAAACCACCACTGCCTGTAAAACTATGTATAAATCACTTCTCCTGTTGATTTGCTTGCTGCTATTAGTATAATTAAATTTTTGCTGCTTTTTCTTTTTTTCCTCAGTTTGTATGGAATTTTATACCCTTTATTATTTGCTCTGTAAATGTCTTTCTTACAGGTTAAGTATTAGCAGCCATAGCTATTTTGCGTGCTGAAAGTATGTCTGTCTTCTTGACATATTATTGTGCTTAGACTTATCTAAGGTGGCATTCGTCCTGTTTATCTTCATCCTTTTAAAACTTCAGTGTCAACAAGGAGAAAGATTCTACCAAGGAGTAATAAACTTGATGCCGTGGTAGGTTCTATATCACTGGCATAAATCACACTCTGGAAATACCTTTACCAGGAGAGATCAGAATGACCAACTGCTTAATTTTACATAGACAAAATATCTAACTTTTTGGTAGCAAGGTAAGACAGGTAAGATGGTGACCACAGACACTGACTAAACACCACTGCTTTTGTCTCCTTCTAAACAACCTCTTCTTATTTTTTCAAAGTTCCCCTCTCAAATTGTCTTTTTGATTTTGTTTGCAATGTGTCACAGAAGGATATTGAGCGTAATTATACTGCAAATGTTGTCATAATTACTAAGTTCTGTCGAATGTAGTGCAATTTACCTCACCTAATCATTGCCACCTAAAGATTAAGAATTAGGAAGGAAAGAAAGTCTCTTCAAACCCATTGCAGCTCTCTGCAACCCTTAGTACCATAAATCACTTATGGCTCTCACCTTACCATATAGAAACTATAGGATGAAATTAGATGGGTGATGCAACCATTATATACTACATCTGTATTTTAAATGTAGTAGAGCTAAACATCACCTATTTCTTTCCTTGAAGAGCAGCTAGCTGAGCTTGGATCCAGTCAAAGTCATGGCATACTGTTTAATAGTACCTCCCTCTGTTCTTTTCCTTGAGTATAAAACTACTTAGCACCTTCAAAGTCTGCATGGTGTTGCAGTACACAGCATACTAAAAAGTATATGACTAGGAAAAGACTATTTCAACTCTTTTGTGAATACTATAAAAATCCTAAGCTCATACCACATAAACTCGAATGTACCTTGCACCTGCAGACTGAATGAGGTTGTCAGAGTTCTCCGTCAATATCACCAGTATTCACTTCTGCTATGTATGTATTTTATTTAATTTATTTTTTTTATATAAAATTCTGCCCCAAAATAATAGGATTCTTTCTTAGGAATGAAAACATAAAAAGTAATTGTTGTTGCATATTAAGTGAGTGTCCAGGAGAATCCTGTCCTATGAAATAACTTATGCTGCCATTGTGATTACGCAGAAAGACTGTCACCAACCGTAGTTATTTGATGAAGGTGTAAGAAAATACACACTTAATATTCCAAAAATTAGTCAAACGGAAAGGATAATATTAATTAAAAAACTTTCATACAGATTAAAAGTTCTAGCAGGTATATGGATAGTTATATCTTTTGAAAGGTGATGTAAGATTTTAGTTTTTTTTTCTGTAAGCATCTCACCTTTATGGCATTTATTGTTATAACTAATGACCAGTGCTTCAAAAAATTTTCCTTGAATTATCACCATGTAAACAATCTTGTCACAATTTGGAAAGTTCTGTACCTATTCTTTGGTTTAAAAAATTCTGACATAGTTGAATAAATTACTGCACTTTGATGGGAAAAAAATGAAATCCACATGGTTAATACTTAAAATTCTTTCTTCAAAAGGCTGCATTATTTTGAGAATAAATAACAGCTGTATCTGTTTTAGAAGCATTCATTTGACATCACTGCCCACAGGAGTGCTTTTACTTTCCAGAACAATTTGGGGCTTTATCAAAAGTGCAATTTCTTTTTGGTTGTTAAATAAGTCATTGCTTGTTGCTACAACCATGGAGTACTGTACTTTCAAACTGAAATGTTGTATGCAACAATGGAATGCAGCAGAATCCTCATATTCGGGCATCAAGGGCAGTGATATGCCTACACCTATAGTAAAATGTTGGGTATTTTAGTTTCTGGCAGTGGTGAAAATTATATTTTTTTTTCAGTATTTGCTGTCTGTCAGTATGTGACAGAGGTTCACACCTTCTGAGGGCTTACAGTGACAGAAATAGCTAATGGAAAGTTTTCTAAATGAGAAGGAATTGCTTTAAGTCTGTCTAAACTGGTCTCACATTTTCCACAGGAACAAAAAAGCATTACATCTTGAATTTCTCCACCCACAGATCCCTACATAAAGACCTAGGAAATCTTAAACTGGTAGCAGAATTGTGGTCAAGCAGAGGTTTTAAGATTCCTGAAGCAAAGCTTAGCTTTTGCCTTGGTAACTGCCACAGCACATATCTGAATACATATAAAAATTATAGTATACAAAAAGCATGGAAAAAATTTGAATAAGCATAGTATAATTCTGGAAAAGAACTTGAAGTAATACATGTGGTTCTAATATCTTTTTTTTTTTTTCCCTTGCATGCAGAAACGGTTTGCTTTGAATATCTGTTCTTGCATACAGAGAGGCATTTTTTTTTGTTATTTGGCTTTGCCTCTTACTCTCGTGGTATGGATTTACACAATGTGCTGTCTCTTGAAGCCTTTCTATTTCATCTTTTAATTTTAATTATTTTAAAGTGACTGATCAATCTGTCTTACTAGCATAATGTTTTCTTCATTGTAAACACTGGTTACTGAAGAAAAATCAAGAATAGAATCATAGAATCATAGAATTGTTGAGGTTGGAAGGGACCTTTAAGATCATCGAGTCCAACCTTTAGCCTACCCTGACAAGAGCCACTTCTAAACCATGTCCCTCAGTGCCCCATCTACCCTTTTTTTAAACACCTCCAGGGATGGTGAATCCACCATCTCCCTGGGCAGCCTATTCCAATGTTTAATAACCCTTTCAGTGAAAAAATGTCTCCTAATATCTAATCTAAACCTCCCCTGATGTAACTTGAACCTGTTTCCCCTCGTCCTATCACTTGTCACCAGGGAGAAGAGGTCAGCCCCCATCTCTCTACAACCTCCTTTCAGGTAGTTGTAGAGGGTGATAAGGTCTCCCCTCAGCCTCCTCTTCTCCAAGCTAAACACCCCAGCTCCCTCAGTCGTTCTTCATAAGGTTTGTCCTCCAGGCCCTTCACCAGCTTTGTAGCCCTTCTCTGGACACACTCCAACACCTCAATGTCCCTCTTGTAGTGAGGGGCCCAAAACTGAACGCAGTACTTGAGGTGGGGCCTCACCAGTGCCGAGTACAGGGGGATGATCACTTCCCTAGTCCGGCTCACCACACTATTCCTGATACAGGCTAGGATGCTGTTGGCCTTCTTGGCCACCTGGGCACACTGCTGGCTCATATTCAGCCGGCTGTCAACCAACACCCCCAGGTCCTTTTCTGTTGAGCTGCTTTCAAGCCATTCTGCCCCAATCCTGTAGCGCTGCACGGGGTTGTTGTGACCCAAGTGCAGGACCCGGCACTTGGCCTTGTTGAACCTCATACCATTGGTCTCAGCCCATCGGTCCAGCCTGTCCAGATCCCTCTGCAGAGCCAACCTACCCTCAAGCAGATCAACACGCCCGCCCAGTTTAGTGTCATCTGCGAACTTACTGAGGGTGCATTCAATCCCTTCATCCAGATCATTGATAGAGATATTAAAGAGAACCGGCCCCAGCACCGAACCCTGGGGGACACCACTTGTGACTGGACACCAACTGGATTTAACTCCATTTACCACCA
Source organism: Chroicocephalus ridibundus (assembly GCF_963924245.1). Lineage (NCBI taxonomy): Eukaryota > Metazoa > Chordata > Aves > Charadriiformes > Laridae > Chroicocephalus > Chroicocephalus ridibundus. Next base: position 63,650,546 of record NC_086284.1, read on the forward strand.
CTCTCTGGGCACGGCCATCCAGCCAGTTTTTTACCCAGCGAAGAGTACACCTGTCCAGGCCATGAGCAGCCAGTTTCTCCAGGAGAATGCTGTGGGAAACAGTGTCAAAAGCTTTGCAAAAATCCAAGTAGATAACATCCACAGCTTTTCCCTCATCCACTAAGTGGGTCACCTTATCATAGAAGAATATTAGGTTTGATAGGCATGACCTGCCCTTCACAAACCCATGCTGACTAGGCCTGATCACCCTGTTCTCCTGCATGTGCCGTGTAATGGCACTGAGGAGGATCTGTTCCATGACCTTCCCAGGCACCGAGGTCAGACTGACTGGCCTGTAGTTCCCCAGATCCTCCTTCCGGCCCTTCTTGTGGATGGGTGTCACATTTGCTAACCTCCAGTCATCTGGGACCTCCCCGGTTGTCCAGGACTGCTCATAAATGATACCAAGTGGCCTGGCGAGCACCTCCGCCAGCTCTTTCAATACCCTTGGGTGGATCCCATCCGGCCCCATAGATTTGTGCACCTCCAGGTGCTGAAGCAGGTCCCTCACCATTTCTCTTTGGATTAGAGGGGCTTCATTCTGCTCCCCATCCCTGTCTTCTAGTTCAGGGGTCTGGGTGCTCAGGGAACAACTGGTCCTACTGCTGAAGACTGAGGCAAAGACTTCATTAAGTACCTCAGCCTTTTCCTCATCCTTGGTCACTATGTTGCCAGCTCCATCTACTAGAGGACAGAGATAATCCTTAGTCCTCTTCCTATTGCTAATATATTTATAGAAGCTTTTTTTGTTGTCCTTGACAACAGAAGCCAGGTTTAGCTCCAGCTGGGCTTTGGCCCTCCTGATTTTTTCCCTACATAGCTTAACTACCTCTTTGTAGTCGTCTTGAGTGGCCTGCCCTTCCTTCCAGAGGCCATAGATCCTCTTTTTTTCCCGAAGTTGCAACACTAGCTCCCTGTTTAGCCAGGCCGGCCTTTTTCCCCGATGGCTTGTCTTCTGGCACATGGGGACAGCCTGCTCCTGCGCCTTTAAGACTTCCTTCTTGAAAATCATCCAGGCTTCCTGGGCTCCTTTGCCCTGGAGGACTGCCTCCCAGGGGACTTTGTCAACCAGGCTCCTGAAAAGCCCAAAGTCCGCCCTCCGGAAGTCCAAGGTAGCAGTTCTGCTGACCCCTCTCCTTGCTTCTCTCAGAATTGAAAACTCTATCATTTCATGGTCACTGTTCCCAAGACAGCCTCCAACCTTCACATCCCCCACAAGACCTTCCCTATTTACAAACAACAGATCCAGCAGGGCACCTTCCCTAGTTGGCTCTCTCACTAGCTGTGTCAGGAAGTTATCCCCAGCACATTCCAGCAACCTTCTAGATTGTTCCCTCCCTGCTGTATTGTATTCCCAGCAGATGTCCGGCAAATTGAAGTCCCCCACGAGGACAAGAGCTCGCGATCTTGAGACTTCTCCCAGCCGTTTATAGACTAAGTAGCTATCTAGTGAAATCACCTAGCAAATCAAACTTAGAAATAGCTTAGTGAAAATGCTATCTCCAAATAGGGTATGTGAAGTTTCTGAGTGTACTTACAACTCTGAGTTGGATTTGTTTGGATTTAAAGAGCTAGTTGTTCACATATTTCTTTGCTCTGTGTATAGATGTAACGCCTTTCTGCCTTTCTTACAAACTAAACATGTAATGGATCATTTGTCTTGGGCTACTTTCTCTTTTGCTTCCCACTCTACACAATACAGTTTTATGAACTAATGTCAGATAAACTATTTTCACACATAAATTTAGATGTGTCTAAGCACCTTGTAGAATCAGAAACAGTTTTAGAATTTTAGGGGTCATTAAAATTATTTCATCATATAAATCCATTTAAACCATTTAGTCTTTGTATATTTTAATTATTTTCTCTGATGGATGTCACTGATATTTTTGTAATATTAGAAATGTGGACCATATTAAGAGTATATAGTGTTACTTTTGAAACTATAGCTAATTCTTTAAATAGCCATCCTACGTCAAGACTACAGTTATTTATGTAATAAAAAGATGTCTCATGATCCAGCTGAGTTAGTGTTGAAATTGGTTAAGTACAAGATTTTTAACTGTGTTACACTTAACTTTGATATGTGTAGTTAATTTGCAACAGCTAAAATACATGCTCTTCCAACCCCTTCAAATGCTGGGCATGTTATACAAGATATCAGCCATTCAACCTCTCTCCCAAACTGGTACTCTCTTGCTGCAGGTTAACTAATCCTTATCACACATTTTTAAAATGTCAGTTTTTGAAGTCAGATAAGGAAAAAAAAGGCAGTGAAGTGTTTTTGTTTTGTTCTTTTTTTCTTTCTTTTAGGATTAGCAAAGAGAACATTTACTGTTTTAGAATTGCAAATACATTTAACTATTTCTACATGATTGTGTCAAAGGCATTCCATTGCCTCCATTCCATCTCTGTTCCTCAAGTCTTCAAAGAAAAACACTAGAGAGGAAAAAAAAAAAACTGTCTTTCAACCATCATTGAGCTGCTTATGCTAGTAGAAATTAGAAGTATGTGAAGGCAAAACCTACAAGTGCAAATGTTGAAACACAGAAGTAATATATGATTCCTTTGCCCTTTAGTATTAGGATGATAAAAAATCTCAGATATCCTGACATCCCACCTTTTCTTTTTATTCATTTGTTTTCTGCTTTCTGATGCTTGAATTATTTCTAACAGAGCAGAATAATTTCTTCTGAGACGTGGTGCTTGGTATATGTTACTAATTCAAGGATTTCAGAAGGAATGAAGTATTTCTTTCAAAAACAAGGAGATCAAAAAGGTGGAAAAGCGCAAAGAAGAGAGATGGGCCATGAGAGGAGATTACACCAACTTTTATTTTGGCGGCCAAGCTCTTAACAAAATCAACAGTGAAGAAGTTAAGTTTTAAGAGTATGCAAAGAAGGTATATTATTAAAGTGTATATAAAGAAGTTATATTCTATCTAGAAAAAGGAATGTGGCCACTGTTTATGACTTTTAAAACAGGTCATATTAAAAAAACAAAACAAAACAAAAAACCAAAAAAAGCCCAAATCTAATATTTAAACTGATATCTGAAATTTAAAACAAATCCAAACCAATTTGCCTTGAAGATAGTCTCCCCTCCCTCTAACAATCAGACTCTACCAGTAAAAACAAAAACAAAACCAAACAAACCAAACAAAAAACCACAAACAACAAACCAAAACAAAACCCCAGAAAACTGAAAGGGAACATTGGTTTTGCAAGTAAAGAATAACTTGAAACTTTGAAGGTTCTTGTAATCAGCAGAACTGCATTTACTGTAGTGGGCCTATAACAATATGTCAAATGAAAAATGGAGGAGTGCAGTGTTTCTGATATAAAAAAGAGGATGATGACAAGGTTACTATGATTACAAGTCAAAACAGTTTATAAAACAAGCTTATTGACATTGACAATGTATTTAGAGAGATATTTATACAGAGATAGAAAAGGTTACATGGAAAGCATACTATCATATATAAAAGTGCACAAGATTTTATGTAATGACACTCTGTCTCTGAAACAGTATTCAAGTCAATTTAGCTCAATACTCAGATTTACTGAATTGAAATAATGGGCCAACAGTGACCACAGATAAGGTGAATCAGATAATACAGCAATGCTGTTAGTTGTTTTATACACATGTAGTTTCAATATTTTTGCTTTTGTAAATATTCGGTAGGAATTTCAGGACAGTTTCTTGATACACAATCTAAAATGCAGTATTTCCCACTGCTGTTGTGGGCAAAACCCCAATACCCCCCCACACACCCCCAATTTGTTTCTTTGATATATGAGAAGTGATCAAACTCTCCTTAATTACAAGAGTGCAAACGCCCTTTACCTGCATTTACTCTCAGTGGACCCTGCCATGTATAACGTAAGTGAAAAGAATAACCTTATAGAAAGGCACAATCTTCTTTAGAAACAGTAGTCAAAATTTTGTTTTAATTAGCTGCAGATCTATTACTTTCCCTATCCACTTGAAACAGAAAATAATACTTTCTGTTGTAGAAGGCTAGCACAAGTGTAGCTGACCTAAATATAACTAATGAGCACCGAAATGAAGAAGGCATTAAAGATGAAGCTTGTTGATGACAGAGTACATTTTTTGCAGGTTAATAATCTTCCGTTGATTGGGTTATTGATGCTATTCCCAAGATGTGAGCATGGCAATTTACAGGAAAATTAATACTTCTTTGTTTCCGCTCCAAAATAGTAGTACGTCATGACATAACAAAAGAAGAGGTTGATATGCCACCTAGGTAATTTAGTTGCAGCTCCATTCCTATGAATCACAGCCAAGTAATTAATCTTTTACCTAGGAGACAGTACTAGTGATATTAATAAAACATGGGAACAATAACCATTTTTATATACAGAAAAGAAAGTACCTGTTTTAGGGGGAATTAATACTTTGGCAGAAATATGGAGAAATGGATTTTTGCTATCAGTGTATCAAATGTCTTATGAGTTGATATTGCTACCATACAACAGATGCACAGATGCAGGAACTGAACCTGGATGAATGTATGCTAAATTTATAAGTGTTGCAACAATGACATTTGTAGAAAGTCTGCCACTTTGTATGCAGCATGTACTGCATTCAGTCTAATTGGTTTTTCATGGATTTGGAGACACATTCTACAGATAGGAGTGCATCTGTTTTCCCCAAGACACACATTATTCTGATTAAATATTTGAAATTAAGATGGAGTGATTTTATGTGTTCATTTTGATTATGCTGGTTGGTTCAATGAAAAAAAAAATTGGCAATCTCTTATAAGTGTTTCAAAAATCTGAAGTGGCATGACTTTGTGATTAAAATTGTTTCATTAACATTTCCTGAAATACTAGGAATTAACCAAAGAACAGAATTACTCCAAGAATTATCAGAAAGTTTTACACTAAAATAGGTGGGTTTTTACCCTGAGCAACCGATCAAGTTGCTCAGAGCCCCATCTAACCTGACCTCGAATGTTTCCAGGGATGGGGCATCTACCCCCTCTCTGTGCAACCTGTGTCAGTGTTCAAGTGTTTCACCACCCTCATCGGAAAGAAATTTTTCCTTATACCTCCTCAGAATTTGCCCTCTTTTAGTTTAAAACCAATACCCCTTGTCCTATCACAACAGGCCCCAACTTTCTTATAAGCCCCCTTTGAGTATGGAAAAGCTGCAATAAGGTCTCCCAAGAGCCTTCTCTTCTCCAAGCTGAATAGCTTGAACTCCCTCAGCCTTTCTTCATAGGCGAGGTGTTCCAGTCCTCTGACCATTTCTGTGGCCCTCCTCTGGACCTGCTCTAAAAGGTCCTTGTCTTTCCTGTGCTGAGGGCTCCAGAGCTGGAAGCAGTACTCCAGGTAGGTTCTCACCAGAGTGGAGTAGAGGGGCAGAAACATCTTCCTTGACCTGCTGGCCACATACAGTTACAAAAAAAAGAAAAAAAAAAAAGTTATTTTGTCTATTAGAAAAATCAATACCAAAAAGAGATTACTGACCTTTCCATTGAGCAGTTCTAGAACCCCCATACTTGAAAGTAGGAATTTGACATTTTCCAAGTATTATCTTTTACATTGGGAAAATGCTTTACTGCCGTTATCAAAATCCACAAAATATTGGTCAAATAAGATGGTGCTGAAAAATGAGTTTGCTGGTTTTTGCTGGAGGCTTCTTAGTCTGCAATGAGGTGAGCTGGATTTTCTCTGACTTTTTACAGATGCTTCAAGATACATAGCATACAAACACAGAAAACAAGAGAAGGAGATTTTATTACTTGCACCCTTTGTGATCTTCAGGGTCCAAGAAGCATAAGCTAGTTTGAATACAGAGAAGAGAGGCACCAGAGTTGGAATAAGGTATGTAATACAAAGCCTGTGGGAGGATCTGGCATGGGAGATCAAGTATAGGAAGACGGAGGAGAATGCTTGGACAACTAAATTAAGTAAACAGAAACATTGGTTGAGGAAATAACAACTGAAAATGGATGTTGAAAAAAAGGAAATATATGGCACTGGGCACCAGATTGGTTGTAGGAATGTAGAAATGCAGGTAGATTTATGAGAAGACAAAATAATAGTCCTTTCCCACCTTGTCCTTCAGACAGTCCAGCAACATTAGCCAAAGATCATATCAGGTGAAGATCTCAGTTTCTGTGTTCTGCAGGTGCTTTTTAAATTTTCATCAGGTAATATATTCTACTGCTCTGTTGGCAAGTAATGGCAGTTCAATGCAGATCTTTTTTCTTCTCATCAGTGAAAATTCCTGCATGTTATTTTCAATCATTTTCTTATTGGGTGTCTTTAATGCACCCAATACTGCCTCACAGTAAGGCAGTACTGCCTCACATCTGAAAAAAAAAATGGTTTAGTGAAATGTTTCAGAAAGAGTAGATGATTTTTGAAAATTCCAACCCCGTGGAATTTCAGAAGTATTTTCTCCTTACTTTCTAGATATATGATACTCTCCATGTTTTGGATTAGGAGACCTGAAGAAAAAAAAACAAACCCAACTTACTGATCTGTTAGATTGCTTAATACTTCCAACTTGCATCAGAAGTAGGTTGCTGTTGAGATTCCTTAGTATATTCTGGCTGTCTTGTGTTGAACTTTACTAAATTATGAGCTTTTCTGTGACAGGAAGCCTGGAGGAAGCTATAAGGGCATGGTGTATCTCACCTAACTTTAACCACTTGAAAATTAAGAATCTTGTCTGCTCTTTCTTTAGTTAATAGAAAGAAATAAGCATATTCCCAAAGCAAATTATTCCATACAAAGGCAATCATTCACTCTATTCTAAAACTGCATGATTCACTGCTTGGATGTGATTTGAACCTTTCCCTCTTCATTGCCCTGAGAATCAGCATAAAGTATATTAGCATAAGTAAAATATTAGTTAGGAAAAACCCATATAACACTAGCTGTGCTAACTGCTTCTGGAGGAATTTATACTTTGAAAGAAGCTCTTTTGCCGATTAGAATACAATATACCTGTAACTAGCAATGCTTTTGTAGAAATAATTATGTTTACATCTTATTTCTGTTTAACATGATAATTAGGGTCTGGAGATGAAGACAGACCTCCAGTAACCTCAAAAGACAAAATCTTTTGGTTTAACAGAAGGCTAGCCACATAGCTGGACTATTTTGTATCTTGACAGAAAACACATTTTAAATTAGAAGTCTACCTACATATAATGAGTAAAAATAATATTATTTAGCACATTTTTAGTAGATGTTTAATTGAACAATATCTAAATTTAGATACAATATTCTCTAAAAAGGAAGTAATCTTTGTATTTTTTTGTCCTCACAGTAAACAGTTGCCATAGACAATCACGCTATTCATTTATCCCTTTTGAATTATTTTTATTGTGCCTATTGTCTTGTCATCCATGATTTGTTTTTAGGAGACATTAATACTCATTAATACTACTGCTTGCTACTGCTGGCACAGACTACTACCAGTGTTGAAAATGGCAACTAATGGATTGACGCATCATCAAATTGTCAGTGATTAAACAGCAACAAAATTCAGATAAATATTTTTTCTGTAAACTATTTTCTCTGAAAGTTACCAGGTTCTGAACAAAGAAGGATCTTCAAGTGAATGAATGTAAAAATCTGAGGTTATCTCTATTTTGAGAGCTATTTCACCCATCTTTTGCATCTTTGAAATTAGCATTAGAAGATAGAAGAATGTACCAGTCAGGAATAACTGATGCACTACTAAAGCTTGTCTTTTCTTATACTTAAATTAGCCTTTTTTTTCCTATTTTTTCCCTGACTTCTTTCCCCCGTGTCCAAATATTGAGATTTCTCTTTGCCAATTACACATACAAGTATATTGCAAGGCTGTAGGAAGGATACAAATTCAAATGTCTTGCAGTAGTAGCAAAAGTACTATTGTCAATCACATTGTACACACTACATGGAAAACTCTTGGAACATGTTAATGAGAAAGAGACAGAGGTCACTGATCTAAATGGTAATCTAGGATGATGCATTTTGGCAAAAACTGGATGACATAGTTCAACAAATGCTTCAAACACTACATTAGGTATAGCTAGGTGCTTCTGCTATAGAAGTTGTTTTATAGTTATATCTTTTCCAGAGGGAGACAGAGTCAAGTCACATTCCTTTAATCTTAACTATGGTTACGTGAAAAACAGAAATGCTGCAGATATTTTGTTTTTGAAAATAAATATAGTTTGTTTGGTTTGTTGTTTTGTTGTTGGTTAGGCCTTTTTTCATTTTTGATCATTATGAAAAATATTACCAAAGCAGTGGGTAAAGCCACTCCATTCATAACACATTAGATTTCTCTTGTTGAGAGAGATAAAGGAAGTTTAGAACTGTCCTTTTTTCATTATACACATTAGTTTTAAAATTAGGTGATTATTAAGTTTCTTTTGCAAATAAAGGGATAATGGCTGCTTACAAGTTCCTAGCTGATCAGCTATCATAATTAAAACCTTGTAATTTTGGGGTGGTGGTGGGAGGGTTGATAATTTAAATATTTGTCTACCTAGAGCTCTGACAATAATAAAAAAATAAAATTAATAAAATTTCTGATAATTTTATAGTTTATATCTGATTATAATGTCTTGCTATTGTACCATAAATAGAAACAGTCAATCCCCTTCTGAAAACATTCACAGTATAAAAATTCCAACTGTACATTTCATGAACATTCAATTCCAACTTTACATTTCATTTACATTCATCTAATTTTGAGTAAGTAATTAACTGGAAGTTAATGCATGTGCTGTTAAGGAGGTGATGTATGTGTCAGTGTATAGGTGGCGGGGGAGGAAGGTCAAGAGGCTGGAATATGCAAAGCACCCCAAACATCCAGGCAATGACAGCTGACAAAACTTTCTGAATTTTAAGAAAAAAGAAAAAAAAATCAAAGTTAAAAAGGTGTGAACTTTGCAGTACGGTTGTTAAGTATATATTTTAATTGTTTTGTATTATTATATTTCTCAAAAAAAATCACAAATTATATTATTGTCTTCTTTTTTTGTCTATGACTTTATTAGAGAATTTCTACTCAAAGTTAGCCAAGACTTTTTCTTTTCAATTCTTTCTGTGAACTAGGATATCCTCAGACAGTGAAATAGTAATTCAAAGCAGAAAAAGTCACAAAAAACATTAATTTCTTAGAGCATGTCTGCATTTTCAGGATTTATGCCACCAGACAGCCCTGCTATGAGGACATCTGCAGAGACATAACAGTTTCAGCTGATGGTTCAGCAGCAGGGAACCTATATGTGCTGGGAAGGTGTTCAGGGATCTGGCTTCACAGCCTGATGGTGTGATAGCCCTTTGATTATACCTGGGTTGAACTGAGCATCCACATGGCCTACAGCCAGCTGGTGATGGGAAGGTCTGACTCTCAGACAGATCTATCAAAGGGAAATCTCAACACCAGGGAACCACAAATTTGAGGTTTTCATAATATTTTACTGGATATTTGGGGGAATCAGCCTGGGCTTATGATTCAGCAGTTCTGCCTGTCAGTCCCCAGTGACAAAATTGCATCTTCCATTTGTCTTTTTGAACTATCAAAGTGTATTGGGTTTGTGTGGCAAGGTTTTGGCAGCAGGGGTGCTACAGAGGTGGCTTCTGTGAGAAGCTGCTAGAAGCTTCCTCTGTGTCCAATTAGCTGGCTCCAAGATGGACCTGCCACTGGCCGAGGCTAAACCCATCAGCAACTGTTGTAGCACCTCTGGGATAAAATATTTAAGAAGGGGGAAAAACCTGCATGGCAGCAACCAGGAGAGAGGAGTGAGAACAACTCTGCAGACACCAAGGTCAGTGAAGAAGGAGGCGGAGGAAGTGGTCCAGGCACTGGAGCAGAGATTCCCCTGCAGCCCATGGTGAAGACCATGATGAGGCAGGCTGTCCACCTGCAGTCCATGGAGATTAACAGTGGAGCAGATATCTATCTTCAGCCTGTGGAGGAGCCCACTCAGGAACCGGTGGATGCCTGATGGAGGCTGTGACCCCATGGAGAGCCCACACTGGAGCAGGTTCCTGGCAGGCCCTGTGGAGAGAGGATCCCTCTTTGGAGTAGGTTTGCTGTCAGAATTTGTGATCCCATGGGGGACCCACACTGGAGCAGTCTGTTCCTGAAGGACTACACATCATGGAAGGACTCACATTGGAGAAGTTCATGGAGAGCTGCCTCCCATGGGAGGCACCCCACGCTGGAGCAGGGGAAGAGGGGTTGGGTTTTTTTGTGTGTATGGTTGGACTAGATGATCTCAAAGGTCCTTTCCAACCATGAAAATTCTATGATTCTATGATTATAAGAGTGTGAGGAGTCCTCCCCCTGGGGAGGAAGGAGTGTCAGAAATAACGTGTGATGAACTGATCACAACCCCCATTCCCCATCCCCCTGAGCTGCTTGGGGGAAGGAGGTGGAGAAAACTGGGAGTGAAGTTGAGCCTGGGAAGAAGGCGGTGGGGGGGGGAAGGTGTTTTAAGATTTGGTTTAATTTCTTATTATTCTACTCTGATTGGATTGGTAATAAATTAAATTGTTTTTCCCCAAGTCAGGTCTGGTTTGCCCATGATGAATGGTAATTGCTGAATGATCTCTCCCTGTCTTTATCTTGACTCACAAGCCTTTCATTATACTTTCTCCCCCCCGTCCAGCTGAGGAGGGGGAGCAATAGAGAAGCTTTTGTGGGCACCTGGTGTCCACGCAGGGTCAACCAACCACACAAGGTTTTTTTCTCTTAGTTTATTTTTTCTACTCATGATCGTGTAGGATGGGCTCAGTTGAGATCCAGTAGGATGGACTCATTCATAGTTGCCTGTGGTAACTCCTTAGTCAAACATAAAGGTACCCTCTTCATTAACATTTTATAGACATATAGGCAACAATGTATACAAAAGGAGAACTAATCCACACTGGACTTCCCTGTCTTCCTAGCCTTTCCCCCTTTCATGTCACTTCAATGGTCCCTGAAAATAAGAGCAAGGAACCAAAACCTTGGCTTTATCCAAGTTACATAGAATGCAGTCATTGCAATTTTAATGTAAATGGTTTTAAAGTATGTCTTTGCACATTCTTGTTCATAGGTATCCCACTGGAACACATGGTGGTCAGTTCTAATTTATGTCAAGCTGTTTTGTTAACAGAGAGCTGAAAATAAAACCCAGCACTTGTCACTAACAGAAACGGCTTTTCTTCACTCCTATTGAAAATATAAACTAAACTAAACTAAACTAAACTAAACTAAACTGAACTAAACTAAATTAAAATAAAATAAAATAAAATAAAATAAAATAAAATAAAATAAAATAAAATAAAATAAAATAAAATAAAATAAAATAAAATAAAATAAAATAAAATAAAATAAAATAAAATAAGATAAGATAAAATAATAAATAAAATAAAATAGTGATGTGAGAGTGTTTGTGGGAGGCCTATGCATTGGATATTTGTCTTTGACATAGGATGATCTTCCTTAGCTACCCCAGGTCCATCTAAATATAAAATATGTTTGTTAGTCTTTAAAATATGTTTCTACTAAATCTGGCTACTAAAGACCTGTCTCGATCTGAGCAGATAGTATAATATCCTGTCCCCTACATATTAAATTGGACTCCTAGTTGTGTCAGAACAGAGAAAACATGATACCAGCAACTCACAGAGAGACTAGCTGGTACAAAACTTTGTGTAAAGTAAGGGAATTTTTTTTTTTTAAGATTAAATTTGCTTTTACAAAATTTTAAAGTAGTTCAAATTACTTGAGTATCAGTGGACAAGTGAATGTATTAGTCACGTAGAGGGGATAATACCTACCCTGCCTTTATCACTTATCTTGTCTGCATTCTGCATCAAATTTAATGTTCAAAACTACCTTATCCTCATCTTTGTTATCAGCCTGTGTACAGTAGTTGTAGAAAAGTTCATCATTGCTCAGTATAATTTTTCACTGATTAAAATCACATTGGAACATTAAAGTCTTTCCTTAACCCTGAACAAAAATATCTTCAGTTCCTGAGAAGTCCTTGCACTATGTCAGGTGTTTTAAAAATAATAATTCATATTTATGTTCCTTTCAGGCAAAATTTCTTGAGAAATGACACGTACTATGGAACTGGAAACTTCATCTTCCTGTCAGAGCTGATGTGGTAAAGTCAACTGAACAAGATAATAACATATCTCTTGTAAAGGTGGAAGGTGAGTCAGTGCGCAGGGGAAGAAAGATGAAAGAAGCTTTCAATCTCAAATCATTTTGGAACAAGCAATGACGTGTTAGCCAGTCTTAGCTGGCTAACATGATGACTGCCAGGTCTAAGAATATTGGATATGTAGGTAAAGTTAAATAAGTGGGAACTGAAACACAGTAAAATCCCACCAAAGACATCAAAACCATGCCTCTTTTGTACTATAAGGAATATTTTAATTTTGAGAATGGTACGTGATTATTATTAAAACATATTATCCATGGGAAACACATGCAAATAATTAAAAAAAAAATAAAAATTAGTAAGTGTGATTTTTTTTATTTTTTTAATGGTAAATGGGGAAAAAAATCATTAAATACATTGTGGAGGGATTTAAAAATATCTTAAATAATTAAAACTCTCACTATAGGCATAACTAAATGTTGTATATTTTTGGAAGTAAAGGTTTGTCTTGGGAAGCTAATATGTAAGTTTTGTAAGCTTTCTCAAAAAGTGATTTCCTTAATGTTTCCTGACTATTGTGTATAAAATGTAGGAAAAATTGCTGTGGTTAAAGTGGAACAGTATCGGAAACTGGATGATCTTGTGGTACTCTGCTGTGAATTTTCTTAAGAAATAATATACTTACTTTTGCCAGTCACCTCGTTACTCAAGGCTGTGAGTAGGTTGCTCTCTGAGAATTCAACCTAGAAGTCTAGGGTTGATCTTTAATTTCTTTTTCCTGTCTGTTAATCTCCACTAAACAGAATTCTCCCCGGAAGCTGAGGATCTACTCTACCAGGTAAACCCTTGAAGGCACTGCCTAGAGTTCATGAGCCTGCTCTTAATTTTCCCGTATGTGACCTTGAATTCATTCAAGGGAACCATTCATTCAGAATGACACCTTCAAGTTTTAAATCATCCAAAGATACCCCAACCCCATATAAATTCATATAAGCTATATGGATAATAAAAAGAGCTGTCTTTCAGTCAACGGGACAAGTATACCTTTGGGAAAACCAAATGAGCAAAATGAAAAATCAACTGGTTAACATTAGATGTCTATAAAATGTGTTTGTTGTTGTTAAAGAAAAAGCCTGTACAGTATTTATACACTGAGGAAGTATACAACAAATGCTCCCACTATTAATTGCTTCTTTCACAGTCATTGGAAAACCAGAATTTCCTATGCGTATGATTATTTTCTCTCTGCTCAGCAATTATGTCTTTTGCTATGATAGTGGCATCTAAGCCTCTCCTCAGTCAGTGTTGTTTTTATGTTTCTAAGTGTTTGGAAATTTTGGTGGTTTGCGTTGGGTTTTTTTCCTGTTTCTCTTCTAATCTATGGTAAAGGACATATCATTAGGTTTCAGTTATTTGTTTTCCTCCTTGTGAATCAGTTTTATAAAAGTGCTGTCCTTCCTGAGGCTGCATAGCTCCTCTCATGTCTTGTAATACAAAGTGAAAGCTGACAGTCATTTTCAAAGTAGCTCATGCAAACTCCTGGAAAAACAGCAACAAGGAGAAGGCTACACGAAATAATATGGCAGCAACAAACTGTTCACAGTTATGCTTTGTCATAGAAGAGCCAATCAGGAAGAAGTAGGGATTGTTTTATGAAGCAAAATATATGATAAAAATGTGCAAATTGTGTACACTTTCTATATATCCTATGAACAGTCATGTTTTGGAAAGAAAGTGGGGAGCGCAAGCTTTAGATTTCATAAATCACTAAAGTTGTATTGCCTTCCCATTTTTGGATCTGTATAGAGAAAATTATATTTGTATGGGTTTGGGTAAAACTAATGGTTTATCTTCTCTGCATGGAAAAAGGAAAGTATACTGCAAAGTTGAGGAAACACTGTTTTTTTCTTCTTTTATAAGTTCTCCCTGTCTCTTTGTATTGTGTTCTACAGAGTAAGAATTTTAGACATCTGTAGAAATCTGCAGGTGGTAAAGGTTCAAAGCGTTTCTGTGGGTACGTTACTCTCTATTCTTATTCAAATGCTAGAAAACAAATATGAAAGTTGACGTTTTTTCTCTGTCTTGTTTTTAGATGTCTAAAATGAAAGGGAAGAGAAGACGGCATGGGCGATTAGAAGAAATCGAAGGAAGTAATGTGGCTGTTAATGAATTTGATGATGGGAAATTCTAACTACACATAATGCCTTGATAGATAAACACCTTAAAAAGCAGTTCATTTTCTTATTTAAACGAAAACTTCTGGAAGCAGTTTTTATATCCTTCTCTATAATGCCTCTGTCTATCTCTACCTACATATTTTATATTTAATTTTTTGCATCTATTCCATGTCAAGTCTTATTTCATGTTCAAGACTTTCAAATATTCTATTGCCTCCTCTGGATTATTTGACTGTTCTCATCTTTAAACTCATCTGAAGAAATGACGTTCTGGAAATAGTTTAGGAAAATCTACAATTACAAAATTGCCAGTTCTTTCTTTCACACCTGGATAATTCGCATTAATTCTTGGACTTCTAAGTACTTAGAATCAAAGCAAAAAACAAGTCAGACCCCTTTTTCCATATTTCATAATCATTGTGCAATGCATAGTCCATAGTTCAGAAGGTATACAAACTATCTGAGCTTTTGTCATTAATCTAAATAAGAAAAAACTAAGAATAGTATGGCTTCCTCCTGAGACAACAAAAGGTAAAAAGTGATCATTCTGTTTCATAAGAAACCTTGAAAATTGCTGTTATTCGAATACTGAGAAAAATTCAAAGTTAAATCTAATGAGTAAAGAAATGCGTATTGCACTAGAGAAATCCACCAAGTTTAAATGTTCAAAGGGCTCTGAGATGTGAAAGACACCATTTTCCTTTCTCTACCTAACACTGAAGAGAAGCTTGAATTTCTTTCTACCACGTATCCTCTAGGGATCCTAATCACTAAGGAAAAGAGTGTTATTGTAAGGGCAGGGTTTTTCTATCTCGGTTTGACTGGATAGCTTGCATATAAGGGATAAATTTTGGTGTTAGTAGCTTTGCATTTTTAAGAAAATGGTCTGTTCAAAACCCCTGAGAACTCTGGTTTCTAGCACAGCACTTTGTTTATTTTAGTTTATTTTGAAATGTACTGGTGTAGTGGACCTATTTAATAATGGTAATTACACAATTCAATGTTTGAATTAAAAATACATGCCCAATTCAATGTTACTGTTCTTTTCCAGGTTTTTATTTCCTCCTGCAAGGGAGGGCATGGATGGTCATTTAGATGATATGGTTTTTCTCCTCTCTTGGATCAGTGACTTAACCATAGGATTTCATTTTAAGGAGGACTTGCAGGTCTACTACTGCCAACAATAAGATGACCTGGTAATATTCAGAGTTCAAAGTTTAATTGCAATAGATCAATCATTGCAAAGTTCAAAGAGCATTATTAAGCAAGCTGCATATTCTAGGTCTTGAGGCAATATAGAATTAATTGTCAGAAAACAGTGGAAAAGGAAAGCACTTTAATCTTCTTGTCCTCAGTGTGACATATGTCAAGTTTCCAAATATGCAACATGATATCATAGCTGCAGGAAGAGAGTCCTATTTAGCCAAGGAGAAGGTACAAAGTGACCTAGTGGAACTTTTGGGGTTTTATTTTGAAGTTACTAAAGCCAGTAATATTTAAAGGTGCACTAGCCAAATTCTGTTCCAAACTTTGGCCTAAAACTCTGAAGATATTTACTGATACTGATTATTTCATTTTTCTCATGATGAGATAATTGAGTATTTCAGAATATTAGTTCTCTTTGAATGTTCATAACAATGAATTAAGGTTAAAATGATCTCAATATTAGAAAAGAAATTAATTGCTTATAATGAATCACATCTCCCACACCTGTGAATCTTCTGATGTGTGTCTAAGCAAACCTTTTAACTGAGTGTGCTGTACATACTCAGTCAAATGCTTTACATTTAAATGTACATGCATTAAACAAAGCTAGCCTCAATTAGTAAAACAGAAGAAAGCTTAAAAAGCCTTGACTTCAGGAATATAGTCACTTTTCTTTGGAGTCTTGATAGGAGAAAAATATGAGAAAGAATGTGATATTTTAATCAAAGTTTCCTTTGTTTACTTTTTGCTTTATTTTGTTTTCCTCATAACACCTGGGATTATCCATTGTGCATTGAACAAACGTTATGGCTTTCTAAGGTAAAATCTTGTGAATGACGTTCCCACAAAATGAAAATGAGCCAGAAATGTCAGATTCTTGGGTTAAAAAAAAAAAAAAAAAGAAAAGAAAAAAGTTATACACAGTTGTTCATACATCTTATGCAATTATATACAGAAGTATGAATAATTTTCCAGTCTACTAACAAAGTTTTAGCTGCTCTAATATGTTGACTTCTGGCTATCATTTTTAAATAGTGATGGAGAAGGTCCAGGAGAAAGTAATATGAATGATCAGTGACGTAGAACAACTCATATCTGAGGTACACTTGAAAAAATAGAGTCCTTAAAGGAAATGATTTTAAAGGAAAGGTAACTAAAGCTATGATTTAATCATCACTGAAATTCAGTTGAGAGCCTGCATGAATATTCTAACATATTTTGCACAAACATATTGGTCACTCTAATATGTACTAAACCCAAAACATAGTGGATCGTAGCTGGGCAGGCAAAAAGTAAACCAAAACCCTAGTCTTAATACTGAACTTGCTACTTCATGTTCGTGGGCATAAAATTCAGTGGTCTTTTGCAAATTTTTGATTCTTAACTGAGAACCTATATAATCACTGTTTGAACGCTTTTAGTCATAGAATAGCATATCTCTAATATCTCACAACAAAGTTAGACCAGACTGGTGTAAAACATCTGTAGATTTGGTTCAATCTAGCCTGCTTGTCTTCACACTAAAATGGATTTACATCATCAGTTACATTTGAGAAACAGTTTAAGAAGCAAATATGTCAAGTGGTTGATGACTTCCTCTCAATGAAATAGGGCATCTGACTTCATATGTATTTTTAGTTCCCTGATAATGGTTTAAATGAAATGGTTCAAACTGGTTTGTTTGGCTTTTCTTGAAGGCCAACTAGAATCTCTTTCAGGAGAATACCTGTCCTCAGCCTCTCAGGAGGTTATATAAAATCACTAGTAAGTATTGTCTCCTTAAACTATTCTTAAGAGGAATTCACTTAAGTCTTCTGGGTTATGAAGAAGGGTGAACTCAAAGGTGAGAAGTTTATATACAGCATTGGAACACAGAAGAAACGTTCCTAAGAGCTACAGTAAGAATGGACAAACCACAATACCCAGTGTGGGAATGATAAGGGTGTTTTAGTTGCAATGCTTAATTTTAGGATCAAGAGTTTAACAGGGCTCTTATATGGCTTGAAAGGAAATTCAATAAAACCCTCCAAGTATGTAGAAGGTTTCAGCAATAAATAAATATATATAAGATTTTATATTTTTTTTCCTACATATAGGTCAAGAAACAATGGGCATTTGTTTCAGCAAGAGAGAAACATGCTTCCTGACTTTTCAGTTGGAAGATCTTTGTCTCTGTGAGGATGCTTCAAAACTATACAACATGAAAATGGGTAAAGCATTCAAAGGTTCTGTCTGTACAAAGTCTATGGAACACACAGCATGTTGCGTAGTGATATGTAACTTGATTCTGAGAATATCTCACAGGTCATGTGTAGTGTTGTAAATGCTGGAGGGAATTCCTATGACTTGTAGCAAAGACAATGACATACCCATTGTCAAGGCTGTCCCTGCTTGATAGTGCATTGGAGATACAACATTGGTAGTACATTGGAGATACATTGGAGGCCACAGAAATGAAGCTGATTTGCATGTAATATAAGATAGGTTATTGTTATGGAAGTTGTTCTCAGGAGTAGCTTCTTGTGTCACTGTAGAGGTAGTTAGTCCTGTCCAAAGCATTGTGCAACACTTAAGCAGCTATTTATCAGAGAAACTTTGAACAATTATTGATCATGAATAAGCCACTGGAGACACAAAAGGCTGTAAAAGACATTTGCACAAGGTCTGTATTACCATTTAAACAGTAAATACACATTTTCCACAGCAGATTGCACTTGAATTAGTAAAAATCTTGTCAGGAATCAGTAACGGGAGTCATCTAAACAGGAGTCAGTAGTCATTTTTTCTCTGGAAATATGGCTTCAGTTATTTATACTATACATTTCGTCCATATAGTGTGAAACTACGGTTTAAATTGACTTCCCACAACTTCACAAATTAAAACAAATAAATAAACAACCTTAGAGTGAGAGAAATATACTTGCATTACTCTCTGTATTGACTTTATAATACCAAATGGAATTTAAACTATGATAATTTTAATTAACTTTTAACTTTATTTTAAGAGCCCAAAAAGAGCTTGGGAAAATATTCTTTTGTCAGTATTTTTTAAGCCTAAACTATGCATTCATTTCTGAGAAATAATGTACTTAAGTAAGAAATCTGTTTCAGCTGAGTACTCTTTTAAACTTGTTTAGCCAGAACATGTTTGCAATAAAATTAGAACCCCTCTTCTTCTCAACAATTAGATTTGCAATGGTAAAGTTAATGTAAACCTAACTCTAAACTAATGATGTGTCTGTAGAAAGTATTTTAAATGGCATTATACACTGTGTCTGTTGTTTGAAAGTGAATGTGAATTATGGCTCATTTCTGCAGCATAGAAGCTTGTAAAAAAGCACAAGAAGACCCAAATTCAAACCTGTTTTTGTTTTTTGACTCTGATCTAATCATTAATTAGGGTAGTTTGAAGTTTCAGTAGGGCACACAGAGACCATTTTAGAGGGTGTTTTAAATGCAGTAATTAAATTGTAGGAGCAATATTCTCAAAAAAATAAAAATCTTAATGGAAAAAAAATCTTGTTATACCTATTTGGCCAACTGCCTTCTTGTTTTACCTCCCATTTTCACAGCTCTGACATGTAGCAGTGCATATTTTAACATAAAATAGCAAGTCTGAAACTCTGACATGCTGTATATTTATTCTTGTGTGAAGTAAAACTCTTTTTTTTTTAAATAGTACAGATGATTATATCTATTTTTTTTCATATGAAGTGTTTCTTTTAAAGTGTAAGGTTTATTTTCACACTTCTGATTGCCAGAGAAGCAGGAAACAGGGCGCTGTACATCAGACATTTAAATCCAGACATTATGCAATCATGATAACAAGGATTAATAAAGATTAATTTAGCTCCCACTTAAAAGCCATGGTATTTCAGAAGTACAACTGCCTAGATTGTAAAAGGGGAATAATTATAATTTCCTTTTGAAATGTGTCTCTTTGTTTGATCGTAGAGGGTTGTCCATAATTTGAAGATTATTTGTGCCAAACTCTTCTCTAACAACTTATTCTTTAAGACGTGGTTGTTCAAATCAAATGACAGTTTATGAAAAACCACAAATATCCTGAATAGTTTATCACTGTTTCTTAGATGCATGGAGCAGATTTTATTTAATTGCAATGCAAAAAAATTCATTTTCTTCATTGCTCATAATTCTAAATGATACAGACATAATTTCCAAGGTTCAGTCCTTTTGAAGAAGATAGCTATTGATGAATGTAATAATTGTATTCTATTAAAATCACTTTGGAAAATAGGATTTCTGTATAGCTGGATACTCTGTGAGAATGTAACAAGTGGCTACAGAAATAAAATGTCATGAGACCTATGTATGCCTGGAAACAGGAACACAAACTTTCAACTTAAAGTCTTCTGCATTATACCTTTCAACATCATTCCTTTGGATTAAATGTTGTTACATGTCCTCCATTTAAAAAATATTATTGTAGTATGTGTCATTTACCCTCTCCTCACAAGGACAGTAATAATACTTTTCTTTTTATTTAAACTGGTTATGCAGAGATGGTCATGTTTCTTTTAAGAACAAGAATGAACAAGTAATCCCACCAACTGTTGGGATTTGAGGCTGGCAATGTAAACAGATGATAAGCAGTTGAAAAATGTGTTTCCTTCAAACAGTACAGCTGGATCTAGAATGCATCACTTTATGTGGGGCTGTAAAATATTCTGAGATTTTTTTTTCTTACAAGTTAGGAACTTGGAGTTGGGACTCCTGATCTGTCAAGGCCATAGAATATGCTAGTGTGGATTCAGGGGAATACTTACCTATTAAGTAAATATTTGGCTATTTGCTCATACAAAACAGACTTCTCAAAAGGTCGATAAAAGCCTAGAGTGCTCACCCTGGCCTTACCCTCATTTTTAAGAAAAAACAAAGAAACATAAAATTACCACCAGATTCTGTGTTGACTCTATAGAAACTCACTAACTGAGTTGCTATGAATTGCCAATAGCTTTAATTTTGTAATCAACCCTGTGATCAGCACCGAATCACAGGTTTGGAAAACAGGTAAAAAAGGAGAAAAACCTCCTCTAACAGTAAGAAAGGGCCTGTGATAAACCAAAGTGATGTCTTTTGGCTTATGCAACCACCTAGCACCTACAAAAGGCCACTGCAGAAGTCTGAGGCACAGCATGCTTCTCAACTTGTTTTTGTCTCTTGATAATTGGATGGTCCAACTAAAATCTGTGAATAAAAACCTGATACTTTTACAAATTATTTGTAATCGACTCACAGGTCTCAACCTGAAACTGACTCGTAGTTGTTTCCCAAATGAGAGTCAGGAATTCTGACTAGAAAACAAAATGAAACTGAGAAAGTGCACAAGTTTTTCTCTTCAGAGACACAGAGATGTGAAATGCTTTCTATGAATCTACTCCTACAACAAGAGGTTTATTTTTAAATTTGCCTAAACTGTAAAATGAATGGCATTTCGGGTTGTCTGGCTCCATCCTAGTAGACAGCAAAACACATTAAGCATTTCACAATGAACTCCTGTCCCCACATTCCTTGGCCTGCCTCAAAAATGTTTTTGAAAAGAGTAAAGGGATGTATAGGTAGGCAATATTGAAAGAAATCAAACAATGGAGTAGAAAATCCTAAAGTGGTTTGGCTAAGTACGTAACAGGACAGAAATATAATCAAATAGGACCCACACTAACAACTTGCTCTCCTTGCACAATATATTTTTTCCAAAAATAAAGGTGCAGCCTTCATGTAGATGGAGCTCATTTCACTGGTAAATAACATATGTGATCATGAAGCAACTGCAACAGCCTGACAAAGGATGCCAGACCACTGCTGGTCCAAGTCCTGGGCACCTGAGCGTGAGACAACACCACTGGGAGACAGCTTTTGGGGATAACGGTTTGTGAAAAGAGACTCTGGACTCTTCTGCTGTTGATCTAATCCAAGGAACTGGGAAAGGATTCATTGTCTGACCTTGAACTGATTTGCACTGTGTAACATTAAATTCTGCAAAGGACAGTTACAACTAGCTTAGCTCAGAGATACCGAAAACATTGATTTCCTAAAATTTCTGCTGTTTACAAGGAAATAGAGTTACGTATTTTATTAGTATGTTAGTAGGATGTCATCAGCAAGAAGATAGCCTCTGTTGTCTTTTTTTCCTATCTAAATAGTCACATAAGACCATGCTATTTTTAAGTGTTTGAAATAAAAAGGAAAATAATACCATGAACAGGGAAGCAAAAAGAACAAAGAAGGAAAAAAAAAAGTCAGGAACAGCAAACCAAGGTATCATTAAATAAATTAAAAAACAAAACAAAACCCTACTCCACAAAAGAAAAACGTGTATCAATGGCAGCAAGAGAGTTAGAGCCAGGAGCAAAACCGAAACACAGGCAGAAGACGAAAGACCAGAAATTCACATCCACATAAGGAGGAGTCAAATCTGCATTACTAAAACCTGCATGTTAGGAAAAATTCGCAGTCTGACCCTAGAGCTGATTCAGGAAATTGAACTTTCTGCTGTCTGCCAGCAACAAGGTGATGAATCTTGCTAAGGTACACCTAAGGTTGAAATGGATATAACAGCGGGGAAAATGCTACTGAACCGCATTGTCGGTGGGATAACTGGCACTGTAAGAGGAAAAGTGTGAGTATACCCAGCTGTAGAAATGGAAGTTCAGGAGACTTCCTAAGGACATAGAAATAAAGAGATTTTAAAGTTTAGAAGCCAGCTCATATTAGACCTATGAGAACAGTTTAGAGATATTTGATCATTGGGATGCAAGAATTAAAAACCAAACAATCAAACAAACAAACAAAAAATCTTTTCAGAGTGGGCTCAATCTGTGTTCTTGGTAAATCACTTCCTGGAATGAAGGCTGATATGAAAAGCCTGACACTATGTCATGGCAGGAAGCAGGGGAGACAGGCACTGATGAAGTATTTTGAGGATTCTGAGTTGCCCATAAAGGGTGGATTTTGCTAATGCTCTGGATTATATCAGTTAACAAAATGTGTTGAAATTTAAAAGTCCACATTGCAAGGACTACTAACAAGAATTTTTGTTATAAGCGTAGGAAGAAGAAATTATATATGGTAGTTATCACAGGGCAACTATGATATGCAGCTGAAAATGAATGTGATTCCAAAATATATGATCTGAGTGGGATTTAGTAACAATAAGAATTATAAGACATATTAAGACCCTGAGACTCTAAGACACAGAGTCTTGAGGAAGAACTACCCCCATCTTTTTCCTGAAATGAGTAAACTAAAATATTTCCTATTTCTGAAGTTAATTTGTATGAAAACAAAAATCTAATCTAAGATAAACAGTAGTTATGACAAGCTTACTATGAGACCTGAAAATCTGCATCTGTGTGTGGCCCCTGCTGAGTACCTTCTCTCACTCCATCTTTCCTGTTGGACAATTTTCAGTGATTTCCTGGATTAGAATCCAGACAATATACATATGGAATTTTCTTATTCCTCTCTCATATATTTTACCTTTACCTTCAATATTCTCTCGAAAGAATTAGCAGATTAAAATCTGAAATAATTATAACAGAGGGAAATGTATGTATCTATGTAAATCACCTCTGTGATGGCAAAGGATTGAACTCATCGATCCACTGAGCTCCTCCCAGTTTCTCTGTTCTAGACTAAATCTAGTGCTAAACAGGTTAGCAGATAACACAGCAAACTAGAGTTTAATCTTTTCTTAAAATCCAGTGAATTCAATGGACAACATTCACCTGAGACCGTAGGCAAAAACTCTCACGCTTAGCTGGTGCTGAGTAGCAGAGTGAGACAGACTCTAAATTAGTGCTGATACTCCCTCTACTGTAATATGCTTTAAGGAGAGTTGTTCTCAACAGAAATGGTGTATGGACGAGCCAGAAACCAGCTGAAGTTAGCTGATCTAGAGTCTGATATGTGGCTAGATTCTGGGTGAGGAAGAAAGATCCTAAACTTCATTTTGTATGTAGGTAATGTTGGTGGGTATAGATGTGATTAAGTCAATCAGGAGTCTTGTATGGCTGTGACATCCTACAGAATCCCCTCTACTCCACTCTGGTGAGAGCCCACCTGGAGTAATGCATCCAGCTCTAGGGCCCTCAGCACAGGAAACACATGGGCCTGTTGGAGCAGGTCCAGTGGAGGGCTGCAAAAATGATCAGAGGGATGGAACACCTCTCCTACGAAGAAAGGCTGAGAGAATTGGGGTTATTCAGAGTGGAGAAGAGAAGGCTCTGAGAGACCTTATTGTGGCCTTTCAATACTTCAAGGGGGCTCGTAAGAAAGATGGGGACAAATTTTTTAGTAGGGCCTGTTGTGATGGGACAAGGGGTAATGGTTTTAAACTAAAGGAGGATAGATTCAGACTGGATAGAAGGAAGAAATTTTTTACAATGAGGGTGGTTGAACACTAGAACAGATTGCCTAAAGAGGTGGTAGATGACCCATCCCTGGAAACGTTCAAGGTCAGGTTGGACAGGGGTATGAGCAACCTGATGTAGTTGAAGACGACCCTGCTCATTACTGGGGGGTTGAACTAGATAACCTTTAAAGGTCCCTTCCAACCCAAACTATGCTATGGTTCTACGGTAATACCATATAGTACTCATGTATTGTCTTTGTTTCACAGTTTGTCTACAGTTCTCTCTAAGTACCCGGTTGTTTGCTTGCTAATCATTAGATATTACTATTCCAGTTTTAGAGAAAAACTTCATTGTTTTTTATAGTAAATGGCAAGTACTGGGAACGTGTGAAGTTCAAGACAGAAAAGCAAAGAAAAAATATTCTGAGTCTGATTTAGTAAAAATAGTTTGGGATTATTTCTGTTCCTATTATGTAAACATTCTTTTTCCGTCTTTGTAGTCTGAAAACCTGGTTCATTTAACTGAATTCAAAAAATTTGAATATTTAATTTTTCTGTTTAATTTGTACAGTAATATGACATTACATGAACTTGCATGCATATATGTATAGTGTTTATATAAACACATATATATATACACACACACAAACATATATACACACACAGAGATAAATCTAATACTTCATTTAAGGGAAGTATGTTCTATTCTCTGGTCCTTTTCCTGTCTGACTGTCAGCTATTGCTCCAGAATGGCATAGGTGTCCTGTAGTTCCTGTGTCCTATCTGACAGCCCCATGTGAATGCTCCAGAGGGACATGTTAAATGCCAGGAGGTATGTATGGCCAGTCACATTAAGTGCACTGTTACTGTCTTCAGTTAACCAAACTTTTTTTTTTTTCCCTGTGATGTCACCTCTGGCCTCACTTCTATTTATCAGAAAGCAGCTTTCCAAAACTAGATGGATTTTTATTGTTGCTGGTTTTTGTTATTTATATATTTTGCTTCCTGGGTCAATGTATTTTTAATTCCTAAGTATTTGGTATATTTAGTTCTATATTTGAGTATGCATACAAGTCCATTTCTGTGGACCAATGACAGCTAATGCCATTGTGAATGTTAATCCCTTTCCCCATGCTTGTGATAGTCTGATAGCAGAGACCATGGCTGACAATGGTTTATATATCTTGACTTTGTCTGTGGCATAAGAAACTTAAAGGAGTATACTCAAAGTTGTGTCTCTTGACGAGCCAATTAGCAGACAGATAAAAGACCTGGAGTGCTACAGAGTCAATGTTTTCACTATTGATACTTGTTCCCCTAGGTTTTACTTCAATGTGATGTTATGAAG
This sequence comes from Chroicocephalus ridibundus, assembly GCF_963924245.1. NCBI lineage: Eukaryota > Metazoa > Chordata > Aves > Charadriiformes > Laridae > Chroicocephalus > Chroicocephalus ridibundus. The sequence continues at coordinate 63,675,835 of NC_086284.1, forward strand.
AGACCATTTTTAAAATCCCCCTTACAGTGGAAGATGGATACTTAAATTCTCTTGCTTTTCACTAAAATTGTGAGCTTCTGCACATGTCACCAGGAATCTCGGTATTATGATTACCTAATTCTAAAATTTACTGTAGCTAATGAAAAAAGTTCTACTGAATTCCTGGAGACAAAGTTTGTATGGCCAAAGGACAGAAAAGACAGGCTTTCATTGCGTCTTTTCTCTCATAGATTTAGAGACTTCTGCCTACAACAGACAGATTTATTAATCAAAACTACCTGTCTACAATTCAGAATGGACCCTACGATATGTTCTAGCCATATGGTTTGAAATTGCATACTTTTTAAAAGAAAAACAAACCGCCCTTCTCCTCACTTTTAATAAATGTTTCAAACAATGAGAATTCCGCATTTTGTCAAGTCATAATATTGTCTATAATGTAACCAACTTTATGGTGCTTCTGTGACTGGTTACCTGGCCTTGACATGAGAGAATGGGGACCCATGGATACAGTGACAATTTGGGAAGTTCAGCACAGGCAGAACAGCCAGCTAGAAGATCTTTTAAGCTCCTGCATGCAACAGCTATTTTGTTTGATTTCTCATACTTACATACATCCGTATGGTCTGCTGTATTTGACAGCCTGTCCTGAATTCACAGACTTTGGGAAGTAACTGTGAATAGGTTTTTAGGACCAGGGAGTGATGAGTATTTTCAGTTGGGCTCCTCCATCGGAAAGAAAAATTACTCTAGATGAAGAGCTCTACACCATTTACAAGTAATACACTTTTTAAGTCACTCACATTTTAACTTTACACTCATCATAACTAAGAATTAGTTACGATGATCATAATCAAGATTGCAATTACCCAGGATGTAAAAAAGCTTGGCTAAGTGGGCTGTTTAATAGTCATTGTGTTAACTACAATAAAAATTGGCATGTTCATATTTAACGACAAAGTTTTGGAGATACCTCTGATAATGAAGGTAGTTCAGTAATCATTAGTTAGGAAGTGACTGCTGGGTGACATATTATTTTCAGAGTAATCACCTTCCAGAAATTAGGCTTCTCTTATTATTATTTTTATAGCACTCTAAAGGTGGTCGGTGCTTTGCAGTTAACTATGAAAACAAGCTCACTGTGCAGAAGATTTGGCAATTAGGCAGATAAAATTAAGACAAAGGAAGAAGAATAGAATGTGGCTGAAAACAATTGAGCATATATGTGCAATTAGAGATATATATAAGCACAGACACCTACAAAGTGTTTTATTGCATCTTATCAAGATTACTTTCAGTATCTGTCCCTCCATATGCTGGGTGTCATTTCCTCTAATCTGTGTATTTATTTCATGCTCTTAAGTTTTTTTAAGAATTCAGTTTTCTAGGGCTTCAAAATAAAATAAAATTTAAACAAAACCAAATATGACTTCATTTTTATTGAAGAGGAAGGTCAAAGAAATTTCATCCTTTTATTATTGACTGATAAAAGAATTGAATGTCCTAGAAAATTTTTTGTCATTCATAGACATAACTTAAATGTAGCTAGAACAAACATCTACGTATTTCAGAAGGAAAAATAAAGGAAAAAATAATCAAACTTCATATGTATTCCCTACTGTGTGAGGAAAATGTGTTTTTATCTTCAGAATATTAAGGACAAAAGCTCTTTGGTGGTAATGTTTTAGTTATCAGAGGGCATAGTCAATTATTTTTCTTCAGTAAACTTGTACTATCAGGTATAAAAGGGTGTGAACCAAACCACTAGATTTAATACCCTGAACTCTGGGGTGTACAAAATCTTATTTTTGCAGCTTGATTGAACTACTATAACTAATGTGACAAAGCTACATGCAGAGTTTCTTAGGTTTTGGAATGCATTTTTTTGCCTTTTTCCTTTTCGTTCTGATTTTCTGAAGGCCATTCTCTTTTGATCTGTGATGTATTTGCTCAGGTGTTTCCCATTTTTATGGCAGTGTCAATTAACTCCCTTAAATTTGCCCCTGTTGCTCTCAAAATGTCTTGATGTTCCCTTTGAAGCCTCCCTCTCTATTATCCACCATTTTCAGCATCAGAGACTGACCTCAGTAGAGGAAACTTTACTGCCGGTAAGCCTTGCCTTGCTTATAGATGTGTGTTTAGATGAAAGAAATGAAATTATGAAATGAACCTAGAAAGCAGCACTAGCACAGTCTAAGTACTCTAGACAAGAGGTAGAAATAACTCAGATCCAGACTTACTCTCCCAGCACTCAGAAGTGTTTGGGTGTGGGGTTCAGCCTCCAGTGTAGTAATTAAACATAGTGTTAAGAACATTTAACATTACTTTCCTTGTATGTTTTTGAGTGAAGAAAGGGGGGGAAAAAGTAAAAAAAAGACTGAATATTTTAAAGACTTAAAAATTCTCTATTCAATCTGCGTAAAATAAAATCGTAGCAAAAAAGGCAGTCATCTTAAACAAAAGTTTCTATTGAGAAATTAAGAGAAATATGACTCATTTAGGATTGGCTTGATTATTTTTTTAACCAACTCATAGCAGCTTGGAGTTGGAAAACTGGCATAAAATTGAGTGCAATTTATCTGGTCTGACTTACTTCTCTTGAAATGATGATTGTCTCATTATCTAGTAAGTTTTACAGATTTCCTTTCTGCCACCATTTCTCTAACATGACTTTTTCTTTTCTGAAAGATCATGACAGTGAACTAGAAACAAACATTGGGTTATAGATGATTGATTATGGGATATTGTTCATACAAAACATGACATTTAAATGAGAACGTCACCTCATTTCTAACAAAAAAAAAAAATTCCTTTCCTGACCTACTTCACATTATGAAGCTGAAAGAGATATTTAGATTGCATGGACTACTGTTATACTTCTTAAGATATAAAGGGTATGATGTCTTATTAAAACTCTCTATGGCACACAGCTGTACAGTAAAACATGGCACACATAAAGTGGCACACTTAAGATTTTATTACTGGGGGGAATAGAAGTCATGCTGTTAAAGAGGGAAATTCAGAACAAAGTTCCTCTGTTTGGTTTTTATTGGTCTCTAACAGACCTGTTGCATGATCTTAACTGAATCACTCCTGGTAAAAAATAAGTAAATCCAGTAGCTTCTCACTACTACGAGGTTTGATTCCTGTCACCCCCCTGCTCCTTGCTTCAAACCACAAGTTATTGCCACATACCTTGCACCAGCTCTTGCACTTTTCAGAGCCTGCTGTCAGCTGATTCAACTTCTTAGCCTTGGAGAACACTTGCTACAAAGTCAACCTGAGTGATTGATTGTAATACAGGCTTGCAAAAGGCACTGGTGGAAGCATAAAGGAATGCAGTGGAATTGCAAATCAAGGAATAAGGTCAGAAGAAAGGAGCGAAAAAGAAGCAGGAACCTTCCTCTTTTGTTAGCTTTTAGCAGTTAAGGGTTTGCCGTCACTATGTAGCTTCACTCTTAGAGTAGATTTTTGGAGCTGTTTATCTACCACTGACTTTGAGATGGAGTATCTACAGCGCTAAAGGGATGACAAATAAACTGTTTCAAGATTAATGAAATAAGATTGATGTGGAGATGAACAGATTAGGAACTAGAAGAAATTTGTCATAAAGCTGTTGCATAAAATATTGGAGTGTGATTCCTGTTTCCAGAATTGTTTCTGATTCTTCACCCAGCAACTAAGTTTAGTACAGAGCTTGACCAAGTAGTATTTGGTAAATTCTGTAAGGGAGATCATGGAATTATGAAAAGCAACCCCATCTAATAGGGTTTAAACCCTGCATGAATACAGAGCAGCTGGCATTGGAGTCATTAATGGATTTTTGAATTGTCGTTGTATGCTCCTAGTTCTTCCCCACTCTCATTACAAAATACTTACATGCATTCTCTGTATTTATTCTTACTATTTACATTCATTCTTACAGATTAAATGTATCTGTATTGAAAAATCTGTATCTGTATTTATCTATATGTAAAAATATTTTATCTTTTTAAATTTTTTAAGAAACTTCAACCACCGCTACAAGTGAATCACCTAAGTATGCCAGAAAACAGGTGTGAATATATAGAATTTATCTTCTTGAAATACAAGGTAGAAACTCTGGGGTTGCTTGGCCATTTGTTTACTTTAATATGTCTAAGTATAGCATATCAGTAGACTGCGTCTGACAGTTTATGTAATTTATCTCAGTTTCATGTTTCATTTCATATAATGAGTAAAGATTTTTGCTTTATTTTTAGAGAATAAACTCTTATGATTGCTTTGATGCTTGGGTTTTCTTTCCTCCTTCTCTTTCCCTCATATTAAATCTCTAGTATGATTTGGCCTTCCCTTCCCCTTCCCTTCCCTTCCCTTCCCACAATTAGGCAAAAGTAGAAATATTTTTTGGGGTTTTTTTAACGTAGTATGATGCTGTCTCTAATTTTAAATATTCTATTAGATGGTGTCGTAAAAGCGAGAAGAAGGATGTGGGTAATGAACAACTAAAACAAGTAATTTTATAGATTTAAATATCAATACATCTCTGTTCATAAGACAATATAGCAATTACAAATCTTACATCATCATGTTCTGTCATGTATATCTAGGCTGACTGAGATCAATGTTATATGTGATGTCCTCAGGTATGTGCTGCTACTGTTCATCTTAGTTTTTCTTTCAGCTTTCAATTACCTTTATTAGATTGTGTGATTCAGAACACAGCGAGAAAAGTGCACAGCCACTGCAATCTCAACAGGTAGAAAATTAGTGTCTCAAGCTGTGCCTGTTGTGTCCTTCGAGATTTCTGTCCTTACTGATTATCCTTTCAAAGGACATTTTCTGGTTGCCAAAAAGAAAGTTATTTCATAAAGGAATGTGACTTCTGAAATACAATCAATGAAAAATAAATGTCTATAGCAGTAACTTTCATTATACCTGACTAATCTTGTTTAAAATTCCAAAGTACCTGTCAGATTCCAGAAGTTTTGCAAGACCACTTACGTTAATGTCTCACAGCATCTTTTCTTGAGGAGAATCAGTTGATACTTTTAAATGCTGCAGGTACCCACTTCTGAATACTCAGTATATCTTGTAGTGTAATTTAGGTATCACAGAGTCTCTGGTGTGTGTTTAATTATCAAAGAGGCGTCTGAACTAAAAAGCACAGAAAAATCCTGATCATTTAGACCAGATGTGTAAGCTATACTTCTCTGAAAACTGGAAAAAAAAAGAAAAAAAAAAAGGTTTATACAGCTACTGGACTTCCATTGTAAGTTCCACATTTGCCTTTGGGATCTTTCCACGGAGCAGGACAACTGGGGTGCAATACATTGGCAATGAGGCTTGCAACTCATTATCTTCCCTTCAGTCCAGACTGAGGATGAGGCTGAAGATCAGCATATTTTACTGTCAAACTATATCTCTGCAATGGAAAGACATAAAATGGTGTTGTCTTCTTCTTGTATTCTAAATGAAATCCAATCTCAAGGTCTGAATTTTTGAGTTTACCAAAATTTTGACATTTGCTTGGAGGAAGGTTTCTTTTCAGGGACTTCAACAGACATTTGTGTTTTAGAGAAAGACACTCCACGTAAATTGACTACCTGGCAAAGGTTGTTTGTTGTTTCTGAGGTTGGAGTAATTCTAGAAGTCACTCAAATTCTCAGTTAGACATTTGTTCCATCTCCTGAAATGAATTCATTGTGTACTGCAACAACAGTGAATGTTTATAGAAAATCATAGAATCAGAGAATAGTTTGGGTTGGAAGGGACCTTTAAAGGTTATCTAGTTCAACCCCCCAGTAATGAGCAGGGACATCTTCAACTACATCAGGTTGCTCATACCCCTGTCCAACCTGACCTTGAACGTTTCCAGGGATGGGTCATCTACCACCTCTTTAGGCAATCTGTTCTAGTGTTCAATCACCCTCATTGTAAAAAATTTCTTCCTTCTATCCAGTCTGAATCTATCCTCCTTTAGTTTAAAACCATTACCCCTTGTCCTATCACAACAGGCCCTACTAAAAAATTTGTCCCCATCTTTCTTACGAGCCCCCTTGAAGTATTGAAAGGCCACAATAAGGTCTCTCAGAGCCTTCTCTTCTCCACTCTGAATAACCCCAATTCTCTCAGCCTTTCTTCGTAGGAGAGGTGTTCCATCCCTCTGATCATTTTTGCAGCCCTCCACTGGACCTGCTCCAACAGGCCCATGTGTTTCCTGTGCTGAGGGCCCTAGAGCTGGATGCATTACTCCAGGTGGGCTCTCACCAGAGCAGAGTAGGGGGGCAGAATCCCCTCCCTCGACCTGCTGACAATGCTTCTTTTGATGTAGCCCAGGTTAAGGTTGGCTTTCTGGGCTGCAAGCGCACATTGTCAGCTCATGTCCACCCTTTTACCCATCAGTACCGCCAAGTCCCTTTGAGCAGGGCTGCTCTCATTCCCTTCATCCCACAGCCTGTATTGATTCTGGGGGTGGCCCCAACCCAGGTGCAGTATCCTGCACTTGGCCTTGTCGAACTTCATGAGGTTCACATGTACCCACTTCTCAAGCTTGCCCATGTCCCTCTGGATGGCATCCCGTCCCTCAGGCATGTCAACTGCACCACTTAGCTTGGTGTCATCTGCAAACTTTCTGAGGGTGCACTCATTCCCACTGTCTATGCCATTGATACAGATATTAAACTTTAAAAGAGGCAACATTCAGAGACTTGATTTCAAGAAATATGAACAGGTAAATCATATAACATTTTGTCCAAAGACAAAACCAAACATAAGTCAAAATGTTATGAGTTTACACTTCAAGGAGTAGTTAGAATATGGTACAGCTAGATAAATTATAGTAAAATAGGCTGGTTTGGATTAGGGTTAAGTACCTTGATAAGTATAACTTGATATTATAGCTACTCCCATTCAAGAAATATAGATAACTTGGTAGACCTGATATAGAATTCCAGCTAAACAAATGTTGCTCTATTCTTCATGGGATAAATAGGGTAAGAATTAAAATGGAAAACAGTCTCTGTACAAAAAGAAATAGATTGGAGAACAGACTGACAATACTTTTAAAGTCAAGATACTGAAAAAATGATCTTATTGGAAATTGTGTCTCAATTTTACCTTAAGTAATGCTACTATATAATATCTTTTTATTGTATTATTTCTTTTCACTTGTTTGAACTTAAGTCTTCAAATCTAAATGGTATGCATTAAATGAGGCTATGCTATTCTACTCTAGTAATAGTGACAGAATTATTACAGAACGTATTTCATTTTGACATACAGCTCTAACGTACATCTCTTTCTGACAAGGATAAGGTCACCTGTCATAAAATAGTATTTGCTGCCCAAAAATTGATACACAACTATTTAAAATTGTGAAACAGCTTAAAACTTAAGATATGTGATAGAGCTGTTGACCTTTTCTTCAGTAGAGGTAGTACAGATACCATCACCAATGTGTTTGTTTGTTATTTTCTCAAAATATATAAAACGTTTCCATTTGCAAATCAAAAATAAAGACTTTTGGTAACTTGATTATGCTTTTTTTTTTTTAATAAATTTGAACTTTCCTTTATCTTCATATGTAGTGTACATTTGGAATATGCATATCCCATCATGGTATTATTTCTTTCTTGTTTTTCACAGATCAATTGGCAAAAAAGGGGTTTATTACCTGAAGGAGAGTGCCCAAGACCTCAGATTAATATTGAAAATGCAGGAAGACTCCACATATGCGGGGTTTTTTTAATTGTTTTTTAAGTTGAATAGAGCAGACATTAGCCATAGAAGACTTAATATGTAAGTTGGATGATATAAATAGCATTTAATATTTTTTTCATAAAACAAGGGGAGACAGCTCAAAGCATTAAAACACAAGTTTAAATTTGATAAAAGGAGATAATAGTTTAGCCTTTGGGAGTTTCTCCAGTTATTGTTGAGCTTATTGTGATTAAGCGAAAATAGTGGAAACTCATACAGAAAATGAGATCATCCATAATCTACATTAGACTTAAAATTCTAGAAGGAATACAAACCTGGATAATAAAGGACTCTTGAGATGGTAAATAGATGAATGTTCGTCAGAAGATAACAGTGCTTACACGTCTAAATTTAAATAGATGCTTAATGTTAGGTTTCTAGAAAAGCTTTCAGGATATCTAAAGAAGTGAAGGATACTTCATTCATCCCTGTTTTTCTGGCTTTGGTACATGGATAGACTTTGTGCTGAAAATGTTATGCTATTAAAGAATGTCTGTAGAGCATAGAAGCCTGTGCAAGTGGCAGTGACAGACACCAGCAGCCGTTGTGATAGGGGAAACTTGAAGAGCTTAGGAACACAGACCTGAAAGCTGTCTGGCACCCCAAACACTTTAAAAGGTATAAATTTGAAGAGCTATCCTTTAATCCTGATAGATTTCTTCAGAAATATGCATGACTTCATGTTTCCAAATGCCTTTATATGGGCATATTTTTGTTTCTTGGTGTTCCTATGTTCTTCTGGTTTCTATCAGCTTATCAGCAGCCATTGTCAGCATGGAAAGAAAAGTCCAACCATATGAGTAAACAAACACTGCATGCAAGTAATTTTAAGATTGATCAGTGTAAATTCTGGGTACTCCTAAACAACACCTGAGGATACACACATTGTCTTCCTCTGTAACTTGTGCCTTTGAATCTGTTTGACTCCGATGAGCAATCCTCAGAACTGATTACTTCTAACTCTCTGCCTTTGATATCTTCACAGTAGCTACTCTGAGAAGTGGTCATACCTTGGATATCTTTACTATCCTTCATGCTTTAGAAAAGTTAGAGAGAAGGAGCAGCAAATGTGGGGTGGGGCAGTTTGGTATTTATCTTGTTGAACTCTGGCACAAGAAGAAGAGGAGCTAAAGAGCAGCAGCAATGCAAAAAGTAATTAGAAACATCTGATTAATGTCACAAAGAATGTCAGGTAATAACCGAAGGAAAATAACTCAAATAAAGGCCAGTAAAAGTGCCAGTAGTTCTAGGCATTTGTAGGTATCCAATATATTTTTACATAAAAGTTTACAGTTGTATTAAACTCCAGCAGTGAATGAATTTAGCTACTTTATGTCACAGTAGCAGCATTTATCTGAAAACCAATGAATGCACTCTAGAATAGAAGCTTGCTTGGCTGAGGTTTTTCTTTTATGTTTATTGGTTATGTTACGAACTTGTTTTTGACTTTTATTTATCTCCATGAGGTTTCCATTGTGTCCAATTCTTTTTTATTATTATTTTTTTCTTTTTTCCCTAAAAATATGCTTATCTATCAAAAGAAAAAAGGAATTGAGAACTAAAGAGCTACTATACTTAATTTGAAGTATAATGGGTATGAATTTTTAATGAGTTACTGGATACCAGCATTAGTTAATTCTCTATTATAGCTATTGATCAGTTATGTTATATATTCTCAGTTTAGAACATAATGGAAGTGGCAAAAGGACAGTTTGGATTGATAGGACTTTGAAGATAAAAATGTTTATGGACCTTTCCATCAGAAAAGGCTAGAGATCTAAATGAAATATAAAACACACACAGATCTTCACTAATGAACACTACAAAATCCAGACATCTTTATCTTTTTATGGAAACAGACTTTTTTCTGCCAGCTGTCCCAGCATGTCAGCCAAAACTGTTCCAGTGATGGTTATTAGTTCTCTTGCAGCATTCACTGGGTTAATTAAAAAAAAAATAGTTGCAATGAAAAGCTTTGTTTCATAATTCCATCTGGATTAAATGTGTGGGTTTAGTTACACATAGAATCAAAAAGCTGCCAAAACTCCAACTATGACCCCTATTCCAATATCTACAAAATTAATGATGTTGGCTTATTATTTGAGCAAACAATATCCTTGAGCTTTTTCTTTTATTAATTCAGAAGCTGCCAGAATGTGCACCATGATGACAGATTTTCTGATTCTAGCCTCCAATAAGAATCTTTCCACTGATTATGATGGCATTAGATATCAGCCCTGCTAGCTAAAAATACTGTTTTATAAATTATGAACAATGTAGATGCTAAGGAGAAAGTAAGGAATTATAAATGCTCCAGAAAGATTTCTTAAAAGAATCACTGCTGTAACACAATAGTAACCATATAACACTTTAAGTTTTTTAAAATGAAAGGTGGAGATAGGGATTAATTTCTTAATTAAACAACATTAGGACAGAACCTAAGAATCTAAATATAAAATAGGGATAAATGAATGATACTGTTGGTTTATCATGATGAACTGGTGGACCTACAGTTTGCCTCAATAGTATAGAAAGACAGAAAATTATGAAGTCAATCATAGCATGAAAATTATTCTGAAATATTGGCAGTTGACTTTAATGAATACAAATGAGAGCTGCTAAATGTTGTTTTGTGTTGACACTAAAATGTATATTGCATAATGAGGATATTGACATCTTACGGTGATTTAAGCTGCCAGTTCTAAAGATTATAGTGAAAAGTAGAATAAATATTCAGATCACTTCTGCTGACAAAGCTGAAACCCCTTTTTTTGTAGGATCATGGTCTGAGATATTTTATAGCTGCTAACACTAACCTTGAAGTATCTAATATTATATCACACACATGTAAATCCGTCTCATATCCAGTTAACTTAGCTTAGCTGAGTTAGCAAGATTTTATTCTGACTGCCTAAAAGAGACTTAAACATGTACACACTTAAAAGGCTGCATCTGAACAGACAATAACTTTGTATAAATATCTCCAATTTAGTAGCCTTTAGTTATTTTTAATTAGTACACTGTTTTTTCAGGGAATTCTTTTTTCCTTCTGTATGTCTCCTAGCAGTAGCATATCTAATTGAATTATCCTTTCTTTGTGTGTGTTTCAAAGCATTCCTTCGTATATCAATAGGAGGGGGTGGATTTCCTGTTCACCACAAGAAAAATCCTGAATCTGTTTTAATATTTTCTGGAAGCCTCACATCTTTTCATATGCCATATTTTTAACATAAGTGATTTAATTATCTCTTCTGTCTTATCTAAGTACATATCAAGAAAAATATTTTGAATTTTTGACTGTGGCTATAATAGACACTACAGTGTGGCAGAGCATGAGACCACAAAAAGACCTACTGCATTTTCTTGCTAGAATAATGTTTCTACCATCTTTCTGTCTAATGAAAAGCCTCCACTCAGAGCTTTGTATGACATCTAGGATCCATATAAAATGCCTATTAATAAGGCTGAATGTCCCCTGGCTGACCCACTCCTCCCCTTGAACTCAGTGTTATTCCAACGACACCATGCAGTATAAGTTTTTTAATCAACAGAAAAGCGATTGGAAGATGGGAAGAACAGAAGGGTTTGACAGAGATGTGAATTGAGAGATGCTCTCTTCCACGTGTAATTTGCTAAGAACAAATGGCCTTTCAAATACACAAACAACAGGACCGACTGAAAATTTCCACACCATTTAATTTTCAGTGGAAAATTGGAGTTTTGCATAATAAGGTTCTTTTAAAAATAAAAATACCTGTTTTTCCACAGAACTTGTAAAAAATCATTTGCAAGATCCTGAAACTCAAAAAACACAGAACACTGCTGTCTCTAAGTTTTAGATTTTAATAAAAAAAAGATGTTCTCATTAATTAAAAAAAAAAAATCAGTGCAATGCAAAAATAAAATTCTTAGCTGTAATAAATAAATGTGTCTGTCTATATATACACATATAATTCCTATATTAATATTTCAAAACCATAAAACCCTTGCACAAACCTTTCCTTAAATGGAATTTAAGATAAGGAATGATTGTACATACATATTACAAATGACTGATTTTAAAATTTTAAAATTTTCAATCATACATATAAGGTTAAGTATAACACGATATCAACATTTGCTACCAGAAAGAGTCCCAATTTCAAGACCTGATATTTTCAGATAGGAAGGAGCTTGGACTGTTTAGTTTGAGGAAGAGGAAGCTGAGGGGAGACCTCATCACTCTCTACAACTACTTGAAAGGCCATTGTAGAGAGGTTGGTGCTGGTCTCTTCTCACAGGTAATTAGCGATAGAACAAGAGGGAATGGCTTCAAGCTGCAGCAGGGTTAGGGTTAGGCTGGACATTAGGAAAAAATTCTTCACAGAAAGAGTGGTCAGACACTGCAATAGGCTGCCCAGGGAGGTGTTGGAGTCACCATCCCTGAATGTGTTTAAGACTTGTTTAGATGTGGTGTTAGGGGATATGGTGTAAGGGCGAACTTTGTAGAGTGGAGTTGATGGTTGGACTCGATGATCCCAAGGGTCTTTTCCAACCTAAATGATTCTATGATTCTACATGTTGTGAGTGGTCTGCTGAACAATGGGCAAAGTTAAGAATGACTGGATGGCAAAAGTTTTCTGATTATATCTATAATTGTCAGTTTTATAACGAAATGATCTAGACACTAAATATTGAGTTAAACTGAAACCTAGAGATAAACTCTAAATAAGTACCGCTATGACTGTTTTCTTCACTGTAGTCATCAGGCGTTTCAGAGTAAAAAAAAAAAAAAGTTTTGATTATTTGTATTTCCTTTTTTTTAAACTTTGATTTATAGGTGAACTGTCAATGCTGCAATAGAAACCTGCAATATTCCTTTGAAACACTGACATTTGTGTTTAATATGAACATATCATTAAAATGTCATCTGACCACAGAACTTGTTTCCTGTAGAGAATACATGTGTCAGCACACTTGGATTGGAAGACATTTTTCAACTTTTTGTGTGTGTGTCTGATTGTTAATTGCAGAATTAGCTAGACTATGAAGATGACTGCCATGCAGTAAAGTAAAAAGATTTGCTAGTCAGAGCATATTGTAAATCAACAGTTTCCCAAACTTTGTATAAGCTTACTTCAGAGTAGAAATTAGCATGTAGAAAGTAGTCTTACTTTTCCATTAGCACTGTTTCTCTCCCCCACTTCTTCTGGAAAAGTATATAAACCATCTAAATGTGTCAGTTTAAATACTTTCATAGCTTCCACTGAATTGTCCTGACCTGCTGTTTTCATTATATTTGCCAGTGGCTTGGTATATGGTTGTATATAACAGATTGCTGAATTCAGGTGATCCTCTTCCTTATTGAAATGTTTACACTATTTTCTTTCTTAAGAGACACATACTACTCTAAATCATAAAGATTTCGCATTTTTACCATTTTCTAACCACACATCTAAGAGATATTACACTGCTTTTGCTTTCATTATAGCAGAAATAAGACGTACAACGCCTAATTTTTTTGGTTGGCCATTGGTGTGACCCACAAGTTGTGACTAGAGAGACATTGAGCATAAAAAAGTTCACCATAACCACCAATTTAAAATTTGACCTCTTATTTTAAATTCCAGATTTTTCACATCAGCATCAGTATCTAGCTGAGATAAAGTGGAAATGAAGAGGAATACAGTGAATTTGCAGTTGCCTCTAATAATATATTATGTTGCTTCTTGAATAAGTGATGTTTGTTGTATGAATATAGTCAACTTAGTGGCAGAATTGTGAAGAAATACAGCCACAGAGGAAAATATGGATGCCGACCTACAGTTGCCAACAAGTGCTCGATTGAGTTACACTCTGCATTGCTCCTACTACACAGCTTTCTTCGACTGTGAAATAGGAATGGTTAAAGACTGAGATTTAAAAGCATACAGCCTGAAGGAAACTATTTTAATTTTACCCTTCTTTTTTGAGGAGAAGACAATGTAGATTCTTACCCAGGGCTGAAGGGAATTGTCTTTATTACACTCAATTTCTAAGTGTGAAACTTTTTCCTGATGGTAGAAATTGATCTGAGTTCAGAGTTTTATAAAAAAATGTGGAGAAGGAGATGGGGAGAGTCAAACTCTAGGACTCTCAGAGTCTTCCTCTGACTAAAGAGCACCTTGAACTGAATTTCTCTGTAAGGTTCTCTAATCAATGGGTTATCATATAAAATAATGTCACAAGTTCAAAGCTTTTCCTTCTCTGTAAAATGAAGAAAGCAGCAATATTTTGCAAGCATCATGTTTGTTTCTCTGTAAAGTACCCTTATAATAAGTTGAGTGATAGATCAAATCCATTAGAGATGTTGGATAAGGAGGTGCTTAGGGTATATAATGAGGTTTGATGAACTTTCTCAAGAACAGCGGTTGGCGTATTCTTGGAAATTTTTAAGGGTTTATTTGAAATGGTATTTAGGTGTCTTCAGAGTTAGGTAGACTCACTCTTTGAGCCCCATTATGTAGTTTGACTATATTTATATGTACACAAAAGAAAGAAAAGGGTCCCTGTCATTGTATATACTCTTATCTGGTACACCCTATATAGTTGCAATTGTTCACGTTGTTGGAGAGGAATCTCATTGAAAAGAAACTTAAACAGATAAAGTAGCTCAAGATTCTTTTCCTCCTTCCTGCCTTGAGTGGAGACTCAAGGCAGCTGCTCATTCAGAAAAAAAACCGAACAGAACAACAACAAAACCAACCAAAGATGGAGGAGAAGCATTTAGTGAGTAAGCAGCAGCAATGGAGCAAAAGTTTTTATGTGAAACAGGATAAAATTTAATGCATAAGATATGTATAAGATGGAAATTCAAAGAGGCTCTTTGACACACCACTCACAGACCTTCACTCTGGAACAGCCTCCAACAGGAGTAGTGGACAAAGCTAGTGAGCAAAACAACTTGCTCTTCTACAGATACAGCTTCGTATTTCCATGGGAGCTGTATTTTCATTCCATTTAATTTTTTTCTATAATGCGAACACACTGTGAGGCATGGTGACAGAGGGCTGGATCTAAGGACACAGGAGATCTCTTCCACTCTTCTGTGACTATGAAGTGCATATGCTACATTTAATATAAGTAGTACAAGAATGGTGCATAAAATGAATTTTAGGATTATTGCCTCATTCATGCTTTTTCAAAACTTTGTTCATATCCACAAACATTTTATCTATGCTTGCATTCAAATATGTTCATTCTTAGATTCACATTAATTCCTTTAATGTTGTTTTTTCTTTTAACTTACTTGCAATGAAATCATGGCTAATTAGGTACCATTGCACCTGGGATTTAAAAGGAATTTCTCCTATTACAGTGGCTAAATTTTATCTAATATGATATAGACATTTAGTATGATAGGCGTTTTGAACTTCATTCTCAAGGGTAGAGAATGATGTTTTACCTAACTTTTCAAGAATCCAGCTGGAAAACTGCAGTGAAATGCAAGTCCATGTGAATTCCTGACAGGTATAAGAAGGCCTGATCCATTAAATTATCTTTTATTTATTTCAGAATCATATTATTTCTCCATTATACTTAATCTAACATTTTGTGAATATCACACTAAGGGAAAGGAATTTGTTTAACTTTGAAATGTTTCTTTTTTGCCATGCTCTGAGACCTATATTAAACTTGTACAGTATTGTGTACACAGAACATACCTTTTTTCTGCCTAGTTACTGGAGAGTGTTTTGATAATTGTCACAATATTAGTTCCAATTTTATACAGGTTCTACAAAAGATATTTTCATTGATATCCAAGTTTTTGTGTTTCATCAGAGTGGAGTATAGTTTGTTATTCCTGGATAGAAGCCTATATGATCGTTAAGATTTCTATGCTGCCTTTTGCAATTCCCTAAGAACATATTATCTGATATTAGTCTCATTTGATATAATCCTTTTTATAGGACATTCTTTCATAGTGAAGATTATTTGATCCAATGATAACAGAAGCATGGCTTATATTTAAGGGACAAAATGAAAGACTTCAATGGAAAAACTGGATCTAACTTGTTGAGCATAGAAGTCACGGCTTCTTGAAAGTCAAACTTCTCAGCTAGACAATTTTATCCTCCCTTCACAGAGAAAAATATCACAGTCTTATCTTTTGACAATCATACTTATTGAGAGCAAAACTGTTTATCTGGAGGCACAGAAGCAAAGAGGTTTTAGTTTTTTTACACCTTCAAGTAAAGAGGTTTAACTATACAGTCTTCTGTGGAGGAAAAGAGTGGAATGTGTTAGAAATAACTATAATTTTGAAAGATAGCCTCCTTAAAAAGGGGAGAAGACTGAAAGTTTTATACCTAAAGAGTTTTTAATAGAAAGCTGTATTCCTACCACACAAATAAATAAGTAGAAAAATGGAAAGTGTTCACCTTTGTCTTTTTAACAAAATAGATACTCCTGAGAACTGAAAGTTTTGTATATGAAAAATCCTGTTACAGTGTTTCCTGTGAGTCATATTTTGCCTTTTTCTTAAATTAGCTTAGTTCACTGCATCTTCCATGACGTAGACTATATATGTTGGTTTCTGAACTATGCTTCATATTGTATATTGGATTTCTGATTTCTATTTCACTTAGATATCCCTTTGATGAACAGAAATAGGGAGGAGAGCAACACTGAGAAATGTTGTTGGGTGTATTGAGAAGGGGAATGGAGACTCCTACAAGTAGTGCTCAGGTAAAAGGTGATACCTCACACTTCTCTTAACTGGTATAACCAGTGTTGAATAAAAGTCATATTCCTTTTGCAACAATATTAATGTAATTTTCAGAGGCCAGAACTGGTGGTTATGGTAGTTATTTTACTGCATGATTTTAACATAACTATAGTTACTATGAATTATGTTATTCATGCTGGAGAAGTTGTGACAGGCTTTTCAAAGAACATGTAAATTTTTTAGCAGCATTTTTTACCAAAAGAGTAGTTGATTATTGCAGAATACCTCCAGGAAGGCTTACCCAAAATTCACAGAGGACAGAAATTAATGAGTTTCTTCTAAGTCATCAGTTTTCTGTGCACATACTGTACCCACTGTGTACTCTATTTCCTGTTTTTTGGGGACAAGGAAGGGGCAAAAATCTCTTTATCTCCTTTGGAAAGAATAGTTGTGACAGAGACCACTTTTCCCATTGAAGAACTGTTTGATGCTAGGGGAGTGATACCAGCTTGAAGATAAACCAGACAGCTCTTAAAAGTCTCCTTTTATATAATGTCTACAGCCTATGTTTAATTCTACTGTGTTACAATTTTTATTGACACTTTTGTTAGTTTGCAGTGCATTTGTTTTCTCATTGCAATTCCCCTGAGAAGTACCATTACACCAATCAATTTTCTTGATAAACTATTTCTTCACATCCTTTTTTTTTCTTTCTGCTTATGAAAGCTGTCAAGCATCTCTCTGTCTCTTCTGATACATGATCTAAGCCTCTTTATTCTTAGATTAAGTAGGATTCTGTTATTTACATGAAAAAGACAAAATATAATTATTTTTATTTTTTAAGAAAAGTTAAGCCCATTAATCTTATGAAATGTTTTCAAAAGCTGTCTTTTATAAATTTATATACTTTTAAGAAAACTGTAATATTCAGGCCTGTTTTGATGGCAATCTCTGAATAGTGACAGGTCACCAGTGAGAGATGTCATCATCTCCTGCTTCTGGATGTATGGCTAAAGTGAGCGGCTGAAAACCTGCTGGCAAGTGACCCCACCAAACTTTACAGTGTTTAAAAAGTAGGTCTAATTCAAATCTCCAGAGCAGTGAGACATAGAAACAAAATTGAAACAAATAATATAACAGCATAGTCCTAAACAAAATATTATAACCGAAAGAACTTTTGCAGATTTCAAGGCAAAGTCATTTACCCTGACTGTTTCCATAACAGAAGTAAGAGTTCAGCAAAACTTTCACCTGCATGAGTTAGCAGCAACATCAGTCAGGTTTAATGGAGGTGTCCAATCTTCGGTTTAAAACTTCTAATGGTGGAGACTGCACTACTTTTAATTTGCTCTGGTAACTAATTATTAGGCCTAGCTGAAAGTTTTTGATTAAAACTACTTTGCCAGGCTCTTCGATTTTCCACTCAATGAAACACTTTGAGAACCATTTGCTTCAGACAAATCTCTCCCGCCGTCCAATGTGGATTAAAGATTTTTCCTACAGAACTGAATCTACAAAATATCATGGAAGCTTTTTTGTTTCTTTTCTAATCTAACTTTTCTAGAGTCAGATTTCAATCCCTGGCTCCTCCAGTATGTTTTTCTATTGTGAGACCCCTCTCACTTTAATGTATTTAAATTGTGTCTGCTGCTTTGGTCTTTCAGTAGAGCATCAGTGTCCCTATATTCCAAAGCTGACATGTCAACCTTAGAAGTGAGACACAGTGCAAAGCTCAGATTCTGAAAAAAATATGAATTCTGTGTTTGAATTGACACCACAGGATGGCAAAGGGGGAAGCAGAGGTTGTTTGTACCTGAAATCAGAGAACACCTGGAGAGGTCCCAGTGAAAATGCAGTTGGAGCAAGAAGGATTAAGGACAGCAGAAGGAATATCAGGAATGAAAAGTGACAGGCGAGATTAGGAAAATGGAGGCAGGGTTCTAGGAGGTAATGGTTGGTGTCTGAAATGTCAACAAATCTGTGACAAGCCTTAAAGAAGAGGAGACAAAGAGAATGTGGGAAATAATAACAAATCACATGTTAAAAGAAACTCTAAATGTTAATGAAATTACAGCAAAATATTTTTTTCCAGCATGGTGAGGCAATGATTGCTGTTCCTGAGACCTTTATCAGAGGATATTATATGTAGATTTCTTTCTCACATAAAACTGAAAGTTACTGAACTGGCCGCTCACCTGAGACACTATCCTGTTAGCTTTACAGTCCCTTGGGTACATGGAGAAATATGAACCAGAATAATTTTTGACCCTTTGATATAGACAATATGGAGATTTTAAGACTGAATGGGAATAAAAAGGCACCGGGAACTGTATTCTGAAACCGGTTTTACACTCTAAATTATTACTAATCTAAACTGCAGGTCTTTCTTCTCTGTAGGGACTCCACAGAGTACAGGGCAGTGTTGACTGATCTTTCTGGGAGCCTATGAATCTTTTTGGAATGTGAAAAGCAGGATAAGAATACCTGTAATCTACTTCCTCAAAAACCTCTTCCCATCACTTTTACTATCTCACCAGAAAAATAAGAGTCAAGGATCAGAAATCTAGAATATGACTATGTAAAAAGCCTTTAATTCTCTGTGCAAATAATCATAGGGTGTATTTACATGAATGGGTGCAGGCTGCCTGAAGGTGTTTGGAAGCAGTTCTAGTTCCTGGTTCAGTAGCAGCGTACCTGTTGCAGCACAGTTACTATGCCCAGATCTCAGTAAGACATAGTTGCTTATATATGTCCAGTTGTCTGAAATACTGATCAAAATACTAAAGTACTAACTGCAGTACTAACTCTAACTAAAATACAAAGTACTACTTTTCTAGCCCATATAAAACAGAAACAGGAAATAGAAAAATGAAAATAAAAAATGTGCTAGGCATAATTCTTTTGATGTAGCCCAGGATCTGGTTAGCTTTCTGGGCTGCAAGCACACATTGCCGGATCAAGTCCCATTTTTCATCCACCAGTATCCCCAAGTCCTTATCTGCAGGATAAGGATATCCAGCCATCCCCCAGTCTGTATTGATACTGGCCATGATTCCTCTGACTCAGGTGCAGGACCTTTCACTTGGCTTTGTTGAACTTCATGAGGTTCACATTGGCCTTCTTAATCCTGTCAAGATCCCTCTGGATGGCACATCTTTCTAGTGAATTGACTGCACCACTCAGCTTGGTGTTATCCGTAAACCCGCCGAGGATGCACTTAATGTCACTGTTTATCACTGATGAAGATATTAAATAGTATGGGTCCCAGTATGATCCCTTGAGTGATACCACTTGTGACTGGTTTCCACATAGACATTAAGCCAGAGTCTGCATATGACCATCCAGTCAATTCCTCATGCATCTAACAGTACATCCATCAAACCCCATCTCTCCAATTTAGAGGTAAGAAGGGACTGTATCAACGGCCTTACAAAAGTCCAGGTAGGTGACATCCGTAGGTCTTCCTTTGTCCACTAAACTACCCTATAAATCACAGGTTAGTCCTATCTTCACCATTTCTTCTGTAAGCACACCTTTACTAAAGCTTGAAGGGGTTTGTTTTTTAAACAAAATGTAACTACAGAGGCAGTGCCTGATAGAGAACTCATAAATGAGAAAAGAGATACTTTGCATTCACTTCCTTTCTCAGATTCATTAGCAGACAACTGAAAAAAATCTTTTTTGTAAGTGCCTTAAAAGCTCTACTGTATAAAGTTCAAAAGAAGTGTTGCTCAGGAATTGGGCAGAACACAATATTCAGTACACCAGCCCAGAAAACTGACTTGTTAAATGAGATACCTGACCTCAACAAAGCTTCAGAAAAACAAAAGCATCATCCCAATATCTGTCAGGTGCAAGGCCTGGGTCCCATCTTGCATTCTGTAAACATCATACATTAACCAAATAACAATTGATTGAAGGTTCAAGAATGCTTCCCACATTTGTCAACTCCCAGACATATCCCATCTCCATGTCAAGCTAAAATTGTTGTGTGTGATTCTCAGTTTTGTGCCTAGTCATGAAACTAGGCATTTGGGAAGAGAAGAGAACATTACATTCGTGTCTGATTTGAATCACTGGAGAATGACATTCTACCACTGCATCATAACATGTACCAAGAGTGATTTCTTCTTTGATGTCATTAACTCTTCCTTATCCTTGACTTCTTTCTTCATAATCTCCTTTTCTGCACACTCTAAATCATCCAGGTGGGCTTTCTTTTCCCCCACAAAATCTCCCAGAGCGAGCCTTTGCATACACATTATTGGCTATGCCTATGTTAGTAAAGAAGACATTTCCCAGAAGGAGACTTTGTTGCTGGATTGTGAACATCCACAGTGCTATGCTCTCTGGCATAATTTTTACTGCTTCCTGTTTTGCAGGCAACACCGAATTTCTTCTGAGTATACTCCAGGGATCATTCCCAAATGGCAGTTTGGTGACAACCATACTGTTTAGCTCTTGCAATGCAAAACCATATCATTTACTCTTAGAGCTAAAAAATTGGTGCTGTCCTGTTTTATTTATTGGCACAAATGTAAGCAATAATTCGAGATGTCTCAGGTGTCAGCTCCAGTTCATAAGATGATGAAAAAACCCTGTAATACTAGCAATTTGAAATAGCCAATGAACATTTTATATGGTAATCAGTAAGTGGAAAAAAAGAAAAAAAAATATGGGAGGATGGATAGAGTACATCTGTCCTTGCTCTTCGGAATTTCTCGTTGACTTCAGAAAATTGCTCCTGTGATTGAAAGATGTTGCTATTTTTCAAGGCCCACATCATTAAAGAACTGAAAAAAAAAAAAAAAAAGAGAGAGAGAGAAAAAAGAAATCAAGGAGTACTAATAAACCTGAGGGTAGAACTATATAAGACACAGTCCTGAGGCAGTAACAGCAATTTACGTGCTGGGTCATGATGTATTACTTATTGAATGTTCATATATAGCTATAAATAAAATCAGTATAAAAGTGAAACAAAAAACCGAAGACATACAACAAAAAAAGGAGTCAATAGGTAAAATGTATGAAAATATGCATATAACTTATTTATGCCACTTTTATGTGATGGATCATGTGGGAGGCATTGATAGATTTCAATCTTTTCTCATTTTAGTTTTTAAGTGACCTACGGTTTAAAGGTTACACATTTCTATTTTATTATAATTTTAAAGCTGTGAAAGAAACTCACATAATATGATTGGATAGGAGAAGTATTTTTTTGGGTAGAGATTAATAATGAGATCTTATCATGAACACTTCTGTGATGTTTCAGCTTCATTCAAACACTGAATCATCTCTGAAGGACACTGTAATTTAAACATAATGAATTCATATTGATGTTTCTTTACTTTGAACATTATATTTCCTTTCTATAGATGAAATAATTAGAACACAATTAATTAGCTTAAGTAGGTGATTTTGTAAATAAAACAGTTCAAGCATCTTGTTGAAGAATGAAGATCTGAACTTCAATTTCTTTGTAATTTTTTTTCTTCAACTTATTTTAAAATAAGATTCATAGAATGGAACTTACCTGACTAAATGATGACATCAGCACAGTTGAAGATGCATATGTGGTAGTCACCTGATGCTGTTAGAGAGCATGGCAAAAAATTATAAGCACTTCTAGAAAACAATTAATTCCAAGTGGATGCCTAGTATGTGTCATCTGAATTGTGTTATAAACTGTATTTACTATGTGGGGATTTTAAGGTGTCAGATTTAGATAACCAGATTTAGTCTCGTGAATCCACTGAACAGATGTGCAAATGATATGATAATTTCACCACCAAATCTGGTCACCCTCCCTAGCACTTAAGAAATAAGTTTTTAAAAGCAAATTAAAAATAAACAAATAAACAAACAAACAGAACTATCCCAAAAAAAAAACAAACAAAAAAAAAAAAAAAAAAACAAACAAACCACCAAACCAACCAAAAAAATAGGAAATAAAATCTCAGTTATCTTTTCACCTTTCTTGCAGAAACAAGCAAGAGAAAATGCAGAAACAATGCCAGGGATTACCAATTATGAATTCTAGAAAACCTGTATTAATGGAACAAAATTAATGGAGTGGTGAGTAGCCAGAAGGCCAGAATGGAGTTTTTACTACAGCTCTCTATCTTACTGTATTTACCCCTAGCAAGGATTTCCAATTATCATGGCCCAAAGGCAGTAACTGAATCCAGAAGCCATAATACCAACATATCCACAAATAATAAAAGTTTCATTGTTTTTTTCACTGAAGTTGTCACAGTTTAAAAGACGAACAGATAACGAAATGTCACTCACCACAAATTCAAATAAAGCTTTACACTTTAAAATAAGCACCAGTCAGTCCTTGGGAAATTCCATCCCACATAGCAATAATGTACAAATCAAGTGAATAATCCGAGTCATTTTACAGAGAAATAAATCTTGGAAACTAGGAGTTGATAGTTACAAAAATGACTCAAGTCTAAAACTATGCAACTGCCCATCAAAGATACAAAGAACCTGATGCCAAACTGAAACCACTGTGAACTTCACATTCTTTCAAATAGACTCCTGAAGTAAAATTAGCTGTTTAGTCTCATTTTCAAATTTGATTTATTAATGTAGTTGAAGTCAAGCAAAAATGACAGATATGGTCAAACCCAGGCATATTATAAATTGCCTTCCAGTAAAATCAGCAGTTTTAGCAGTTAAGCTTTCATCATTTTAGAACAGAGCAGTATAGATGACCACAGAGTATGGCTTATTTGGTAAAATGCACAAAACGTAGTAATTCAGATCAGTGAACTTGGTAGAGAGACACCTGGATTCATTCTGTACTCTCTCATTATCTTTGCATGTGGCCTTGGGAAACCAGTGCCGCTCTCCCTTCTCAAGTTTTTATGTGCAAATAGGAACAGTAATACTTTCCTGCTACCACATTCTATCATCTCCAAGGATCCTGCTTCCACAGATATAAAATAACTTTAGCTATGTTGACAGAGCTAAAACAGCAAAATCTCTCTCCTATGGATGGAGTTTATTGTTAAACAAGTTTTTTATGCAGTTGTAATCTTGATTCTATTCAAGAAGGGCAGTGCACTACGCAGATGTAAAATAATTTATTGTGAAGATAACTGCATACATCCCACAGGTGTTTATCAGTGTTTTTCTGTATCCTTTTGTGAAGTGTGACCCCAAGGGTGCTTCAAAGCCCAGCAAGCTGCCTGTGTTGTATGCCAGTGAGTCATCCTCAGGACTGACTCTGGCTAATGATATTCACAGAGAGGAATGGTGGGACAGTAATGCAACAGTGCTCATCACTCTCCACTGCTGACATATTTTGAAAGTACTTTGACTTCGTGATCATGCCATTTCTAGCTGTTATCACCTTTCTGTGTTGCACGACTTCAAGAGAAAATATTACCTATAGCTTTTCCTTGCAGGATTTATGGGATTTTTCTACCTGAGCTTTGATATTACCGACCTCAGAAGCAGATGGGATTTGTATGCAGCTTAATTTTAGTATGGAAGTGACAGATATCAGATTCATGAAGACTGGAGCTCAGCACATTCCCCTCAGCCCCTTACTAATCCAGTCTACTGATGGACAATGTGACCATTTTTGTACAAAAATGCCCCACATCTTCCAAATGAAAACAGTACTTAAATTACACGCATATTTAAATGTCCTGGCTTTAGACTGTCAGGAATTCAGAGTTTTAGACCGATAGAGATGTATGGCTCTTAGCAGTTGTTCTCATAAAGGCAATCTGAATTTTCTGATTACCTCTTCCCTCTACCTTTTTTTTTACTTTTTTTTTTACTTTTTTTTTTTTACTTTTTTTTTCCAAGAGTCATTGTTACATCTTAGCTATAAAGTACAGAATAATTATTTGCTTATAGAAATTATTCTGCAAAGTATAAAAGAATGTAATTAATGTTAGAAATTACTTATCTTGATCAAAGTAGATGGAGGAGAAGAATATATAGGACTTAGTGTAGCATATGTTAACCAAAATTAAGCATAATTCCCTCATCAAAACTTTAGGCTATATGTAAATGCTAGACTGAGAAATAGTTTCTATCCATAGCAATATGTTACATTTGATATTAAGATAATAAAAAAAGAGAAAAAGAGAACAATTAAACGGGTAGATTATACTAAGTCTTTGTCTAATAATATTTTTTCTAATAATTATTTTTAGATTTTTCTACAACATTGACTCAGTCAGCCAGACATGATTTCATTTCTGAGTTACTTTTTTTACACTGTCTCTGCAAGTGTGTGTAGATATATATAAAAAAGCAGGAAAATAAGAAGGGAGACACTGACACACACAGTCTACAGTGCAGTATCATTATTATGTAATGAGCAAATTTATAGCTTGTGTGGGAATCTGCTGAATTTTTTTCCTGGTTGCTTGGGTCTTTTTATCTTTTTCTTTTTCTTTTTCTTTTTCTTTTTCTTTTTCTTTTTCTTTTTCTTTTTCTTTTTCTTTTTTTCTCCTTTTCTTTCTCTTTTTCTTTTTCATACATATCCTTCAAAAATCAGTTATTGTTTTTAAATACTTTTTGGATTTTTTCCAATACATTTTTTAACAATTCTTACCTAGGGTTTAGGCTGAGTTTGCATCTTCAGTATTTCCTGCCAGCATCCATTCAGTAAGTCACATCTGGTTTGACATAATATACTGCACCATTTCTGGGGGTTTCTCTGGGTGCACTTACAATAGCATTTTAGGCTGGAACAGGAATGAGCATTTGACCTATAGCCAAAATAGAGGTACTCTGAAGCAAACCCCACTGAAATACTTGTGAGCTTAGCCATGAAGTCTTCAGCACTCAGTTTTGTTCTATAAAGTCATTCTTATTTTGCCATGCTACTTGCCAAAGGGGAGGTTCTCTGTAATGCAGACCTTGCATAAACATAATCCCTCTTCCACATATAAGAATGATTGTGAAATTTTTTTTTTTTCATGTTGACTTCAATTGGGTTTTGGCTAGGTCCTGAATGTCTTCCCTGCAAGAGGCCCCTGCTGTTTTACCTAGCTTTGTCAGCTCAAAGGCAAGGGTCCCCCTACAGAAACGTTTGTCTTCTCTTTGGGCTCTGTACTTCATCAGTCTTGTTTTCTTTTTCTTTGTTTCTATGCCTAAAAGCCTTTTTTTCCTTATGTTCCATCAGTCTGGATCTGACGGCAATACACTTCCTTCTCAGCGCTCAGCTCCCTCTTTCTGCCCAGCTTGTGCCCCGTGTCCCTTCAGAAACATGCAGCTTAGTGCTCTGCTTGCACTTGCAGGAAAAGAGTTACAAAATAAAAGCAAATTGTGATCAAAAAGCCACAATGTAAATTCAACTCAGAAAAAAGGTTATTTTAAAAAGGTAGCAAGAATTGACAGGCAGCTAAAGTCACTGAATTTATTTACATCTACAGCTCCTTTTGCTATAATTCCCTATGCCATAGTGTACTGTGGGGGAAAAAAAAAAAACCACCTATTTTCCTGAGTGATTACACCATTATATTCAACTTTTTCTTCTTATATTAATTTTCCCACACTGGATGCTACCCACAGTTATAACATGACTGCTGTATATGTATTCTTATATGTATTCCTATACTTAAGAAGTATAGTATTTTTATACTTGATTTGTATAATAAACATGCAAGTATTTTCACGAGGTAATTTTGTGTGTTGCCTTTGCAGAAATGCTCTATGTTCAACAGATGTTATATGTTCAAAGCTTATTTATTTATTCATTGTTGCAGTCAAATTTTCTATGAAGCATGAAAAGGTAAATTTACATATTTAGAGCTCTTTCCGAAAAAGGATGTAACTATTGGTACTTGTAACAATAAAATATCTCCAATCCTAACTTGTGTTTTTAAGACTCAGAAAGAATATCCCAAATATGACCTGCTTCACACCAGAGTTTTCACTTAAATGACATAGATGGGATACAAAATAGGTTAATTATCTAAATATGGAGTTTCGCACGCATACACAATGCTAGACAAATGTTGGCTTCAGATATCAAATAAGGTAATTGGGAATACAATGAGATTTAGAGAAAAATCTCTGCTAATTAGAAAAGTGCATAATTTTAGTACAGCAAAAGTATTCTTTAAATTGAAAGTTTAATCAAACAATGAGAATTGAAGATTTAATAATTATTATTTCTTTTAAATCTAAAGTGTAATGTGAATAACATACAGACACTTTCACTTTGTCTTACTGGTAAGATAAACAAATTTTCTGCCTTTTTGTTACCAAAGAATTCCTGTGGAAGTATCTTTTTTTTTTCCCCCCACACTTTGTGAGCAGGTAGTGTGTGATCTTATCACTTGGCTAGACTCATTAATAAGTGATTAAAGTTTGGTATAAACCACTGTCAAAGTTCAGCAGCCCTATGTTTCTGTCTTTACTGCCAAGTCATGGCAGTGCTGACTTCAGCTGAAGTTCAAGTCCACAGCCTGTTCAAATGACATGTATAGGTGGGGACTCTTTTGGTACATATTAGCTAGTTGCTCCAGTGAGAAACATGAAAACAGGACTTGTGCATACTTCCATGGCATGGACTTGAAAATACACAACTCCTGGCTTGAAGAAATAATCTAACTTTAACCTTACCTTCAATAAAGCCAATGAATAAAGTCCTTTCTTAGGCCAAACCACCACAAAGTCAGTGAAATTAATTTTGTGTCAGCAGTGAATCGATCTCTGTGTGCTTTGCCAGAAAAAGATGGTATTGTAATGCTTGCTTATGTTAGTTTAATATTCTGGTTTTTACCAAAGTAAGCTGTACTATTGCATTTAGATCTTACAGATTTATGAGACAATGTTTTAATATTCTTTAATAGGAAACATCTTAATATTAAAGAATTCGTATTGCAAACTAAGTGTAAGGATGCCTAGGCTAAAAGATTGAATTAATCAATATAAGCCTACATTCGACTGACATATTTGTATTATTCATTTGAAATGATTAGCTATTAAGATGTTTACCAAACAAGAGCAATCCAAAGACACAGATGACTCATTTTAAAGAACAGCATAGTTTGCTTAATTTAATGGACAATTGTTTGTCTTCCCTATACCTGAGTATAATTCTATGTATTTCTTTTTAAAATGTTTAAAACCACATCTTTTCACAGAATTACAGAACTGTAGGGGTTGGAAGGGACCTCTGGAGGTCATCTAGTCCAACCCCCCTGCTAAAGCAGGTTCACCCAGAGCAGGCTGGACAGGAACACGTTCAGGCAGATTTTGGATGTCTCCAGAGAAGGAGACTCCAGCAGCTCTCTGGGCAGCCTGTTCCAGTGTTGGTTTTTTGGGTTTTTTTTGTTTTTTTATCTTTGAAACTGTATCTTGTGAAGTGTACCTTTAAATTGTATTCTAAGTTTTCCGGAAAAAAATAGAAAAATATTTTCTTAACAATATCCTGTTTAGTTAATTCAGCACCAAATATAGACAAAACCAGAATGTTACAAATGTCACCCATTCCCTTCAAGCACTGGGGAAAATATGTAATAAACATATGGTGCTTTTATCTAGCTATTATGTTGCTATTGTAAATCATCGCTAAAGATGGTGAGATATTTTTGTCAAGTGTACCGGTTGCAGATTGGAAGCATTCCATTAAAAACATCTTGGGTTCAGTTTGGTTTTGTTAAAAACAGGACAGAAATTCTTTGGGATCCTTCCTGGGTTCCTCTTGCAGTTCCCCTGTTGTTAAAATCTCAGGAAGCAGAGGAGGTGGCCCAGGAGGCTCAGTGAGCCCCTGGGTTTCTGTACATCTCTTCAGGGCACAGAGCCCTCACCTTAGAGTTTCTTCCAGCCTCACTGTTAACACCTGTGCCCCAAGACCAGCTCTTTGTGACCAGATTTGGACTCACCTCTGGATTCTTCTAAGTAAGTGCCCCGATGCCACCTTAATCATGCAGCCACCTCATTCCTGTCCTACCATCATGACTTTTCCATAGCAAGAAATCAGGTGTGCACACTGGATAGCACCTGTGGCATCCCAGAAATTTCTGTGACCTGAATATTTGGACTCTTGAGTCGGTGACTTTTGTGACTCTAGACAGAGAAAATATTTGCAAGGTACTTTATGAAAATCTGGTAGGATTAGCAGACACCTGGAACAACTGAATATCATATTCCAATGTAGTACAATGGAACAAACTTGTACACCATGCTGGCACATCCATGGTGTACATGGTGTACAGGAAAGCAGAGTAGCATATTGTTGTGGTTTAACCCGAGCCAGCAACCAAGCACCACACAACCACTTGCTCATTCCTCTGCCGGTGCGACAGTGGAGAGAATTGGAAGAGTAAAAGTGCAAAAAATCATAGGTTGAGATAAAGACAGTTTAATAGGTAAAACAAAAGCCACACACACAGGCAAAGGAAAATAAGGAATACATTCACTATGTTCCGTCAGCTGGCAAGTGTTCAGTCACCTCCAGGAAAGCAGGGCACCTTCACGCTTAATGGTTGCTTGGGAAGACAAACACTGCAATTTCAAAAATCCTTCCCTCCTTCTTCCCTGCAGCTCTTATTGCTGAGCACGACATCATATGGTATGGAATATCCCTTTGGTGAGCTGGCATCAGCTGTCCCGGCTGTGTCCCCTCCCAACTCCATGTGCAGCCCCTAACCTGCTCACTGGTGGGGCGGTGTGAGGAGCAGAAAAGGCCTTGATGCTGTGCAAGCACTGCTCAGCAACAGCTAAAACATCCCTGTGTTATCAACACTGTTTTCATCACAAATCCAAAACGTTGCCCCATATAAGTTACTATGCAGAAAATTAACTCTGTCCCAGCTAAAACCAACACACACATGCTTAAACCTTTACCCTGATCATTACTCAATCATTCAGGTACAATGAACTGCAACAGAAAATGGAACTGACAACAATTTACATCAATAGAACATCTCTGCACTTGATGGTGTAGTAAAGGAAAATAATTATGTCAATATAGTTATAGTTACTGGTAGTGTAATAACTACCATAAAAAAATAACAGGTGAGAGAATCAGAACAATGAAAAGCCTACCGGCTATAGTACTGCAACCTGAATTAGGGAAAGACAAGCAAATATTTAAAAATAAGGCTTAACCACACCCCAGAAGTGTTTTAAATATCCAAATACCTTACATATTCAGTTATCAGTTATTAATGTCATCTGTCTACTCTGTCTTGCTAGCAATAGTACAGTTCTGGAAAGGCCACAGCTTTGAAACTACTGCATCAAACATGGCTTTCATGTCTACAGGTATTTTTTTCACAAGTCTTTTGTAATGTAAAGCTTTTATACTTAAGTAGTTAATAAAATAGTCTCAGGGTTATCAGGCATCATTCAAAACCACTACAACAATCTGAAATAAGTTTTCATGCTTAAGTACCTTAATTTCAGTGAAAAAGAGGCAAATGAAAAGAAAGGCTAGAAAAATTACAAACTTTGTATAGAAATTAGTTTTGCTACTCCATTACTTGAACAATTTCCAGCAAGCCTAATGAAATCCTTTGTTTTGTAATCCTAACTACGGTACTCCTTAGAACATGCTTAACTTTGAGGACCAGTGTAGGTCACACCAACAGTTCCTTAAGAGAGCTTTTAGCACAACATAGCTTACATGAGAAAAATGACTTTATTCAGTACATAGGACTGCTTTCCCTACCTTATTCAAACCACATGCAAACAGAGAAATAAATTCATAACTTTGCATAAAATTGTGGCAAAAAATGTCCTGTAAATACACCCACAAGTACAACTCTGATTATGATTAAAGTTTATCTCATTATACTCTAGCTAAGAGGATCATTATATTATATACTGTGCCATGATTAAACTGCTTTTTCTTAAAGTACTTTGAATTTATGTTCAGACAGCTTTTATATTCATAAGCTCACAACACTACTCCACACATCCCCAGAGAGCAGCCCAGGAAAGACTAATCAAAGTACTGGCACTTATTTTACTATAATGTGCATTTTTCTCAGTACTGGAGTAACTCTAAGTCAAATCCACGTAAGCCCCTCTATATAACATGTTCAGTTTCAGCTGTGATCTGGATTAACCTTTAAAATAGAAAGAAAATGTCTGCTGCAGAACTGTATAAGGCCTTTGGCCATTTGAGTCATATATTGGGCTCAGTCCTGTCATCTGAAGGCAACAGAGATTTTGGCTGAGACGTAACTGTAAGACTGCCCATAAGTGGTGACCAGAGGGAAAAAAATGCAGTTTCAGACTCCACTTTTCACTTTTTTTTAATCAAAAGATTTTTTTGCGCTAAGAACAAAATGATGTCTGTAGTAAGCCTCTTGGCTTCAGATGTAATAATATTCTGTTGGGTGTTACAAATAGCAGGAATAGCCCTGGACTGTGCGTGGACCAGCATATATTCAAACATTCAATATTTTTGACTAGCTGGAACTAATGGAACGGGTTTTCAAAGCAAAACTTCCATCCTAGCAATTTAAATAAATTGCCAACAGCAAAGTTTTTTGATGACATCGGGTAAAACCTTGAAAGGTTCAGTAGTGACTTGAGGCATGTTTAGACCCTGTAATGGAGCACAGGCAGAGACCTGACCTGAGCTGGTTCTTCCACTTGATGCAGAACAAATTGGCATGAAAGGTAGTTGTTTGGTCCCAAAAGGAGTATAGGCGCATAAGAATGCTCCATATCTACACTAATAAACCTTGCCTTACAGGTGTTTTCTTAACAGTGCTTTTACAGATGTGGATATTATGCCACATATAATATCACGTAACAGCAGATACAAAGCAGTTTTTCTAGTCCTAAAACGAATATAGCAACTCTTTCACATTTAGGTGAATTCTGAAACACTCTAACAAAAGTAATTACGTTACTTTCGGTCTTGATTATTTCCTTTTTCTCCTTCAGCCACTAGCTGTATTTCTAATGAAGCTTAATCTTTATAGTAGAAATTACGATGCTCAGCACATTACGTAGGTAAGCGAGGCCTTTGGTATTTGGCTATTTCTGTTCTTTGAACGTAAACAGAAAAACTCAGCATTCCAGATTGTCTCTTCTGATACATTCACGCTTCTCGGTTGGGAATCTTGTCGTATATGTTAATATACATTTATCATTGAAATAAAAGGGTTTGCCAACATATAATGAGAGTAAAACATGCTGTGGTTAGAAATGGATTGTCATGGTTTAAACCCAGCCAGCAATTAGGGCCATGCAAACTGCTCGCTCTCTTCTCTCCACCCTGCCCCTGCCTCCAGCCCAGTAGGGTAGGGAAAAGAGGGAGAAAAGGAGGGGAAAGGGAAACAAAAAGACTCATGGGTTGAGACGAAGACGGTTTAATAGAACAGTAACAGAAGATGAAAATAACAATAACAATAACAATAACAATAATAATAATAATAATAATAATAATAATAATAATAGTAAAAGAATATACAAAATACAGAAGTACAACACAAGTCACTCTCACCACCCGATGACTGGTTGCCCAGCCCAGGCTGAGCAGTGATTGTGGATTCCTGCCCCCCAGCAAACCCCCATTTATATGCTGAGCATGACGTCTATGGTATGGAATATTTCTTTGGTCAGCTTGTCCTCTCTATGCTCCCTCTCAGTTTCTATGTGAAGCTGAAAAAGTCCTTGACTAATGTAAATATTACTTAGTGACAACTAAAACAACGTGGGTCATCAACATTCTTCCCATACTAAATCAACACAACAGCTACTAGAAAGAAAATTAACTCTATCGCAGATGAAAACAGGACATGGACCCAGGAGAGGTATGCGTTTCCTTCTTTCTCAAGACATAATAGGGCTTCTGATGATGTTAAATTTGACGTGTCCATTTTCTTCTCCTCTGCAGTATTTATCAAATAGCCCAAATCTCTTAACCTCGAGGCAATCTCACCACATTTATCCCAAATGCTAAAACTATTAGGAAAGTGCCGAACTGTTTATTCCTTCTCCTGTAGATTTACATGTGACATCCTACAGGGGTCATTTTTCCATTCATCTTGTCCCCAGAGCTTCTAAGGCTAATCAGAAGAGTAGGAAAGTTGCCATATCCTAGTATTACTCATAAGCTGATCATAGTTTTTTTCTCTGTTCTATTTGTTAAAGTCAGATTGCTCTTTCTTCTCTTTTGCTGTCTGCTAGTCTAAGGTAAAGTTGTAGAGGAGAGATCAAGACTGGTGTTAGTACTCCCATATGTTATGGAGAATTTTTTTTTTTGTGTTCTGATATAACCAAACCTGCTTTCCAGGTTGAAACAGTAGCACAGAGAAAGTTTGCTATTTCTGGGAGATCAATCTAAAGTTTGTATCTCTTCTTTCTGATGAGATCCGGCCAAAGACATAGGAATTTATTATTCACTGAAATCACTATGAACCTTATAATGAGATGTTTCCATAAAAAAATAAAATAAATAAATTCTAACTGATAGTAGATTTAAATAAGAAAAATCCTTAAGTCAAATCACCAGCCAAAGTAAATAAGAAGCAGAGCCTGCTTCCTGAGCTCAGGCTGCTGCAAGGAGAGGCTTGTGTTTCTACAGCTTCTAGTCACATTGATGTAGAATCATAGAATTGTAGAACAGTTTGGGTTAGAAGGGACCTTCAAAGATCAACGAGTCTAGGTTCCTCAAAGCCCCATTCAGCTTCATCTTGATGCTTACAATGATGGGATATCCGCAACTTCTCTGTGCAACCTGTTCCAGTGTCTCACCACCCCCATCATAAAAAATGTCCCGATTACGTCCAATCTAAATCTACGCTCTTTCAATTTAAAAAAATTGCCCTTTGTCCTGTCACTACACGCTTGGTAGAAAGTCTCTCTCCATCTTTCTTTTAAGTCCTCTTTAGGTGTTGAAATGCCACAATGAAGTCTCCCTAGAGTCTTCTCTTGTCCAGGCTGAACAACCCCAACTCTCTCAGCCTTTCTTCATGGGAGAGGTGCCCCAGCCCTCTGAGCACTTTCATGGCCCTCCTTCGGATCTGCTTTAACAGTTCCATATCTTTCTTGTACTGGGACCCCAGAGCTGGATGCAGTACTCCAGTTGGGGTCTCACCAGAGCAGAGCAGGGAGGCAGAATCACCTCTCTCAACCTGCTGACCACACTTCCTTTTATGCAACCCATATAAGCTGCATAAGCTTTCTGAGCTGCATATGGGCTTTTATGCAGCTTTCTGAGTTGCAAGCACACATTGCCGGCTCATCTCCAGCTTTTCATCCACCAGTAGCCTCAAGTCCTTCTCCACAAGTTTGCTCTCAATCCCCCTGTCCCCCAGCCTGTACTGATATTGGGTATTGCCCTGACCCATGTGCAGGACCTTGCACTTGACCTTGTTGAACTTTATGAGTTTACCATAAGCCCATTTCTCAAGCCTGTCAAGATCCCTCTGGACGGCATCCCTTCCTGCAAACAGTGTATTGAGGTTTGTCTGTGTGGGATGAACACAACTGGAATGTTTGGTTTGTGCTTTCATATCCCGTGCCTCCAGGGCTGTGTCATTTCTCCAAGCATTCATATAATTCCAAGTTGCACTTTGAGTCAGAAGAATAAACACAATCAAGTCTTACAGGTTGAGGAAACACTTTGAACTGAAATATGACTCATTTCTGCATGGCCATTATGCCAGATGATGTGAAATTAATTAGTCGTATAATTATCCCCCTGAATGTCACAGTTTACATGACAGACATTATCAGTATCAGGTACGATGAACAATTACTATGTGAAGGACTGAATTGTGAAGAAGGCTCACTTTTATCCAGGCAGTGAAACATATATGAAAAAAAAATATCTTCAGCTGATTCAAGAAAAAGTGGGCTTTTTTTTTCAAATATTATTCATTATTTGAATAAAGGATGAAAATAGCTTGACATCTTTTGAGATGGGAGGTCATTTAAAAGTAACACTTTTTTTTTTCTTTAATTCTGAATTGTGTATTGTGAGCAGCCTCTCCAAAGATTGTTGTCCACGTTTTGAACAGAATTGTTGTTGTGTGCTGGAATAATGAGGTACCTTTTTTTCTCTAACTACTTTGTATTTCATATCTTTCAAAAAGTTTGTTTACAGCTCACTTATAGACAGATGATTTTAAACGTACACTTCCCCATGGATCTGCCACAGATCAGAACAATGCTTTGAGAATATACAATGTGCCATCACAATGGCAGCCTTAAAAAAAGAAAAATAAAACCAAAAAGGAACACTTAGGTCATACATACTGAGAACCTCTTAGGCAAAATTAGCACACCACTACTTACTCTTATTTTTTTTTCATCATGAATTATCCCACAAAGGGTTATGTCATTAAAATCCAATTATTCCTTTTTCAAACTTTGAATGGACTATTCAAAAATATATACATCAACAGATTTGTGAGTTTTCTCTGTTTTGAAGGGATGGTAACTATCATCATGATTTAATGAAATCTTTATTTTTTTTTTATTTTTTTTTCCAGCTTATGCCTGATAAAGAGTTTTCTGTCTGTATCAGTTCATAAACCAATCTTTTTTTTTATTTTTATGTCAAATGACCTTTTTAGCAAGCTTCATAGGAAGAAATTTTGTGTTTAAAATTAAACTATCTTTTAAACAAACTTACCCAGAAACTTTCATGCCTTTTAAAGTTAGCTGGCTCAACCGATTTTTTAAATAATTTGCAGTAAACCTAAACAGACGGATGAAATTCTGAAATCTTTTCAGTCCACCTGCTACAGTAATGGCATTTGAATCTTTATTTCTGGAACCAAATGTGGCATTTGCAAGTTTCATATAAAATGATTGTCCACCCTTGCCTTTGGTATTTTGTTTTGGATAAATAAAATGAAGAAGTTCAGTGGAAAAGCATCAGCAACATGCCAGACCTTGAAATTCTGTGAGAAATTCCTACATTCTTATCTTGCTAGCAGAAGCAATGTTTAAAAATGTCATTAACAACTGGACTGCCGAAATGGATGGATTCAGGCTCTTAAGGACAGATGGACTGGGAAGCCCAGGAGAAGGATTGGCCCTTTACATACAAGAGAAGCAGGAATGCATGGAGCTATGCTTTGGGACTAGTCAGGAGCCAATCAAGAGTTTATGGGTCAAGATTAGCAAGCAGACAAGCATGGGTGCTGTTGTAGTGGTTATCTGCTATAGACGTGCACTGGTTTTGGCTGAGATAGAGTTAATGTACTTCATAGTAGCTTGCGTGGGGCAACATCTTGGATTTGTGATGAAAACGGTGTTGACAACACAAGGATGTTTTTATTATTGCTGAACAGTTCTTGCACAGACTCGAGGTCTTTTCTGCTTCTCACACTGTCCCACCAGCGAGCAGGCTGGGGGTGCATGAGGAGCTGGGAGGGGACACAGCTGGGACAGCTGATCTCAACTCACCAAATGGATATATTGTGACATATGTGATCATGTTCAGCAGTAAAAGCTGGGGGAAGGGGGAGGAAGGGGACATATTTAGAATGACGGCATTTGCCTTCCCAAGTAATCACTAGCCTTGAAGGAGCCCTGCTTTCCTGGAGGTGGTTGAACATCTGACTGCTGATGGGAAGTAGTGAATGAATTCCTTATTTTGGTTTGCTTGCACACACAGTTTTTACTTTATCTATAAAACTGTCTTTACCTCAACACACAGGTTTTTGCACTTTTAGCCTATTGATTCTCTCCCACATCCCACTGGGGAAAGGAGCGAGCTACTTTGTGGTACTTTTAAAAGAAAATATCAGTTCATTTTAGCTGAATAATTTTTACAGTAGTTTTCATTCCTGTTCTTTGTTTATACATTTGCATATATAAATATTTAATATTTTTTAATTTACTTGGCAAAGTAATGATCATAGAACCAAAGTTTAGAAATAGAAATTAAGAGGTCATCCAGCCTGTCTTGACCAAAAAAATTAAGCAACTTAAAATTCTTATACAAGATGACTTCTTGTGATAGCTCACCTCTGAAATAATATGTTTTCATTCTTTCAGAAAACACACACGTAATGAAAATTTTAGTGACTTAAATGAAAAATGGATGCCTTTGGGAACAAGGCAAATGTTGAAAAATGCTGTATCTGTTTGATTACACATCCCCCATATGGAGTGTGTTGTCTACAAACACAGTTGCAACTGATATCAGAGGCAGATCTTTTACAGTGTTATGTGGTTTTGCTAATATATAATATATGACTTCTATACTCATAGTACCGATTAACTGGTTTAAGTATACAGCTAATATAGATAACACACTAATTAAAATGCACAGTCTGTGATTTATTAGTTTGAGGAAGAAACAGTTCAGTGAAACTATAAATGTTGCAGACTAAAAATACATAAATAGTTGAGATCATCTTACTTGCCTGGGCTTTTTCTGATATGCACTGTTCTCCTTTCCTTCTTTTAAGATGAGAAGGATGTGAGCAGTTGTCATAAGGCACACTTACATTACTACATTCATTTTCTTTGTTTTTCACAAATACTTGACTATTCCAAGTGATGAAAACTATTGTTTTGCCTATTGTGAATTAATAAAAGGTGTGTTTTTCACCATGGAAAAGTTTATTTTTGTCACAAAGATTTAATTTCAGTAATAGTAACAGACACTTAAAATTAAGTACATTCAGAACTCTAGTTGTTATAGCACTTCAGCATCAAAATTATGCCATATATTTTTGAACCTGAGAGTACCACAGACCCTTCCATGATTAACCTTCCATTGAGAAGAGCATGGACAGTCCATGATACTTCCCTCAGAAGTCCTTGTCCCTGTGACCAGTCTGATGAGAAGGAAATTGATTTCTCTGTTGAACCAGAAAGACAATTTTATTTTGTTTTTGAAGACAAAATGCCAGAACAGTTAAGCTTCAGGCCTGAAGAAGAAGGGCTGAAGAAAATCTTGGCAGACATTGTGAGAAAATGGTAGAAAGTGTCTCTTCAAGATTGAAGTGAGCCAGTTTGTCTTTGATGCAATGGATAATTGAATATTGCTGAAAAGGTTCTATTTCCCATATTAACCAATTTCCAAAATGAATTCTTGTAGAAAATTTTCAGACTGCATCCCAATCTGAAGTTGAGCAATCTCTAAAGCTTTGTTTCTGTTATGTTGTCGTAGAAATTTTTCTGTTGGAAAAGGTTAAATGCACCTGTAATAAATTACTAGTTTCACTAGAGGTTAGCGTTACTTAGGGGGTTTGGTTGTTTTTTTCTGTGAACTTGGGCTTTTACAGAGAATTATTTTTTTTCTTTCTAAATAAAAATAAATAATAGTAGTCTATCATATTATCCTACTATTACCTCAAAATATCCTTTGTATCTGCTTCATCAGTGCTTCAGTTTCGTATTATTAAAAAAATCAGCTGAAGGTAGTTTTTGAATCTGAGCTTCTTACCTAGGGATGTACAGAGGAGGAAAATTTCCTAAGTAATAACTTACAACAACGACTCATGCTGAAGAATGAAAGTAAATTATGACTGTATGCACATCCTTCACTTATCATGGGATAGATATAATATTGGTTAAATTAACAACAAAGTCAATACAAATTACCAACTATGTGTCAACTGCACATATCTCTCTAGATTCAAAAACTTGCTTTTTCATAGGTCTTGTGTCTACAGTGTTGTTTTTAGGTATTATTAGACTGTGTTTGGACTGTTATTCATGTGTCAACAACATTGCAAATATAGCTACAATATCTGACTCATTTGGAAGATGGATTATAAGCACCAAATACTAAGTTCTCAGTCTTTTGAAATCTGAAAATGGAAAGACTGCCATTTATAATAGTGCCTGTTCTTTTAATGATAACATTCACGTACCAGTATAGAAATATTGCAGTAGAACAAGTACATCAGATTTGCCAGCAACTTGCTCATATATATGACAAGAAAAGCAAAATAGCAGACATCGACAAAGAAAAGATAATAACAAGGTTAGTATCTAGGATTTATTAAAAGTTCCTTTTCTTGTTAGGTAAATAGAAAATGTCCCTTCAATTATTAGTTCTTCTAGGATTTCAGTGTCAGAATTGTCTTCCTCAAAATAACATAAGTTACCATCACTAGATGGACTTCAGTACGGCTACAATATGGCTGTATGGTCAATATGAATAAAAATGTTTTACAAGATGAAACAATGCAAATTTATGCATTTTGTAGTGTTTATTTATTAATCTATTGATAAAGACAAGGAAAATAAATTTAACATTTCTGCAGACCTGAACTAGACGCTGCATTTAATCGCTTCATGATTACATAGATGGAAATTTAAAATTCTATTAATTGTATAGTATCAATTTTCAAAATAAAGCATGAGGATTTAATGGTGTGAATTCTAGTACTTTTAAAGTGACTCGCAAACCTGCAGCTTTGGAAATATAATGGTTTGTATCTGAAGAAAAATTCCATGGTAAATACAAAATGACCTAAAAGTTAAAATAAACACATTTGAAAGTAAAATTTTAACAGCATAATTCCACTAACACATAAAACTTTATGAAAGTGACCTGGAACAGTTTCTTGGAGCATATGGTATCAAAATACAAGTTTTGGACAGTTTCATATGGTATTTTCAAATTATTTGCAAATATGAAATGTGCTATGCATTCTATTCTTTATTTCTTGAGTATATTTTGTTTATATCTCTTTTTTTTTTTCCAAAGTAATAAGAAGGAAAGTATAGTTATACTTTGTACAGTTTTCATTTCTGCAGGTAGTATGTCATCTTTACTTTATAAAGATAGTAAATGTTTAAATAATCTGGGCTACAGCTGTAATACATTAATGAGTAAGGAATAGAATTCCATTCTGTGTGTCGGCTTATTAGAGGTCAATATAACCAATATTTGATTCAGTGGCTATTAAGATTTTGCATTCAGTTAAATATATATCAATTAAATCTCCTTTTAACAATAAATTACTTTCTTAATCTAAGACAGGCTAAGAGGACATTATTTGTAGTTGGATATACACATGAGAAATACAAGCTATTTATAAACCATAAATACATTTAAATTAACTTCCTCTTTTCTGTATTTTATATTGCAGTTCAATTTAGAATAAAATCCAGAAGCTTGGATGTCATGAGGTAAAAACCTGTGTCTCATGCCTTTGATTGTAGGTAGGATTTAAACAATAAGTTAGACAAGGTTTAAGTTTTTGGAAATTACGTTGGGTAATATTCTAAACCATGAAAAGCTGGTCCTGGGGACTGAAGAAGTAACAAAGTGGATAAGTAATATTTATTCTGTGTTAAAGTCATCCATGCACTGTTAGGAGACAGGAACATGAAAATACTTTCAGAAGTAAAGGGCCGTATTGGTTTTGTTACTGTAGATAATAAAAATTACATAGCTAGCAAGGTGTCCAAAAAGGAAATATTCTCAGTTAGATTTGCAGACTAAAGGTGCCCATACCTATGTTTGTATCCAGATGAAATTTTTCTCTGATGACACACAACTGAATTCCAAATAACTTCATATTTGCATTATGAAAGGGAAGATATCAGTTTAATGGCTTTCTCAATTATTATCAGACTTTCTTCTGGGAGCAGAGTCTTGAGACAGGAATAGGGAACACACATAGGAAAGAAGCTAAGCTTCTGGAATCATTTGAATGATATTTCTGGGGGCAGGATTTGTCTTGAATATCACTGAGGCAATCCTGCTTTTTCTTGGCAGACCTTTGTGATTGTGACTAGACATGGTGAAAACACAGCTGAAGCTGTAATGGGCCCCATACTGAAAGTGAGTAGGAAGAATCTGCACATGGCAACTAGCCCGATGTGTCTTTGGTATACTTGATCCATGTTCACATGCAGGCCAATTCAAATGTGTCCAACGCAGATCACCTCTGATGGGGTTTTTGCACCTGTTAATATCAAGGCAATTACAGACTTCCCTGATTTGTTTGCTACCTTCAGACAAGCTGTAACTGGGAAAAGTCACTTATGGGTGTATGGAATCTTTACACTGAATTTTCAATTCCCAGTGATATTAATAGAAGCTACATATGCACAGATTGAAGTATGATTTGAGCTTCAGAAAGAAAAAAATGCCTATGAAGAAAAATTTAACTATTCCTTTGGTTTCTCTGCAAAGTCTTATTTCTATTAATTTTTATGGACAAAACTTGGGAAGCCATTCTTTGCATGAGCATTCATGAGTTCATCCCCCTTCCATTTACTGGAAAAATATGCCAGGTATCTTCTGTAGTGAAAACCCATGAATCTCTCTCCTGATGTGTTTAACCATGCCTTGGGCAGTGAGTCAATAGATAAGAGACTACTGTTTGTTTCAAATGTACAGGACTTAAGGGGAAGTAGGAGAAGATATTCTGTGCCCTCATTCTACTTCCCAAACTAAAGAGTATAACTAAAGACTAAACAAGTATAACTACTTCTTCAATTTTAGGGCCAGTTATGCTTCAGCAAGTATAACTACTTGCCCAATTTTAGGGACAGTGCTCTTTGATGTTTTTATAAATGATATGGACACAGGAATTAAATGTAGATTAAGTATGTTTGCTGACGATACTAAATTAGGAGGAGATGTGGAATCCTTTGAGGGTAGCAGTGCCTTACAGAGAGACCTGGATAGACTAGAGAGCTGGGAAATCCCCAACTGTATGAAATTTAACAGGAGCAAGTTCTGGATTCTCCACCTGGGACAGGGTAATCCTGGTTATACATATAAATTGGAGAACGAGAGGCTGGAGGACAATCCTAGAGGAAGAGATCTGGGGGTTTGGGTTGATGGCAAGTTGAATAGGAGTCAACCATGTGCAACCAAAAGGGCCAACCGTATCCTGGGGTACATCAAGCACAGCTTCACTAGCCGGCCAAGGGAGGCGATTGTCCCACTCTACACTGCACTGGTGTGGCCCCACCATGAGTACTGTGTGCAGTTTTGGGCGCCTCAACACAGGAAAGAAATCAGGCTATAAGAGCCTGTCCAGAGGAGGGTGACCAAGATAATGAAAGGTCTTGAGGGCCAGACTTATGAGGAGTGGCTGAGGTCACTTTGATTGTTCACCTTGAGGAAGATAAGACTAAGGGGTGACCTCATCACAGACTACAAGGGGGCAGTGCAGGGAGAGGTGCTGATCTCCTGTCTATTGTGACCAGTAATAGGACGCAAGGGAATGGAATGAATCTGT
Organism: Chroicocephalus ridibundus; assembly: GCF_963924245.1. NCBI lineage: Eukaryota > Metazoa > Chordata > Aves > Charadriiformes > Laridae > Chroicocephalus > Chroicocephalus ridibundus. The sequence goes on from NC_086284.1 coordinate 63,717,388, forward strand.
GTCAGAGGAAGTTCAGATTGGACATTAGGAAAAGGTTCTTCACTGAGAGGGTGATCGGTCACCGGAACAGGCTCCCCAGGGAAGCAGTCATGGTACCAAACCTGTCAGAGTTTGAGGAGTGTCTGGATGGTGCTCTGAATCATATAGTTTAGTTTTCGGTAGTCCTGCGAGGAGCAGGGATTTCGACTCAGTGATCCTTATGGGTCACTTAAAATTTAAGATATTCTATGTTTCTATGACTCTATACTGTTCAGTGTTAAGAAACAACTCAAAAAATTCCGGTAGTCAGTGTTATCTACTATATGACCAGTGCTGACAAATTAGATGTAAAATGATAGTGTGTGACATATTATTTCCCATCCACAGAGACGGAGACATGTCTTGTTGGAGGTGTTCAACTAGGAAAGAGACAAGAAAAGAAAATAATGCTGTAGAGAGGGCAGTGCTCTAGAGACATGCAGGGTAGTCCTCCTCAGTAGGCAGGTGTCCTCTTATGAAGTAGTTCAGAAGATCAACGCTAGATGATTTTTTTTTTTAAATAACTGAATGCAACTAAATGATTCTAAGTTCACAGACTAATTTAGTTCTTCATCCAATAAGCCAGCAATGAGTCAGCATGTGCCAGCATGAGCCAGTAACCTGCCCTTGTGGCAAAGAAGGCTAATGGTATCCGGGACTGTATTAGGAGGAGTATTGCCAGCAGGTCGAGGGAGGTGACTGATAAGGCCACACCAGGAGTTCTGTGTACAGTTCTGGGCTCCCCAGTACAAGAGAGACGTGGACATACTGGAGAAACTCTAGCAAAGCGACAGTAAGGTTTTGAAGGGACTGAAACATCTCTCCTATGAGGAAAAGTTGAGAAAGCCAGCACTTTTCTGCCTGGAGAAGAGAAGGCTCAGGGGAGATCTCATCAATGCATATAAATCCCTGAAGGCAGGGTGCAAGGAGGACAGAGCCAGGCTCTTTTCAGTGGTGCTTCGTGATAGAACAAGAGGCAATGGGCACAAACTGAAACACAGGAGGTTCCATCTGAACATCAGGTAGCACTTTTTCTACCATGAGGGTGACTGAGCACTAGCACAGGTTCCTCAGTGAGTTTGTGGAGTCTCCGTCCTTGGAGATATTCAAAAGCTGCCTGGGCATGGTCCTGGGCAACTGGCTTTATGTGGCCCTGCTTGAGCAGGGGGTTTGGACCAGATTACCTCCAGAGGCCCCTTACAACCTTAACCGTTCTGTGGTTCTGTGAAATGCCACTACTTGACAATTGGGTCTAAAAGTCCATCAGTGAATAAGCTGGAGCTGCCATTTCTAGGAGATGTGGATAGGCCCTTTAATAGTGTTTCCAATATTTTTTGTCAATACAAACATATTTTTCAGGTAAGCAGTTCCTTTTGGAGTCAGGAACACTTAGTTTGTTCATTCATCATAAAAGTTGATATCAATTTTCATAGTTTAAATTATATGTATGTATTTTCCACTATGTGCTGATCAAACTACTAGCACCAAGAGGATATTATATGGCACAAAAGTCCTAAACATTGAAAGAAGAAAAAAAAGTACATTAATTGCAAAATAACTAGTCTCATAAACTCTCAATCTTTTGTCATAGCATGAAAAGTAATATAATATGTTCTTTCTTTGAAAGAAAAGATCGTGAAATACACAGCATTATGATCCACAAAATACATAGAGTATGATAAATAGATTATGAAATACATAGAATACGTGTAATATATTGAAATACATAGAACCTCCGGAAAAATGCCAAGACACCATGTTTTATTTTGACAGAAAGTCCAGAGAGGTTCCAGGACTCTCTGTTTTTACTCACTTTAATGGAAGCTGTGACTTCTTAATATTTCATAAAAGGTAGTCAACATCATACAAAGACTGGGCCTAAACTATAATTCGGGTGCATTTTAATTTTTCAGATAAAAGAATTATAGAGTAGACATCCTGAATTCAACTTCCTTAACGGGTTCAAATAACTTCATCTTTACATAATCTACTTCTTTTTTTTGACACGCTTCCAATGAAGAACGTCCTTATTTATCGATAGAGTGAAATTTTGGTACCCTTATAATTAGTGGAAGTTTGGCCTTTGATATCAGTGGAACTGTTTTGTTTTTTTTTTTTACTGCTCATGGCCAAGTGTTGTTTTATGTAATAACTACTGCCTTTAGTACTGCTATTTTATTGTTTTCCATTTGTAATTGTCTGTAGAAAAGAACTCCCTGTTTCTAGTATTGTCCTTTGTTCGTGTTTCTTTAAAGATAATACTGTCTAGGATTTCTTGAAATTAGAATCTTGAATAAACTTTTGAATTTTACTCACAGTCAAACACTGCTCCTTAAAGTTCCTCTTCCTTTTATCTCCAGAAAACTCAGGATTTTCTTATGCAAAAAAGGAGATTTACTTTTATCTGAAATCCTAAAGGAACAGAAGGAATTGTGTACAGTTCCTTAAACTTAATTTCTTATATCTTGTCCTTTTTCTTCTTGTTTCAACATATGCATAAAATATATGGAAGCATTTTTTTCTGCCTTTTGTTTTGAAGAAGAAAATAAGGAGAGCTACACTGAGCCATTTATGAAATCTAAATCATTTATAACAGAAAAGGGCTGCAGTCTATCCAAATGTAGAAAAAGAGTTTCTCAAGAGCATAGACCACTTATAAGATTTTTTCTTGTTTACATTCAGGCAAGAGAAGTTGTTATTGTGTAGAGTGTTTCATCTGCTCAGTGTAGCATTAAATAAATATATCTCTGCAGGTTATCACTACACCAGCAGGGAGCTGAGACGCATGTGTGTGCAATTGTTCTCAGCATATAAAAAAGAAGAAGAAAACTATGTTTGAATGTGGAGTTAAACAGGTAATGCAAAGAAATATGGGAGAAACCTGTTACTGCTGTATGTAATATACTTCTGTATGTCATATATCGTCTACCTTGACTTAAGCAAGGCATTTGACATGGTCCCCCACAGCATCCTCATAGGGAAGACTAGGAAGAGTGGGCTAGATGAATGGACAGTGCAGTGGATAGATAACTGGTTGAAAGACAGAGCTCAGAGGGTAGTGATTAGGGGCACAGAGTCTAGCTGGAGGTCAGTGACGAGTGGTGTTCTCCAGGGGTCAGTACTGGGTCCAGTCCTCTTTGATATATTCATCAATGACCTGGATGAGGGGATAGAGGGCACCCTCAGCAAGTTGGCCAATGACACAAAGCTGGGGTGGGTGGCTAACGCACCAGAAGGCTGTGCCACCATACAGAGAGACCTGGACAGGCTGGAGATCTGGGCAAAGAGGAACCTTATGAAATTCAACAAAGGCAAGTGTAGGGTGCTGCACCTGGAGAGGAAAAACCCCATGCATCAGTACAGGTTGGGGGCTGACCTGCTGGAAAGCAGCTCAGCTGAAAGAGACCTGGGAGTCCTGGTGGACAACAGGATGACCATGAGCCAGCAATGTGCCCTTGTGGCCAAAAAGGCCAATGGCATCCTGGGGTGCATCAAGAAGAGTGTGGCCAGCAGGTCGAGGGAGGTCATCCTCCTCCTCTACTCTGCCTTGGTGAGGCCGCACCTGGAGTGCTGTGTCCAGTTCTGGGCTCCCCGGCTCAAGAAGGACAGGGAACTGCTGGAGAGGGTGCAGCAGAGAGCTACCAAGATGATTAGGGGACTGGAACACCTCTCTGATGAAGAAAGGCTGAGGGATTTGGGTCTCTTCAGTCTGGAAGAAAGACGGCTGAGGGGGGATCTTATCAACACTTATAAATACTTAAAGGGTGGGTGTCAGGAGGATGGGGTCTGGCTCTTCTCAGTGGTGCCCGGGGACAGGACAAGAGGTAATGGGCACAAACTTGAGCATAGGAAGTTCCACCTAAACATGAGGAGGAACTTCTTTGCTTTGAGGGTGGCAGAGCACTGGAACAGGCTGCCCAGAGAGGTGGTGGAGTTTCTGTCTCTGGAGACATTCAAAACCCGCCTGGACGCATTCCTGTGCAACCTGCTGTAGGTGACCCTGCTCTGGCAGGGGGGTTGGACTAGATGATCTCCAGAGGTCCCTTCCAACCCTATGACTCTATGATTCTGTGATTCTTTGATATACTGTACACCCCAACCTATGTCCTAGACTGACATTTATATTCATACAAAATAGGGTTAAAGACACAGAGAAAGCACTCATGCCGAGATGTCTTAGCATGTCAAGTTTCTATCAAAACCAGTCAACACTTGTACCTAATGTGACTGAGGAATCTTTTTTAATCTTGGATTATACTTTTTTAATTGTCAGTCACAACCTTTTTCTTTTAATTTAGAATGTTTCTTTCTATCATTTTCATAAGACTAATTATTTTTTTATTACCATATGGCAGAGTAACGTGAGGCACTTTGTATGGATCATTATTTTATAACTCATACCTGTATGAATTGGAAACTTCTGGCTCTTATGCTTCCTCACTGAATTATTCCAGTGTCTAGATTTTGGGTGACGAAGCAAGACAACATTTAAATGACTGGAGACATAAAGAAGATTAGAGGTTAAGCCGAGGATAGAGCTAGATATGGCTCACTGAAAAAGTTTATAATATAAATTCTTAGAAAGCAGATTGGGAAGAATTTATCATTAACGGTGCAACGCAGGGTCCTGCCTCTAAACCTGTTTCAAAACTACAGATTGTCCAGCTCAGGCTTTTTTCAGTAGAAACAGAGGTTTGATGCGCTTAAAAGGACATAAAGCTAGGTCCAAGTCTAGAACTTACATTGAAAGTGTCTGTGTTGAGCTATGTGGCTTGAAACGTCACTGCTTACACTTTAGGTCCTAAATGATCCTAAGTTTTCCCAATAAAGTTTCTTCACTGCCTTCAGCTCTGCATATAGAAACAGTAGCATCTCAGTGGGGCTAAGTGTTTCCATATCTGTGTCACGCCTACAAAGATACTCTGTATCTTTGATACAGAGTCTGGTGACGCTGAACAAAAAAATGTCCAAATCTGAAATCATATGAGAAAACTGATCTCTTGGATATCTGCTGAGAACACTTAGCATAACAGAGATCATAATAGCCACTACTTCTACTTAAAATGCGGTGAAGAAGGAAACACTGCCATCTATCACTTAATAGCATTGTGATTAAAGTGGTTATCCATGAAGTCACTCATATTTTTAGCATGTTGTGCTGTGTGATGATGCTCTCCCACAAAAGTGTTAGGGACGCTTTCCTGGGTAAAGTTGTAGGTCAATAAGACTAAGACTAGTAGTGAATTTAAGTCTCTTACTTCCTTCTGACTGCTCTATTAAACAGTGGGCTTTTGCACACTCCTTTTTTAAAGTAAAGTATGAGTTACTATGAAGCGATAATTTATATTTCTATGTTCTAAAAGGAATCTCAGGCTCAGATATAACATAAGGATATTTCTGGACCAGTTATGTCTCTTTTTCCAGCTCTTAAAAATGTAAGAGAACTTAGGCATTTAATAATATGATGCAAAAATTCCATATTTGGAGTCATCCACATCTTCACCATACATTACTCTTTTTAGGTCATTTCTTTCCATAACATAAAACCTTAACATACTGCAATTTCTAATATTTACATCTACAAAGTAAACCAAAGATATAATCTAGAATCTGTTTCACAGGATAAATATTTGTTAAATAACTTCACATACCTACAGATATGAATAAATCATTTTAATTAAAAAAAGACAGAAGGAACAGGTCTAAAGTTAGAGAAAAATAACAGTATATTGTAAATCTAAAAAAAAAAAAAAAATAAAGCTGTATGAAATAAGATTAAAATAATAACTTCTAAAATGAAAAGAAAAAAAAGGCTAGATTTTGAAACAAGAGGACATGATAAAATGTACAGTGGCTGAGTAGCTCTGAGAATTTTTTCCCTTCAAGAAAATTAATTTAAAACAAATTTAAAACAATGGACTTAATAATAACAAAGGCAAAGCCATTCCTATGATCCTGTAATTAATCTTTTATAAAGCACCTTTTATCAACCTGAAATAAAAGCTATTCAAAACAAATAACTAGTTAGGCATGTATCCAGCACATTATATTTTTATTTTTTACATCAAATTTGTATCAAGGGTTTTGACTTGGGCTCAGTACATTTATGGTCCTTGAGAACACATGCTTTCAAGTTGGAGGGGACCAGCAGATGTTGGTGTGTCCTCAGCCTTGCAAGGGTTCAATTGCATATATTCAGCTACAACATGCTTTTGAAATTATTCAGTCCTGCACTGAGAATTTCAGCAGATTAAGAATCCATCGTTACTGCTGGAACTTTGTTGCATAGCCTGAAAATTTGGTTACTCTTCAGTTTCTATCATCTAATGTTTTCTGCTGACATATGTACTCAGACACTAATTTCTGTCTTTCTACTGATAAATTAAATGGATTAAGTTTATGAAGTCTTTGACTGAAATATATTTTCTTCCTCGCTGGAATAATTTGTGTTAAATTGTGATTTTTTTTCACCCTCATGAGCTTTTCAATATCTCTTAAAATATGCTTATGATACTGACTTCCGTATCTTGATATCTATTGCAGCAATACTTCCTTATTCTTCTCTTACATACACAGCAGAAGATCACACAAGATTTTTTTGTCACAACTTTATCTTGGGAGCTCAGGTTACTTTTCTGTGTGCTGGATTGCTCTCCGAATTATCTTTTTCCAGAAGTCATTGCTCGTTCATAAAAAACATAACTTAAGCATTTGGCTGTGTTAAAGCCATTTGTTTGAATGGGTTAGAGTTATGAACTACTTTCAATAACTCTGTATGACAGCTTTTTCTTGCTCATGAATTTACCATGCTGCCAATATTTGAGTCATCAGCGAATTTTATCAAGAGTGATTTTCTTCATTTGATTCCAGAGAACTGAATAGAATGGTGACTATTATCGGCTGGTACGAGTCTTTATGAAATCCTATTAGAAATAACCATGTTCAATTTTTAGGTCCTATTTTTTCTATTCTTCATGGACCGGAAAGCATTTCAGCATTCCACTGAGATAAAAGTCCATCAACCTGCTCCTTTCAAAACACAGAGCAGAAATGTTTATTAAACATTTCAACCATTTTTCCGCAGGTGTGAATTAAGCATAATGCCCAGGTTTTCTCCCCTAAATATTGCTGTGTCTCCCATTTTCCTGTTGCAGTACCATCAGTGGCAGTGCTGTGGTTTCTTTCTGAGTCTCTGACCTTACGTATTGTAGGGTGCTGGAGACACAACACTGTGCAAGATGTAGGAAATATATGCTCTTTTCTGACTGAAGTGTCACAGGCTGCTGTCCCAAGACAGCATGCCCCTACTCATTGGGTAAAATGAAGAAACTCTTTCTTTCTTTCATCAGGATGTTCATTACCTCTTCTTCATGTAACTGAATTTATACATGTATATGTATTTATACAAGATTAGACACTAAAAATGACTATGCTTTTGAAAGATAGGCTAGATTGATTGTTTGTTTGTAAGTTAACTATGCATTGGTTTTTTTATGTATCAGAGGACCATTTGCAGAGATAACAGAGCACACATTTCCAAAGAACACAGAAGACAAATCCATTGCTGAACACCGAAGACTGAGCACTTCCGAGTTTGTGAACTCTGTGTTGGTAAGAACAAGATTGAATTGTTGATAATTCTATCAGTAACTTCAATTCACCAAACTCATCCACATAATGAATATTTTCTAGTTGATTGCTTGCACCTAGGAGTTACACTGTAATTCAGTAAGTTGTTTACATTTAGCACATGGAAGTTGCACAATGACAGTACGTTACCAACAGACCTTTTGTGGTTACCAACAATAATTACTACACGTGACCACATTGCAGAAAATGGGAATAATATTTTCCACTACGATGAGTACAACAACTTGCATGCTTCTTAAGACTGAATTATAAAAATCTATATCTCTTAATACTCAAAACAAATTAGACATTGTAGGTCAGATCTTCAGATTGTATAAATCAGCACAGGTATATAAACTTTGAAAGAGCTACATGTATTTAAAGAAAGTGGTGGTTCAGCACAAATAAAAGGTAAGCACATCAGTGTGTGTATTCATGGTTCTGTAACAATTAGTCTAGCTGTGAAAACATATTTATGAAGAATATGAGGTGATATTCAACTGCATTCAAGAAAGAGCTGGATAAGGATTTAGCCTCAAGACTGGGATTTTACTTTGTGCGCATTATGAGCAGTTTTCCAAAGTGTTACCACCTGCAGCCTGAAGAGTTTCCTTCTGTTTTCCTAATTGTGTTATGAATCAAACCTTGCTCTTTCCTCAAAAGAACAAAGTAAAAAAAGGATTTGATTTCTTCTATGTATGTGTTGTATCTCAATCATCTTCAAATATTTTTTTTTTTGTAAATATACTGTGCATACATTTCTGTTACTGTCAGTTGGTAAACTGTTCTCATGACAGGTTTCTATCATTTTTACATTATGCTACATCAATGTGGTGATACGTGATAAAAAGAAAAGAGGTTTTGATTCTTCCCAAGGATTTCCTCAAGAAATTGCTCCCTGAGTTATCCTGTGAACTCTGTATCAATGAAACACTCACAGATATATGTATTTAATCAATAACCAAGTAACAAATGCTAAAGGTAATAGAAACAATCTTACATTAATTCAAAATATGTTAGAAAAAGAATTACACATGGCACAAATTAAGGAGCAGATCCACTAACATTTCTAGAGGAAGGAACAGGGAGGAAGTAGTGGAGAAATCAGTAGAATGGGAAAAGAAACTATAGACAGACAACTGTGACTCTGTATTTTTGAATTCTAGTAAGATTCCTTGAGATATGAAGTCCTCTATGTGAGCTAAAGAGAGTTTCCCTCTCTTTATTTCGTCATCCTCCAACCAATAGAAATGCTTTGAACTAATAGAAATACTTTGGAAAAAACATTCCTGTCTTAATAAGGGTGATAAATAAGGGTGAAACTGTATAAGAATGCAGGCACTTGGAAGAGTGAAATTTTTAATACAGTATCAATGAAAAATTAAAGTATAGTATAATGAAAAAAAAATCAAGCCAGCTATGCTGAGTTTTAAGAGGAAAAACTCGTGCATTAGGTTAAAACTGATTGTTTCCATATAGCGTACTGTAGCCACAAGTTTATTAAGGGTAAAGCAGTTGTGCCTGTACAACCAGATTTTTTCATAACTATAGGAAAAAGGAAGTGAGAATTGTTTCTCAGGATGAACCACATTGTGCTAATTATAATTTCTGTTTGTTGCACTAATTACCATTTCTGAGAGTAAATTCTTCGTGCTGTTTCAGATATTCTCTATTTGAATAGTAAGGGCCAAAATCTCTGCAACAAAAAAACCCAAAAAACCAAATAAATAAACCCACAACTAAAAAAAGTTGACGGAAAGGTATTAGATTCACAAAATAGATTCCAGTAGTGATTATCTGTTACCCAATAGTGGAGAACACATCAAATACAGTGATATTCTAGTAAGCATCCTTTAATGCCTAGTATTACCCACAGCATATTACGATTGCATTCTCTGTCCTGTATCAGACTGTGCTCTGATCTCAAAGTATATGGATAAAATTCACAAGAAAAAGAAAGTTATTTCCTCTGTTGATTGTTGTTGATTGTTGGTAGCCTCTGTCTCTGTATAAATAATTAAGCGTTTCAGCGAATGTTGGAACACAAATGTTGCATCACCTCTCTTTAGCCACAAGTTTAAAGTAATTTGTTTCCTCTGCTTTAGTTTATAGCTGAGCGATTATATTTTTAAAATGCCATCAAGTAGCTTCAAGAGGAAAAAACTGGGAGTCAGCCAGAGCACACTAGAAGTTGGTAGCCAAGATATTTTCTAGGAAAATGTCAAATGTGAATCAGAAGAGATTTCTTAGTCTCAGGGGAAAAAAATAGAATGTTCCTAAATAAAGGTATTCCAGAACCTAACACAAATCCATAGTCTTTCAAATCTAGGTGTCGTGGTTTTGACCAAATTGGCCAATGGCCAGTGACAGATGCTCTCCCCCCACCTCTCGCACGCAGAGAGGAGGAGAAGAGATAAAGAGATTTACAAGTTTAGAAGAAACTAAACTGCTGTAATGAAATATCAATAATAAAATAAAAAGGAAATAATAAAATAGATACAGTATATACAAAACCATACTAAGCTCCCAGGATGATGTCACCGGCAGGCACTGGGGAAGTCCCAGACTGGACTCAGCGACAGGTGGGAACTGGATTCCACACATGGAATCAGGAACCCACAGATCGGGATTAAAGGCAAATGAACAGACAGGGTCCTCCTCGGACATTGACCATTGAAGAAAAGACACTGACCTTTTGATCCCTCAGCTTTTATACTGAGTATGGGGCAGATGGGATGGAATACCCCTGTTGGTCAATTCTGGGTCACCTGTCCTGTCCGGTCCTCCCTGCAGGTGGGACCCCACTACGCTTTTCCATTTCCACCCCTCCAACAAGGCAAATAATGAAATTAGCTGACCTTGGTTGTTATAGCAATAAGTATAAGCAAAAACCTCTCTACGTACCATTCTTTGGCACTAACGGTAAACATTGGTCTTATAACTCTGAGAATGAACCATTTTTGGCACAGTATGCTGTTAATTTCAGAGAGTTAGAAAAGGCCTAGCTAAGAAATAAAATTATTGAACAAAATGTTGGTTCTGTTTTACATCAAACCAGGACACTAAGCTTTCATATATTTTGGTTTAGTTTCTCTTTATGAATGAGGGAAAATAAATTTAGTTTTGGCCAAATAAAAATGTATCTTTTTTAATGAAGGAAACATAAACAATTTCATATAGTTCAATCAGAAGTATTTAAAAATATTTTTCCTTCACTAGCCAAACCAATGAGTCACCCAATATGGTCTCATATGAAGAAACAAGAGAGAAACAATTCAACAGAAATGGATATACTTGAATAGTGTTAAAGCCAAACTGAGAAACTGCCACCAAGTCCAATTAGAAAATTTCAAGAACTCTAAGAAATCTCAAGAAAGTTTAGATAATGGTCAAATTTTGTCATATGAATCTAACTGATACAGCTGTCAGTCTTCAACCCAGCTTCAAGATTTCACTGTTGGAACAAAATCTTTGATCTCGCTCAAATGTGAGATATGCCTGATTAGCTCAACTGTCTTCATTGTTGCTGCTCTGAGCTGGGACAACCAACTGTTTTAGTTATGCAGAGTTCTATTGCCCAGGATCTACTGTGGTAACAAGCACAAAGAAAAAAAGACTTGGGCGGTAATAGTTTTTCTAGCTGTTTTTAAAGTCAATGAAAGTTCAAGTCCTTCTTCGTGTTACTTGACTTTTCCCCACAATGCATTCCAACTGAGACAGCTTTTCATTTTTCCTCCTGTTGCAGTAGTTGAGTTTGACACACGGAAAGTAGAACTATGTCTGAAGTCCCGCTTCTTTGATGCATACCTCTTATTTAAATCAAAGTTTATGTTTGACACTCTCCAGTGCAAAGCTCAAGACCGCTATATTTCTATTTCTTTCATGTTAAGATAGTCTTTTTCCTACCTTGCTTTGTTCCCTTTTCTCTCTCTCTCTCTCTTTTTTTTTCTTTAATTCCACTTGTTTCATGGTGCTTTCCTGTTTGAAAATAATGAACTAAATACGTAGCTGTATATTTCAACTGATTTGCACTTCATTACAAAAGCAACAAAACCTCATCTTTATGTGTTAAAAATGTGTTGTCAAAGTGACCTAAATGTTGCAAAGCAAACTAGAAACTCACTATTTTCAGATGTTGGTGTGAAAGCACTTCTAACAGTGGAATCTGATACATACGTATTTTAATATTTTATTCCCTTTACTTTTATTCCTATTCCTATGCCTGTTCCTAATCACAATGTTATAATAGACGATGTACTGTATGAATCTTGTAGACAATCTAAATGTTTACTAAATTAAATATAATTATCTAAGTGATGCCTTGAACAGGAAAAAATCTGAAGTGATTCAGAAACCAATCTCAAAAGAAGCGACTAAAAGAGAGATACTGCCTGCCTTAGCTCTAGGCTTTTCCAAGAATGATATTTTTGTCCATGAACAAAAACCCAAGATTTTTGTTTGCAGTAATATGGAGAATTTCCAGAAAAGGAATGATATGAATAGGAACTGAGGGGTACTGAAACTTTCAAGAGCAATGGTTATCATAGAATATTTTGGGTTAGAAGGGACCTTTCAAGATCACCTAGTCCAACTCCCCTGCCATGGGCAGGGACATTTGGCACTAGATAAGGTTGCTCAAAACCCCATCCAACCTGACCTTAAACACTACCAATGATGGGGTATCCACAACTTCTCTGGGCAACCTGTCCCAGTGTCTCACCACCCTCATCATAAAAAATGTCTTCCTTATGTCCAATCTAAACCTACCCTCTTTCAATTTAAAACTGTTGCCCCTTGTCCTGTCACTATATGCTTGGTAAAAAGTCCCTCTCTACCTTTCTTATGATTCCCCTTATACAACGAAAGGCAGCAGTAAGGTCTCTGTTGCCTTCTTTTCTACAGGCTGAACAACCCCAACTCTTTCAGCCTTTCTTTGTAGGAGAGGTGTTCCAGTATTCTCATAATTTTCCTGGCCCTCCTCTGGACCTGCTCTAACAGTTCCATGTCTTTCTTGTACTGGGGACCCCAGAGCTGGATGAAGTACTCCAGATGAGTTCTCATGAGGGTGGAGTAGAGGGGCAGAATCACCTTCCTCAACCTGCTGGCCGCGCTTCCTTTCATGCAGCCCAGGATACAGTTGGCTTTCTGGGCTGCAAGCATATATTGACAGCTCACTTCCAATTTTTCATCCACCAGTATTCCCAAGTACTTCTCTGCAGGGCTGCCCCCAGTCTGTATTGATATTGGATATCCAGGTGCAGGACCTTACACTTCACCATGTTGAACTTCATGAGGTTCCCATGGGCCCACTCCTGAAGCTTGTTAAGATCTCATCTTGATGGCACGTCCTCCTTCTAGCAAATCAACTGCACCATGCAACTTGGTGTCATCCACAAATTTGCAGATGGTGCACTCAGTCCCACTGTCTATGTCATTGATGAAGATGCTAAGTAGCATTGGTCCCAGTATGTGCTGAGAAACACAACTCATCCCTGGTTTCCATTTTGACCTTGAGCCATTAACAGTAACCCTTTGGACGAGACCATCCAACCAATTCCTCTTTCATCTAACAGTCCATCCATCAAACCCATATCTCTCCAATTTAGAGGTAAGAATGTAGTGTGGGATTGTATCAAAAGCCTTACAGAACTCCAGATAGATGATATCCAGAGGTTTTACACTGGCCACTGATGCAGTCACTCCTTCAGAGGCTGTTAGATTAGTCAGACATGATTTGCCCTTTGTGAAGCTATGTTGGCTGTCTCAAATCATCTCTCTGTCTTCCACGTGTTTCTACATAACTTCCAGGAAGATCTGTTCCATGATCTTCCCGGGCACTGAGGTGAAGCTGACAGGTCAGTAGTTCCCAGGTTCCCCTTTTTTTAAAATGGGTGTGACATTTCCCTTTTCTCTAGTCACTGTGGGCTTCACCTGACTCCCATGACTTTTTAAATGTGATGGAAATATGATGGAGAGTGGTTTGACAACTATATCAGCCAATTTTCTCAGGACCCTGGGATGTGTCTTGTCAGACCCCATGACATAGAAGCCTACAGGATTTATGTAATTTGAAATTTTCATTCTTTTTCCCTATTTTTTCCTTTATATTCTTGTTTTCCTTTTTTCCTTTTTTTCTTCTCTTTTTTTTTTCCTTTTTCTCCTTTTTTATGTATTTTTTCCTTTTTTTTTTCTTTAGTGTACTGACAAGTCTGGGATCATAGATTTGTGTTTCTTACAGTTCTTGTAAAAGCAGCTGCCTTCCGTCATCTATTGCTATTTCAAGTTATTTCTTTTACTAGGTGCATGTTCTCCTACAAAGACTGTTTTGATTATTTCTTTTCATTTTAGACGGTTGATGTATTTCGTCACTCAGAGAGATGTCTCCGTGACCATCTCTACTTTGATGGGTATTGCCTTCCTTTGAATGGGTCTAGTACTCTCTTTCTATTTTGCTGTCTTTTTTCTCATCTGACTGAATTGTCTCTATGGATCAAGGCAACTCATTCTTTGTAAGCAGAAGGTGAACGTCAAGGGCATTATTTTGTCTCACCAAAACCAGAAGTTGCAATGTAGATATCTATGCCTTAGCAAGACACCTTAGCAAGTTGCAATGTAGATATCTATGCCTTAGCAAGACTACCTACTCCTAATATGCAGAAAACCATATCACTCACAGGTTAAGATTCCTCTCATCCTAAAGCAAATATCTAAAGTGACTCTGATGTATTATACCCTGCATGGTCCTTTTCTCTCCATTTATTGCAGAAAGAGACGATCATGAAAGGCTCAGGTGCAGACAGCTGCGTTTAAGAAACGTAAAGTGAGCTAAACATGCAAACATCTACAAGTTGGTGTCTGATTTTATGCAGGTAAGTGGAAAGGAGAAATTGAAGAAAAAATGTATGGTGCAAACACTGATATAAATATTTACCATTATTACCAATCAATTAATTGGTCTTTTTGAAAGAAAAACCTTTTTTCTACTGCATTTTGTTTTCTGTAAAACCCCCAAACCATCTTGCTCTCTTTTATGTTTTAATAGTATGGCTTACAGAGAAAAGCCTGTCTAAAAATCCCACCAGAAAAGGCCCTTCTCATTCTAGCATCTTCAACATCTGTGGGAAACAAAAATAAAACACAAAAATTAGACCCTACTAAAGAACCTGGCTCTGCAGGGAGGATTTTACTAGTGTGTGAATAAATAAAACCATTTGTCCTTATGGACTCATGCTGACTGTGCACAGAGGAGGTTGGGGTTACTTCCCACACCCACTCAAGATGTTGCTGTTAGAATAAGGTTATCTGTTCACCATCTCGTTTTGTTTCTTAAAAAAACCAACCAAACAAAAAAAACCAAAAACACAAACAACCTTAAAAAAAATAAGTCAGTGGAAGCAAATGAGAAAGCAACTATATGAAAAGTGCATATGTTTATACTGTTCTCACAAATATACCATCAGCTACTCTTACAATATATTTTCAATATATTTTCTCTAGAAAAATTCTAATTCTCATAGAAAAGCCATCACTGCCCCTTTTATCATATTTCTAACAGATTTTTCATCCTACACATGATTTGTAGCATCATTTGTTATTAAATTTGTCTGACATTTTCTTTTTAAAACATTATTATTAGTTACATGTAAGTTCACACAACTATAACTGTGTATACCCAGTTTTCCATGCTGGCAACCTGTTTCATGAGATTTTATTCTTTTAATGGAGGGATCTTGTGAGTCTATTTTTATTTAAATGAACGGTTTTACTTGCTGTTCCCTTTTAGCTCTCCCCAACCCATTCTGGTCAGTCTCTTCTCACTTTTTTAATGACATAGTTTCAGAGGAAAGCCTCAACTAAATACCCTATGAGGGATTTTCAGGCTACCTTTGATCTAACATTTTCAGTTTCTGTAGAAAAAACAACAACAACACTAAAATGAAACTAGGCTGGCTGGGGAAACTTTATTTAACCATTTAAAAATATTGCTTCAAATATTTTTCCTGTGTTTTTTATTTTTGGAATACTAAAAGGCACAGGGCTGTGGAAATCCGCCCAATTTGGATAGGCCTTTTTAAAAGCTACTGTTTGTACATATTGAGCATGGAATCTCATTTTTAGCAGAGAAACATTCTTGGAGTCTGTCTCCACTGAGCATGTACCTATTTCTTGCATCTTTTAGCGCTGATTTAATAGTGTAAGTAAAATCTCTGCAAACTTGCAGAACTTGGTGAAAGGGCTATCCAATCCAATTTCTGGATGAGTAGTATTCCTAAGAGCCGACCAAGAGATAAACTAGGGTTAAGCAGTAACACAAAGTTCATTAATAAGAGACACAGAATACCCCAAACTATCCTGAGTTTACAAATTTTTTTTCCCTGCTCATTTTCTGCCCTTGAAAGAAAAGCACAAAATAACAGAGGAAATGCAATAAAACAAAATCCAAGCAATTCCCCTAACAGCAAGCCATGATAGTGCCTGCTTTGCCTTCTACCATGTATGAACCTGCTTTCAGAGATTTCAGTGAATATTTTTTCCTTCTCTTTCACTGTCCTCTCTTCGGGCTCTTGTACCATTCTCATCACTTTGGCAAGTGCTTCATTTCACTGACTGAACAGAGTATGTCTGTACCTGAGCTTAGAAAACAGGCTGTGTTCTGTCCCTCATCAGCTTCAACATGCGTTATGTATAGTTGTACCTTTTAATCTTTTTTTCCTTTTTTTCCCATTGTAAAGAGAGGATTTTTGTGGTAGCCGCATTTCTCTGTACAGGTTACAGGCATATGCACAACTTTTGCAAGTGTAAGGGTAGTTGTTTGTTTGTTTTTCTTAAAGTGCTTTCAGGAAGCTAAGACATTTCAAAATACAATTTTTTCTATATGAAACGCTCTTATTCTTTTTCATCTGTAGAGAGAAAAGATAACAATTTACATATTTTAAAAAGAAAATGCCAGCTATATAAAGGACAGTTCTTTCATATGTTAAGCAAGATCAGTCCATTTTTATCTTATTGTTGGTTCCAGAAAATCACAGCACTGTCTTTGAGGAATTCTTTGCAAGTGGAGATACAGGAATAACGAGAGCCCCTTCCACAGCTGCTGCTTGTCAATAGCATTGCTGTATCAGCAACATACTTAAACAGTCTGGGATGACAGGAATGCTATTTCCTTTCTCTCTCCAGGTGGGAGCCACTCCCCACTCTTTCCATGATTAAAGAGAGTGACCCCAATGTCAGCTGCCTGGGATTCAGGAAGTATACCACCTTTTTGTAATGACAGTTTTAAGATTCCAGGGTTTAGTATATGAAAGTGGGTTGCTTTGTTGTTTTTGTTTTTTGGTTTTTTTTTTGGTGGGGGGGAGGTAGAGGAAGAAGGAGCTGGTTTGTGTAATCAATATGTTCGCTGGGATAACTCTTATCTTATTTTTTAACCAAGAAGGAATACATAGTGATGTGCTAGCTTCACTTGTGAACTACATTCACAAAGGACTTTTCAAGTGCTTTTCACCAGTATTACCTTGGTGCACAACTCTCATAATGTGCATGGCTCTGCTCATAGTATTCTTTCAAATGCAGTTTTATATCTCCTAAGACTTAAGAGGTACATCAGGTAAAGAGTAATCTTACAAAACAAAAAACCCCATATGTCATAATTGAGTCAAGTCATGCTAATGTCATTCTTTTGACTTACTGATGACAAAGTCCCATGGGGATGGCAAAAAGTCATAGGCTGACCTGCATTTTACCACAGGCGTACTCTCTCTACTCATCAAAATCTTTCTTCTCAGCAGTGACTTAGACACACTAAGTTTTGATATGCAGTGATTTATACACATACACATTGCAACATTTGTATTATTTTTTTTCCAAAGAATATCATATGTATACCAAGTACGACTTACACTTACACTTTTTAGATGCACTTGAAATCAGTGGGGGAAATAGCTGTAGTATGTTTATGGTAGCAAATAATGCAACTTGCTAGGAGAGGATATGCAGAGCAAAACAGCCTTTCTGAGGACCAAATGCCCACCCTACACATGATTCTGGGGGGATTACTGCAGAATATTCTAGTTTGGTTGTGTAGCCTTACTGTTGATGAACTGTTAAGGACCACGGAGAGATGTCAGTCACCTGACTTAGATGCCTCAGACACCTTACGAGTGAACGAGCTCCCTCTAAAAACCATGAAATCCCCTGTCTCTGTATGCATGGACTCTGGCTCTGACTGTATGGATTAGATGCAAGACTTTTTGACTATACAAATGCAGAAGCTTACTTTAGAAGTACTGGTTCACTAGGCTCTTCAAGATAGCTGAAATTCATACACAAAAATTGTATCGGCTGGATTTTATATTAAAGGTGGTGTGAAAAGATCTTGCAGATGAAGTCAGAAATATAGCCTAAAAGCTTTAGTCTATTTTTTAGTTTATAAATTTCATTTCCTAGTTCTGACTTGGAGAAAACGCTGAAAATCGAGGCTGCAAAAGAGAAGCAATGTTCAGTGTGTTTGAACACTAAACTCTAGATAGATACAAAAAAGATATGTCAAATACTTGCAAAAGCCATGTAGAATTTAGCAAGTGAATAGAAAGCAATTCAAAGGATCAGCAAAATAAAATGTTTCCTATTCCTGAAGAAAAAGAGACTTTCTGCTTGAGGAATAGATGTGAATGCTTCATTTTATGCCTCCCCAACCAACAAACAAATTAACTCTATACTAGGCATGCAGAAAGAGGAAAAGAACCATTGGTTAGATTTCTAATCTTGTAAATACCTAGCATCTAAGATCTCATGTATTTTTATTCTGTTTAAGAATAAATCTTTTGAAGGTTAGAAAGAAGAAATCAGGACACTGGATTTGATAAATGTTTCCAAATTAATCCCTGATACAAGACTTCTTGAACACTATTATGTCATTGAGTGCTTTCCCAGAACCCTAGTGTTACAAAACGGAAAGTATATTTACAATCCAATTTAGATGGACCAAAACAAGATACCACTATTTTTTCTAAAGTTGAACTTTGCAAACAAATTGCAAGTGGAATACCTCCAAGATCAAATAAAAAAGTAAACTCGGTTCCTCGAGTATTATCCTATCATTACAATGTCATTGGACTAGGTTCAGGCTGTACTAATTGGTACATGCCTGTTATAGAAGCTGGACTAGCAGCCTCAGCCTTGCAGCAGCAGGAGGAAGAGTTGCTATGAAACTAATTACAGCTATCAGCAGTGGTTCTGTTTTAAATGGTCTATGAATTAAGCAGTCTCCTAGAAGCACACACAAGTGAATTTGCCATTAACAATGAACAGCTCTGTGAAAAGAATGAAGTATAAATTTACTTAGTCCATCCTGGGATTAGGCAGACAGCTCTACTCTTATTTGGCCTCTGAAGTAAATTTCAGTGGAAAACTTCAGAGGTTTTCCCCAGCAAAGTGAATTTTGCCAAATACTTGTTGCCTTATTACAATATAGACTGTATTCCAGTTCCAATTACACTAATGTAAGCTGTGAGTAACTTCATTGTGCTTGCTGAAATTACTCTAGATTTACAACAGCGTTATCTGAGATTTACACCTCTATAAATTAATTTAAAATGTGGTCACGTGGTCTAGCTGGTTGTTAGTTTAATAGGAAAAATATAGTTGCATAAATAGTTGATGTCTTTCATACTAATTTGGGACCTCCTCACAGCTGCTTACTTACCCATTTATATTAATTTACTATACCAGAAACACGTCCAATTAATAAGAGAGGTAATTCACTCATTGTTCATGATTAGTAAAACTTTCTCCTTAACATTACACCTATCCCTACATAATATTTATCTCCCTACAATGTTTGGTACTATTCTTAACACCTTAAAAATGGTGGAGGTTTGTTGTATTATTGCACCTTGTTCCTAAGGCTGATGAAGTAACCAGCTTTTTTCATACTGGTAACCAAACAAATCAGAGCTATGGATTAGAACTGACCTATCAGTGAAACCACAAATTGTATGTATTCAAGGAACATGCAGCATCGAAAAAGGACTCTAATATTAATTAAAATTGTCAGATGGGATATAGATCTCAGTGACTCTAGATTTCTTTTAAAATCTCATTCCTGTTTGGGATCTAGAATTTTCACAGCTATAGTTACAACTGAGACAAACCTCATTTTCTTTTATGTAAAATGAATTGCTGCTAAAACTTGAAGGAAATCAGATATGCCCTCTTTCTCCTTTCTTCCACCTTCCATTGATTTTTACTAGCTTTTTCATAGGAGAATTTCATATAACAGAAGTTGCAGAAGAAAAGTAATGCAAATTATGCTTACACTAAATTAAGCTGTTCTCAGCTCTATTAGTAAGCTAAGGCCAGGTTGAGTTGCCTCCCAGAGGCCTCATTGTTCACTCTTCTAGGCAATAAAGTAGTTGCTCCAGAGTCGTTACTGTATATGAAACAAGTTGCTGCAGCTCCCTTCAATAAGGAACCTGACCCAAGGACTTTATAGCAACAAATCATCCAGTTTTTACACAGATGCTTTAACTCTTGCTCCTCTGGGTCCAGCAGAATAAAACAACAGTGATGCTACTGTAGACAATGGTTTTCCTAATCTGCATGTGGGGAAAATGTCCTTTCTTAGAGATGACAGTCATACCAGCACGTGGGAGTAATTGCATGTCATACAATCCACTCTGTTTTACAATCATTTTAATCGTGTACTGCAAAAAAAAGGAAAAATGTGAACCAAACACCACACCTGCCTTGGAGGGGGGGAAGGGGTAGGAGAAACCAACTAAAAAGAAAAAAGAAAAAAGAAAAAAAGAAAGTCAATTTCAAAGGACATGTGTAACAGGAAACATAGGTGGTTTGTCATCACGTTGAGCACTGTATGACTACTTGCACAGGTACAAAGATGAGGTTTAATGTTACTACATTGATTTGTAGCAATATAGTACTTTGTGTTTTTATAGAATAAATATAGTGCAAAGCAAGAAGAGAATATATTCAGGTGCTATAAATTCTGGAAATTTTCAATTTTGAACTTCCTTATTATTTCTTTCATGAAGTGAATTAAATTGGAGAAATAAGATGGAGTATATAAAGCTCTTTTCCTTTGCTACTTTGAATGGTACTATGAAATGTATTTCATTTTCTGTTTCCTAGAGACTGGTAAGTATGTTTGGATACCAGAATTACTTCTATTTTGTCTTACTGACAGTGGGGCAATGAAATAAAAAAAAATATATTTTTCTTTATCTCACACAAACATATACAAAAGCACTAATATACCATAATAGGTAAGTTAAATTTTTAATCTTTCCTTTTTTCCCTGAGGTTAAGAAATCATGAAGATAGAACAGAAGAATATTTTTTTTTTCCTTTTATACTTGCTGAAGAAAATGACGTAGGGAGAGTTCAAGGATGGAAAAATGTCTGTTTCATCATTGTTATTGTTGTTGTTACAAAAAAAAGTAAAGCTGACCTTGGAAACTAAGTAACAAGACAATAATGTAGACATTATTGTCTTGTTACTTAGTTTCCAAGGTCAGCTTTACTTTTTTTTATATATATATTAAAAAAAATATATAAAAATATATATATATATAAGAAGTTTTGGGGGTGTGTTTCTGCTTTTTATATTATCTGCAAAACTGCTAAGATGGCTCCATTCAAATTGCTCCAGAAGTCAAGAGTTACCAAGCAGCAAACCAATTTACTGTATCCAAATGCTTAGTCTGCTTGCATAATGTAAAACTTCAACCAGTTTCCAGAACACAGAAGAAGTAAAACCTTAATGCTGACTATCCATTGGAAAAGTGACAATTCCTGGAGGAAAAATTGTGATTAAAGTTAAACAAATGGGGCAAACACAAACAACTGCAAAAATTACCAAGGGCCACATATACACTCACAAGATAGCTCTGGGATGTTGCAATTATGAACAAATCAGTACTATGCCACCTCATGAAAATAAACAAAACACACTTTGGCTCTTGTACCTTAATCAGGTGGAAAAGACTTGGTACTAGACAATTAAAAAAAACATTTGCCAGTTAAATGATAATGTTACTTTCTCCTAGTTTAGACGTCATTCCTTAGATAGCCACAGTTAATTTGCTTGCATAGCTTATGTCAGTTAGCCTAGTGGAATAAACTGTGCCAGGAAAAAAAAACAAAAAAAAAAAACGAAGTTTTCCCTTTATTGAACTGGTTTAAAAATTTAAATTTTTAAAAAAGAAAAATCACATGTATTATATCAGAAAGGCTTTGTGGTACAGATGCGGTCAAAATGCTTTTAAAGAGCTTGAAAATAACTAATAAAATAAAGTTTGAACATCGTAATTCTTATATTATGATCTAAATTGCAATGTTCAACATCCTTTACAACTCTGGCTTTCTATTAGAAATATTAATTTAGTTGTATGATTGCTTTCTCCCCTCCTCCACAACTATGTTAACTGAATACACCACAGATAATAAAGTGTTGCTATTACGCCTAGCTTATGAGCAAGGATCTGAGACTCAGAGGATACGATGGGTTGATTTATCATACCTCACAGATACCTAATTGTGAAACACAGTGCAAAATTGAGACGATCAGAATACACACTTAGTTGCTATTCATCATGTACTTAAGGGACGTAAGTCCTCAATATTAAAATTTCCCAGGCACCCAAAAAGTGTATTTCTTGAGATGCTCACAGGTCTTGACAGTGCTTAAAAACTTGATAGATTACCTTGTGCTAAAGGTGCCTAAGGAACTACAAACTAAATATTTATCTTCCTGTCTCATCCATGTACTTGGTCTAGTAGATGTTCCCAGAACAAGCCTGCTAAACCACACCGTGTGCAAGAAACAGCTGCCAGCTGTGGTGCCATCACCATCTCCTAAGAAGGTAATAAGAGTAAAACTGTCATTCAGATACAAGAAATTATGTTTAATTTCCTCTCCTCACTGGGGGAATTTGAATGAGTGTCTCTGAAACACTGGAGTATGCAACAGTATGTAACATAAAATACATGGTAGGTTCATATGGGATATTTTGTCCTTTCAAATCTAATTCAATTTGTAAAGAATAATTAGAAAGAATCAAAGTAGCAAGTCAGAGCATGAATACAGGAGTGGTTGCAAACAGACTCTAGCACAGATTGGCTTGACAACGTGGGCATGCTGCTGTGGTGCTTTGTCCCTGTAAACTCTGGACTCCATCTGGGTCAGCACAGCTGCCACGGGAAACTGGAAAAGCAACCTCACGTCTGCTAGCAATTGTTTACAGCTCTATAAACTTCTGGTTATTACACTTGTTAGAGGGGAATACATTTTTGAGAATTAAAGAATAGATTTCAATTTCTTGATTACAGACCAGTAAATTATTGGCTATGACTTCCCAAAAGGAAGTTTGTTCTTTGCTTTTCTGTTCGTATCTGTGGCAGAAAGACAGAGACTACACATTATGAGCAGACAAACTATGCTTTCTTTAGAGTTACGAAAATGTCAAAGCCAACTTATTTAGCCACCAACTAAACAAAAGCAGGTGTCAAAAGAAGAAAAAATATATTACAAGTGCAGGAGGCACTATAAAACTCAGTGTTTAGCCATCAATATGAGTCAGGGATATTTCAGCTACTTACTATAATTATCATGAAAAATCTATGTGCATATATACATACGTGTGCTACCTCTGTTCATAACCTACTGCTTGGTAGGAGGCCACTATATGTGAGAAGATTTTTTTGCCAATGCATTTTTTTCGTTTACAGGGATGATTGCTGGAATTTAGATAGATGTCAAGCATGTTAAAGAGCAAGAATTCATTGCAGACCATATGATCTTTCTGACATTTTTCAGGTCTCAGCATGTGCCAAGTGCTTTCCTGGCACACACTAAGACTCAGGTTCTAGTGTACTTTCACCAGAGAAAAAAAAAAGAAAAGACATATATCAATGACCTACTTTTTGAAACCCAAGAAAACAGTCACTCAGAACTTGGTAAACCGATCCAACTGACCATCTCTACATATAATTGTCCTTCAGTACTGATAGCTAAAGCTCTAAATCCAGTGGGGAAAGAACTCACTTGAAAACCTAGACATGGGCTTTTAAAATGTCAAAATGTAAAGTTAAGTAAAAAAAAAGCCAAAGAAAAAGAAGTGAACTTGCGAATGCTATTTTTGCTGACAGCTTTAAAGAAGAATAACAGTCCTTTTGACCTTGACAATTATCAGTTCCCTATCCGGCTTTTCTTTTTTTGTGTGTTTTGCCAGGTTTTACAAAGTTTCAACACTAAAAAAGATAAATGACAATGAATGGTATCAGGTGTCCTTCAGTATTTTCTGCAGTGCCCAGGGGTTCCACTTCTTTTTAGTATACTCAGCACAGAGATGGGCTGTGCTAAGCACTTTATTGAATTTGTAGTCAAGGTGCCAGTGTAATAATCATCTTCTGTGTAATTTGCCTTCAGGGACAAAATTTGTTAGCCAAATACCTCTCTTCTCCATTCTCTTTTAGTAAAGCTGAGCAGCTTTGAGTGAAACTGAAAACCTGAGAAAAATTATTCCTGAATTTCTACTGTTTTCATTTCAATGTAAAAATATCTTAAAGCAGCTCTCAAGAAAAAGAATCAAAGGGAATCTTTCTTTTTCAATATTCCTGTCTGAGGAAAAAACAGAAATATTAAAACTGTAAAAATAATAAACTGGAGAAAGTATCATCTTCAATGAGAGGTGACTGAAATGCACACTTCAGCCAATAATTCACTCAAGAAGTTTTGCTGATGTCATAAACTGTGAAAATAAGATTGAAAGTATTAAATAAATAAATAAATAAATAAATAAATACGATCTTCTATCGGGGATCTGAAAGATCTGGAATGCTTTGGGGATAAATAATACCACGGAAGGTGTGTCTCCATATTTCAAGGCATATGTGCTTTTTTAGATCATTTCCAGCACTGTGCTTTCTCAGAGTTTCCAGCACTGTCCCAGAAAGCTTTGACCTCCCATTTAATCCAGAGATTCTTTCCTGCCACACTTCGGTATATGCAATATATAAGCAGTGTTTTATGGTGTACAAATATCTCTCTGCCTAGCTGCAGTACAGCCTTCAAACTGTTTCGGACAGTTTGAACTGAAAAGAACAAATACACAAAAATGCTAGCTATAATTATAATGTTATTTGAATGCCGCACATATGAACCAGAGAAGAGGCAAATCCAAGGGCTATATGGCATAGACATAGCTAATGTTTCCTACAGGGAGCTAGCACAGTGGATGGAAACCAGTCTAAATCATTTGTCAGGGATGACTCCCTGAAACAGATGAATTTATCAGTGTGGATGTAAATGCTTATCTCTTAAACTGCTTTCTCTTGCATATAAGTATTTCATTTAGTGTTTACCTCAGTTTATCTGAGATGAACAACTCAGAATCCTTTCCTGTGAGCAAGCATTGCATCCATTCTTTAAAAAAAAGGCAGAGGTTTTTCTGTCAAAAAATAAATTGTACTTAGGTTTTATGTAAGCCTATTTGATTCAGAATTTGACCATCAGGAGGCTGACGATCAGTTAATGCTTTCTTGAAACTGTTCAAATTTCCCACAGAACTGCTTTATCAAACCAAATGTTTGATAGGTCTGAAGGTAGAGTGACTTGCATTCCTCCTATATTGTGGATTAAAAAATGATAGATCTGGTTGGTCAGAAAACCAGTACAAGAGATAGATGAAGGAACAGAGAATAGGAAGAAAACAATTTCTTCCAGCTGAAGTGCTGAAATCAGTAGGCAAAAATGTACTGACCTCCTGAAGGGAGTGGGAAATATGGTGCTCCTCCTCGACACACGCTCTAAAAAAGTTGCCATCCACATATGTTATGAGATGGCAAAACCTACCAGTCAGAGTCTCAGGCCAGACTGGGCTTTGCAAGGAAGTTAGATCTACTGTCTGGGTAGGCAGGAGATAGTCACTGAGTTTCTCAAACGAGGGAAACTCTTACAGACTTGGAAACAGAAGGTAGCTAGGAAATTCTGAAGGTAAAATGGAGCTGATATCTGCAGTTGTGATTGCCTTAGTTCTGTATTAGTTTCACTAAATCTTTTATTGTTTTCTGGAACATCACTGGTTTATGTGTAAGTATAAGGTATTTATTTGATTGCAGGAAGCTAAAAGCACAGTCCGTTTCATCTTCCACAGTATAAAATCCACATTCCTTTTTTTCACAGACATGAGCTAGGCTCAGCCCTCTCTGAGCTCATGACTATGTGACCTCTAAGTCACATTATACAGCAAAACTGCTGTTCAAGTCAGTAGAGCTGGGATTCCTCTCACCTAACTTCTGGAATGTGATTAATCTGGTCTGGTTTGGATGCTGGCTTTAGGATGAAATGAATCACCTTGTAGCAGTGTCTGTTTTTCTCTGCAGACTGCAAAAGAACTCTAGATATCTGGCTAGGTGTAGATTCCTACTCTATGAATGTCTAAAGTTAAGTGCAATAAGCCCCGGTCGAGTGGTTATTTTTGTTTCAGTAGAAGCTACAGTCAAACAAAATACATGCAGCAGAGGCTACAAAGTCCACCTTTTTGCTTATTCATTCCTCAACAAAAACATGGGCTTCATCAAGACATCTTCTAGCTATGTTTTTGAAAGAAGTACTGGAAAGCTCCTTTATAGAAAAAAAAAATAAAAATGAATAATGATAGTATACAATCTCTGTGTGCAGGAATGGCTGTTTTTTCCAGAAAGTTGTCAGCCTTAAGTAACTGTCAGCAAGAACTTAGAGTTCCAAAGAAGGATCAAAGAGAGTTGACATAATGCATAAAATGTATATGTTTCTAATACATCACAAAAATTCAGTGACTACTGCACATTACATGATATGTAATAAGCGTTACGTTAGAGCATTTGGTTTCATTTTTGGGTTTTGATTTAGAACATTCCAATTTAGGTATTGCTATGCTGAACATTGGTTTTTAATCTAGTTGGATCGCTTTATTCATCACACTGTAATTCTGTTTTTCCTACTGTATTTTGACCTATAGTGAGACCTTACTGTAAGAATAAAAGTTGAAGGGATTGAAGGATCCTCAATCAATTGACAGATTGCCATCAGCTTCACAGTAATTTTCAATTCTTATGCATGAATCTCATGACAGAGCATAAATATATTTATCACAAAAAATGTAATATATATTTATTGATAGCAGAACGCATAAATAATGCTTTTGAAATTTTGAAATCTATAGAAGCTGTTGCCTAGAGAAAAATATTTTATATATGGTCCATGTAGATATGCATATGTATGCATATACACACAAATACACAAACATGTTTATTATGGCTGAATGATGGAGGTAAAACAGAGACATTTCTTATGAATTACAAAAGAAAGTTTAATCTTGACAAGGCTTTATTTGTTCAAGAATCAAATCCCTTCTCTGGTCCCTCAAAAAGCCAATTATCAGAAAGATTCTCTTTCGCTACTGTCATTAACAGATAGACATTGATGACAGTTTAACTTGGTTTCAACATAGCTCTTGGGCCACAGCTGCTTACCAGGCAATCTAAGTACCACTCGAACGCTCAGTTGCAGATTGACCTTGTGGTAATTGAGGTTATGAAAAGGCTCTTGTTCTCTAAAATCTCAAATGAACACCTCTCCCTCTGGGAGACAGCAAGATATTCAGCAATAGCAGCCCTGCTGAAGCTGTAAGATTCTTTCTGCTGCTCTGGTCTGTGCTGAGGTCAGGATGAGAAACAAATGGGATATGAGGAATGTAATAGAGTAGCAAGTTAAGATGAAATTATCTGGACCGCAATTATTTTCCCTTAATCGTGCCCTATTTTGCCACCCCCAAAAAGACCTGCTAAGTATTTGAAAACGTATTTTTAGCAGTTTTCTCACCTGTATCAGAAGGAGTACTTTGTGTTCTTATTCTTGACTTTTTTTTGCATTTTCTCTTAAAAAAAAAAAGAAAAAGAAAAGAAAAAGGGAAGTAATGACAGGTTAAGCTCTTATTTCTTTAAAGCAGGGAACCATCTGCTGAAGTTATCACTTTGCAGCATAAGCCAGCATTTGAACATCTCTGCCCCTGCGGTAATTAACATTACAGTCAATGGGAATTAATGTTCAGACTTTCAGAGGAAATGGGGGTAATTAAACTAATCACAAGAAGTACACAACAATTATTGTTATTATTTTAAATCTCGAGTCAATTAGCTATGCTAGCCACTCTTTGGCAAAAGCTCACTGTTTATGATAGCTAAATATAAGATTAAAATTAGTGATGGCAGAACACTTTTTAGCTACTCAGGTTAGGACTTACAGTATTGTTTTGATTTAAATGCTATATATAAAATTGAGAGAAGACTGTACAGAGGCATAACCTTTTTTTAACAACCTATTAATAGTTATTGGTCCTAAATGCCCTACTGCAGACACAAAAAGGGGTTAACTCCAAAGCTGTGGAGGACAGGCATCGATACTCAACATGAAAATCTGATCAACAAGCACCATGAATTTAACAGGCTGATTTATCTGAAGATTTTGATCCAAGTAACAAGTATATTAATATATATTAATAATTCTTTGACAGGCAAAGTCAGTCACTATCTTGTATAACTACGGGTTTATTTGAAGTAAATTATTTTAAACTATTGTGTGACAAAATTTTGTTGTGATAGTTAATTTCATTAATCAGACTTTTCCTCTAGATTACATTTGCAGGCTGTCTTGTGCCATAGCGATAACTAAAATTTGCTTAGAACTAAGTACTATTATTCAGTTTAAAGCAAAAAATACAAATTCATTAGGAAAACAAGAATGTAAGGATCATGGCTGCTGGATATCCTGGTGCTTAGGATAAAAAGAAAGTAGTTGCCTTTCCATCTACTATAGCTGCCTGCCGTATAGGTAAAATATTTTCTCCATAAAATGTTACCTCAGTAATTTTGAATCTAGACCACAAGAAATTACACCCTGAACTCCTGCATCAGACTTGGAGGATGCAACTTCCATTGCCTTCTGAGCTCAGCAGAAAAAAATGGATGCCAGAAACACTTTCTCTCATTCCTCTGCCTGCCCTCCTTCATATTTTTCAGTTAAGGTTTCCTGAAAGGTTGTTCTGAGTAGGAGTTCCTCTAAACAGACAGTACTTTGTTTGCATCCCTCTGTGTGTGTGTGTGTACGTGTGAATTACCACTAAAATATTTCAAGAGAACAGCCTCTTTTTTTCAGTATTCTTGCAGGAACAAAAGAAATTTTCCTGCTACATCATACTCCATATGCTGATATGGGCAATACTGATATTAAAATACATTCCAAGTCCATTGAAAGAGGACAGGTGCTATTTGGTTTTCTGGATGTGGGCTGGGATAAGGTGTTTCAATTCTTTACGGTGCCAGAAGTATAAGAAGGCTGATTGCACCTTAATGTCAGATATAAAGTAATAAAGATGGTTTTGTCCAGAAATATTATTTTTTTTTTCTAAGTGATAGGGTATCTTACCCAAAAGGAAATTTTAGTGAAAATATTAATTTGAACTGAAAATGTTATCCTTTTCTTTATTTTTTTGTCTGAGTGGTGTTTTAAAAATACTTTTATTAATTTCCTGTTTCAAAACGGACATATTATGACATATTTCATGTGTTAGCTTTTACTTTCCTTCCTACACTGCTGCTTCCTTAGATCTTAGAGAAGTTCTAAAATTGTATTTCTAAAAAATTAAATGTTAATTAATTTTGGCAAGATATTATCTATTTTTCATGTGAGAATTTTGCTAGCTTTGTGTGAAATTTCACGTTTTGGTGACAAACAGCAAGCAGAATACATATTCTACTTCCATTCTAAATTATAGTCAGACAGCTATTTTCTATGTAGTGCAAAAATTACAATTTATTGTGCCAATCACAGCCTTCATTTCTTACATTTACAATCCCTCTCCCTCACAAAACCCACACATACTATCCCAGTTCACAGAATGAACACCTTTCAAAATAAGCATTCTCTTTTCTCTTTTTTGCTTTCTTCTACCTTTCCCTACGTCAGTCTATGAAAGGGTCAACAACATTTAGTTCTGAAATGAAGAAGAAAAATGGTCTTGTTCATTTTTATAAAAAATAGTAAAAGGCTCCCCCAACACACAGTCTTGTTATCAGTTTACACATTGAAGCATGTTGCAGGAAATTATGAATGAAAAGATAATAAAACGGCTTTCGACTGTCTCAGTAAAACATGCATGCTGCCAACATTTTTGTCATCAATAATTCCCTCATAAACATGGGTCTCTTCTTTCATTATGCAGGCTGTCATGCTTTATTGAACCACATAATTTCACCTAATTAAAATAAGCAGTGTGTAGTTTCCTCCCCCTTGTGTTTTTTTTAGCTGGACAAGTGCCAGTAACGATGTTTAGAGTATCCTAAATGGACATCCTATTAAATATTCATTCTTATGCTCCTCTTTGCAGTAAAAAGTACAGTAACTCCTGCTGATTTCCTTTCTGAATACCAATATTCTCTCTATTTATCTGACGATTTAATATATAGTAAACAGTCTAGGACTTGCAGTTAAGGAGGCTGGAAAAGGTTTATGTTCATTAAAATGGGCAAAAAGATAGGAGACTATGTAAAATAGTTGACTGATATCAAGCCAGCAACACAAACCGTTAAGTCTCTCGTAAGTAATTATGCTACAAATCACTACATAATCATTCATCTGCTACTGCAGCAGGTTTTTGTTTGGGACAACTTGTCTCAGACAAAAATTTAGTTTTTCCCTTTGAAAACAAGAAGGCTCCATTATTTCATGTACACAAAGAATCCAAACTAGAATCATATTCTAGCTGCCATATACCATTTGGAACAAAAATAAGTCTGATCCAACAATGGTGGCAGTCACCAGTCTACATTTGGCAGTGAAGAAATCAGTGACTGCTTGTGACAACACATGCTTTTTATTTTAAGAGGTGACATTTTTAGTTCATTTTATTGAATTGAAATGTGTTTAGGCATAAATATAAGACTGAGATAATTTCACAAAAAGAACATCAGAATCGGAAAAACGACTACTGAAAGGATTGTTGAGCTAGTGAACAAAAGAAAAGAGAAGTGTAGTGTACATTTCCAAAAGGGATTACTGTCACGATTAACATTTTAATCACAAAACTCTGTTTTGTTTTACACACACAGCATGAAAAAAGATGGGAATAATGTATGCTAATACTTTATCAGATCCTGCTATGAGTCACCTTTCTGAAGATTGCTTACTAAATAATGGCAAAGATGTGCCACGTGACATTCATTAGAGTCATAAATTTTCTTCATGCTTAAGTAAGATACTTTTGTTCAGGAATGAAAGGGAGCTCAGATTTACCATATTGTCACATTTTTTCCCCCATTTGTTCATATCCATTAACAGCTTTTAGCTTGTAACTCAATTTAATTTTCAGAAAGATTAAAACACAGATGGATAATAAGAAAGAGAAAGCTCAGGAATATCAGAAAAATCACTCTTTATAATGTCAGCTCTGACAAGACTATCATGAGTCCCAAATTCTTTGAATTTTGAATCCAAAAGAGTATATAGCTTTCATTCAGATTGGTAAAAGGTTTAGCTGTTTACATTTTCTGTTTATACCAGGAACTTCTGTTGAGGTTTGGTCCTGTAGGAATTAAATTACTGGCAACATTCACTTGCCTTGCATAGCAGTGATGGGTTTATGCAGGTGCCTAGAGTTCATCACCTGCTTAGAAGTTCTAGAAGACTATGTTTAAAATGGGATAGCAATACTTCCTTTGCATGGCTCCTATTATCATTCTGAATACCTTAAAATGATTAAAACTTTTCTCCTCACCAAAATTCTGTGGAAGATGACAGTGCTTTCACTGCCATTTTACTGCACAGATGAAAGGCAAAAGTAAATATCCCCAAGTGACATAAGAAATCTCCAAATGAATAAAGTCCTCCATTTACCATATTATAGGTTACAGATTTAAAAGAGGTTTTTAGTGAATTCTGTTTGATTTCTCTAGCTACCTAAAATCATGAAATAGGAACAGTTTTTTTATGGTGTGTTCTGATAATACTTATAAATCCTGTTCATACAAGATATAACTAATAATAGCAAAAATAATTATAAGGTATTTTTTAATGACTGGTTGAACATGTGTTTGCATTTTTGCTCTTCCTATATTTAAAAAAACAGAGTTAAAATCATGATAATTTATAAGTGAGCAAATCTTTGTGAAAGCTCATGGTTGCCTACTGAAACATAGATGCCATTTTTGATATCTGTAAATTATCTTTCTATATTGAATGACACCACATTAATTCTTCTAGTACTAAAGAAGGAATAAAATACAGAATAAATTGGAATCATCTCCCAATATTAGCTATTGATAGATTTTTCCCGTTTCAGATGAAAGGTCTCCCACTAGTTAAACATTATACAATAGAGGCATATCTCCATACATATATCTCTTCATACATTTATATATAGATAACCATCATACAATTAAATATCAGTGCATTATGTAGCTATAAATTCATTAATAGTAGTCACTCCATGTTTTCATAACTCAGTAAAATAGTATGCAATTGATACCTTATTTTTTGAAATTGTTTAGTTAACAATATTTAGTAACCTCTTTATAGGTTTTAGACAGATATGTTACAGAAAACTGACTGTGCACAGATGTATTTTAAACACTGTAAGTTATACAACCATTTTCAAGCAGCACTAATTTTATTTAGTGAACAGGAAATTTAAATTTCATCTCTCCAAAGTAAAATGCAGAGGGACTCATTTAAACATTGAGGTAATTTAAACAATGAAATTATTATAAGGGTAGCATGAAGCATATGAATCAAAGTCCAATAATGAAAAGACCCTTTGGATCATGCCTTGCATTAAGAAAGTTCCTTCACCAGATCTGAAAGATTAAGAGATCTTGGGTCTTGACAGCTTGCTTACGTATTTATTTGTTTGTTTGCTTGCTTGCTTGCTTGTTTGTTTAAACTTTCTGGTTTTGTTTTTGGTTTTGTTTTTGTTTTTTTTTTTTTTTGTATCATAAAGAACTCATTTAAATTACAAAATCATGAGGAAAAAACCTTCCAGAACTTGTGTCTATTTGTGTTTGTGCATGTAATCTTCATTACCTTCTGTAAATATATATAAAATACCTAATTGTTAATTTTGCTAATTGTTAATATTGTATTTTACTTATGCTAAATTGTAAAACTCTAGAAAAAGAAAAAGCACCATAAATCTCAATAGGGCTTGCTATAATAAAAGAAATATTTGGAAATTAATACAAAATCAATAATAATAATAATAATAATATTAGTAAAAATTCAATATTAGTCTTACTTTTGACCAAGAAGGATAACACCACAAAAGCTGTGAGAGAAAATGGACAGAGAGAAATTGAGCCCTTAACCAACTTCTCTCTGCTTTTGAACTCAACAAATTAATCCTGGTCAGGCAATACCTATGATTCAATTACTATTTTCTTGATCCTCTGCACCCTACTGAAAAGTTTTTTTCTTATGTCATTCAGCTTCCTCTTAAGCCTCCTCCATTTTCTATCAGCACTTGATTTAACAATCATTCTTCAACAGCATTTTTGCAAAGCCCACTCTAGGGGTTTTAACCTTGTCTCTTGGGTGAAATATTGGAATAAGAGTAATGGTGTCTTATTAAAGTTAGTCTTAATAAGAACAGCTCATCCTTGCCCTTTGGTGCCCTTCAGAAACACAATGCTAATGTAAGAGAAAGGCTATTCCTAGTGCGTGATGCTAACTTGAGTGTTCTCAGGCAGTGTCCTGTTTATTTTCGCCTTATAAAATGTTCACTTATCTTTATACTATTCTTTTCATTCTTCTTCATACATATTTGCTTCTCTGTTTCTTTTCCCTCAGGGAAAAGGACAGAAGTGTCTCAGATGTTGTCACAGATGCAAAATAAAGATGAGAGTATGTTGTACAAAGATGTGTTTGGATTATAGAGAGTAGCATCAAATGTGGTAAGTAAGGAATTTCCTTTCCTTTATTACATGGCAAAATGACAACGTGGATTACATTGTTTGTTTTCACCCATTGTTTCCTCACACTGTATTGCACGCAATTTTTCATTATTCAAAACAATAAGTGCAGCACAAGGCATTTTTGAGCCTTTTTTTTTTTTTTTGTGATGCATAGAAGTACCTGAAAAAAAGTTTCTCTGGCTACAAGATGTGTTGATAACATTAACTAACACTCAAACATGCAGTTATGTTTAAAAACAAAGCCATACAGAAGGCTTTGAGGTTGACCAGGCATGATTCCCCCTTCATAAATCCGTGATGATCACCCCAATCACTTTCTTGTCCTCAAAAAGTTTGGAAATTATTTCCAGGATAATGTACTCCATCACTTTTCCAGGGATTGAGGTGACAGTGACCAACAGGATTGAGGACAAAATTATTTGATTTCCCATGTGCTTGACCCTTACCCCCAGGGCCACATTGCCACACTTAATCCATTCCAGGTCTCCAAGCAATACTGTTGGTCCCCATAGAGAAGAACAGCAGGGGATAGTAGAATCATAGAATGATTTGGGTTGGAAGGCACTTTCAAAGACCATCTAGCTCCAATCCCCCTGCCATGGGTAGGGACATCTTTAGCTACATCGGGGTACTCAAAGTCCAACCTGACCTTGAACACTTTCTTGATCTTTCTTATAACCCATTTTATACACTGAAAGGCAGCAATAAGGTCTCTCTGTTGCCTTCTCTTCTTCAGGCTGAACAACCCCAACTCTCTCAGCCTTTCTTTGTAGGAGAGGTGTTCCAGCACTCTCATCATTTTCATGGCCCTCCTCTGGACCCACGCAAACAGGTCCATGTCTTTCTTGTACTGGGGAACCCAGAGCTGGGTGAAGTACTCCAGGTGGGATCTCACCAGAGCAGAGTAGGGGGGCAGAATCATCTTCCTCAAGCTGCTGGCCGCGCTTCCTTTCATGCAGCCCAGGATATGATTGGCTTTCTCAGCTGCAAACACACATTGCCGGCCCGTGTCTAATTTTTTATTCACCAGCATTTCCAAGTCCTTCTTGACAGGGCTACTCTCAACCCATTCATCCCCCAGCTTGTATTGATATTGGGTATTGCCCTGACTCAGGTGCAGGACCTTACACTTGGCCTTGTTGAACTTCATGAGGTTCCCATGGGCCCACTCCTGAGGCTTGTCAAGGTCCCTCTGTATGGAATCCTCTCTATCATAACATTAGGGACATGGTTTAGAAGTGGCTTTTGTCAGGGTACGTTAAAGGTTGGACTTGATGATCTTAAAGGTCCCTTCCAACCTCAGCAATTCTATGATTCTATGATAACAACCCTAGTAGTTCAAGGGCTGGACAATCTTGAGAGGTCTCTCCACAACATCCTTGATTCAAGTTCCTGGCCTGCAGTAAACCATGGTAGACAACAGGGCAGGATGGCAGACTGGGGCCTCCATCCCCCCCAATAGAGTTATCCACTGCAATCCCTTCTTCCCCCTGGAGCTGCTGCATGGCTCAGGCTCAGGCTCAACCAGCTCCAGTTCTTCATCGGATGCAGCTCCCAGCTGCTACCAGGACACTGACCAGGTATTTCTTTGCTGTGATTCAGTCCTCTGCCTAGCATTTACTGAAGTGATGCTTGACCCTACTTAATCAGGAGTCAATTGTGAAAAAAGCTCAAAGCACCTTTTAATCAAGAGCAGTTGACAGCACTTTAAGAGGAACTAGAGTTTGCTAGAAGTCTCAGCCTCCTATAGCTATCCTTTTCCAAGGTTCCTCCAGCAGTCTGATGATCCCAAAAGGTATTCCCAAAAGATCATGAAGCCATGCCCAGAAACTGATGAAGAAACTGCTGCACCTCCTGGTTGCCTCTGTTAGCTACCTTTTCCAACATGGGATCGAAATGATACAAAGTTTGCACTTCAGTGATACTCAGTGGCTGTCCGCTGGTGGATACTGAGAAATTCTGATGAAAACATGGTTTGAGCCTCACAAAATTAGATTCTGTCTGCACTGATTTTCTCCTCTGTTTATGGAGGTGTAAGTGCCATTAAAATCTCTTGTGTTCTAATTTAGTCAGAACATTTACATTAGTTCTTGTAACCTTGAATTTATTATATATTGGTTGTTACGATAGTAAAACAAAATATATGTTACCTCATATTTTGGCAGGGATATATAGTTGATTTGGGGCATTAGTTTTACTATAATATTCCAAGCACCAAATATATATTATTATGACCCTGTCACTGATGTTAGGTATTTATACATTGAGGTTTGTTGTATAGACTGAAAATGCTCACGGCAAACTAACATCTTGTGCTATTGCATTTTTACCCAAAAAAAAGAAGAAAAAGCAAACAAAAAAAATTAAAAATTATTAAAAAAAAGTGATATTTTGTTTGACAGCCCTATTTTCTTTCCTTATTATATTCAGAATGAACATATATTCAGAATGAACAGGCACAGTCAACATGGTTTCACAAAAGGAGAGTCCTATTTAACTAATTTGATAACCTCCTAAGGTAAAGTTACTCACCTAGTGGGTGAAGGGAAGCCGGTGGTTGTAGTTTTTCTGGATTTTGGTAAGGCTTTTGATACTGTCTCTCACAGCATCCTTCTGGACAAGTTGTCCAACTGTGGAATGAACTGGTTCACAGTGCGCTGGGTGAAGAACTGGCTGAAAGGCAGAGATCAAAGCGTTGTAGTGAATGGGGATATACCTGGATGGAGATCAGTCACCAATGGTGTTGTTCAGGGTTCAATTCTAGGGCCACTTCTGTTCAATGTATTTATCAATGATCTGGATGCAGGAGTTGAATGCATGATTAGCAAGTTTGCTGATGATACCAAGCTGGGAGGTGCCATTGACTCTCTTGAGGGACAGGAGGCCTTGCAGTGGGATCTAGACAGATTTCAGCATTGAGTTATGATTATTGGGATGGAATTTAGCAAGTCAAAATGCTGGATTCTGCTGGGCATAAGTATAAATTGGGAGAGGAGTGCCTGGAGAACAACCCTGCAGAAAGGGATGAGGGGGTGCTGGTCGACAGCAGGCTCCACAGGAGCCAGCAGTGTGACCTGGCGGCCAAGAGAGTAAAACACATCCTGGGATGCACCACACACAGCTTCACCAGCCAGTCAAAACAGGTGATTATCCTGCTGTATTCAGCACTAGTGTGGCCTCATCTGGAGTACTGTGTGCAGTTCTGGGCCCCACAATTTGAGAAGATCGTTAAAGTACTCAAATACAACCAGAGGAGGGCAACAAATCTGGTGAAAGGGCTGGAAGGAATGTCCTAGGAGGAGCAGCTAAGGACTTTGGGCTCATCAAGTTTGGAGAAAAGGAGGCTGAGGGGTGACCTGAGGAGGGGAAGTGGAGAGGGAGATGCTGATCTCTTCTCCCTGGTATTCAGTGGCAGGACACACGGGAATGGTCCAAAGCTACTCCAGGCAAGGTTTAGACAGTACATTAGGAAGTATTTGTTTACCAAGAGGTTGGTCGACCACTGGAACAGGCTTCCTATAAAGAGGTGGTCGATGCCCCAGGCCTGTCAGTGTTTAAGAGGCATTTGGACAATGCCCTTAATGACATGCTTTAACTTTTGGCCAGCCCTGAAACAGTCAGGCAGTTGGACTAGATGGTCCCTGTAGATCCCTTCCAACTGAAATAGTCTATTCTCTTTATCTAATTAAGTCTACTAAGATTACCAAAAGATGGTGATAGTTCTGATCGTGTGTTTTTTCCTTGAAAATGAAACAAAACAAATGCACACTAAACAATGAGTTGAAAAAAGTTCCAAGATAGAAGTTACCTTCTGTTTCAATGCTGAATCCTGATAACTGCTACCCTGCATCGGTAGATCATCTCAACAGACATTTGGACCTGGAGGAGTTCCAGTAGCCATACCTGTTTACGACACTCATCTTTGCTGCAGTTCAGTTCACAGGTACCCAGACAAGTGTTGCAAACTCTGTTTTGGTTTGTAAAGTCAGTTTTCTTTTTTTCACCGCACAACAAAATGTGAGAGACAGGCAATAAAAAAAATAATACAGTCAAGTTAAAAAGATAGGAGGAAAAAGGCAGTAACATGATCAAAGGTGCAACTGCATTGGTTTAATGTTGCCATGGAAGTAGTAATGGTCAGTAAATAGAAAAAAAGAAAAGAAAAAAAACTAAAACCAGACCAATGAAAAAATGGACAAAAGCTGTATTTTGTAGTTACAATACATCTATTACAAGAATCTATTACAGGAATCACTAGTTAGCATGTTATATATCCTCTTATGATTATTTTTTTGTTGTTGTTAAAATGAAAAAATAATCTGTTTATATTTGAAGGGATGCATATTGTTTCCAGTCCTCATATTTATTACTCTATAGAAATAAAAACTCTGGCAGATTAAAGAGTTTGTCTTAAGCTTAAGTTTTGATATTCAGATATTATTGCCAGGATTTAGTATCCTTCCTGAGTCTGGGTTTCGGTATGTGTCTGGGGGTTTTTTGAAAGCAGTGCTTGGGGTTAGTCTCCATTCCAGATTGCTGCATGCATGTAAATGATCCCAGTTGCATTTAGATGGTAGGTATTTACACTCCACAACAACGGATATCCAAAAAATCAACTTGTAATTCTGCTAAAAAATACTGGTGATTCTGGACTTAAAAGCAGAGTAAATGGACTGGACTAAAAAGAGAGGAGAGTGATAGCATGGATTTTGGCTGTTCACTGAGTGTTTTATTTAGAACAAAGAATGTCTCTTTCTATCGTTATTTTGCTGACAGCCTAGATTGCACAAACCTGTCTTTTGTAAGCTGTCTAGGTAACCTGAATGTGTTTCCTTGCTCTTCATGTGCCACATTAGATTTAAGACGCTGTAGAATGCCAGCAGACGGAGTTAACACATTTTTTAACACTTCTGTTACTAGGAACTTATGAACTATTTATATCTAAAATTGTGTCAAATTATGTTAATTAAACAGAAATGATCTGTTATCCCAGGTATTTCCTGGTATATTTGAAATAAATATTGTATACTTTGTATTGAGACCTAATCCTTCTTGAGCACATAGTAAAACTTACACACGTTTGGGGTGCAAAGTCTAGCAGAACGTATCCTGCCCCTGACACATTGGAAGCGCAGAAACTAGAAAAACAATTACATTTTTGAGTTTCCATAAAACCAATCAGATCAATGGGTGACAGTTTCACTGGAGTTCAGCATGTATTGGGATGCAGATAGGTTTTAGAAGGTGACAGAGGTTGGATGGGACCAGTGGTTCCAGGGGTTGTACATGTAAAAATTTCCAGTGTGGTTAATTTGTCTCACTTAGTCATTGTCACTTATCACTCTCCAGGGAGAAACTCATTGAAAGAATTGCAGTGTAGAGAGCCATAAAACTTTGTCAAATACACTCATGAAAAGGAAGAATTTCTTCAAGCTAAACAAGTCTTGAATGGATAGCACGTGCACATTGGCTTGACTGGCCTGCCTTTGAGATAAGTGCAAGAAGAAATATGTTCCTCTTTGTTTCCCATCGTTGAAATAAAATGGACTTCAGCTAGAATGCCATGGTCAGCCTAATTTGTGATAAAATACAGTTGGGTGTCTAGACACCCAAAATTCAAAAGAACTTTGCTCCTAAAGATACAGAGATGTTCTCAAACTGTTTTGAAATTTCTTTCTAGGTACATAATGCATTCTGAAATAAGAAGTAGATCTCTCAGTTCTTTTAAATAATAAAATTAATGAGAAAGACAATTTGAATTTCAAGTTATCTTGTCTTTATTCCATTGTTCATGTTAGTCCAGATGCACAGCAGAAGCCTCCAAGTCAAACAGAGGTACTTGTTTTAAAGAGTAAATTTTGTCAATGTCACTGTGAATAGGCACTACAGATAATTTTTAATTCTTTTACAATTTTTTTTTATTCACTTTTCATACAGGATGTGAACACGTTGACACAGAAAAATGGGTTGATTTGCCTCTGATAGGCTCATGGAGGAAAATAAGAAAATGTAGGAAAACAAATCAAAGAAAGGAAAGAAAGAAAACAAAGGCCCAGAATAAATCTAAAAGTTCTTTATGCCTCATACACATTTCTTTAGGGTACTTTTATGTTTAGGTGAATAATACTACATCTGGTTTTATATAGCACAATATATTCTGCTTTTCAGATTTGCCCCTTTCAGATGTGGGCATATCATGGATTTATCTAGTGCCAAATTGATGTTATCTGATTTCTTTTCCTTCCCTAATAATTCCTTGCATTCTTTCTGATCTTTTGATCACTTCTGAACTGTGAGCCTAAGTTTTCATAGAACTATTGTAGCAGTCAGATCTTATATTTTAGTGGTTAGGGTCAGCACAACTTTCATGACTAACTAAGTAAATTTAATATTGCTTTTTCCATTTGCATCACTTCATATTTGGGAAAAGAAAATCTTACCTTTACATAAGAAATCAGGGCTGTGGGGAGCTAAAGTGAAAAAATAATTTCTCCTCAATATCACCTCATAAACTAGGCAATTTATTTGGGTGCCTGCACTTCCAAACACTACTGGGCAGATCTTGCTTCTGGGCCGCAGATCTGGGTAGATTGATATCAGTAATTTAGATCAGTGAGTGATCAGTCAGTATCAGTCAGTAATTTAGATCAGATGAGTGAGATTTTGAAGACACTCTCCTGCTTCATTGGGCGTGCAGATGAAATGCCTTTATGCAAATGCATGCAGCATGGGAAATAAGCAAGAAGAGTTGGAGATGTGCACGTGCCTCCAGGGCTACGATCTTATTGGCATCACAGAGACGTGGTGGGACGGCTCCTATGATTGGAGCCTTGGAATGGACAGATACCAACTCTTCAGGAAGGACAGGCTGGGAAGACGAGGAGGTGGTGTTGCCCTCTATGTCAATGAACAGCTGGAGTGCATGGAGCTCCACCTGGGCATGGATGAAGACCCAATGGATACCTTATGGGTCAGAATTAAAGGGAACACAGGGGCAGGGGACATTACGGTAGGGGTCTGCTACAGGCCACCTGACCAGGACGACAGAGAGGATGAGGCCCTCCATAGACAGATAGGAGCAACATTGTGTTCACAGACCCTGGTCAACATGGGGGACTTCAACCACCCTGATATCTGTTGGAAGGACAGCACAGCGGGGCACAAGAAATCCAGGAAGTTCTTGAAATGTGTAGATGACAACTTTCTTCTTCAAACGGTAAAGGAGCCAACATGGAGAGAAACTATGCTGGACCTTGTCCTTACCAACAAGGAGGGCCTGGTGGCAAGTGTCAAGCTCAAGGGTAGCCTCAGCTTCAGTGATAATGAAATGGTTGAATTCAAGATCCTTCGGGCAGCGAGGAGAGCACACAGCAAGCTCACTACCTTGGACTTCAGGAGAGCAGACTTTGGCCTCTTGAGGGACCTGCTTGGCAGGGTAACATGCAAAAAGTACTGGAGGGAAGAGGGGCCCAAGAGAGCTAGTTAGTATTCAAGGATCACCTCCTCCAAGCTCAGGAGCGGTGCATCCCAAGAATGAAGAAGTCAGCCAAAAGTGCCAGGAGGCCTGTGTGGATTAACAAAGAGCTCCCAGACAAGCTCAAGAGCAAAAAGGAGGCCTACAGAGGGTGGAAGCAAGGACGGGTTGACTGAGTGGAATACAGAGAAACTGTCCGAGCGACCAGGAACCAGATTAGGCGAGCTAAAGCCCAGATAGAATTAAATCTAGCTAGGGGCACCAAGGATAACAAGAAAAACTTCTATAAGTATGTCAGGGGTAAAGGCAAGACTAAGGAAGATGTGGGCCCTCTCAGGAAGGAGACAGGAGACCTGGTCACCCAGGATATGGAGAAGGCTGAGGTGCTGAATGACTTTTTGCCTCTGTCTTCACCAGCAAGGGCTCCAACCTCACCACCCAAGTTGCAGGATGCAAAGGCAGGGTCTATGAGAATGAAGAACCACCCACTGTAGGAGATGGTCAGGTTCGGGACCATCTGAGGAACCTGGAGGTGCATAAGTCCATGGGACTGGATTAAACCCATCCACAGGTCCTGAGGGAGCTGGCAGATGAAGTCGCCAAGCTGCTTTCCATTATATTTGAAAAGTTGTGACAGTCTGGTGAAGTTCCCGCTGACTGGAAAAGGGGAAACATAATCCCCATTTTCAAAAAGGGAAAAAAGGATGACCCAGGGAACTACAGGCCAGTCAGTCTCACCTCTGTGCCTGGCAAGATGATGGAGCAGATCCTCCTGGAAACTCTGCTAAGACACATGAAAAATAAGGAGGTGATTCATGACAGCCAACATGTCTTCACCAAAGGCAAATCATGCCTGACAAATTTGGTGGCCTTCTATGATGTTGCCACAGCATTGGTAGACAAGGGGAGAGCAACTGACTTCATCTACCTGGACAAAGCATTCAACACTGTCCCGCACGACATCCTGTTCTCTAAATTGGAAAAGCATGAATTTGATTGATGGACCATTCGGTGAATAAGGAACTGGCTGGATGGTTGCACTCAAAGGGTTGCAGTCAATGGTTCAATGTCCACATGGAAACCGGTGACGAGTGGTGTTCTCCACAGGTCAGTACTGGGGCCAGTGCTGTTTAACATCTTTGTGGGTGACATGGACAGTGAGATTGAGTGCACTCAGAGAAAGTTTGCTGATGACACCAAGCTGTGTGGCACAGTTGACACACTGGAGGGAAGGGATGCCATCCAGAGGGACCTTGACAGGCTTGAGAGGTGGGCCTGTGCGAACCTCATGAAGTTCAACCAGGCCAAGTGCAAGATCCTGCACCTGGGTCACAGCAATCCCAGGCACAAAGAGAGGTTGTGAGGAGAATGGCTTGAGAGCAGCCCTGAGGAGGACTTGGGGGTGCTGGTGGATGAGAA
Source organism: Chroicocephalus ridibundus (assembly GCF_963924245.1). Taxonomy (NCBI): domain Eukaryota; kingdom Metazoa; phylum Chordata; class Aves; order Charadriiformes; family Laridae; genus Chroicocephalus; species Chroicocephalus ridibundus. Next base: position 63,759,947 of record NC_086284.1, read on the forward strand.
GATCAACATTAGCTGGCAATGTGCACTTGCAGGCCAGAGAGCCAACCGCACCCTGGGCTGCATCAAAAGAAGCATGGCCAGCAGATCGAGGGAGGTGATTCTGCCTCCCTACTCTGCTCTTGTGAGGCCCCACCTGGAATACTACATCCAGCTCTGGAGTCCTCACCACAAGAAGGACATGGACCTGTTGGAACGGGTCCAGCAGAGGGCCACGAAGATGATCAGAGGGCTGGAGCACCTATGCTATGTGGACAGGCTGAGAGAGTTGGGGTTGTTCAGCCTGGAGAAGAGAAGGCTCCGGGGAGACCTTAGAGCAGCCTTCCAGTATCTAAAGGGGGCCTACAGGAAGGATGGTGAGGGACTTTTTATCAGGGAGTGTTATAATAGGACACAGGGTAATGGCCTCAATTTGAGAGAGGGTAGATTTAGATTGGATATCAGGAAGAAATTCTTTACTGTGATGGTAGCGAGGCACCGGAACAGGTTGCCCAGGGAAGTTATGGATGCCCCATCCCTGGAGGTGTTCAAGGCCAGGCTGGATGAGGCTTTGAGCAGCCTGGTCTAGCGGGAGGTGTCCCTGCCCATGGCAGGGGGTTGGAACTAGATGATCTTCAAGGTCCCTTCCAACCCGAACCATTCTGTGATTCTGTGATTCTGTGATTCTGTGTGATTCTGTGATTCTGTTTGTCTTCATCCACTCACTCCTCTTTGTTGTTCTGCTCTTTCTGAGCTGTACAACTTGTCCATGTAGATGTAGCCAGAGTTTCTTTAAATGCATTTTGCATAGAATTAGACTTTCACGCAGTCACATGGAAACATGACATTGGATGTTGTTGGCCAACAAGACAAGATAATCACTTTTTCACTATTGAGTAACACATATGAAGAATTATGTGCTTCACACATGTGCTTCATGCCTACATATGCTTCAATGTTTTTAAGAATTTATTAATTTAACACAGTCTTGATATTAGTATTGCCTGTGCATGAAAAAAACAATAACAAATTTCAAGGATGTTTTAACTGAAATGTGTAAAGAAAATGTATGTTGAAAAGTTATTGTCCTGGAATTACATAAATAATAATACTTTTTTTTTTGCTGTTTGTTTTTTTGATTTTTGAGTGTGGAAAATACCTTTAAAGTTTTGTGTCAGGTAACCGATATTAACTACTTTGTTGAAAAAATCTTAGCCTTCACTGAAATCTTAGCCTTCACATTAAACAACTGCTAGAAATCATACTCTGTCCAAAATTGTTTTACTCCCAGTTTGGACACCAGCAAATAGCTGTGGGCAAAGAAAATTAGCCTGATTTGTAGTTTTAAGGTAAGCAAGTTATCTCACAGTTTGAAATGCAGATGTATTATCATGAGCCAGTTTGGATTACACTAAAGCCTATTTGAACCTTAAATCTTCTAAAGTAATTAAGTGACTTTAAAACCACACAACATATGGACTTTGCTTGGGTCTATATCAAGAGGTTTAATCTGATAATGACTATTGTAAAAAATGTGAACATTCACATATCACAATGCACCTTAAAATACAAAGAGATAATGTATATTGTATCAAACAGTTTCATCTATCCTCTTGACTAAATTATCCATTATTAAAGACCGAGTTAAGTAATCATATCCTGAGTGACTTTTAAAAAAGACTATCTCTCTCCCAGAGTTGTGGAGTTTTCAAGGACTAAAGAACATAGACCACCATCAATAAAACAAAATACTGTTTTTTCTTGTCATATCAGATCCCAGCTATTGCACTGGTACTAAAAAGAAAATACAAATGAAACAAAAAGAAATCTCAGAGGGCGTTGTTTTTTTTTTTTCCTCTCACATAAAACATAAAAAGCATAAAGTTGTGAAAAAAAAAGAAAAAAAAAAGAAAAACTTTGGAATTGCTCCTAACATGTTTTTTCACCATGAATCTTACTGTTCTAGCACGTATTTCAGTAGAAATCAGGCATAGCTCCATTAAACTGTTTAAGCAGTACTAATAAACCTACTCACAAACAGCTGAAAATGTGTTCATAGCAAAGAACATTGAATATTTTTAGATACTGAATGTACATGATTATTGCAGTATAATCCTATCACTCATTGTAAATAGTACAAAGAGAAGCTATGGGCTTGGTATTATCTGGATATTATATGCATTGTTCGGGGTTTGGGGGTTGGGTTTTTTTTTGAGAAAGTACGTTTATTTCAGGGATGATCACTGAATGTGTTAAACTCAAAGTGAATCAGTAAATGAAGATTTCTTCTCTTTGTGCTCTGGAACTGAATTAAGTAGGGAACTAGCAAGTAAATATGGCCACTTTGGGTCCAATCCCTGTGAAAGTTTAAGAATCTTTCTATTGGATTAAATAAATTCTTTACAAAAGTAATGGTTATTTTCTTATTTATTCAAACCACATTCTACAGAAAAAAAAATAAAAATAACACACCACAGGTAAACAAGAGTCAAGCTAATACATTCAAAGGTAGGTGTACAACCATTCCTAGTAACACACTTTTAACAATAATGATTATGATCTGCTGTAGAATAACCATGACTATCACAGTATATACCGTCATTGATCCACTCAGGCAAAAGCACAATTCACATAGGTTTCTTCTGAATGACAGAAAAGACATATAAGTGACAGCAAAGATATGTGATCAGATTTTAACATCATCCTTAGAGTCATCTAGCTTGTACCCTTGATTAAATTGACTTAAATAAAACAGTCTTTAGTTATCTGTAATCACACTTCTTATGTTTCTTCCACTGCTACCCGGGTGTAGTTCCCTGAGAAGGAGGAGTCAAGTCTCATTAGTTAAGAGCAGCAATATATTCCTGGCCTTTGTTCTTAAATACTTCAATGTAAAGGGACTCTCCCTTCCTTCTTATCAAGCTGGAAGAAAGAAAAGTGTTGAACAACCGCTGAAAAGTTTGACAACTTTGGAAAAAGAATATTTTACAGTCTTTTTGTACACAAAACATCTTTTCTCAGAAGAAACTACATTATCTTGTTGGTGGTACATGATTTGCCAAAAGATGTTTTCTATGCAAAACACAAACACATGCAAAAATATGAAACAAAATTTCAGAGAATAAATAATCTATGCTTATATGAATGGTACAGAAAAGTTCTAGAAACTGGTTAAACAGCAAGTGTGATATTTCCTATTGCTGCAGATGCCAGTTGTCTAGCATAATAAGTGAGGTTCACATCCACGAGACTACATAAGAGTCTGTTACAAAACTGAAGAAGACTTTTGGCATCTAAGTTTAAAAAATAAAAAAGGAGAGAGAGAAAGAGAACTTTATTCAATTTATGCAGTTTACCTGCACAACCACATTTGTGGTCCAAAATTGTGAACATATGCAGAATTTTTCTTCTTTAAGGGATTTCAGTGTTTAACTCCTTCCCACGTGCTTTAGTGTCGGAGGACGTCGGAGTGGGAGACGGACCCGGAGTAACGATGGAATCTCAATATGAGTATGATCGTTCTCCCTTTATTCAAGTTTTCACAGAGTATATATAGACAGGCAATAAGAGCACGCGCTAGCGGCAGCTATATGATTGGCTTACAGTCTCTGTTCACGCACTGTCCGTGCAGTTCATTCACAGATCAGATTGGTTACAAGAATTCACATAGTAAATTACTTAGTCATTAGCACAACATGTTTTCTACCTTCTCAGTTCCTGTTTTTCCCATGTACTAATTCCATCTTCTACCACCTGTTTTGCTCTTAATCTAATCTCTCATAGTAGGGAGGCTGGCTCACGTGATCATTTTCTCTCAGACACATTCCTACAATCCCCCCTTTTTCTTCTTGAGCCAGCCAGACCTTATGCATGGCATTTTCTATCATGTCAGTCACTTTGCGGAGAACACACGAGGCTACCATAATCAATAATAATATAACCAACAGTAGCATGAGCCCTTGCTTTAGTAAGTCTGATAACCATCCCGTTATACCCCATGAGTTTGACCAATCATCGAAACCATTTTTGACCGCTTTTAATTTGGACATGTTATCCTTGTTGTGACACTCTTAGCAAGTTATATACTAAACACAATTAAAAACAGAATCAAAAAGAACCCTGCTAAGGCAATAAATACCCAGATTCCTAAATTTAGCCCAGAAAGCCAATTTCTTTGGATTTACCCACGAGAAATCCCTTTGTAATATTTCAAATACATTGCGGTTGCTGACAGCACGAGCGACCCTGGAAAAACAATCGTGATAACATTTTGATCATCATAGTTACTGGTTTTGAAAAGGTATGTGGCAAAAATACCCACTCTAACGCAGTCAGGCTCTTTGCGAGTGCATCATCCCACTGTCCTATCAGGGCATAAAGTTGAAATTCTTGTAGGAAGGTGTTCAGTGCGTCTTGCAGCAGTACTAGACTATATCTTATCTTGCAACATACTGTAATGCCTTCAGAGCTGTTGGGGTTAATGAACATAGAACTTGGGGGGGGGGGGGCGGGGGCAGACACAGTGCTTCAGGGCATCCCCTGTATCTTCAAAGTGTGCTCATGTCTCTCTCCCCGTCTCTGACCCGAGACAGCCTCCTTATATCCTGCACTGGATTGAGTGGAGAAGTACAGGCTAGAGTCGCTGCATGCATGGCCAGTGCACGCAGCGAGTCCCACCAGACTATCCTGCGCTGGATCGAGTAGAAAAGTACAGGCCAGAGTCGCTGCACACGTGGCCAGTGTATGCAGCGAGTCTCACCAAACTCATGATCCAGCTTTGCTAACAGCAGCTGTCTGATACGTGACTACATTGTTGTAATCCCTTCTTGTTATCTTCTTCTGTGAAGGTCGGGTTCTCATGGATACACACATAGTTTTTAGAGCAACATATTCTACAACTCATACAAGGGTACGATGCAAAGCGGCATTTACAGCTGATCGTATAATACTTATTAAACACAGCAAACAGCATACTAAACATAACAGACAAATTCCTTCCACACAGGCGATGAGTACAATTTGCTTCAACCAACCCCACCCCCAAGTCCATCCAGCAAAGAGATTTCACCCAGTGGTCTCCACAAGTTGCTGGTTCAGTCGGTGCAGTTCCTGCAACTGGGCATGGATGGATTTGGAGTGGTCACTTAGATTGACACAATACAGTCCTTTAAAATCTTGACAACCATGTCTGTGAGCTGAAAGCAAAAAATCAGTAGCAGTTCTGTTTTGCAACATCGCATATCGAATACTATCTACATCTAGCAATAACTCAGAAATAGCGGTACTAGTAGCATTGTTAAACTTATCCTTGGCAGCAATAGAGTCCTTGTTATCACGAATCCTTGGCAGCAAAAGAGTCCTTGTTAGCAAGAGCGCATGCGGGCTCCCTGTTCTTGCTGGTACTGTGCTTTGATCTTCTTCCACAACAGGCCAAGATTCTCAAGCAGCTAGATAAGGTGTCTGTGAGTCCATTACAGGCTTATGTCATCCAAATGTTTTTCTTGCAAGCACCCAAGAATGAATAACAATTGGTGTGATATATGTGTTTTCCAGCACCCAGGTGCGAGTCCCTTGAGTATATTTACAGTCCTCCTCGCCGATCTGACGTTGCTTTCCCATATTCCACCCCCTTGCTCAAGAGACCGCTTCTGCTGGGGTTCATTTTAGTCTCGCAGGGTATAACACAGAGCAATCTACTAAGGCATGCAATAACATATACACATATAGGAAAAAACCAAAAACATCTCTCTATGGTACTGCTTTGAATCTGGTGTCTTATTTCTCTTTTTCTGATGCTTTCTCGTAATGCTTATGGCATACTCTTGTGCTAACGTGGCACATTTCCCATCTAATTGTTCCTGTTTGGTTTTTTTTTTTTTTTTTTTTTTTTTTTTTTTTTTTTTTTCCCCCCATCACTTACGACTGACATAAAAGTCTGCCTTTGCAACAAGAGCTCAGTTTCTCATTTTTCCTTAAGTTTCTCATTTTCATACAGAGCATCCTATAGATTTTGGCTCAACTCCTTTTCCCAATCAACCATGACCTTATAGACAAACAACAAACAACCAGCGATATGCCCTGCACGGACGAGCCGTTCCCGAGAGTGTAAACGTGTCGGCTCGTGAAAACTCCCCCGATATTTCAGGACTTCCATCGGTTCTACAGCCCATCCTGGTGTATCTACCTGGGGTGCGCTCGCCTTACGTCTAAACACTGTGTATATACAAACTTCTTCACTTGACGGAGTGTCAGCCCTAGTTGCATACGAGAACAGTACCACACCGGGCAGAACGCCTGCTCCAGTGGAGTCACCTAACGACACTGCACACAACAAAAAACAAACAGTAGCACACATGCTGATCAGCAGGTATAAGCCGGCGCCCACACACACTTACACAGCAGACATACAAAACCAGCACTTTTATCTCAGGGGGACGACTGGGGAGGGGAGGGGGCGAGGCGGGCAATGTCAGGAGCAAACAGCTCCGGCTCTGTCCTTCTCTGCTGACATTCTGCCTCCTCCATCGGCCTCAGGTGGAGCAGAGGGGATCAGCAGGGGATTGTCCCAGACCTTCGGACCTGGCCTGTTCGATCCCCCTCCCATGGGTTGTAATGCTGCAAAAGCCCCGGCTGCTGTGGCTCGCTCCGCGTTCATATCTTGTAAGGTCGATAACACCAACCACCATGTCGTCGCTAACGGTGATGCCTCTTTGTCTCCTTTACTTATCACTTCCCACAGTTTTTTTCCAACAGCCTCCCATATTTCTGGTTTAAAAGCTGTCTGGGGCTCTGGTGCGAATCCATTCTCTCTGCACCAGGTTAACAACCTTCGGAGCATACGCTCATCGTGTTTCAGCCCTCTCTTAGAGAGGATATGCAGGAGAAGTCTTAATATAGCCCCTTCTTCTTTTGTTACTTGTTGTCCCATCTCCTGCCCCGGCTTAATCAGTTTGAGCAACAGTTTCGCTGGTGTTTCAATCCCTCTCTTAGAGAGGATCCCAGCGAGTAGCGTGGCCGCAGCTTCTGTTTCCATAGCTGCGCCTGGGAGGTGAGGAGCGACCTCACGCCGTTGTCTGCTCCCGCTGATGCGCCCAAGCAGCACGTCTCCCAGCCGAAGTTTCCCACTCCCCTCCTCTAGCTGCTTACCGCAGTCTCGGAGAACTCAGTCGCGCTGAACCATCCTCTGCTACCAGATGTCGGAGGACGTCGGAGTGGGAGACGGACCCGGAGTAACGATGGAATCTCAATATGAGTATGATCGTTCTCCCTTTATTCAAGTTTTCACAGAGTATATATAGACAGGCAATAAGAGCACGCGCTAGCGGCAGCTATATGATTGGCTTACAGTCTCTGTTCACGCACTGTCCGTGCAGTTCATTCACAGATCAGATTGGTTACAAGAATTCACATAGTAAATTACTTAGTCATTAGCACAACATGTTTTCTACCTTCTCAGTTCCTGTTTTTCCCATGTACTAATTCCATCTTCTACCACCTGTTTTGCTCTTAATCTAATCTCTCATAGTAGGGAGGCTGGCTCACGTGATCATTTTCTCTCAGACACATTCCTACACTTTAGGATATGAAACTGAAACTGACTGGTGTGGGAATACTCTCTTGCCCTGAGACTGCAGATGTCTGACCAGTTCTGAGGGACACCACCAAGACTAATTATGTCAAAAAGGGTTTATTTCTAATATAAAAGATGAGTAGAAAGATGTCATCATCCAGACCTGTATATGTTACTCTCCTTAGACTGAGGAGAATTCAGGATTCCCTTTTCAATAATCTGTAAAGAGGACTCCAATCAGCAGATTACTATTTAGGTAGGATTCAACACAGATGTGAAAAATTACTCTTTGCATCCTTTTTGAAACTATGCCTTCATCTTATTTTTTCTTCTGTGCTGCTATGCAGAATTAAATCCTTGCACACATAGGCTGGAGGGGAGTGAGCAGGTGGTGAGCATTACTTTGCTAAGTTATTAGGACTCTTATCTGGGAGAAACCTAGTCCCTGCTTCCAGCTTAATTTCTGGTTTTGGTGTTTAATTTCATCCCTACTGAGTAGAACACTAAAAATGCAGATTTAATCCCTAAAAACAGTGTTGCTAATCTGCTAGACATTTTCCTGAACCTTAATTTAAAGCTGAATTGTGTGCACACAGATACCAAGCTTCAGAAACAAAGGGAGAGCAGTGGGTTTATACATGTTTAAGGTAAAGCATTCATGATGATCTGAAGCTGCTGTGCTTACTTAAACAAGGAATAGTATCATGCTGCGGTTGGGAAGTTATTGTGCATCACTGAAAGTCACGGTACTGTAGGCTATAAGTCTGTATCTTTTTCTTCATCATGTTCTATTTTTCTGTATGTGGTGTTGCCAGGCATCCTGTTTAACGTGAGATGTCCCATACTCCATTTTTAAAATCTCAGTCCCATTTGATAAAATAGATGAAGCATATTTTCCCTGTATTCTTATTGTAACTGGCTGCATTTCTAAATGCTCACAGTGTTGGAATGTCAAAAAATGGTTGTTCTGCAGAGACCAATAAATCATGTGAATGAGATATCTCCCATACCAAAGGCTACTGATCGTCTACCAAGTCTTTGACCTGCACTGAGCAAGTCTGATACATCTGAATAAGAGTAATTTATCTGTCTGAGACTGTCCTGAATTTCAACATTTAAAATTATCAGTCATAACAAATGTAGAGTAAAGATCTGTATCCAAAGATTAGGACATTCTTCCGCCAAGTGAAAGATGACAGGCCGAATGCCTTCAGATTGAAGAGTATATTGAACCTGTTCTTTATTTTCCTGCAAAAGTTCTTTAAACAGTATTTAAAAAAAAAGTAAAGGGTGTAATGTCTTGTCTTTTAGTAGCTGCTGAGTCAGCCTTTTGAAAAGAGATTCTGAATACCAAGTGAAGAAAATTCTCTTCAACTCTCTGACTACTGCCAGGATTTGGAGAGGAATAGAATTTTCTGTATAACTCTGTGGCAAACACCTTGTAAAGATTAAAAAACTGCTCAGTTACTGTGGCTGATGTTGTATACATATCCTGTTTGAAAAATCTAATGATTTAACTGTCTCCAGCCTTTATATAAGGAATACATACACCTAAAGGAGCTTTTGATCCCACTAGAGGAGGCTTAGATTTCACTATGACTGTTAGGTAAATAAAATACATATTTTATGCTACATGACTGACCTGAATCCTCTAAATTCTACAGAAATTAAGATTAGTCCATGCTAATAAGAAAGCATGTTATTCTGAAGATGCAATTGATGTGCATTTATTTGCTTTATAATGCCAAGTGATTCTTGGGCTTCAGGTTTTCTAGTGTTTAAAAAATTGAAGGAAAACTTCTATAGCTGTTAAAATTATTAATCCCTTTAAGAAATTCCACTTCAGAATTTCAGCTCTAGACCTGAAGAACAAATCACAGATCCTGCACAGGTCCTGTCTTTCTTTTTGTGTCATATAACTTCTTATAGTATTGTTTTTTCCTGGCTGTCCATCAGTAGCCTCATAAAAAGACAACTATAGCAAGTGAATGGAACACTTTGGTTCTTACTGAACAAGGACCATAATGCTCCAGGGGCCTCACATGTTTCCAGTCTGCAGCTGCTCCCTTCATGCAGTGGATTGCAATGACCCCTTACACTGAAAGCTCTCCCAGTCTTCCCCAGTTTTGATGTAAAAACTTTATTCTTAAGTTAGCTTAATGTAAATTTGGAAACTCTGTATTAAATGTGATATGCCTGTGTAATTGAGATTAATACCTGTCTGTAAAGAAAAGATTTTTCTTTATTATCCATTTCCAGATTATGAAATAAAAAATGAAGCTTATGTTTGAAGAAAAGTACTTATCTCAAAATTCTTCATAGGGACAAATATTGCCATAAGACACATCAACATTTTTATGAAAATCAAGAAGAGTTTATGTCTGATGGCAAGATATGTTCATGAATGATACTTTAATTTGTTGTGTGGCTTTATGTATGTCTATGCATTATAAATAAAACTCTATGCTACTGTTATGGATTTAATAATTTCACAAGCAACCCTGAGTGACCTTCATCATTCTATCCAAAGTCCATTGGCTAGATCATATTTCCTGATCCATTTACCCTTGCTAAGTGTTTTATCAAAAGTGACTGCCTAGCCATTTGTAGAAAAGAAATCAATGAAAATAAAGCGAGTGTTTATGTTAGAAGCAGCTTTTGCAGTAATATTTCCTCCACCAGGAAAGAAAAGTTAAAATGAAAGAACTTCATTACAGGGAGAGAGTGATATTTTTAGAAGAGCTAAAGCTTTCAGGAAAAAAAAACAAAACAAAACCAAAAAAACCCAAAACCCCACACCACTTTCTCAGTAGCTATTTAAACTTGTTCACTTTCAGAAATTCAACATGATGCCAGTATGATACTGCCACGCTAAGTAGTAACAAATAGACCTTCTAATAGACTTGAACTCCAAGCTTACAGTTCAGTGAAGAATGGAAGGGTCCTAGGGGTTAGAAACTCATGATGTGTCTAGGAAACATCAAAGAAAAAAAAGTTAAGACTGCATTAATGGCTAAAGCCTTAAACCAGCAAAATCTCTAAGTGCTGCTATAACATTATGGTTGTGAAGTGAGCCATTTAATGTTAAAAAATGAATATGCACTTCAGTGATTTTCTTGATCACAGAGAAAAATTAAAAACAAAGTCCATGTTTTCATGGTTAAAACATAATAACAAATTAAGCTTGAGCTACTATTCCTTAGGGGAATCTCTCAATCTTTCATTCCTTTTATACAGGTGTTAAGTGAGCCATTTTCACATAAGGCAGTAGCAACACCAAAGTGACATGGCCATTCTCTTTTTTTTGTTCCCTCTTCCTCACCATTGTTTCTGTCTGCATTTATTTCATATCATTACAGTGTGTCAATCTGTCCCAGTAACGTCTGACAATAGCAGATTTCCTGTGTTGTCAATGGACAACACAGGTTTCTTAATTTAGGTGAAGCACCAACATTACATACTTGGTAACCGACACAGATATTACAACTGTTCCCTTTCTTTCTATGGGTCAAGAATTGCACTTCAGATTCTTGGCTTTGGATTCCATAATACAGGTAAAAAATTTAAATTAAAAACATAAGAACAAAGTTCAAAATAACAGGTACAAAAGCAAACAAAAGGAGGTACGTTTTTATTCTGTGCAGTTAATTTATGAAGCTACTCATCACAGAACATTTTGGGTGGGGAAAGTTTTCATGTTTCAAATACAAAGACACTGCTTTTGATTTAAGAAGAGGTAGCAAAAAGGAAAACTGCTCAAGACTCCAGGAATATTCCAGGAAAACACTAGTCTTACACTTTTCCTTAGATATAGACGGATCTATGGTCAAAATCACTGTAGACATTTCTATATTAATATTCTTTACCTAAGTTAGTCGTTTCCTCACTATATTGTAAGAAAGGCAAGTATTGCTTTTGCAGAGGAGAACAGCCCTTTCCATCAGAGGTGACATGATAAGGGAATGACTAAGACAAAGGGGCTCCAGCAAAGGCTTGTAGAACATCTCTTATCGCACAGACAAAAGGACAAACTTTTTCATACTGGATTAGCGTCTAGAAGGGTAGTCAAACATTTAACCAGGGCTAATGACATTGAGCAATTTTTATTTTTTTATTTTTTTTTTTAGAAAAAGGAAAGAAATAAACTAGTCAGATAATCCCTTTAGGTGTAGCATAAAGAGAATTAAACAGAGGCAAGACATCCGGGAAGAATTTTAGGCGCCTCGGACAGACTGTGAACCCTGGAGTACCTAACCAATGGGAAACAGGGGAGGGAAAAATTCGGCCGGGATTAGGAAATAAAAAGGTGTGTTTCAAGAACTGAAAGTGTGCCTACTTGCTAGGTCACCCGCTCTTGCAAGAACACGAATAAAAATGTGCTTCACAGAGGATTCTGCCTGAGCTTATTTCATTCGGACCGGAACTTGAATCACAATATTGACCACAATATGAAGCTAAATTTATCAGAACACATACAGTTGATGACACCAGTTTAAAGTAAATCTAGTTGTAGGATTCCCTAGTTTTGAATACTTGACTTTTCAATCTTAATAATCTGTATTTAAAATATTATTTTGCTTTTAGTGGTGTTTTTTCATATATTTCAGTATAAAATGTTGTAGAAACAGAAACAAACAAAGAAACAAAGAAACAAACAAAAAAAGAAATTGTACCAGTCTTGTCATGTTTCCCATGATAGTGATTTGTATAAGAATATTTTTGCAAAATGTGAAGCCAAGGTCAAATAAACTTTTCAACATGACCTGCAGATGTGGGAATAACAAGTACAGTTTCTATTACCAGAAGTGTACTCAACTACATTAGTATTCTGAAATGCACAATGACATTGATTAGAAAAAAAGGACTCAGTTCCTTTCATATATTTTGTCATTATTTTTTCAATCATCTAGGTTATCTGGAAAGATAAATATATTTACAACATTAAAACTTCATCCTTTTGAGATCAACATTTCCTTTGATTTCTTGACAGAAACATAGTCAAATTTAAAATGTACTTTATCCATGTTAAAGTATGCTTTGCATGACAGTTATACTTGTCAATCAATGTAATGACAAACCTAACAAACTTTAAATCCATCATGTAGTTTAAAATGTAAGGTCTCATTTTACACATTTTAACTCTCAGTAATGAGGGAGTTACCTGAGACTCTTCAGTGTTCTAAGAATTGAGATGCAAATTGGTTTTGTAACACAGTAATGTTATAATCAATAGGGATTTCTCAGTCCTTAATTTCAGCTGATACTTGCTGGCACTGTGGCAACAGAATTTCTTCTAATAAAATAGCAAGCAACATTCAGATTTTAAAAAGTGTTGAGACAGTGAAATTACAAGCCAATAAAGGTTCATTCATTCTGTTCTTGCATTTTATTGCTAGTAACATCAATGCCATCATGCTGTCCCCTAAGACATGGCATTCTATTTGTAGCCAAAGCATGTAAACTAGAAGCTGTATATGCAGTATATCTTATTAATGTGTATGCTACGTCTGTTTCTGCAAGAGAACATTTGCAAATTGTATAACTGGGCATATCTGACTAATCCTCCACACTCATAATTGTCTGATAATAAAAAAGGATGAACTTCTAAAAAACTTTTTTATTATCTCCTTTTATAGTCACACATCATTTTATGATGCTTCTTCATTCTTCATACATTTTCAAGAGGGATACTTGGTAGAAATTCTGCTTATAAGTGCATAAAGAGCTGTCCTAATAAAGGTGCTAATTTCTTACACTTTAGAGAGGAATTCACACAGTCTCTGATGGTATGTGGAGTTACAAGATCTTCAACAGTATATGATAGCTATTATCAGCTGTCTAAAATTATCAAGCAGAACATTTGGGAAATTCCCATTGTACAAAAGCCTACTCCTCTCTAAATACATTCAACAGTTTCAGGACAGTGGTGTTTGCAACTTCATGCAATGAGTCCTTCTGAAGTATGAAGGACACACCTGCCCCACTGGTTGTGCAAACAAGGATACAGGCGGCTTGACCTTTATAGAAGTTCTGACAAAGTGCAAAGCCTTTCAAGAATTTAAGACGACCTAATTCTGTGAACTTTAAATCACACCTGGAGAAGCCAAATGTAGGACTCGCATAAACTCACATAGGAGTCACCACTAATAGTTCAAGACACAGAGAAAACAAACTCCTCAAAACAGTTTCCTAGTTTCCAAACTACTTTATCACCATGTATCAATTAGGTTGTGGGGTTTGTTTTTTTTTGGTATGGGCCTTGGGTTTTTTGCATTTTTTTTTGGTTTTCATTCATTCGTTTCTTTTAGTTGTTTTCACTGGCTTTTCTGACAACTAACTAACTTTTACCCTGAACTAAATCAAACTCTTCCAAAGTTAGAGATGATGTAGACTTCTAGAGCTAGTTCTTGTTTGAAACTCTGTTGTGTCTATAAGAATTCCTCTTGGCCATACACAATGTGCGAATGCTATACTTGTCAAACCCAGGCCATATAGCAACTGTGGTTGTACCTTAGTCAGTCCTTTGAACATTTCTTGAGCACTTGATTCACACTGTCATGCTTGTTTAAGCACTCTCATTATTCAAGTGAATACATCTCATTGAAAATTCAATTCATTCCTTTCCATACAAACCATGCCTGTCTCTGCAAAAGACATACAAAATTAATGCTGCATTAGTGTTCTTTAACACTAGGGCATCCCATCATGATGTATTCTATGGTCCAGCTCTATTTTGAACACAGGTCATGATAAGCACTTGTGATTACTATGCATGTGATGTTTCCCATGAAAATTTTGTGATATCTACTGCTAGCTTTAGAGAGAAGGTATATTGTTGCAATAACCTTCCAAAATAGAGAACGTTGATTTTTTCTAATACTATCCTTCATGTAGAATAATTTAATGGTAGAATAATTTAATGTAAATTAGGCTTATTCCTTATTGGAAGAGGCTGGGAGGTGCAAAAACTTTTGAAAGTTTTTTCCCTTGTAATGAAACTAGTCTACTTGATGAGGAAATTATATTCTCCTGAGTTAATGAGGAACTAAAGAGACAATTTAGGCATCTCCCCTGATAAGAGGAAATAAAGCAGGTGGTCTTTGTAAGATGTCATATTAAATCACATAGTTTAACCTGCCATAAATCTGTTGATGATTGATATATGGACTTACCTATTTAATTTTGTATTTTACAAAATGAAGATCCTAACAGAAGAATCTTTCCATAGAAACAGTCTGTTAGTGAAAGTGAGTAAAAAATACACAGAAGCAATGCAGCTAATGACGCTGTGTGACTGACTCTGGTAATTTCGTATAATCCCCCTGAGTAGATTATATATATATACTGTATATTAACATTGACTTTATGTTATCTGCAGGGACATCTATTGCCTTTGTCTATCAGCTACTTCTAATATTATAAAAAAAAATAGAACTGACTAGATGATTCTTTATGTCTTATATGATCTTTGATAGATTCTACTACCTCAATATGTGCAGCCATCCCAAGCTCTGGTGCTGTTATATGAACGTTCATAGATGGTTGACTATGATTCTCCTCTAATTTAAGTGTCCAGAATTAAAAATCTGAACATAGTATGTCAATTATGATTTCAGACCCCTTTCTTTTTCTTAGGAATGAGGTGTTTAAAGGAGTGTAGACCAGAGAGGTCCTGGTAAAAGATTTGCTTTTACAGTAGCTAAAGGCTAAAACACAGGATTAAGAAAAAAAAAAAAATATATTCATCTCTGTGACGTAGATATACCGAAGCAATACATAAATCTGTGAGAGACCACCAGTCTAGGGAACTCCTGAAGTTTTCCTTCTATTATTTTATTCTATAGAGTGAGTCCTGGCAAAAATAGTGAGATTTTGAATGAGCTTAGCCAGATGCAGTTACCCCTCCATTTGCATCATGTTACTACAGGAACAGAAGAATCCATAGGATCTGCATAACTGATACAGAGAAGTGCCTAAAAAGCCGGTGAAACTACACTCAGGAAGGTATTTAGGCAGTTTCTTCCTTTCTTTCACACCAGTTGATAACTTTCGTTTCAGTTTCTTGGATGTGCTGAATGCTCATACAAAGGAAGGAGCCTTCAGGATTTTCTGCAGCAAAGGATCAAGCCAGGAATCAGATGGAAAAGAAAAAAGTTTTTGCTTTATCTTTGGACATTTGTTCCTCTTCTGTTGCTGCCCCTTAAATGGGACTTGGTATGTTGCATTAGCTACAGTAAATCAACATGGGTGGGTATTAACAAGGTTAACTATTTTATCCATTTCATGGAGGAGATGAAAGATTAAAATAATTATCTCCTATTGAAAAGCATATGCACAAAGCACTGTTTTGCACTGTACCATATGAACTAAAAAGAAAAATTCTGTCACTGACTTTGTAATTTCCTTTCCAAAATCCTTCATATCTTTCTTCCATTTTATGTATTTTTCCCCCTCAGAATCCTTGAAGTTCACAATATTTAAATAAAACACAACCAGTGAACTTGTTAGATAAATGTTGCCTTGTTCCTTTTATTCCTAAAAAAAACCAAACCAAAACAAAAAAAACAAAACCCAAACTCATTTACATTTGAAAGAGTTTAATGTACTGAAGTAACTCTAATTCTGTACAGGCTGAAAGTTTTCAAGAGCAGGGCAGAGGCAAAAAGTGTGAAGTGTGTAATACATTCTACTTCAGAATGGCATTAAAATATGCAGAACAAACAGAAAGCTAACAACAAGCCTAACAAAACCAAAATCTACATTTAGAGAAAACCCATAGATCTGAAACATTCACAAATGAAAACAGTTATGTTGGAATTCAGTGTTCTTTGTGTAATGTTCAGTACCTGTGTTCTGTTAGTTAAGAATAGCATTTCATTTCAGCAGCAACACTGAGCTCGTATTATAAGATCACAATGACTGATCCTGCAATATGATCCTTATGGGAAAGAAGGAAAGAGGCAACAAAGGAAAGGTGATTTTTCTTCCCTGGTGAATCTGACTGAAGGCAATAGTTGTACGTGGGTGCAAAGGCAGTTCTAGACAGACAAGAAATATACGACTGTATGTCAGTAGAAGATAAAAATCCAACCAAAATGAAGCAACTGAATATGAGGAACTGTAGTATCATACAGTAACTCACCAACTGTTTCAGTCTTAAGGAAAAAAAAATTAAGTTCCTTCTGATCTTCTTATGTGCACAGAACAGGAAGGAACCAGGCAGGTTTTTCTTCCCTGTAATTCCAGCATTTTTGTACTACTAGTTACACAGAATGTATTTCATGCAAAATGTATTATTATATGACATTAATGATTTCTTTGTTGTATTTCATATTCAAATGATTAAAATGCATAATAATTAATCCATTAAAATGTTTGCTATTCTCCCTCCATTTGAATTCCTGTACAGACATCTACCTTCTTCTTTCTCATATATTTATTTCTGGTTATGCAAAAAATATCATTATATTTTTTAGTGATTGTTATGGATAGCTTATTCTCCAAGGACAGTGAAAAGATTTTTAGCTCCAATTTGGAAACAGGGAGGGAGATGACTTTGGAAATAAGTTTCAAGGATCTTGTGTATGCATACTGTAGAGTATAAAAGAAACTTTAAGCTGGTGAAATCACTGAAAGTGCCAGACACTTAGTGTCCCACTATTTTATTCTTTGTCATTCTTTGTGTTTGCAACACATCGCAATTTAACATCATCTGTGAGATTCATTAATGTGATATTTGAACTCCTTTCTAAATTATTAATGAAGATGTCAGATAAAGAAGGAGGCTGAAACCTTCTACACTAGTATGCCCCTAGACATCTCTCCCTATCTGATAAGTTGTCGTTCATCATTAGCTACTGTTTATGGCTATTGAGCTACTTTTCATGCTATATCATACGGTTCGTATCCAAGGAAATTTGATTTTTCAGAGTAATATTTCACGAGACTCTCTACCAAGTGCTTTGCTAAGATGTGAACTTGTTCTGTTTGCAGAACTGCATTCCCTTCGCTCACCAATTATGTTATTTCACCCAAAAAAGCATTCATGTTTTGCCTATAAAAAAAAATCAACGTTTATTAGAAAACATTGACTATTTTTCATGCTTTCATTATCCTCACTTACTTTAGTAGTGAAGGTGTGCAAGAGTAAGCATCCTGAAATGCCTCATGCCTATATTTCACTTTTAAATTGATTAATAATTCTTTATAATATCATTTTCTCTTAATCTAAGTGAAGAGACTGATCCACTTAAAAATAAACTGGTGATTTTAAGTTAATTTAAAGGACATCAGATATCTTTTCCAGTACTGAATGCTAGAAGCTACATTTATAAAGCTGTTTATTTCTATATAAGCTGTATAGGTAACTTTAAAAAACTGTCAAATTTCTTTACATGTAGTTACAATACAATTAAATAGATGACCATGTGGACTGTCATCTAATATTCTGCATTTTCCTATATGTCCCACTTGAAAGATTTTTCAAGACAATAATTTCTTTTCATTTATATTACTCAAAAATCAGTACTAACTTGTTTCGTAAAAACTAAAATTTGTTTCAAGGTCATAATACTGTTAAAACTGAATGCACAGCAAACACTATACACAATGCTAACTTCTAGTTTTCTCTCCTTGTGTTATTTTTTCAAACAAGAGTGGATGTTGTTTTATTTTAATCTAATATAGTTGTTTTCTTTGTGAAATCCACAAGAGGAAACAGTATATATAATAAAAATAAATTATAAAAAAAGAACATGATTTTATTATCTTATTGCAACAGTGGTACTACTACTTGTCAGTTCAAACATGATATAATACAAACATGGAGATCAAATTATTCTTCTTACTCAGCAGTAGATTTAATACCTAAATAAGGAGCTTAGTCAGCTTAAGTTCCCTCTCTAGTCAGTGGAAATGGGTAGAGAGGGCTTTTTGAGAAGGTACTTTTATCTCATGTGAGATCTGAACTGCTTCTTCAATGTGCTTATCTCTCCCCGTGGACATGAAAGGGAATCTGAGCCGACTAGGCTGCACAGTTAGTTTCTGCAGTCAGGCAGGAAGATTTTGTAGTCTGTAATGTCTTTTACTCTGACGTATCAACAGGTTTTTAAGAGAAATGCCTGGGATCCATGCACAGTGGCAGCAGTCAGTGAAGGCAGCACAGTTATTCCTGGGTACTGGCCTTCCCCTTTGCTTCTGACCTTGGGCCGCTTGGGACTTCAAAGCACCTCTGATTTGGGCTGGTAGATAACTATTCTCCAGGGGCCGCTCCACTTGTCCTCTCAAGCTATGTTTCTGTTCTTTCTCTAATTTTAATTCTTTTACATGCCAGGTACTCGGATGACAGTAGAGTATTTTTATGGTCCCCCATGCCATGTGAGGACCTCTTCAGTTCCTGGTGAGTCCATCACCAAGAGATGTCAAAGCTCAGGATGAGAAACTATAATGTATTAACAGAAACACATGTAATGTTCAATTAGCTAGAGCACCAAACACTTCTACAGCAATACTTCTTTGTTTCCTTTGTCCTTTTTTTTTTTTGGTTTCCCCATTTCTGTGAAATACCATCTTTCTTTTGGCATGTTATGTGGTGGCAGAGAAGTTAATAGCTGAGAAGAAAAGCAGGGCGCGGGTACTGTTGCGTTCAAAAGTGCTTTTGAAATGAGTGCATAGTAGCTGAACCTCACAGCTTGTTGGTTTTGGATAACTTGTTTAGGGGGCTACTGTGGATAAAAAAAGCAACATAGAGAGCAGGGAAGTGGCAGTAACAGCAGTTTCTCTTCTCATTTCCAGTCATGGGGAGGCACTTATGATAATTACCAGCAAAGTGGAAAACCCAGCTGGAATTCTGAGCAATTTCTTTTTTCTGTACTTTATCTTTATTAAATTGTTATTCTTCCATCAGGTTTTTGCTGGCATTAGGCATAACAAGAGAGAGCAAAAAGGACAGAAGTGAAAATTGTCACAGTGGGATGCCTAAAGTTGCATTCTTTAGTCTTCATCTGGGCACCCAAGTAAAAGCAGAGTGATTTTGAAAGGTGTTGAGAATCCTTAAGCACTGTTGTCTACTATAAATTTAATAGATCAGCAGCACCCCTGAAAGTCAGACTGTTAGGTTTACTAGTCTTTAAAATGTGGTATAGTATTGTAGCTTCCAATACATAGATTTATACAATTGTGGTCAGTTGCTTTTGATTCCTTGTATTTAGCCTAAATCTTACTTTATTTTCTTCTTTTCTTAACATTGATCTTTTACTACAAGAATAA
This sequence comes from Chroicocephalus ridibundus, assembly GCF_963924245.1. Taxonomy (NCBI): domain Eukaryota; kingdom Metazoa; phylum Chordata; class Aves; order Charadriiformes; family Laridae; genus Chroicocephalus; species Chroicocephalus ridibundus. Next base: position 63,779,760 of record NC_086284.1, read on the forward strand.
AAAACTCAAGTAGAATAGAAATGGTATGTACTTAATGAATATAATTAGTTCATTGTAATTACCACCGAGGCAAAGGTAAGAGTATACTAACTAATGTAAATGCTCAGACAGTTATCAGAACAAAGGTCAACAACACAAGATTGTGCATAATGAATGTTTTAACAGGGTTTCATCTAGATTGACAAAAGTGTGCTTTTTACTGTTAGAACTAGTCTTTCTAAGCATGATTGGTATCCACTTAATAAGGCTGTCCTCATTTTTTGATGTTTATACTATTCAGTTGCCTAAACACGTTTGTAATGAGCTTGCGTTAGTCATAATCACTTAATGAAGCTGTGCACTTTTTTTTCTTTTGTCCCATAACATTTATTTAGCGTCAATTGCATGGATACAAACAGCTTTTCAGAAGTCTTGATATGCCCTTGACACCAAAACTGGGAGAATAATGCATCACAAAATATCTTAGGGAATCTTACGCTTAATGAGAGATCTGCCCAGCTACCTTGTGGGTTCACATAGAGCAGATATTTAGCTGTACCTCTGAAACTATATCATAATTTTGCTATTATAATAAAGATATTTTCAGTGACCTATGATCCTGTGTGGTTGCATTTTTATTCAATCCCAATAATAGAAAACAGTGGGAGCGCAGAATGTTACATGAGGATCAGTTAATAGGCACTTTAGATCAAGTTTTATTTGCAGCAACTGCTGGTGAAGAGAGTCTAGAATCCATGCACCAGGGTGGCTGGTAGCTTGAGGCTCCAATAGGAAATGATATTCAAAGACCTTTTCCTCCCCTGAGTTGGTTATTCTTCCAAGTGGAGAACCCTCCCAGTGTCTTTGTTACACAAGCACAACAGTTTAGAGTGATCTCTGGAACCTCCTGACTGTATGCCGATTTAGGCAAGCTGAGCTGAGTAGGAGGGGAGAGTCTTTATTTGCTGATAATATATATTAGGATTATCAGACTTGGCTAGGAGGGTTAGGACATTCCTTAGCTTTTAGGACATTGATTGCTTCCTCTTTCATGACAAAAACACATTTATTATTAAGGGTATTTAGAGATACTGAGCAATCAAAAAAATAGTGCAATAATATATAATCAAAACAGGATCAAAAGTCAAATGAACTGAGGCTACACTTGATAACATGAATCCAGGCCAAATACAAACTGGACAGGTCCAGGAATTTACTAATTGTTACCAGGGAAAAGTGAGTAATATACCTGCAATGCAGCTTAGACTTTCTTTGCAGTTGTTTTTTCTGACTATTGCCTCATAGTGCACTTTCACTTAAGCAATGTTAAGCTTGCTTTTTTTTTTTTTAACAGCACAACAAAGCTAATGAACTTACTAAGGAAAAAAAAAAGCCCACAAAATAAACAGAAAAAACACAGCCAAAACACAAAACCAACCCCAAAACTCAGCAGTGTTAGAATAAATTCTCCTGATTATTAACTGCAATAAAATTGAACAATGTGGAGAGACTTGTGGGTACTAAACTTAATGCAGAACATGACAGCTTGAGTTCATCTTATATTCAGTGAAGTCTGCACAAATGTTACTAAAATCCCAGAAGCATTCAGCTGTTGCTTTTTCCCAAGACTCACATTTTTACATTTTTTTAAATTCCAAACAATGGAGACAAGAGGGAATTATTATCTGAAGGAATGAAAAATATTTGGTAGCCACTCAGTATCAAGAAGCGAAGACAGGTGAAATTGTTAGGTTAAATCCAGAATCCATTTAAAAACTGTGTTTCAATTTTATAGCAGATCACATGCTGTGAGAATCATGTTTTTCACTGCTAAAACTGTGGTGCTCTGCAACTGCATCATTTTTTCCTCTTTCCTCCTAAAAGCAAGGAAGAAATATTTTTATTCTTTCCATGTTTGACTTTAAAATAAGTACTTATTTTTCCATGTTTCTTCTTATTTTTCCATAATCTTTAAACCAAAATACTGCCAGATTCTCCTGCCCTGTGTTAAGTCATTTTTCTGCTACGTCTCAGGTTACTGCTACACACTTTTAGTGCTTAACAGGTCACTCTTTCTGTTATGTGTGTTTTTAGGGAAAGAAGAAGAAACTATTTACCTTTGAATGGACTAACATAAAAAAGTAAAACATTGTTTTCCCTTGTGTTCTCCATTTAAAAATAGTGACTATGACTCCTTTTAAGGTAGGGAAAATACACCCACATTTACTAAGAATGTATCTAATTTTCAGTATTTCTCTTTATAGTTATACAACAAAGGTTCCATCTTGAAACAGTTCTTTTGAGAATGGACGATAAATATTATTGTATCATATTTACTTTCTTAATACAATAAGCCAGGTATTATTTCTTACTCAAAGTTCTACAGATAACTATGATTTCAAAATATGAAATTAAAAATATCTGTAGATGCCTTTCTAAACCTCTTATTCTTTCATCTTTCAGGTAGACAAATTTAATAGCTGTTTTCCATCAGTTTTCCATTTCTATTTAAAAGTCACATAGAAAAGTACACTTTATGGCATGTTATGTCATGACATAGCAGCCATGAATCAAAATAATGATGTATATAATATGGCCCAAGCCTTCTCAAATACTGTGAAATTCTTTACTTGAAAAAAAAAAAAATCAGTTTAGTTTATTTTTCCCAGTCCATTTCTACAGAAGAATATAAAAGAGGTAAAACAAGAAAAAAGGTTTCTCAAGTCTTCTTTTTCAGGCTATTTAAATAGAATGACTTCCAGAACTAGTGTTCAGACTTTTAATGATATCTCAAGCACATCATTACTCTATTACTGAGTCATGCCAGAAGGACAGAATTAACCAGCAGCTATTTTTCATGGCTCAGGAATGTAGAAACTCCCAAGGTGAGCTTTTCTATTTGGGACAAGTCTGTATATATTTTAAGAATTTTACCCTTTTTATGCAAATTCAATTTAAACATTCAGTGGAAAAAGCTGTGTCACATAATCACAATGAATAAAATACTGGGGTGATATGTTACTACTCTTCAGAATATGCTTTAGTATTGTTCATTATAAAATTCAAAACTTTGCTTAAAATGCTCAAAATGTAATTCCACAAATAGGAGTATGTATGTAGAAATAGTCACTGGACAAAGAGGGTTTTTTATGAAACGTATTTTTAGAAAAGCGCCTTGTGCTAAGAAGAACCTGTATTCATACCCCAAACAGTTTAAGAAGTAAACTGAGATGCCAGTGTTAGAGGACTTGTCAGCCTTAGCTTCTTGTGTCGCCTGGAGGGAAAGATCAGCCTCTTAAGACAATCTTTAGCGGACAAAATCCTCCCTGAGAATTGTCAGCTTCTCCTCATTGAATGCACACATAGCCTGGAAAGATCACACTCCAGTCACGAGCACTTTACTTATATGAATCAATTTATGAGAAGATAAATCTAATCCTGATATGTGCAGAAGTTCACCAATACTACCAGGTTGCCTCACTCACTTCCTCCCTTTTTTTTTGCTGGTGCCCTGCTTGTGCACATTGCTTATACATTCATTCATACCATTCTGGAGCAAAACATGAATTTCCTGCTGTGAACCAGGTCACAGTCCATGATAGGACCCAGACTTTAAAGCACAGAAGTAAACCAGTCCAGAGCATTTGACTATCATGCTTTCTGCTGATGACATCAGAAAAACCTAGATGCTGCCAGTGGGATCAAAATTTCACCCACTGACATAAAAAACATACCATCTAGATAAAACAGCTCTCCAGTGAGATAAGCACAATCTTTGAAAGAGGCAAAAGTAAAGACACCATATTTGAAAGTCAGCCCCGAAAAAAAGAGGACATTTTATCTGGAGACATTTTATCTGGAGATGACACATGAAATAAAGCCATTAACTGTTTTAGAAGCAAGAGTGGGTTATTTAAGTGCTTAATTTTGGTATGAGGTCTGAGAAGAAAGGAAACCATCTGAAAGGATAACAACATTGTTTGATTCACATGACTCACGTTTCTTTGAGTGATTTAGTTCATCCTGCCAGAAATCTTGTGACTCATCAGCTAGATCTCAGTGTCTGCTCTGTTGTCTCCAATAGGAGCTGTATGTTACATGCAGGCACCGACATTTGGATGTCTTCCACCTCAGCTATCAAAATCAGTAAGAATTAACCTAGAAGATCCTTGGAAAATTCTTTGGTCCCGGTTTAAGTGGACTGGCTTTTATTTCTTATTTGTAAGCATCATAAGTTTTAACGCTATGTATCGCTATTGCTTTCTACTATTGGGCTTTTGGGAGTTTTGCTTGTTTGTTTGAATGACCAGAGTGAACAAAAGTACATACAGGCTTTGGTTGGCTTAAAAATATTATTTGCTGCAGAATGCAGAGGCAATCTGCTGCAAACGCTTCCTGTATAGTTGAATGAATACGTGCATTGTCTACATTGACCCTATTTTGCTTGTAGACTCCACCTTTCCTCTTTTCAAGCCTTAAGTCTCTGAGTCCATAATTCAGAAGTGTCAAGCTACACATGAAGGATGATGGTTTATTAAATTTTCAAAATGCATTCCATATGTAACAGACCTTCTAGAAATAGTGAGAGCAGTTATTTGAAGTAAGGATCTTGCTTGTCCTGTTCAATCATGACTGCAATAGCTGCAGGCAATTGCTTTCCCTATTGGCCAGTCTGAATTATTGACTGGATTAGTAGATTGGGTGCAAGTTAAGGAACTCTCTTCTTTCAATATTTCTGTAAGACAGCAAGTGCAATTCTCCACTGTGGCTGTGGTCAATCCAATAAAAAAGAAGGTTAAATAAAATTAAGATTGTTCTATCCCTGAACAGAAAAACCAATGAAATTCACAGCTGGGCTAGACGCTTAATTTAGCCCACAGTACAAATGGAGAAAAATGAACTAATGGTAGAGTTAAAACAGTATGTCAGATTTAAGTCTCCCACACTTTGTCAGTTTGGAATTAGAAGACTTTTGTATTGCTTTAGTGTATATTTTTTATTTGTCGGTAAACAGAACGCCGTTGTTTCAAGATTTTTTTTTTCTTGTGGAGGATTAAAAACCATATTTCTCTGTCCTGGTAGGCATAAAAGCAGGAACATGCGTATTATTTAGCTGTTTCCTTAACTTGTCACTTGCCATCATTCCTGACACTGGAATCAACTCACGCTAATTAAAGTTTTTTGTTTGGTTTGTTTTGTTTTCTAGTAAAAGAAGGTATTTAAAACAGAACTAAAAGTAACTGCAGTTTCTAATTTCAGTATTAAAATATAAAAGACAAAACCAACAAACAGCTCAGAGGTTACTTGACAGGTACAGCTTGACAAGTAAATACTCAGTTGCAAAGCTCATTGCATTTGTCACACAAAGAAAAAGCAGAAACAAAAGAGTTATTTGAGATGCTATAGCAGTTTCATTTATGCTCACCACTAAAAATTATCACATTTACCACGGTTTTTACCATGGTAGCTGAGTTACTGCAGCTATTTACCCATTAATTATGAGAAAGAGGCATGTGCAATCTCCTATTGCATTGTAGCTGCTGATTCATATTGATTACTTAATGGTGACTGCAATGTCAAAATTAGTTGCTCAAGAATTTTTGCAGCTAAAATGAAGATTGTGAGCATTCTGCAAATCAATTATAAACATAGTTGGAACACCTACTAAAGCTGAGTTTATGACTGCTGTGTGTCACTGGAGCCACACAATGCAGCCAGAGTACAGCAGTAAATCTGGCCTTTGGTTTTAATAATCTATTTTAGATGTTTATATTGTTTCCTATGCTGAATATGGGAGCAACTTCCATGTAGTGTGAACGATAACACCCTTTCTCTGACACTATGTATGCTGTGGCAGGAGCACAAACACACACATTTCCCCCCTTACTCCTGCCCCCCAACAAGGGTTAGGGCTGTTAATGTGGTGGCCACCAGCTCTTCTGTGACCTTGTTTTCACACCGCTGGTGGTGCACCGTGGCTGCTACACATATGCACCCTGCTTGGGTGCAGACCAGCACACACCCCCCAGCCTCAGTGGCAGGAAAAGGGAGTGGAACCCCTGGTCAACAGACAGTGTCCCCAGACAACGGGGCTCCTCAGGCAGGGGGAGCCTTGGGACCATAACCAATACATAACCACAGTTCGGATCTGACCAGGCTATAAAATGGGGCCCCCGCCAGAGACCCTCTTTGAGCAGTTCTCTGTGGAGCAGTGGATCTATGATTGGAAGCCCTCCCATTAGGACTGGGACGCCACGCAAGGAAACTTCACAGGAGTGAGTGCCCTCTCACGCCACCACTTGGTGAGTGAATACTTTTTCTGGGTGAGCCCTCACCTCTTTTGGGTGAGTGATTACATCTTCTGAGTACCCTTGAGTGAGAGGGCTTCCTTTGTGAGTGAGTGTGCGCCCACTTTGGAATCATCATTCCTATGTGTGGTTGTTCTTACTTCTTGTTGTCTAGTAATAACTTCTCCAACTGGTACACTGAACCTATAATGTACTAAATTTTATTGGAGCTACCCCTGTTGTCTCCTTGGTTTTGTATGTTTTGCTTTAGTTATGAATTAAAGGTTGTTTAAGTTTATTATCTGTGCAAAGTCATTTTGGGGTACCTCCGTAACATATGCAAGGTACTGAAGACTCATTTTTATATCCATGCTTTTCTTCTTTGCCTTTGCCTTTCCCTTCTTAGAATTCTATCATCACATGTTACTGAAAAGCCTGTTTAGAAAATACTAAGAAAGTACATTCCCAGTATTTGTGATGTATGATCTGAAGAACATTTTAATGCATTAGAAGGAGTAAAAATGAATGATGCATTATTTTATATGTAATTAATTATAAATAGACATAATAAGGTACTGAAATATAAAGGGAAGTTAGATAAAACTTAAGAACAACAGAGGAAAAAAGAAAGATATCCTTTATAATGCATATTATACATATCATGGATAGGTAGAATTATTCTCACTAGCACCTTAAACAGAAGCTATGGTTGAGACCAGAGGGAATTTGTTCCCAAAGAGGTGTGGACAAGCTCTGCAGCAGCTCTGTGAAGAATTTTCCTATAAGTCAAGCCTTCCATTACAAGTAACAGCTCCGAATATAATTCTGAAAAATCTAAAACCAGTTATGAATCTTAGATGATTAAAAATGGGTTTCACAAAAGCCTATCTATTGAGCAATGCTCTGAGAAGTACCCACACGTTACTGGAAAAATCCCGCCTCTAAAATTATTTGGCTTCTAGCAACTTCCATGGATCCTGAGCTTCAAAAAAATACCTTCAGCTGCAATTGATAAAACTGTTTAATGATTCAGTTTCACATTTACCATCTTTCTGATTTTCCCAGAAAATATTTAACTATTCCACAAAGTGAAATTATTCAGAAACACAGAATATCTCAAGTTGGAATGGACTCATAAGGATCATTGAGTCGAACTCCCTACTCCTCACAGGACTACCTAAAACTAAACCATATGACCAAGAGCATCATCCAGACACTCCTCGAACTCTGACAGGCTTGGTGCCATGACCGCTTCCCTGGGGAGCCTGTTCCAGTGACTGATCACCCTCTCAGTGAAGAACCTTTTCCTAATGTCCAATATGAACTTCCCCTGACGCAGCTTCATTCCTTTCTCTCATGTCCTATCACTGGTCACCAGAGAGAGATCAGCACCCCACCTCCGCTGCTCCACTTGAGGAAGTTGTAGACTAAGATGAGGTCACTCCTCAGCCTTCTCCATGCTGAACAAACCAAGTGACCTTAGCTCTTGGTTAGTCTTGTTTTCAAGGCCTTTCACTATCTTGGTCGCCATCCTCTGAACACACTCCAATATCTTGATGTCCTTCTTGTACTGAGGCACCCAAAACCTCACACAGTACTCAAGGTGGGGCCACACCAGTGTGGTGTACAGCAGGACAATCACCTCCTTTGACTGGTTAGCTGTGCTGTGCTTGATGCATCCCAGGGCATGGTTGGCCCTTTTGGCTGCCAGGGCACGTGGTTGACTCCTATTCAACTTGCCATCAAACCAGATCCCCAGATCTCTTTCTGTAGTAGCCATTCAGATTGTCCCATGTCAGCCATAATATCCTATAATCTAGTTACTGAATGTATTAATTTAAAACAACAAACAGAACTTAATTCATTCTTGCTATATTTTGATATTTACTTGTCTCGTGATGTGCTAGTTAAGGTGTATAGAGTAAGTGCTTAGGAGAGCACTTTTTGTTACCTGAGTATCTTCAGGATGGAGCCCAGTAAGTAAACCTGAGCTGCGACTGCTGTTGAAAAAGGTGTCAACAGAAGAAACAAGCAGAGGAATAGTTGACTGGAGGTCTTGAATGGGTTTACCCTTGAGCTAGTACATACTTGTAAGCCTATAAAAAGGTCATCACTTCAGACCTTTATACACACAAAGGGTTGTACTGACAGACAAACAGACATGCTTTTTGGATAGGTTTAGGGACTTAAAATGCAGTTAAATGCCAAATCATGCCTATCTAAATCTAATTCTATGAACCCTTTCACAGAAGAAACATAAAGTAGTTTTTTTTTAATTCTGCTTCTCCCTTTATGATGCTATGTATGTTCCTGTGGTTAAGCATATTCATAACATGCCTTGTAAGAGATAGAAATAAGTATACTTGTTTTAGAACCACTTGTGGACAGATTCTGAAGTCCTTCAGTTGTAGCTTTCTACTAAATACTAGTTACAGCTTGCCATGCAAAATTATACTAAACTTAAAGTGATTGCATTTTATTATACATTGCGATGTTGAATAATATTCTTTGCCTTGTGGAAAAGTGGGCAATATAATACTTTAAGTACCAGAACATAAAAGACATCAAAGAATTAAATTTAGCTCAAAATTATGTAAAATATTATATTCACTCTAAATTTCCATTTCCAGGATCAATATTCAATGGAGTGTTCTTCAAAGGGATTCTCTATTTTCCTTCTTTTCCTGGGTCCCTTCTTTTTACTTTCCTCTTGATATTAAAACAGTTCCTCAGCTGAATCAGATCTTTCTGGTTAGTAGCCTGCAGTGCACTGTCTAAGGAGGATTTAGGTGGATGCAGTAGAGCATATTCTTATGACCTACTTCTGAGTTTCAGATAATTTGCACATTACCAGAGTGGGTGTCACAGGATTATTCTCTATGTTCAGGTTCCATGGTTCCAGATGTGCTGCAGTTGGAGCTAACTTGAATTTTTTCCACCATGATGTACATAGTTTTGTCACATCTAACACCTAAAGAAGAATGTTAGAGGAAAGGTGATTAGCTATAGTCAAAAGGCAGATTAGCTTGAGCTGTCTGAAGGTGAGTCACCACCAGTTTCAGGGCCTGAAGTCAGTGCATGTTCATTGCTTTTAACTTCGCTTTCTGGGAGGAAACAATTAAAGGCAGAGCCTACAACTCATTTCCCCACAGGCAACACACTGTTCTGCCTCACCACCACAAATCTGGCCATTACTAGGTCAGCCTGCATTTTCCATTTTTAAGCCTTGGTGTTCTTTCTCCTTTTCTGATTTAACATTAGTGAAAAACAACAGCAGCAACAACAAAACCTCCCAGAAAACAGCCCTGAAAACAAAGAAACCAAAACATGATTCAAGTACTTGTAGACATGAAGAAATCATTGGTTTCCTTAGCAACTGAATGCAGTTCTATATTAAGAACAAGTAAGTAATTAACCCTCTAATGTGAGATAATGCTGGAAACACACGTTTATATCTGCATTAATTTTTGGCTAGTGCTCTAGCATATTAAAATTTTAAATGATAAAGGCTAATCTCAGGTTAGCCATCTTATTAAAACAACTGGGAAATTCCCTGCAACAGTGGTATATATCATGAATAGAATACATCCAGATTGTAAATTGTTATTTCTGGTCCTGATAGAAGCAGCTGTGCAGTCCTGTAATTTGATTACACTGTAAGATGGCTTTCTCTCCTCTTGTGCATACAGCTATGATATGTCTTAATAGTTGTTTGGAGTGACACAGTATTATAGATTTTCTGTTTCAGTTTCTGCTAGTAGTTTTTCCTCATCCTCCACTGGGAAGTTAACAGAATCATGTGTTCAGATATGCATTTGGGTGTGAATAAATCCTGTGCTATTAAAATCTTTACAACTAGGATTCAGAAATACATGCTTTGACAGATAGAAGATTCACGGATTCATGATTCAGTGGAATATTTAAACATGCCACAAACTTTAAGAACCAGCACAGTTTTACTGATTTCTCAGTTATTACCTATCGTGTTGTAACAAATGTCTAACCATGTCGCTTGTCCATCAAAGTACAGAATTTTGCAGACTTATATGTGGTTGTGGTGTAATCACCTGATTTCAGAATAATTCCTCTTTATGTAGGTGTTTAATGTGGTGCAAAATTTGAACCTTATATACTATATTGAAAAATGTTAACTATGATTTATAGAAATGACTGCCGTATATACAAATCTCTTTAGAGGATCTGATTCTATTACACTGCAAACATACAAATTTAGGCTTAGTGACTGCTAATTATTAAATAATGCTGGAATAATACAGGTTGATTTTAGTTCATTTTTACTGTAAGAATGGTCACACCTGATATATAAAATCCAAAAATAAATATTATTTAGGAGCTTGATTTGTGTATCACGTTAATGAACTTTTTGCTTTCTTGTTCATTATTTTTCTAATACTGTTGAGTAAAATACCAAACAAGGAAAATTAGTCTACTTCAGTAATATTTGTGTAACCCAGCTGTCTTTTGTAGGATTTTCTCAGCATTAACAAAAGACAGGATTTCACCTTCTAGTCTAATGTCTTCCTGGTGTATCCTTATTGGCTTCACAGGAGTTTTATACCAAGAATACAGCTGGCCCCTTCTTCTTTCATGGTGCTGTGCCAAGGCTTATTAGAAGGGAAGTCAGACTGAACTTGCTTCTGAAGCAATGACAGGAGGTACAGCATTTCAATGTACTCTCCACTGTAAGGAATTTTGATCAGGCTGGTTCAAAGTCGCTATGTAGCCCTATTTCTAAACTGTATCTAACTGTCAAGATGGCTGAGATTACATATTAGATATGGTCACACTTCTGCCCCGTCTGGCTGATCAGATCTTATCAAGGTGAGGTTATTCAGTTTCTCTATTTTTTTTTCTTCTTTTTATTGTAAGAGAGAAATGCATTATAAGGGTATAGGCTATACACAATACTTTCTAAATAGAAGAAATAGAATTCTAGATTTTTCCTACATAGTCACAGACAGTATAATCTCTCAAAATTTTGTTCCTTTCCTCATATAAGAAAACAGATATAAAAAATTTTGATGTAGGATTCTGTCATGATAATTATCATTTATAGTTTATAAATGGTATGTGATGTGTATGAATACATAAGTGAAAATCTGTATGCAGATGTGGGGTTTTTTTGTTTGTTTTCTTATGGAAAATAATCTTCTATCACTAATGAAAAGCTGTCCACTTTGGAAGCTCTAGCTCTTAAAATCTTTACAGTCAGACTGAAACAAGTGTAAAAATCTCTTTTAATTTTCAGTGAAAAAGTTTTTAGTTATACTTTAAAAGAGTACAGTACAAATATAGCTGTCTTAGTTCTATATACACAGTGATGTTTTAGCAGACTATCTGCTCGAACTGATCATAGAAAACCTAGATTTGTACATACAGTTTTCACCTGAGGGGGCTAAATCACTTGTTCTCTGGCCTAGAGCATTAATACATAAACACGTATAGTGTAGCTAAGGAGTGGGAAGGGAGGAAGGAAGGAGAAGCAGAGAAAAGGAGAGAAAGAAAGAGGAAATAAGAGAGAGAAAGAAAGAAAAAGAAAACAATTTCATACGCTTCTGTTTGTCAACTTTATCTTTGATTGTTGCATAGTCTTATCTCTCTTTTGTCACTTGTCTTTTATGCAGTTACCTCTTAAGGATGAAAATATTCACTTACTGTGTAGTCTGTTATAGTGGATTGTGACTGTCATCAGCCATCTGAATAACAGAAAGAACAACCAGTGGTAATGCCCTCAACTCCTCTACAGTAAGCAGTGCAGTCTGGAGTAGTTAAGACCATCAAAAAATCCAGTGAATATGCCTTTCTTCTCTGTTGTCATTGGATGTTCCAGTGAATTCTGACACATTTATGGGGGGTGCATGGGCTGAAAGCAGCCCCACAGAGAAGGACTTGGGGATACTGGTGGATGAAAAATTGGACATGAGCCAGCAATGTGTGCTTGCAGCCCAGAAAGCCAACCGTATCCTGGGCTGCATAAAAGGAAGCATAACCAACAGGAGGTGATTCTGCCCCTCCACTCCACTCCCATGAGACCCCACCTGGAGTACATCATTTTCATGAGTACCCCACCTGGCCAGCATATCAAGGGAGTTGATTGTCCCCCCCTGCTCCGCTCTGGGGGTGCTGGTCGACAGCAGGCTCCACAGGAGCCAACAGTGTGACCTGGCGGCCAAGAGAGTAAAACACATCCTGGGATGCATCACACACAGCTTCAACAGCCAGTCAAAACAGGTGATTATCCTGCTGTATTCAGCACTAGTGCATCCTCATCTGGAGTACTGTGTGCAGTTCTGGACCCCACAATTTGAGAAGATTGTTAAAGTACTCAAATACATCCAGAGGAGGGCAACAAATCTGGTGAAAGGGCTGGAAGGAATGTCCTAGGAGGAGCAGCTAAGGACTTTGGGCTCATCAAGTTTGGAGAAAAGGAGGCTGAGGGGTGACCTGAGGAGGGGAAGTGGAGAGGGAGATGCTGATCTCTTCTCCCTGGTATTCAGTGGCAGGACACACGGGAATGGTTCAAAGCTACTTCAGGCAAGGTTTAGACAGTACATTAGGAAGTATTTGTTTACCAAGAGGTTGGTCGACCACTGGAACAGGCTTCCTATAAAGAGGTGGTCGATGCCCCAGGCCTGTCAGTGTTTAAGAGGCATTTGGACAATGCCCTTAATGACATGCTTTAACTTTTGGCCAGCCCTGAAACAGTCAGGCAGTTGGACTAGATGGTCCCTGTAGATCCCTTCCAATTGAAATAGTCTATTCTCTTTATCTAATTAAGTCTACTAAGATTACCAAAAGTTGGTGATAGTTCTGATCTTGTGTTTTTTCCTTGAAAATGAAACAAAACAAATGCACACTAAACAATGAGTTGAAAAAAGTTCCAAGATAGAAGTTACCTTCTGTTTCAATGCTGAATCCTGATAACAGAAATTGGCACTGCAGTGCCAAAAAACAAAACCAAAAAACTGGCGCTATTAGAAAGCTGTTAAAATCATGTAGCACTCACTGCAATACTGAAAGTCTAATATAAATTCTTATCAGTGTATCCCTAGGTCATTATTTCATTGGAGTTTCTTGCCACATACATGATAAAACCCTAAACCTGTTTGAAGCGTTTCTAATTAAATGCTTTTTGTTGATAATATTAAATATATTCAATAATTCAGTAAATTAATATTTTAATACAGTGTGAAACCTTTGTTTAGATGAAGACATTCATATTTGCTGTAATAATTTAACTAAATGTCTTCCTTCAAAAAAAAAAGTTGAATTTCGGAGACAATTTGAGATTATCAAGTAACGTAGAAAATACTGGAATGTCAAAGGTAAATAAAACAAAACCAGGCAAACCTACCACAAGACAATGAAAATCACATTATAGTGAGGAACATGATATTACAGTCAACACAGCTGCACTTGTTTATATGAAAGTTAAGCCTTTTTAGTATTACTTCATGAAATTTTAAACCATTGAACATCTTCCCTTCTAAAAATCTACAAAAAAAGAGAAAGAAAAAAAAAGCAACAAAAAAACCCAGGAAAAAGAATACCTCTAGTGAAACTGATAAACAGTCTAAATGTAAACCAAACACTGAAAAAAACAAAATTAGTATTTGACTTCTAGTGCATGACAACTGAGGATCATGAAAAGTTTATCCTTTAACAGCTGGTAATAAGCTGACAAAAAAGTTTGAAGCAGTATGTCTGAGACATAACCAAAAAAAAAGTTCTGAATTTTTTTCTTTTATTCCTTATGACATAAACATTGCCTGCTACCTGTTCAAATCTTTTGACAGTACTATTTAAAATAACAAAAGGAAGTGAATTCTGTCTTTCTCTGGAAAGTAATACATCCTTTGCACCTTGGCAGTGCAAACTCATCATGCTGTCTTCTTGCCAGCTGTTTGTGGGAGATTAAGTATCATCATGTTTTGGACTATCTCATAAAAATTGTCATAAAGGTACTGGTGATAACAGATTATCAATGCCATTATCCTCTCCTGAAGAGTATATTAAGTATATAGATTAAGCCATCCATTCTTCAGAGCTTTTTGTAAGAATCTTGTTCACAAAAAGACCATTCATAGAAAGTATTGTAAGAGAGGCAGACAAAAAATATCCAATTAACATGAGTGATGAAAGTGCTGAGAAACAGTTACTGAGAGTCCTGAAAACAGCAGGAAATGTAGAGGGACACTAGAGAGAATTTGTCAAAGTTTAGGGGAACACTGCTAAGAGAGCATGGGAAAAAAAGAAATTAACATATTAAAGACTTGGCTTAGTTCTCTTGTCACTGAAAACAAAATAATCATTCAGAAAAAAAAAAAAAAAAAAAAAAAAACCACAAACCCAAACTCAATTTGTTGCTTTGTTTCCAGTGACACAACTTGTGCAAAATGACTCAAAGAGGAATGGATATGATCATGAAAACAACAGACAGAAAACGGGTAGTATCAGTATGGCTGTACATCTAGTTTAGGCTGTACATCTAGTTTAGGCTGTACATCCAGTTTAGGGCACCCAGGAGTATTTCCCATTTCCTATACTTGTGTTTTAGGCAAATCTCAGCCTTGGTGTGAGAATTAGACCTGAGAGAGTTCAGCCTCCTTCTCACCCTCACAATTATTCTCATAGAAAGGAAATTCTGGAGACCTCAGTCTTTACTAGGAAGACCAGAGACCAGGGGGAAAATCTGGAGAAAGGAAGATGTACCGTTGTTGGAAGAGGATCAGGTCCGGGAACAGTTAAGCAAACTGGACATATATAAGTCCATGGGCCTTGATGGGATGCACCCATGAGTGTTGAGCTCGCTCTCAGATGTAATTGTGAGGCCACTCTTGATAATCTTTGATCAATCATGGCAATTGGAAGAAGTTCCTGAAGACTGGAGGAAAGAAAATGTCACTCCTATCTTCAAGAAGAGCAAGAAGGAGGACCCAGGGAACTACAGGCCAGCTAACCCAAACTTGATTCTTGGGAACGTGTCAGAGCAACGAATCCTGGACACCATTTACAGGCACACCAAGGACAAAATTAATCAGGAGTAGTCAGCATAGATTTACCAAGGGGAAGCCATGCTTTACAAACTTGAGAAACTTCTATGATGAAATGACTGGCCTAGTAGATGAAAGAGGAGCAATGGATATTATCTACCTGGACTTCAGTAAGGTCTTTGACACCATCTCCCATAAGATACTCATAGACAAGATGTTTAAGTATGTACTATCTCAGTGTACTCCAAAGGTTGATACTGGGTCCAATCATGTTTAACATAGAATCATAGAATCACAGAATTGTAGAATGGTTTGAGTTGGAAGGGACCTTTAAAGATGATCTAATTCAACTCCCCTGCCATGGACAGGGACATCTTGCACTAGATCAGAGTGCTGAAATCCATGTCTAACCTGACCTTGAACATTTCCAATGATAGGGCATCCACAACTTCTCTGGGCAACCTGTCTCATCACTGCCCCTTGCCCTGTCACTAAAGGCCCTGGTAAAATGTTTCTCTCCATCTTTCTTACAAGCCCGCTTTAAGTATTGAAATACAGCAATAAGGCCTCCCCAGAGCCTTCTCTTCTCAAGGCTGAACAACTCCCAGATCACTCAGCCTTTCTTCACAGGAGAGATGTTTCAACCCTCTAACAATTTTCATGGCTCTCCTGTGGACCTGCTTTAACAGGTCCATGTCTGCCTTGTACTGGGGACCCCAGCACTGGATGCAGTACCCCAGGTGAGGTCTCATGAGAGTTGACTAGAGAGGAGGAATCACCTCCCTTGATGTGCTGGCCACGCTTCCTTTTATGCAGCCCAGAATATGGTTGGCTTTCTGGGCTGCAAGCACACATTGCTGGCCATGTCCAATTTTTCATCCACCAGTATCCCCAAGTCCTTCTCTGCAGGGCTGCTCTCAACCCCTTCATCCCCCAGTCTGTAGTGTTATTGGGGATTGCCCCAACCAAGGTGCAGAACCTTGCAGTTGGCCTTGTTGAACATCATGATGTTTTCACACAGATTTACTCCTCAAACCTGCCAAGATCCCTTTTAATGGCATCTCTTCACTCTATCGAACTAACTGCACCACTTAGCTTGGTGTCATCTTCAAATTTGCTGAGGGTGCACTCAGTCCCACTCTGTCTCATTGATCAAGACATTAAATAGTATTGGTCCCAGTACGGACCCTTGAGGGGCAGCACTTGTCACTGGTTTCCGCTTGGACATTCAGCCATTGAGTGTAACTCTTTGTATGCGACCATCCATCCAATTCCTCATTCATCTAACAGTCCATCCATCAAATAAATATCTTTCCAATTTAGCAACAAGAACATTGTAGAGGATCATATCAAAGGCCTTACAGAAATCCAGGTAGATGATATCCATAGCTCTCCACTTGTCCACTGATGCAGTCACTCCATTGTAGATCACCACTAGATTAATCAGGCGCAATTTCCCCTAGGTGAAGACATATTGACTGTCTCTAGTCACTTCCATGACTTCCATATGTTTTGACATATCTTCCAGGACAATCTGTTCCATGTTCTTACTGGGCACAGACGTAAGGCTGACCTTACCTTCTCCTGAGAAGAGAAAAGAAGGCAAGGCTCAAGGGGATCTTGTTAATGTATATAAAAACTTGAAGGGAGGGTGCAGAGACAATGGAGCCAGACACTTTCTAGTGGTGCCCAGTGACAGGACAAGCAGCAATAGGCAAAACTGAAACACAAGAGGTTCCATCAGAGCATCAGGAAACACTCTAGGTCACCCTACTTGAACAGAGAGGTTAGACCAAATGACCTCCAAAGGTCCCTTCCAACCTCAGACACTCTGTGATTCTATAAGGTTAGACGGTACAGTCTCAGTTATGCTTAGTCGAGGGTGGGAGAGGGGTGGGTGGAAAGGGAGGGGGAGGAGGAAGGTTACTTGAGGCTTTACATAGTGTACCTGAACAGGTAAGTCTAGACACAACCAAAAAACCTTAAAAGGGTTTATACTTTATGAAGGAATGGCTGCTTTTCTCTCGTATCAAGACTATCCCTCTCTAGAGATTCCTTTCACAACCAGACCTATGAAGCTGAAACTATCTGTAAACGTTACAGTAAAAACATCAATTCCCTTTCAATATTAGATTTTAATAATTTTTTCTATATGTTACTTAAAGGATTGGCAAGGCAGATCAGATGACTGACTTTGTGCTTTGCCTTCTTTTATACTGTTGTTTTGGGTTTTTTTTACAAGTTTTGTCTGCATTGCAAGACTGCTCTGTTCTAGAATTTTGTAGGCTTTTATCAAGTGACTAAATAGTTTAAGTTTTTTTCTACGTCTAACACTATCACCACTCTAAGGAAAATCATACAACAGCAGGTGAAGATGCTGTATAAAAGAGCACAGTGTGAATAGACCATCTCACACTGCTCCAGCTTCACATCTTTCTTTGCTGTTTATAATAAGCTAAAGGATAGGCATTGGGAGGTCAGACACACATTGATTTAGTCTCATGATTGTGATAGTATGTTGACTACTGTGTGATCTTTGTTAAACAAAAAGATACAAAATGCAGCTCACCTCAGAAAATCTCTGTGGGTGGTTGAAGACAGATGCATTATCAGAATTGTATGAAGTGTGCTCATAGATCATGTAGTCAGGTGGCTGTGCACATATTTGCCAAAGTATTCATACAACCATTTTATTCCTTCATCTCAAGGTCTCTTTTATTCAGCTGGGTACTGTGTTGCATAGCCTGCTATGATGAAGTAAGTGTGTGCAGGAATGTGCACATTAGAGTGGAAGACTTACTGAAAACTCAACCTTGTCCCTTGTAACTGAACCCTCTTAGAATTTATGTGGAGCTGCGAAGGTTCAAGTAAGCAGGGCAATTTGATATTCATTCTGTAGGAATAAGAGATACTTAAGTAGCAGTATGCATTTTCATTGATAAACTTGTAGTTTGAATGAACAGGTTTTGACTGCAAAATATACCCTTTATTTTATCCCTCAAAGTGCATGCTAGTGGAAAAGCAGTATCATAGGGCATCCCATCATGGGGCACAGGGTATAGTCTCATTTAAATTACAGGAAGGTGGACCTTAGCACATCTAACTTCTACATCTGTTCACATCTAAAGCCACACATTTTTCCTTGATAAGTTCTTCACCTCCTATGTCAAAGAATCAGATCACACTTTGTTATGTGTGCTTCTTCATCATTGTCTTAACTGCTGTGATGACAGTTACAATTTTGGACTGCCTTCATGATGGGACCTCGCAAGTCTGCCTATGTTAGCAAATTAGAAAGGTTCTTTTTGGGATGGTTTTATCTCATATCTGCAGTTAGTCGCATGGTATGCACTGAGGTGATGACTGGTGCGTTCAAGGCTGTTCCTCTCCCACTAGTACCAAACATAAGTCACATACCAAAACTCTAGGTAGAGCACCCCAGGGCAAATAGGATGCACATCCATCCAGCATCTAGTGTTCTACACATGTTCAGGACTTTTTTAGCAATGGCAAGTTGATGTGGGACAGTTGGAAAAAAATATCTGTGTCCTAACACCTCGTAGATGAAGACATGTGGTAGGTGCCTCCCATCAAGAAGGAGCCAGAGTAGGGATGCTCCACAAAGGGTGATGAGCTGGGGGCTGAAACAAGCTGACTCTTTCTCAAGCAGGAGAGCAACCCCACCCTGGCAGTGCACAGTCCCATAGCACCTGCACAGGGGAAGCAATGACAGGACAGTGACGGTGATGGTAACAGATCCCACTACAGGCCTACAACCAGCAGGTAAAGGCAAGGGTAGGGATTAGGTCACAGGTTATGCCGGGTTGTCTATCCAAGTCAGCAGCAGCAGGGGACGAGGCTGGCTGCTGACCTGCCTATGGTGTGTCTCAGACTTTGACTGGGTGCCCCAGGCTAAGCTGCAATAGTGTTTCTGAGCCATGGGCAGGGGTCCGAGGTGAGGCTGGGCAGGGTTATTGGAGCTTGTGGGTGTCCTCATGGCCGTATACCCGGTACTCACAATTGGCATGAAGTTCATTTCTGACAAATATGTGATGTGGTTGTGCGGTCTTAAAGCCATGACGGAACATGGGAAATCACACCCCAGCCCCTCTCTCCTTGTGCCATGCAAGTCACTAAAGACATATCCATATGCTGCAGTAGGAACCATTGTAGGACTGATGATTTCTTTTCTAAAGGCCAAAGACCTAAAAAGCCTGGGAAAGAGTTAGGGTTTATTATGAACCTATGATAAATTTGAACTAATAACTTTGAGAAAAACTCATACTCAACTACTATTCCCTTAAGACACCAAATATTTTATGTAGTCTTATAAGGATTCTTAGAGTATTATGATAGATTAAGAGCAAAGTAAACAAGAGTTTTAAATGAGCTTACTTTAAAGAAAAAAATCCATTTTTATTACCTCACTCATGTCTCCGCAAATGTAGACAATAAAACCAGTATATAAAGGAAAAAGTTTACTTTTTTTGAAATTAGTTGTTTTGTTTTGCTATGCTTTGTTTTGTACGGCCAATTAGTAAGACATTAGTGGCAAAACTGATGGTTGCTGACACTCTAATTTGGATGTTACTATATGAGTAACAGCGATGACCTTTTACATATTCAAAGATTGCAGTATCTACCTGTAGCTCTGTGATATTCAGTTAGTCCTGTAGGGTAAGCTCTAATTCAGGCACAGTTCCAGCTAATGTAACAAGCCTTGCTTTCACTATCCACCATTTTCTTGAACAATATCCTTTGACACTAAATAACATTCCCTATTTCTTCACCACAGATGGGTTTAATTTAAAAACATAAGGAGAAATCAGAACTTTTTGCAGATCTCTGTCTTCCTCTGATATTAATTTATTTGATATTTCCTACTTCCTTACATATTCTTTTGTGTGTGAGAAGTAGTTCACTTTAAAGACATTATGATAAAGGAGCTCAAAAACCTAAACTTGTGGGGAGAAGACAGAACTTGTTGTCAGAAGAACACCTAGACAAAACAGAAACTTGTGACTAATTTTGCTAATGAGACTTCCACAGCCTTCATATAAAACTGAAAACATTCCAGAGATCATGGACACACGGACTCAGCAGCACTGCGAGCTTGTTATTTAATTTTCAGCCATTAGGTAAATGGGATTATCATGATGGCCATGATAATTTCAGCGAGATCATTTACATTCTCTTCTTGTTTTTCATCTATCACCTGAAATACAGGCAGTAGAATGCATAATAGCACTGTCTAGGAGTTTCAGAATGGACAAAGCCATCAAAGTCCTCTGTATTTTATATGGTTCATAATCTGCAGGAGCCTATCCACTACAGATGTTTGCAGGAGGAATATTAATTTCAGAGGACCTTCAAGGAGGTTGGGCATGGTTCCAGAGCATGTATCTGATATAAATGAAAGGACTTATTCAATAAAAACCTACATCCTTCCCCTTTATGCTTTAATGTTGTCAGGTATATAACCTTTTATTGGTTATCACATGCAAACAATACTGTCTCACCTAGAAAGACTGTCAGCAAGGCATAAATTCTGAAAACCAACCAATACTTAAGAGAATTCCAGGAAGATTGAAGTCAGAGAAAGAAAACACTTTCAAATGAAGGACAAATTCTTCTTTCAGGCCAAATTCTTCTTACATGTGCATAGTATGCATAGTGAAAGCACGGTACCCGAAGAAACTTTCTTAACAACATTAGCTGAGATTAGGTACAGTCATGTTTCACAGCACTGGGAGAAAAGCCACTCTTGCTTTCTGGGGCCATCTGGAACTTCTCAAAACCCATTCAAATTAAACGAATGCAGAAGCCTTCTTCAGGCTGTGGTTTAGGGGCAGATTCCTCAGAGGAAGACAGACAACATAGCTATAAATCATATTGTAGTTTAGCACTTAAAAGCACCTGAGAAATCAAAAGTACTTCAACAGGTATGCTTAGGCCAACAAAAAGCAAAACAGGGCCACAGTCACCTCTCTCTCTGAAAGCTACTGTAGGAATTGCGTGGCAGGTGGTATTGCATAGCTACAAGATTCACACTTCTTCTCCACAGGGTCAGAACAGTCTCACAATGCTTAATTTTTTACAAATTTGATGATTAAATGCATGTGGGCATAACTGACCTCATAACTCTTGAATTGCTGAGTACTTACTGGTAAAGACTCCATCCAAAGATTTGCAAGTGATTCATGTCTGTTTACCAGTTACCAAGTAGTTCAGAGATGGATCCATACGATAGTGGATTTGCTGGAGGAATTGGGGGAAAGAAGAAGGACACAAAGACAATTTGACTTTGTCTCTTGTTTGATGGTTAGCTCACAGATAGAATTTCATGCAGTATTTGAATAATAATCCTGGAAAATTAAAGTCCTAAGGCCCCCAAAGAAAGTGATTAAGAGACAAGAGCACAGGAATGATCTTGCCACACTGTCGAAAGACAGAGCAGTAGAGGGTTCCTCCTGATTTTTTTGAAACTACATTACCAATTTAAGTATATTTTATCTATAAATTTGCTGAGATATCGGTCATCTACCCAAAGTCTTCAACTGTATTGTTGCCTTTTATGTATAACTGATGTCTTGGCATATTTACATAGTCCAATTTTCTAGCATAATTCTGCTAAAGCTAGCAGAGTTAAATCAACAAACATGACACCTCCTTTGTGTTATGCTTTTACTGACAGAATCATAGACCTGTATTACCTATTCACTTGCAGTATTAGGCCTGCATTATAACACACTCGTTCAGAAATATACTTCAAAAGCAGTAAAGGTATTAACTATTTTTTAAAAGTGATTTGCAATAGTGGAGCACTGCAGAAATAAATATATTTTGGGGAAAATTTTAGCATAATTTACCAGGATTTTAAGCAAATGCATCTTGCTATTACAGTTATGGTATACCTGAAAAGCAGGACTGTGACAGTTTAATGCAAAAGCAATTATACTCTATGCTAGAAGTATTAAAAGTGTTTTCCAGTGTAGAAGGGAATAGTAAAAATCCCAGCATTTTAATAAATTTACTGCATTTTTTTCCTTAGGTCTTCAGTATCACCTGTCAAAAAAGCACAAGAACCAACCATATCATTTGGTTGATTGCAAAATGTAAGACTTTTATGTATAACTTCAGCTTGTGAACCCCTGATTTCTTTTCTTACAGAAATGTGAACTCCAAAGGTAATTTGAAGCCTGTAACAATAGACTCCGGTTTGGTTACTTGTCTCTCATGGACCTATTTAAAAGCACCCTACAGTCTCTGAAGACGGACTGTACAATAATAGACTTTCTGCATTCACAGTCCAGTTCTCATGCCTTCTGATTTCCTTCACTTCTTATCACTCATCGTTCTCCAAAGTTTATTCTATTTGGTACCAAAGCACTCATTATCTTATTTCCAAATCTCAGCTATTACCATGCTAATTCTCTGTAGTCCAACACTTAAACGTCAAAAATACGTTAAAGCAACCTTAAAAGGCCAAGTTCTACTTCATTTTTATACAGACACAAATGGTTAAACTTTTAGTAACAAAAATTGACAGAGGAAATTCAAAGTGCCGTTAAGCACATAAACATCAACGATTTTACCTGAACGCAAAATGCATTCTGTAATTTTTTTCTCCATTCTTCAGCTCACCCACTCAAAGTAATTAGATACAGCCTTTTCATTTCTGAAGTTTCAGTGGCACTATGTTTTTAGCACATTTATTAAAAAGCACAAGTTGTTTTTTTGTTGTTTTTTTTTAATTCATTGATTGTTTTTCTTCCTATTTCTCTGCCAATTTAATCTCTGCTCTCTCATTGCTAAAGGAGTATCTGCAAGGTGAGACTCATGATCAAGTAGAGAATAACAATCCCAGTTATACTAACAGCCTTCTGAGACTGAAATTGCTTTAGCAGAGTATCTGGGTTACTTCAACATATTTCTCTACTGTCACTGTGGCTTTCCATAAGATAAAGCAAGCTTCAACATAAATGAATTACACTAATTACTACACATTGGAATATTGGAATACTATTTTCAATGACCACTCCAGTCTACTGTAAAATGACCACCATTAAGAAAAGATGGAAATAATATTTAGATTGCATAACAGTTATTTATATGACAGGTCTCTCTTTTTTCTTCATGATTGTCAAATTTATTTACAGATATTAAAAAAAAAAGAAAAGAAGACTGAATTGTGTGTGTGTTGGGGGTGGTGTTTTGTTCTAAGCCAGTCCAACAAGGCTCCTGATGTTATTGCTTATCCCGCAATAGACAAGAAATGGCAGTAGTTGTTGCCTTAGTACCTACACAGTCCCCGTTTCCAGGTATTTTTCAAATATGATATGTGAATTCTAAGCTCTAATATTGTAAATTGAAATAAAATAGTTCAATTAAGCTCATGCATAGACATTCCAAAACAGGGCAAAAGAGCAGCAATTATTTCATTGTATTCAATTGCACTATTTTTCCCATGATTTTTAAATTTATTTATTTTCATAGCATTGTTCATTTATCTTGTAATTTTTTTATCATTTCTCTATTGTGAGCTCACAGGCATTTGGCGTATATGATAGACAATACCATGAAAACATTATTTGAAAATTCTTATTTGATTCATGAAATTACTTTCGTCGTTGTCTTCACAAATTAATTAAAAGTTTCAGACATCATGTGAAATATTTGCAAGCTTAGGCATTGTACTGTTTGACTGCTCTTCTCAGACATCACATGAAATACTGAACTGATTTGGCCATTACATGAAATCAGTAATATTACTCTTACAGTCATGTTTGTAATATTCATTTCCAATATTGTTGTAACAAATAGAATCTTCTATAAGGAACAGTGTCCCAGCAATTTCTTACTGATCAGGATATAAGTAGGTACATGTAAATGTTACAAAGCAAATTTTTTTCTCACACTGCCTCTCAGTTCATCCCAGTTAGTTGCTACAAGGTTGGAAAAGAACTTTTGCTGTCTTCTTTTTTAGGCACTTCCTTCTACAGAGAATTTCTTTGATAAAATTTTTTCATCTTAAATTGTGTTCCATTTTGGTCATTAATTTCACGTTCTTTGGTAGAGAGTAATGACAAAACTCCACTTTCAGTGAACCAGGACATTGGCTGAGTGGAAGGTAGTGTCGAACAATTTGTTAAATCCTATTAACATTTCACTTCCAGCTGGAACAACTTGTGGTTCTTCTAAACCATGTCTGTGGGTGTTCAAGGAACAGTATCTAGATATTCTGTTATGAATGTAAACTATGTAAGCTTTACTTTTGAACTTCTACATGAATATAAGAACCTTATGAGTAAGAAAAAAATTGATTCTGAGAAGAACATAAATTTTGTCCTGTTCTGGTTTGGTGTGGAACAGAGCCAACTTCCTGTGGTGAGAGAGCCTCTTGCTCTTACTTGTTGCTGTGGCAACAAGGGTCATCTGACTTGGTTGTTTGACCCATGGAGGGGTTGCACCTGTGGGGAGGAGTGAACAGATCAAGTGACACAAAACTGACCAATAGGATATTCCATCCTTATCTGCCATGCTCAGTATAAAAGCTGAAGGAGCAATGGGTCAGCTTGCTTTTCCAAAGGCTTCTTCTTTGATTGCTGCTTCTTTAGTGGCTTTCTTTCCTCAATGACTGTTGTCCAAGGAGGGCCCTGTCAGTTCACCTGCCTTTGATCCCACTCCGTGCATTTGTGAAGCTAGATCCAGAATACAGTTCCTGTCTGCTGCGGAGACTAGTCAGGAACCCTCATTTTTTTTCATGTCAGTAAGAATCATGAATTCTTTGGGGTTTTCATTGCTCATCTAAAGACACCTTGAAGGCGTTTCCACTGGTTCAGAAATCAAAGTGCTTAAAAATGGCTGAAGCTGCACGTAAAATAATGGGAGTATTAAAAACACTAGACACTGAAAAATGCAGGCACAGGCCACAATAGGAGATCTGAACTCTCAGGAATATCTTAGACTCTTAACATTTATTTATTTATTTAACATAACATGTTAAATGACCAAAGCTTGCAGTCTCTCCCTTAACCTTTTCTACATCCCAGAATGCAAGCAAAACAAATAAAGAAAAAGTTCAGTGAGATAGTGTGGCTGTAATAAGCATTATTAACATTCTTTAGGAAGAGCCTGTCATTCTTTCCCTAAGTACCTTTGTACTATAGTTGTAGTGAGTCATTTGCCCCTGTGGGCTTGTGATATTTAGGTCCTATGCTAACTGCTGTTCACCCATTAGACTTTCAATGAAGACAGAACCTAAAAAAAAAAAAAACTGCTAAAAGGCACCCCTGAGCCACAGGGAAATTCAAACTACTCTGTATGCTGGAGCTAACAAAGCTGCAAAAATCAAGGGACAAGGTTCAAAATAAGATCATTTCAGTGCAGTCTCCTTTAGAATGTGATTTATTCTGTTTGGTTTTGTAGTGATGTGTCATGTGTTTGTCTGTTATTTTTCCTAAAATAGATTGCTATAAATGTGAACAAAGGTTTGAGAATCTCAGGGTTTTGTGATAAAGTAACAACTTCAATAAAATAAAATTGGAAAGAATGCTTTCCAGATATGTTGCTTTCCATCTTGAGGTCTCGAAGTGCATCACTGGTGATGCATGAACTGGTTCTTACAGCAATCTTGATAAGCAGGCATCATACCATTTTATATACAAAAGCATTAAAAACACATTCTTGTATAAACCAGTCTAAGTTGCGCCTTCTGCAGTCACATTCCTTCTCCAACTCTACCTGGCAACACCATTCCCTTGTGCCTCAACCAGATGTATGTCAGACACTGAATGAGCTGGTTCAGAAAGATACCCAGACAGAAAACAAATCACATTTTGTAGACTCAGTTTACAGACAGATTGTTTCATCCAGTTCTGTCAGTACTGCAGTCTTCAACTCATTGTCAAACCACGGTTAAGGCAAATGGAAGGTTGGGAGAGGAAGTTAGAGCAGGACTGCAATCACCTTGTTCTATTTCAATCTAAATTGCCATGAGAGTGTACCCTGGGGCACAAAGGCCTATGTCCCGGAGTTATTCAGAGGCCTTCTCCTTCTGTGTCTGAGCCAGAGAGATTTCATGAATTGCCCAATTCAGGCTAGAAATCTGTGGTCAGCCTCAGAGATGTTGCAATGCCTGTACTCTTTCAGGGCTTGAGAGGTAATGCTGGCCCCCAAAGGAGTGCTTCCACCCAATTTTCAGCCTCACATTTTTAATTTTTCATTGGGGGGTGGGATTTAACCCAACTGAAAACTAATTATGAGGAAGGGCATGCAAGATCTTGACCAGGAAACAAAGGGAAAAGAGACCAAGGCTTCTCCATTATTCTGTTTTTTGTTTTTTATTTTTGTTTTTTTTTTTTTTTTATTTTTTCGTTTAAAAAAGTTCAAGTGTCAGGATCAGGACTCTCAGTTTTGCTCCTGAATTGAGACTGAGTGTACAATGTAGAATTAAATATAGATTTTATTCTTTAAGCTTTAAATAATCACATTTATCTGTCATGAAGGATATGCATCTCTTACACATTGTTAGGATTTTCCATGACTTTCATGCCTAATTTTAGATCGCCAATTTGGACTGGGGCTGAACAGTAGTCAGATTTCCTCCATATGACAACAGGCTATTACCACCTGCCAGGGACGCTCTGTCAACCCTGGCACTCTTCCATCCTAACAGTCCAGACTCCTCCACTTCAGCAAAAGTTAAATAAAGGAAATGCTTGCTAGTCTCAGGATAAATATGAGGCACTCAGTAGAAAATAACCTAGTAATAAATTTTCTCCTTTTTATTTTCAGGAATGAGGATGAAACCCTGCACTACTGAAATTTAGAAGGACCATGATTTTAATATGGAGGTCCTTTCTGGAGCACAGCTGGATATAGGGAAAAGGTAGAGCGTAAATATAAAGACAAGTGTTGCCTAGAAACACTAATATTTAGCTGATCCTAAGAAGCTTTAGCATGTGTCTGGATAAATAGTTATAATACTAACGAAACAACTTATGAAAAGTATGGATTTGGGGTAAGTGTAAACCATCAGTCTCTTTTGAAACACTTAAACCTACTGAAACACCTCTTTTTTAGTTTCTTCAATGTTCTCAGTTTTAAATACAAATGCTCTTGTACTACCCTTCTACCCTTTTATTTTAATAACCACTTCTCTCCAACCTCCCTTTTACGTATATATGCAGACATGTGGTGATGATTTTGAATGTGGCAGAAGTTCTGTCAGGCTGAGGCTGTGACAGAGGTTAGCGAATATTTTCATGGTTCAATTTCCATTTCACTCCAATAAAGGGAGAACATAACGACTGAGGAAGTGAATGTTTCGCTAAGACTAAAGGTTTGGTCTCAAAACCGTTTCAGTGAACATCTTCACACTGTGAGAAAGAAAGATCTGAAAAAATGCATAATGGCTAAAACTTCAACCATTTGCATATATTTTTCTCAGTTTTTCTTAAACAAAGAACAATCTTGGAAAGATAGGCAACAAAAATAAATATGGTTTCCTTTAAGTGTTGACTTTAAAGCTCTAATCTCTAACATGTGGCTCACTGGCAACATACTGTTCCAAGATCCTCTGATATTACTTTCAGCCTCAGGAAACTGTCACTGTCACCACTGCTATGGTCCAGGCTGACAGGCAAGTAAAGAATAATGTTGCCTGCAGCATATTTCTTGCTTCCCACTGTTGTCCACCCTGCCGCTGAGAACTGGAAGTCACAGTTCTAGCAAGTTCAAGATGTGACTTTGCTTGCTTCTCAATTATATGAAAGACTTGATTCAGAAGCAGAGGCCAGTTAAGATTGATGTCTAATGCATGTGTGATTCAAGGAAGAGACTGTTACAAAAAATAGCATCACATGGTTTTAGAAATTTGGAATGCCAGATTAGTCAAGAAGATCCTAAATTCAAATCAAGTAAATTAAAGATCACCAGATACTTCCACATACTAAAGAAAACTTTGGCTAGAATAGTTTTAGAATTAAAATAAAACAAAACAAACAAGCAAACAAAACCCCAAAACATTTTCTTTCTACACACAAAAATACCGTTATAGTCAAAGGCTCATTAAAAGGGGGAAAAAAGATTACTGCTATCAAATTGATATTCTTGAAAAAACAATCATTTTTCCTTTCACATCTTTGTTGGAAATCTAGCTTGCTATAAGGCTTTTATATGGCAATGATGTTATTATGTTCTTTTGCATTGTAATGATGCTCTGTTGTAATGAATTTTGATGTCATTACAGCAAGGGAACAGATGCTGCAATTAAAACCACTAAATGGAATTCAGTCCTTAAAGATTCATATATCCTGTGTGAAATTTTAATAGTCTGTGTGGTATTTATGACATCATTGGTCAGAAGAGGATGAATAATAAAATTTGGGCTATCGTAACGGTGCAAGTTACAAATTGTCAGAGAAATTGAGACATCTTTTTCTCTTCTCGGACTGTAAAGCAAAATGGAGCTGATTTGCCTTTGCCCTGAAATTTCTATGATGAAAAGTGGAACTGCAGCTAAATCAGACTCCTAGAATTTTTCACCCACACTTTTCAGATGCCACTGACAAGGTAGGGAGAATAGAGAACCAGATGTATTAATTTAAATTATATCCATGACCCTTTACATATACTGCAGAAAAGATTTTTTTCTAAAGCAAAGGAATATTGCTAACATAACTATTTGAATGCTATTGGTGTAAAGCACTTAATTCATGCTTTCTTGTTTTGTTTTGTTTTGTTTTGTTTTGTTTTTACAGTGATTGCTTACTATAATACTATACTCGTTGGAATACCCAACAGTGTCCACCCAACTAGAGTGGTGTCAGTTTTTAAAAAATGAAGGAGCTAATTTTCTGACTAAACACAAAAATCAAAGTGCACTGAAACTTCTTTCACTAGTGTTTGGTCTCAAATATAATTTCAGAGTTCTTTCTACTTCTATCTGTGATGATCCAACTTTGTCTTCGTATCCCACAAAAGTTGTATTCATTAGCAAACAGTCAAGTTGTAGGGGTAAAGCTGAAGCTAGTCTTTCCCTTGTGCTCTCAAACTATGGAAATTACATCTAAACTTATATTAATTTCTAAATCAATTTAGAATGATTTTACAATGAATCATTAAATGTTTCTGAATATTTTATAGATGACGGTTGTAAACAAGTATTGTGACTGCTGCTATACCTACAGGATTTTAAACTTGTAGGACATAGGGAAGCTTTTATTAAATAGTGATACAAGGAATAAAGTTGATAAATTTATTATTTTTTTTTTTTATTAACTCCCACCACTACTAGTAAGCTTTCTGTTTAGACAATTACTGCTGTGACACAAAAATGTCAATTTATCTTGAGTGAATTAAGGCTTAATTAACCTTACTTTCCCTCAAGGCCATTGATCTGAAAATGGCAAGTCAGTAATTGAATGTTGTAGCTACGACAACCCCCAGTTTCTTAAAACATGTGATTCATTTTCCTGAACTACCATGAGAGCAAGTGTGTTCTGGGTCTTAACAACCCTTTTACCATAGCTTTCAATTAATCAAAAAATTCAAATTCGTGGTGGCTCTGGTATGAAAACTTTCTGTCCATTTTACATAGTGACATTATAAGACGAATTCATTTTTGTTTTCTATAGTCTTATCTAGTGGTGTTGAATAAATTTCATAGTTACATTAGTATAGAAGAAGCACAGA
This sequence comes from Chroicocephalus ridibundus, assembly GCF_963924245.1. Classification (NCBI taxonomy): domain Eukaryota; kingdom Metazoa; phylum Chordata; class Aves; order Charadriiformes; family Laridae; genus Chroicocephalus; species Chroicocephalus ridibundus. The sequence goes on from NC_086284.1 coordinate 63,809,737, forward strand.
TGATAATTTCTGTTATGGGACATGTAATGTGCTGAAAGAGAACAAACTACATCTCATTTGTACTACTACATTTGTTCTCTGTAAAGCCAAACATTTATGTTAAATACACTGTCTATTCAACCTCCGACTGCTAGGGATCATCACACATCTACAGACCCTTATTTAGACTGTTTAAACTGAATTATGGCCATAGTTTTATTATGGATATATAAGATCAAAAGAGATGTAGTACTATGATGTTTTGGAATAGCATAAGACAATTTTGGTTTCTACAGTGTCATTCATTGATTTGACTAAATAATGCTACAGATGGAAGCATATATTAATTAGATTTTCTGGTAATATGTCTAAGATGTGTATCAATTGACTTGGGCAGACCCACTCTATGTTTTCTTAATTTAGTCATTTTATTTTATTTACCATGGTTTCTTATTCAGTACAGACAAACACAAACTTGTGTTTGACTGAGGTTGCCAGGCCTAACTGCTTTTATAAGAATCTGCTGAAGGCATTTCACTACAGATGAAATTGCTTCTCTGGTTTTTGGTCCTTTCTTAGTAGTTTTTACTGATATCATAGAATCATAGAACGGTTAGAGTTGGAAGGGATCTTAAAGATCATCTAGTTCCAGCCCCCCTGCCATGGGCAGGGACACCTCCCACTAGACCAGGTTGCTCAAAGCCCCATCCAGCCTGGCCTTGAACACTTCCAGGGACGCCCGGGGCATCCACAGCTTCCCTGGGCAACCTGTTCCAGTGCCTCACCACCCTCACAGTAAAGAATTTCTTCCTAATATCTAATCTAAATCTACCCTCTTTCAGTTTAAAACCATCCCCCCTCATCCTATTGCTACACTCCCTGATAAAGAGTCCTTTTCCAGCTTTTCTTTAGGACCCTTTTAAGAATGGAAAGACTGCTCTAAGGTCTCCCCAGAGACTTCTCTTCTCCAGGCTGAACAACCCCAACTCTCTCAGCCTGTCTTCGTAGGAGAGGTGGTCACCATTTGGATCTTGAAATCATCTCCCACCGTTTGGGGATTTTCTGTCTTTATATTTCTTTTAAGCCTTTTGTGTATCTTTTTGTGTCATTTTTCCTGAAACTAAAAGCATCTTCAGACTCCTGATCAACGGATTTTATTTGAATCTTCTAAATAAGTTAAGTTCCTAGATCTCCATTTCTATACATTCATGCAATTTGCAAGCAACCCACTGTAGGCACATACTTCACTGAAGTACTCTGAATTTCTAAAGAGATTCCATTCAATTTCATCAACACCACTTGGTTTCTTCTCTCTCAAGTAAAAGGGCGTTTGTCAAATTAGATTTTTATGGTGACTCAGATTACAATTCCACTGGGACTAGGAAAGATGCAATGTATTTTCCACTTTTTTTCTGTACTGAAGGTCTTCCTTCTCCTCTTTGAATCACCATTTTAGTAATTCCTATTTTGTTAAATGCTCCTGAAACTAGACAGGAAGAGAAACTGTGGCTACGTCTATACTATTAAATATACCGGGACTGATCTCTGCCCTCGAGGCCAGCAGGCATCGACCTTTTCATACCCTGCTGGATTGCTCAGTCTCCCTCCAAAACAGAGCCTCTGAATGTGAACTGGATCTTGAAAGTGGGATCTGGCCTGTGATCACTCTTGAGCTAAGCCTTGGTGTTGCTTGGGATCGTGCTAGTTGTGAAGGACCAAAATTGTCTTAAGGTTGTTCTAACTGTATAACACTAGGCACAAGTACTAGTACCTGTAAAGTTCCCTGATGCTGTCTAACTTATTGCTGTAGATATCACCTGCACTCAGCCACAGCCCAATGGCGCATCTTTTGCCTCTATCAGACCTTCTGCTCCTATGATCTGGATGGCCCAATCGTGCATGCTGGGTTGTGATATCAGCCTTTATGCTGGTGATGGAGACACTGCTGACTTTTAGAGGTTTACTATTGAACTGCAACAACAGCAAAACCCTTTCATACTTTTGTTGTTTAAATAACAGCAAAAAAGTTCTCTGTTCTTTATAGCCTTGAAGAAGATTAACTGCATGGCAATTTTTTATTAATTTTTCAGCTTGGCAGATTGGTAAGCGAAGAGATTCTAAAGGTAAGACAGATTTTGTCAGCCTGTAAAATGCTTCTGCATTCTTCCTATTTTCATGTAAATTTGATATTATTTTTTTTTTACTAAGATAGGAATTACCAAGAGGTATTATAAGCCACTGAGAGTAACTGCATGGAGAAAGTGATTTTTTAATCTGTATTTTAATATTTTTCCTTTGTGAACAGTGTCAAAAAGGAGTGTGTGCAAAGGTAAGAATTTTCAAATCACTGTATGGATCTGAGAAGCTATAGTGCTATTTGTATGAAAGATATACTAGCAAAAAGTATGGGCATCATAAATCCACTGAAAATTTCATGAGAAGTCCAAGAAACTATTTACAACAGATCAGAGCACAGACTGAGAAGTCATAAATGAATTGTTCCAATAGTACTGAAGCTCCAGGCAAAACCTGTAGTGTTATGTGAACACAAAACTTTACTGGAATAGAACATCAAAAGAAGATATCCAAAGTATAGCAATAGGACAGTGAGATATCACACTGACTTCTTGAATAGTATGATTGAATGAAGACAGTTCTGGTCTCTGAACACAGAGGTTTTCACTTACAATCTTTCATTCATGTCAGTTTTAACATGCACACTAATCTTACAGTTCTGTCATTGACATCAGATTAAATTTAATCTTCAAAACTGACAGTGCTTTCTATTTTGGTTCCAGACCTAAATAGACACGCAGTGCCAATTTCAACAGCTAGATTTTCTGCAAAGCTTATGACTTGTATTATTAGGGTCAGATATTTTTATCCCAAAGTACCTTCCCAATGTCGTTCAAAAGGAACCTGCACAGGCTGTATTTGTATTCTTTTCTGAAGACAGACCTGGCTCCAGTGAAGTTGAGTGTTTCTCTCCATTTCTTTTACTACCCACAGCATGGATGTGGCATTTCAAGATTCAGGGATTTCAATGGCACATGGAATCAATCCGTTCTCTTCCAGCCTTTAAAGGTGGCATAGCAAAGTGTGATGTAGCAACCTTACTCTCTTTCAAACATATACAAACTCATAAAACAGAAGTATTTTCTGTAGTTTGGATTTATAAATTCCTGTCACCTCTGAACCACTCTTACTGGCTGGCTGCTGTGAAGTAATTCATTCCAAAATGTAAGCTGTTTTTCAAAGTTTATGTAAGTGAGCTAAAATTATTTTGCCCTGGTCTCCTTTTCGTAATAACAAACTTTGATGCCGTATTGGATATCCCACAGCTCATCAGCAATGACTGTTTAGCATTTAGCACAGAAAAGGTTATAGATGACACTCTTCCCGGTTAGGAAAGTGTCTGCATGAAAATGCCTACTACTCAGTTTTGGGTTCGGTCTGTTCTCTCTGAGAGTAATTGCTTTAGCCATTGGCCTTTTATTTCTGCCAGGGCCAGCTGATGATCTGGCAGAACACTATGATCCATGGTACTGAAGAGTCCTCGTAAATCCAATGACATTGGCCTGAAAGTCTGCACTCTGTACGCAAGCAAGAGAAGATAATGAATAGCAATAAAAGTTCATCAAGGAACATTTGCGTAAAGAATTACTCCAATCTGTGTGTATGTCAAAATAACAACTTCTCTGCATGGCAGACTCCATCTCCTTCAATGCCACTTTCTGATCTCAAACTTTGCATGTATATTCTCAGATGCTGTATTGCTAGTGCAACAATTTCTATCTAGCAGGTGGCTGACTAATGAAAAGATATTTACAGCAGATGCAGACTGGCATTTACAGATGCAGATCATAATCCTGGAAAAAATCTTTAAAAATAGATTCAGCTTTCTACTTTGCACCACCACATGTGTTACATGTAGGAGTCTTCTTGCTGTCATAGGTGTGAGGTGTGGGTGGCCTTAGACTGTTTGCTTGTGGGTGTGTGGACGTAGGAAGGCTGTTTCAGCAGATCATTACAGAGAGCTTTATCTAGACTGAAGCTTCATTTTTCATTTATCTCTTGTTTCATTTGTTGCAATGGGTTTAATCATCAAGTCTCGAAGAAAGGTGGTTCTGCTTGTTAGCTTTCTGAAAAAACTGAAGAAAATGAACTCACTAGAAACTTAGTTGAAACTTCTCTTTCTTTTGCTGTGTTCCTCTGTGTGGCAGCTGAGCTCTCCAAACTATTACTTCTTGCAAACCATTTCATTAAGAGAGTTAATCAAAAGCAAAAAAGAATAGTGTTCAGTACCATTTTACCTCCCAAAAAATGGAAACAAAATAAAACACACTTAAGCCCATTCAAAACCGCTTTTAAGGAATTTAAACACACTAGGCATCTCAGACTTCCTTGCTGCTAACACATATGGATCCAGCAAGATATGCTTGGAAAATTTCTGTATTATTTGAAAACTTTTGGTTAAAACTCTGTTATTTGGGGGTTAGTGACTTAAGTTATGTCTGTTTTCTGAAGACTTTTCAAGGGCACTGTCAAATATACTTCCTTTGAGTGCAGTGTGAAAAATAAGATGAAGTTGAAACTGTATAACAGAAGGTAAAATAAAATAAGGTAAAATAAAATAAAATAAAATAATAAAATAAAATAAAATAAAATAAAATAAAATAAAATAAAATAAAATAAAATAAAATAAAATAAAATAATAAAATAAAATAAAATAAAATAAAATAAAATAAAATAAAATAAAATAAAATAAAATAAAATAAAATAAAAATAAAATAAAATAAAATAAAATAAAATAAAATAAATAAACCAAACCAAAATAAAATAAAATAGAGGTTTTTTTCTCTTGTCCTTTTTATTACAATAACTGTATAAAGATGCTGCATAAGAAATGGGTGCATATTTTCTTAATTATATAAGACTTATCAGGCTTACAGTACATGTACACATACATTCATTTACACAGATACTTTCTAGTTGATTTCTCAACCAAAAAAGTACAGTACCAGAGGACTGAGAAGTTATTTAAAGGGAGATCAGTTACTCAGCATTGCACAGATAGATCCTGGATTAGGTACAGTGCTAGAATAACAGAGCAGATAGAGACCACAAAGTGAGGCAGAGGGCAGCCTAAAGAAGAAGAATGATGTCTGGGAAAAGTTAAATGTAAGTATAAGGAGAGAAACCCAGACATGAAAAGCAAATCCAAGCCTTACCTGAGAGTTCTCTCAGCTGAGGATTACATTTCTACATGTACATCTTTTTTTCTGTATGTTCATAAATTAAATACATTCTAGTTGAAGAGAAATGTCTATGCAAAGAGTAGGCATTTATGCTGGTTGCATCTGTTAAGCTTTGATCAGAATAAGGTGGACAGTCAAAATTTTTAAGTTCTAAATAATCAGAAAGTTTCTTTGGTTCACTGAGGATTTCACAGTGAAATGTTCTCTAATGTTAGCTGTCTATGTTTACATTGACTCCAACAATATTTACAGTTGTCACCAGTAGAACGACATGTAGATTTGATTCAGTAGCAGTGATGGCAAGTCCTCCCATTCACTGCACAGGTTTTGGATTATGGTTTATATGCACAGACAGTTTTCTGTTTTTCTTTTATTTTCTGTTAAACTTTTTCTTTCTATTACATTTGTGGCAAGCTTAATCTTTCCTGCTTTCACATGTACCACTTTTGGATCTTTTATTTGACTTTAAGCAGGCTTTTAACTGTTATCACAGTTTAAGATGAAGTAACTGTGTGGAGACAAAATGGAAGCTCAGATACCAAAACACCTGAAACTCAGATATATGCAATTTCACAAAATAATTACATGAATTCACTGTTCAATGAGAGATGATGCAGTCCAGAAGACGAGTCAGGCAGACAAGCTTAGTCATATCCAATGTATGCTGTGCAATGCCATGCCTTGGTGTGATAGCCCTGAGCCATCTCTAAATGGACTACTCTGTCTTCATGGCACAAATTAACGTAAAATAAGACAAACTCAGGTCCCATGGAAAATGAATTAATGAGATATATAACCAGGACAACTGATGTTTTGTGAGGGAATCAAAGAAAGAAAACATGCAGTCATCTCTTAACATCTATAAATCATGTGATTATGTAGCAGGCAATGAGAAAAATCCATCTGAGAAATCATAAACCTGGTCTGCTTTGCTTTTTATCAGCCTATCTGTTGACATGATTTCTATTTTTTCACTTGTTTACAATAAATTTGAAATTAAGCTGGAACGGCTTGGTTGCTATTTATTTCAAGTAATCATTCAGAAATGCCATCAACACTTGAGGAAGCATATCCACAGAAGTTTTGAAAAGCAGTCTCCATTTTCATCACCAGGAAGTCCAGGGAAAGACTAAGCAGAGGGGACTATCTATTTTGTAGACGACAACTTTCATGCCTACACTGCACTTCAGTGTGTGGTATAGGCAGATTCTTAAACTCAGTCTGTGCTGGAAACCTATTTATTTTTTCAGAAATCGAACTGGAAATTGATGAAGTTTCTGGAGTGAAGTATCGATCGTATATCATTTTGGAACTACTAGTCTACTTGATTGGTGCACCTATATAAATAAGGCAGCATACACTTTGAATATTTCATTATATTTGATTTCCCTTCCATTAGACAGTCCTATAAGATACCATAATTCTGCTCCATTCGGTAGATTGTAGTGGTATATGACATTTAAAATTATTATTTTGGACAAGAGAGGGGTGGTTACAATATACTGTATCATTGTAAACAATTAACTGAATGCTATTTCAACAGGCACGTCAGCAACAGGATAGTGCTGAGTAGGACAACAGTAAGACCTTAATAGTTATATTACTGCAAAAACATGCTTACAAAGAAGAATTTCAAAGAAAAATGTGTGACTATATACAGAGAATTGGAGTGTTTAAGTGCAACAAGCACTCAAGAGGGAGGAAAAATATAAGCCAGATGTTTTGCATCTTAATTTTATTTCATCTTAAACTCTTAACTTCAAAAGAATAAATATGGGCAATTTCCATCATTTTTCAGAGAAATATTACAATTTACAAGATAACTTTGAATTATTTTTAAGCTGGAAAAGTATATTTTCTTTCTTCATTTACATGTAGACATGGATTCTATGTCAGTGAAGGCAATGAAAATGTTTGTTGTTCATATAAAGCCAAACTATATTTTTCCTCTTCGAAATTTTATTATAAACATTGATGAGTGGCATTCTGTCCAGGGGAGTCGAATATCCTGTTCTTGACACAAGCAGAATTAACAGCATATCTTTGCCGCAGCAGGCACCTTACTTATGCCACAGTGTCCTTCTCTTACTTGATGTGATGCCACTGTCACAGCCATTGAACTCCACTGATTTTCGGACACAAAAACTCACTGTACACCTAATTGAAAAGAAAACTTTAAACTGGCACATGTCCATGTCTTGAGCCTCACTTAGCATCATTCATTTGACAGAGTTAGCTTGTTAGTTAAAATACACAGAACTTTCTACCAAAGTCGAATGTACTAAGTTGTTAGTGTACCCTGTGACTTATGTCAGAATTTACTGGCAAGGCACAGTAACACACACACTTATTTGGCACTGAGCCAATACAACTGCCATGAAAAAGCTTTTTTTTTTAAATCACCTTTCCTTACCTGCTAAAACAGGTACTTGGTACCTCTTATCAAAGGATATAAGCACGAGGAAAAAAAAATCAATATTGAATGCTAGGATATTATTCAAGGCACCAGAAGTTCTGGGGCATTAAAATCTAAACTGCACATACATATAACTTCAGAAGAAATTGCCATCCAGGGACTGGTGAAAAGGAGGAGAAGGTATGGATCTTGCCTGCAAATAAGTGAAATAACCCAGACAGCCATGACTAATGTTGAGATAAAACAGTCATTCAATTACAAGATTTAAGGAAGGAAAACTCCTTCATATCCTGTACCTGGTCCAAATATTTTCTCTGTCTCTCATGCTCCCCTTGAGATTTCCCTTGTCTAGGAGCCCCTCCAGAGCAGTCTACTCCTTGTTAAAACACAAAACCATGGTATTCCCAAAGCAACGGAGAGAATCTTTCTGCATTCCTGGCATGGTTAATAAGAAATGTAACCGAGCAACCAGAGAGGAATTGTACTGGAGATCATAACAATGAAGATTCTCCTACCTTCAGACCTTGAGAATCTCCCTTGTCTAATAGAAAGCAAATAAATAAAAATTTGTATAGTATAGCAGAAGTCAATAATTTGGGCATAAAAGTAACTTAGATGATACTTTATTATGCATGCTCTGCACAGTTTCAAGCAAACAGACCACCACCACTAAGCTGTTCTTTCAAACAGCAAGTATATTTGGTTTTCTACAACTACGGGGCAAGATTTATCAGTTAATATTTCTACTTCTGCCTACTATTAAAAAAAAAAAAAACACACACAAAAAAAAGTCAAAATGCAAGGAAAACATAAAAGGTTATATTATTAAATTCCTTTTTATTTTTATAAACCATGTTATATGTCTAAAGTGTTTAAATGGTATCAGTGTGCATATGCACAGTGTAAAAAATACAGTAGTGAAATAACAGAGGTTCAAAGGGGCCAGATGTCACACTGTAGATATCACTTTCTTCAAGTGGTGTTCAGCAGCTACTTGTACAAGCCTGAATGTGTCTGGGGAGATAATATAAATAGATGCCAAGCCCTAAAGTCTGTGACTGACTGACGTTTTGGCAGTTACCAGTAGATGGCTGCAATTTCTAGTTGCTGAAATGGCTCACTCAGAACTGTTCTGTTCCAAACAGCTGCTGGAAATGAACCAACCACTAGCTATATCTTGAAGACTGTTGCTGCTGGGCTTGTCCTGCCTATGCAACAGAAAAATATGTAACTGAAAAATAATAGAAGCTTATAGCCTGCATCCATGTCATTCAGTACTTGTAGGATTCAGTAGATATTTACAGCCTCTGGCTCTCACAGACCCCCTCTTTATTCTCCTCTTATGTTAGTCATAAAGTCCATTAGGCATACACACAGTTAAAAAATCTATGTGACACCCTCAACCCATTTCCTCGCTCCACCCCCAGACAATCCAATATGCAGCTTTCTTGTATCTGAAAAATATGTGCAGAAATTGATAATGCAGGAGAAAACATGTTTTACATTATTTTATTTTATCAGAATTAGCATTTAAAAAAAAACCAAAACATAACCACTCCCTTCTGCTGTTGTGCTTTATAACCAGTTTTTGAAACAACATTTAATCTAGGGACTTTCCTTGTTTTTTGTCTGTGTGTGAAATTAATGAGGTTAGTTTTATTTTAACAGCATGAATATTTAACAGTAAGAATATACACATATAGTTCTATCTTGACATAATAAATTTTTTGGGTGTTTTACCTGTATCATTGCCTCAGTATCACTGAACCTGCTGCAAAGATGTGAATGATGTAAGTGAAATGCTTCAAAGAGCAAACTGTGTAACTGAAAAGTGGAAAGAAAAAGATGGAGGACAGGAACAGACCACAAAAAGTACAATAAAGTACAATAAACATTGTTCCAGTAGGCAGTGATGTGGCCACTTCTCTTCCCCTCCCCCCCCCCCCCCCCGATTTTTGAATGGAGACGAAAAAGAGCACTGGGGGAAGTAATGTCTCAAGATACCATATGACATCCAAAGGAGATCTTGGTTAACTCCTGTGGGATACAGATGTGGTGACTATCTGGGAGTCATGGGCACATGCTAGATAGCAGAGCTGGACCACGTCAGAGCTGGTAGTGAGCAGTCAAACTCCTAGGAAGAGGTTGCAGAACCTACGGGTGTACAGAAGACCCTGAAAGCTTGTTATTTTGTGAACTGAAAGTCCTCTTCTCTCTCCTCTAACAAACAAATGAACAAACCAATAATCATCTCAGTCTAATTTTCAAAAGACATTTTAGAAACACAGTCTTAATGACATCGAGTTCACATCTGAATGTGCTGAAGCAGTTAGGAAGGGGATGTCATCTTATCTTCCTGCTTTCTTACCTTCCTGGGGATTCAGTGATATTTAAAACAGCACCATGTTTTGCTGATGTACATCATTTAGTGAGCATCTTGGGCGATAGTCAACAAGTACATGGTTGTCTCCACATGTTGTGGAACATCAAGAGAAGAGCTTGCTTTCTCTGAATAATCGACATCGCATAGATCCTGTTCAAGTACCTGTTCATGGCCATGCAGGTACCACTGGAAGGTAGATTCAATAGGTTACAGATTCTTCAGTTTTCTGCAAGGAGCACTAAAGATTGGTAATAGTGAATAGAATCAGTCCAGCACATTTCAGTTCTTTACCAACATGCTCTTGAAACACGGGGCAAAAAGAAATATAAAGCAAAAAATATACATTGTATCTGCAAAATATGGAACATGTTTGAAATTGTTCTTGCCCAGTGCGATCACTATTTTTTTTTCTCACATAATTACTGGCAGCATGCCTTATACCCATTAAGACATTTGTTTTCCTAGTCTTCTAATTGTTGTATGTGTTCTATATCACTCTCTCCTTATCAGAGGAGTCAGCTCATGTACATACACATTTTGAAGAGATGAGTAATAATATAGATGTATAGAAAAAGAAATGCTGTATAGAAAATTCCATGCTGTAGCTAGACTCTCTAGATATTTTCTGTCAAAGCTACAGAAGTAAAACAGAATGAGCACCGTAATAGAAGTGGATTAAAAGAAGAAAAATGTGTTTGTGTGCGTGTATGTGCCTTAAAAGCGGTTAGGTTTCCCCTTCTGCACTGTTTCAGATAAAATGCTCTGAAAAAACAGTTTTGATGCTACTGAAATGCTTTTCTTAGCTGAGAGAACATGGATTGAGGGCAACTTTGCTAAATGCTTATCAGTTCTTAACAGTTTAATATAATTCAGTGTATTGATTTTTATTATTAAACTGTGTTGTAATATTGTGTCATAGATAGAAACAAGTATCTGTGGTATACACTGCATTACAAAGACTTCAAAATGATACAATGCCACTGCCTATCACAAATTTAAGGTAGTACTTATTATTAAATGAAAAACAAAAATAAATAAAAAAGAACAAATGCAAAAACTCTCTCTGCAGTAAACCTTATTATTCATTGATAGGTTTTGCTGATTAAATATTACAAGATATAAGGATAAATTATTTTTACAGCTGAAAAATAGAAGGATGACTCCTTTTGAAGCCCTTAGCAAGAGAAAAGGGCTAAAATAATAACTTAGTTATTATTGGGGTGACTGGGAAAGTCATTTGCTCATAAACATTGAACCTCAGCATATTTGCAGTCACATCTTCTTTAGATTCAAAGGTTAAGCTTTAAAATCTGCTGCTTCTTGTCACTAGTGTTAGGACTTTCAGTATCGTCTTCAGATGAAAGTCAGATAGAAAATGAGTAACTCTTTTTGAGAAGTGTATTCTTTTTTTTGAAACTATGAGACGATTGAAGTAAGATTTTGTATTCATTTGAAGGGCACATAGTACAATGGTGTCAGTATCTTTGACTATAACCTGCAGATGATGCCATAATGCAAATAAATGTTGGTGCAGTTTTTGATAAAATGTAAATTAAAAAATCAAATAAACAAATCTGACCTTAGAAGCTCTCCTTGGTTGTTACCTATTGAGTTCATTGTCTTCTCTGCCTTCTCTGTAATTCTACTACTAAAATCAGACAAATAGATCAGATTGGGATTTCTTGCATCTAAGCAGATGGAATTATCTGTAGAATGTTCTTTGTGAAAGACTCACTTAGAGTAAGCTGAACCTTCAGTTTTGACTTTGGAAGTTCATTTGTGAAGAATCTTGAAAAAAGAAGGGGGCTAACTGTCATGCCCCAAGCACGACAGAGCATTCAATTTTACTGGCTATAACATGGGAAAGAGGGTGACTGGTGAGGCAGGAGTTAAACCTGCTATTTAGTTTTCTCTTGCTCCTAGAACTTGTGCCAACATCACCTGGAGGTTTGCAAAGCTTTTTTTTTTTTTTTTTGCTTCCCCTCCTTCCTCTCCCACCCCGGTATTTGCATGAATAAAATAATTAAATTAAGAATACTGAAGTAAATAGTAAGATAAGCAGACAGTACCTGGTACATGGAGAGCAAATTTGAATGAGAGAATATCTTGTGAAAGCAAAAAGCGAACAAAAACCTAACTTATCCTCCCACCCTCTCTTTTATGCAGAACACCACTGACAAACAAACCAGTTGCAATATTGTCACATTTCCAAAAAGAATGTGGAATAGGAAACCTGGAAACCTCTAGTGTTTTTTATTTTTAATCACATGCTAACAAATAATCTGTGAAATTGCGTAAAGTTTTCATTAATTCTGTGCAAGTTTGTTTTTCTTTTAATGGAATTATTGAGCAAGAAAGGTGACACTTGTTCTTACCCATCCCCCACAATCCCCTGATCACTTTTCAAAACATGCATGCCAATTATTCTAAGTGTGGAAAAAGCAGTCTGAAACATTGTTAAACGAACTACATGAAGCCTTGAGGAGACACAGTAGGTGGCTGAAGTGAGAATTAAAAATGCCGTGTTCCTGAAGCTCACACATTTTTAATATTACCCTTCAAAGCTAACAATGATGGCAGGATCATTCCAGCCTCATGATATTATTAATTGCTGTAATTTCAGACATTTCAAAAGGGAACAAGACCTTCATACTATGTTAATGAGGAGGAGCCTGATGGAACTAAACATTTGTTTTCCTACAGGTTTGGAAAATATTGTTAGTGATGAGGGTGCACATTGACTTGTTTTTAACGTACAGAACAATTTTTGACTGTTGCTTACAATTAAGCAGCCACACTAACTGCAAGACTATTGATTATTTTAGGTGGTTTGCACATTGCTCTTCCTCTACAGCTGAACTACTCCAATTTTGAAGTTTCTTGGTTCTGTTTCTCTTCAGTCTGCCTACAGATAAAAGCTCCTCTTCTGCCTTAAGACAATCTGTAATGTCTGTTCACTCTGACGCACTGCTAAGTAATTTAATTCTGTTTTCTGCTCACTGGAAGACTTCAAGCATGCCATCGCTGCTCTGAATTTTCTCACTATTCCAGCTTGCTTTCCTAAGTTTTCCCTGGAAAATATTGATCACAAAGGATTTGATACTCATGGTTTTGAAACTAAAACATGATTTTGGTGAGTGTTACAGTATCATGTGGTGAAAGTTATGATGTTCTACCTATACTTCGATTGGATGAGCAAGCTTACAATTGGGAACCTTCAAAGAAGTTACAGAGACTCCGAAACTCCAAGAAGGAAAAAGAGCAGTTTAAGACTCGTGGAAGATTAGTGGCTTTTGGAACATTATAAGGATTTTTCTTTCTGAGCAAGTCATGTCTTGGGTGAGGTGTTATTGCTAGAGAAAACAGGCTACTGCAAGATTTACTGGCTGGGTGCACAGTTAATTTTTTTTTTTCTTGTCACAATCACACAAGGTAATTGCGGAGGTAATAGTGGCTTTGAAAAGGTGAGGTCAGATTCTCATCTGGCCCACCATGCATTTGCCTCTGTGCCAGGGCTAAGCCAGAAGTTTGGGGAATGTCATGTCAAGTAGTATCCCATTCCAAGTAAAATATACCAAGTGCACTGCATTTACTACTCTGTAACTTTCTGTCATCGCTGCAGTCATTAACACAAAGTAACACTTGTTTATACATGGCCCTGTTCTGAAGGCCTTAGTCATGTACTTTGATATATTTACTTGCACCCATGCCAAGGTGTGCAGGAGATGTGGTATTAGGAATTTGCTCTGCACACGCGCTTTGTAATCACAGAAATGATAGTTGATTCCAACTGTCTGTGGGCCCAGTGGATGAACATGGTGATTGCTGTAATAATGAGAAGGCAAGCTGAAAGGGCTGAAGAGCTAGCTGCTTCTCAAGCCAGTATTGGCATCCTGGTACCACCATTTTTAATATCAAGCAGTATTCTTTTCTATAGCCCTAATGGCAGTTCTAATGGTGTTCAGGTTCTCGACGAATAGTCTTGTGTTAGATGTGAGTGTGTTTGTTTGCGTGTGTCCTTGTGGATGTATAACATGAGGGAGGTTGAAGAGTACGTGACAGAAAACAGGAACAGTAGGACCATCGCTGATTTGAAGGATGGCCAGTGAAATCCTCTCTGAGAGCCACTGTGCAGGCACCATGTACTCCCTGTCCTCCTGTGCTGTGGTGCAGGGCGTGGTGTTCATGTGGTCCGTATGCCTTCAGCAGCTGCATTTGCTGATACCTCTGTGCTTTATATCAGTCTCACAGTGTAAGTAAACATCATCAAACCCTAATTTTAATGTGGTCTTTCTGAAAATTAATACAGAACTTTCGGATAAATAAGGCTGTTATGATGACATATAGCCTGCTTTGCACTAGCTCTGGCTGGGGGATGTCTCCCCTGAGGTTAATCTGCACTTATCTGAAACACAAGTCTCTCTTGTGAACGCACCAGGCAGGGCTTTAAGCTGTGCTGATAGCTCGGGCATGTATAGATTCCATTTCAAAGAAAGCCCTTATCTGCTCTAATTTATTATTTTGGGTTCTAATAAAGCCTATCTTCAGAGATAACGTGTCTTTGGTGTCTTTTAGCATGTCCACTTAGGGTAAAATCTCAGATAGCCCAACCTCACAATTTAGGCCAATAAGAGGCAGCCTAGCAGATTTGGGGAAAAAAGAAAAAAAGAAAAAAGAAGGAAGAAAAAATGAGCAATCGACTTCGTAGGAAAATCATTTTACCTTTTATTTAGTCATTTTAAACTGTTGAAGTCCTAAATAATCCTAGATGTTTTAGTTAACAGCAATAGACACAAATATTTTCTCATCTTCGTCAGGAACAAAAATGTTTCTTCTAAGGTGCGAGCAAGTTCCACCGCTTATTCTCAATGTTTTTTGCCTTGTGTCTGTAAGTGGAATTAACTCCAGCTGTGGTTGAAGAAAGTTACAAAAGCATCAGTTTACTTCTTATAAATACTTGTTCATTACAGAACCATTTTAGACTTCTGCCTTGTTGTAATTCAAGGTGCACAGTTTGACTTCTAACTGCATAGGCCCCAACATTTCTGACAGATATGATTTCAGAAATAAAATATCTTGCACTGTTTTCTGTAGGACAATGGGTGAAATTTCATCAAAACTGTGTTCAGAATATATCAAGATGATATTTGGATAAAATTTTAAAATTTCAGATCAGCTTTATATTTTACTAGTGGTTTGGTTTTGGTTTTGTTTTTTTTTTTTAATTTGTAGTGGTGCATTTTTCAGAATGTTTGAATTTATATTGAAGTTAGGGAACATTATCCTTACAATTTCTCAAAACACAAGAAGAACATGCTTTAAAATAATGAAATAAAACCAGATACATCAATTCATTCTAGAATTTATTTTTCTCTACAAACTAAATTAGTGTCAGTGTGTCAGTTTCTGCAAGGATGACTAGCATGCAATTCTTTTAACAACATTTTACTGTTATTATTTTAGATCTCTGTATTCTCTAACTTTTTTTTCAGGGTATGCAGAGAATGCAAATAAAGATAAAATATAAAACAGAAAAAATAAACAAATGTTTCTAAATACTTTGAAAATGAAGGAAGCGAACTATCCCTTTTCAGAACATGGGAAAAAAAAAAAAGAAAGAAAGAAAGGAAAGGAAAGAAAGGACTTAAAATTACCAGTAAGCTGGGTAATAGGAGAGGAAAAAAAAAACAAAAACAAAACCAAAACTAAAATACAAACTACAAACAAAACAAAAAAATCCCAAGCCTTCTAAAAACAGTTTTTGCATTAAACAATGCTACCAGCTTTGATGGCTGAGCCCTGTGAGCCAGTGAGCACAAGAAAATATGAATACAATTTGCATCTATGTTTTATAGTTCAGAAGTTATTTTAAAAGTCAAATAAATATCCATCAGATAGATAGTTGTTTTTTCGTTTTTTTTTTCCTGTTGTTAAAAAAAAAAAAAGCGACAAACCTTTCAGGCTCGAAGCTCATGAAAATATGGGAAATATTCAATACAAAATGTTCCGCATATGGCTTGATCATATAAGATCAGTTTCTAATTTTTTATGCAATGCAGAAATCTGAAGGACAGCAGTTCCTCAGTTGTGGTCTATGAATTTGTAATTGTCACTGCAAATCTGAGTGATCATAAACTACTAACCCATCATAAAATCCTGCATATGTCCATTATATATGAGGTTTATCTTAGCTTTGACACCAACCAGCTATCTAAGTTCTCTGTGTAGTATGTGAAGAGAGATTGGGAACTCCAGGTGCGCCTCTCTACTTTTCAGGCATCTTTGACCATCTGAAAAAAAGACTCTGTTAAGAATATATAAAAGAATATACAGGAGCTATACACTGCTAATACACATAGCAGATATGAGTATTATATTATTACACTACTAAAATAATCAGGCTTGCAGTATCAGCAGAGACTCCTCCTGAGTTTTTACTGTCCAGACAGTTATCAGCCAAGTGGGGATTATTTTCCTCCAGTACTTCTGGAGGAAAGGTCTGGTCTGATCCTTGTTTCTGCTAAAACCTTCTGACTCTGCTTTTTTTCTTGGGCTTTTACACTCTTTCATGTCAGCATTTTTCTTTTAAGTCCTGAAATAATATTAGTCTCAACAGTTTCACTTGTCTATATATTTGCTTCTCTTATCTTACAAGGTCTTAGCTTGCATAGTCTCTTAGAGTTCAACATTTTTTCTCATTAATGCTAAGCTGAGCTGCACCAAAATCATAAAATCATAGAATCATAGAATCTTAGAATTGTCTAGGTTGGAAGGGACCTTTCAGATCATCAAGTCCAACCATCAATGTAACACCGACAAAAAACATCACTAAACCATTTCGCTAAACACTATGTCTACCCATCTTTTAAATACCTCCAGGGATGACAAATCCATCACTTCCCTGGGCAGCCTGTTCCGATGCTCAACAACCCTTTCAGTGTAAAAATTTTTCCTATATATCCAGTCTAAACCTCCCCTGGCACAACTTGAGGACATTTCCTCTTGTCCTATCTCCTGTTACTTGGGAGAAGAGACTGACACCCACCTTGCTACAACCTCCTTTCAGGTGGTTCATAGAATCATAGAATCATAGGGTTGGAAGGGACCTCTGGAGATCATCTAGTCCAACCCCCTTGCCAGAGCAGGGTCACCTAGAGCAGATTGCACAGGAACACGTCCAGGCGGGTTTGGAATGTCTCCAGCCACAGAAACTCCACCACCTCTCTGGGCAGCCTGTTCCAGTGCTCTGCCACCCTCAAAGGAAAGTTCCTCCTCATGTTTAGGTGGAACTTCCTATGCTCAACTTTGTGCCCATTACCTCTTGTCCTGTCCCCGGGCACCACTGAGAAGAGCCTGGCCCCATCCTCCTGACACACACCCTTAAGTATTTATAAGTGTTGATAAGATCCCCCCTCAGCCGTCTTTCTTCCAGACTGAAGAGACCCAAATCCCTCAGCCTTTCTTCATCAGAGAGGTGTTCCAGTCCCCTAATCATCTTGGTAGCTCTCTGCTGCACCCTCTCCAGCAGTTCCCTGTCCTTCTTGAGCCGGGGAGCCCAGAACTGGACACAGCACTCCAGGTGCGGCCTCACCAAGGCAGAGTAGAGGTGGAGGATGACCTCCCTCGACCTGCTGGCCACACTCTTCTTGATGCACCCCAGGATGCCATTGGCCTTCTTGGCCACAAGGGCACATTGCTGGCTCATGGTCATCCAGTTGTCCACCAGGACTCCCAGGTCTCTTTCAGCTGAGCTGCTCTCCAGCAGGTCAGCCCCCAACCTGTACTGATGCATGGGGTTTTTCCTCCCCAGGTGCAGCACCCTACACTTGCCTTTGTTGAATTTCATAAGGTTCCTCTTTGCCCAGATCTCCAACCTGTCCAGGTCTCTTTGTATGGCGGTACGGCCTTCCCGTGTGTCAGCCACCCCCCCCCAGCTTTGTGTCATCAGCAAACTTGCTGAGGGTGCCCTCTATCCCCTCATCCAGGTCATTGATGAACATATTGAAGAGAACTGGACCCAGTACTGACCCCTGGGGAACACCACTCGTCACTGACCTCCAACTAGACTCCGTGCCCCTAATCACTACCCTCTGAGCTCTGTCTTTCAACCAGTTATCTATCCACTGCACTGTCCATTCATCTAGCCCACTCTTCCTAAGCTTCCCTATGAGGATGCTGTGGGAGACAGTGTCAAATGCCTTGCTGAAGTCAAGGTAGACCACATCTACCGCCCTCCCCTCATCTACCCATCCAGTCATGCCATCATAGAAGGCTATCAGATTAGTCAGACATGATTTCCCCTTGGTGAATCCATGTTGAGTACTTCTGAGAGCTTTCTTTTCCTCCACATGCCTTCAGATGACGCCCAGAATGAGCTGCTCCATCATCTTTCCAGGGGTGGAGATGAGGCTGACCAGCCTGTAGTTCCCCGGCTCCTCCTTCTTGCCTTTTTTGAAGACTGGAGTGACATTGGCTTTCCTCCAGTCCTCAGGCACCTCGCCTGTTCTCCAGGACCTTTCAAAGATGATGGAGAGTGGCCCAGCAACGACTTCCGCCAGCTCCTTCAGCACTTTTGGGTGCATCCCATTGGGGCCCATGGACTTGTGAATATCTAATTGATCTAATTGATCCCTCACTCGATCCTCCTCAACCCAAGGGAAGTCTTCTTCTTTCCCCATTACTTCCCACAATGCCTAGGACTCCTGAGGGTTGGTCTGAGCAGTAAAGACTGAAGCAAAGGAGGCATTCAGTAACTCTGCCTTCACATCCTCTGTCACCATGGTTCCTGTTTCATTCAACAGTGGGCCCACAACTTCTCTGGTCTTCCTTTTGCTTCTAATATACTTGTAGAAGCCCTTCCTGTTGAGCTTGACATCCCTGGCCAGGTTTAATTCCAAGGCGGCCTTGGCTTTCCTTGTTTCATCCCTGCACGCTCTGGCAGCGTTCTTGTAATCCTCCCAAGGGGTCAGTCCCTTCTTCCACTTATTGTAAACTTCCTTCTTCCACTTGAGCTTTTTCAGAAGCTCCCTGCTTAACCATGCAGGTCTCCCATGTCCCTTAGCCGATTTCTTTCTCTTAGGGATGCACCGATCCTGAGCTTGGAGGAAGTGGTCTTTGAATACCAACCAGTTTTCTTGAGCCCTTTTGCCTTCCAGAGCCCTAGCCCACGGGATCTCTCCAAGCAGTTTCTTGAAGAGGTCGAAGTTAGCCCTCCTGAAATCCAAGGTTGTAATTTTACTTCTTGATGTTTTGTGCGTAGTACCCATGATCCTGAACTCTATCATTTCATGATCACTACAGTCTAGGGTGCCCCCAACCTTAATGTCCTCCACCAGTCCTTCTGTGTTTGTCAGTACCAAGTCCAGGAGTGCTCCTCTCCTTGTTGGCTCCTGTACCACCTGTGTCAAAAAGTTATCATCAATGCACTGGAGGATTCCCCCTGGACTGTGCATGCCTGGCTGTGTGGTCTTCCCAGCAGATACCAGGGCGATTAAAGTCCCCCATGAGAACCAAGGCCTGCGATTGCGAGGCTACCTTCAGCTGTCTCTAGAAAGCCTCATCAGCTTCCCCATCCTGATCAGGTGGCCTGTAATAAACACCCACAACAGTGTCCCTCATATTTGCCTGCTCCTTAGTCCTTACCCTTAAGCTCTTGACCCTCTCTTCATCCGCCCCCAGTGACAGCTCAATGCATTCCAAATGCTCTCTCGCATAGAGTGCAATTCCACCACCACGCCTCGCTGGTCTGTCTTTCCTGAAAAGGACGTAGCCATCCATGACAGCATTCAAGTCATGTGAGCTGTCCCACCAGGTCTCAGTAATTGCAATGAGATTGTGGCCCTGCAACCACACACAGATCTCCCGCTCTTCCTGCTTATTCCTCATGCTGCGTGCATTGGTGTATAAGCATTTAAGAGAGGGAGTTGTGTGTGTAGTTTTGACCCTTGAGATGTGGTGTGCCTTCTGGCTTTCAGAAATACTGGCACACTGGCCCGTGAGTGCTGAGCAACTACGCCCTGGCACCTCACCAGCGAGCCAGTAGTCTCAGGGCCATACCAGGGAAGGAAGCATCCTCTTCACGTTCTTGACCCTGGCCCCAGGGAGGCAGCAGACATCTCTATGTACCGGGTCCGGCCTGCACATTGGGCCTTCCGCTCCCTTCAGTAGTGAGTCACCTATGACAAGGACCTGTTTTTTCTTCTTTACCGCAGAGGTTTTGATGCAGAGGGAGGTCTGGCTAGACCTTGCTGACGGCTCCAAGGTAGGAGAAATATTGTGCTTGTCATCATCCAGGTTCCTCTGCAGAGCACTGTACCTGTTAAATAATAGCACCTGGGGTAGATGGGGTAGTCGCAGGGCTGTCTCAAGTGCGGCGCCTGTTGCACCGTGCAGGAACTTCCTGCCATTGTCCCCTGTCCTCCAGGTTACCACCTTCAGTTGAGGTGACAGAGGATAGGGAGTTCTTTGTTGCAGGGGTTCTGAGACCGATTGTAGAGACCGGTTGTAGAGACTGATTGTAGAGACCAGTTGCAGAGACTGATAAGGTCTCCTCTCAGCCTCCTTTTCTCCAAGCTAAACAACACCAGTTCCCTCAGCTGCTCCTCATAACACTTGTTCTCCAGACCCCTCAGCTTCGTTGCCCTTCTCTGCACACGCTCCAGCACCTCAATGTCTTTCTTGTAGTGCGGGGCCCAAAACTGGATACAGTACTCCAGATGGGGCCTCACCAGTGCCAAGTACAGAGCGATGATCACTTCCCTAGTCCTACTCACTACGCTGTTCCTCTTACAGGCCAGGATGCTCTTGGCCTTCTTAGCCACCTGGGCACACTGCTGGCTCATATTCAGCTGGCTGTTGACCAACACCCCCAGGTCCTTTTCTGTGGGGCAGCTCTCCAGCCACTCTTTCCCAAGCCTGTAGCGCTGTAGATTACACAGAAGGCAGATTAGGTCCCAAAGACTGAAATGTTCTTTGTAAGTGTCGCTTTCGCTGATTAAAGGGGAAGGTAAAAGTAGGTAATCCCTTACCTCATGGACCTTAAACACGTGATATTAAGAAGGATTAACTCAGGTCTTGGTATGACTCCTTTTTTCTCCATCTGTCAAACGACATTCAAAGAAATCCACAGGCATAGGTAATATGGTCTTAATAATTCAAACAAGAATATTGCAAGAAGTGATGGTGCTACGTGCAAGGGAAAATTAGAATAAGAAATGATAAATATATCTCCTAATTTAATTCTAACCTGCTGTGAAAAAAGTAAGACTCCATGTTCTAGAAGAATGTAAGGTCGACAATGAGATTGCCTTTCTTTAATTTTAGGATGTCATGAGGCATTCTGGCCTGTACAGGAAATAGGAAATTCATAGAAAATGTATGTAAAGTGATAGAAAATAAGCTTTAAGTCTCTACGCTCAGTACTTTTTGTGTCTCATGAATATAGAACTCAAAAAATCCAATTTTGCAAAAGGTTTACATTACAATTTCTAAAGGTAACATAATTGATTTTGAAGCAATCTGCTATGTCATTTGGGAAAACAGCTAAGACTTTTCAAATCCTTGTTCAAAGCTCCTTGAATAAACAACATGGTCGGGCTTAATTGAAAGGTCAGATAGGATACTAGTACAGACATACTTAATGGAACGTATCAAAAGTTTTTTTTAGTTAGGTTTCTTTCTGACAATCAGCAAATTAAGAACATGCATTGTCAGTTATTTGTTGGGATTTTTTAAAATCTTATACTTTTAAGATAAATAATACTCCTTTATTTTGATAATGAATTGGTAAAAATAATGTTCAAGACAAAAATAAAAAGCAACCTGTTAGCCAAATTCAACTATTTTTGGTTTTCAAATAATTTCTAGACTACATATGTCCATGTTGTGTGAGTAGTCTTTATGTTCCTCCAGTTTTCCATGCAACTTGGAGAACTGTGATATTCTTTTAGATATCCTCAAATACTTGTAGTTTATACACTGACTCAATGACACTATGCACCTAAAATTTGGGTGCCTGCATTATATGGACTAGACCATGCCTTGTGTTATCTTTAAGATGCAAAATCTCTTGATTGGCCCTGACTTAGTCCTTGTAAATTAAATGTTTTTTCAGCACATAGTAGCAGGCACAAATGTTACTGGTGTTACGGTTCCTTGCTTTTTCATCAGGATCTAGTGGATGAAATGACTGAAAGCTCTAGTAATGAGACCTGTTGTTTCCATATTAAAAATTAAATATTTGTTATGTAGTATGTCACTTAAAAGCTTGTTTTTAGAGTATAGAAGAAATGACTGAAAAGAGGGAGGAACAACATCTTTTGTTACTTTTCCTCTCATTATTGGAAGCTGTGTTTTGGTTGTAGACTTTTGTTACTCATGTGGCCACATGTAGTTAGCTAAAACATAGAGGACTATATTTCAGATAGTTGTTCTAGTTGATCTTTTTTATCATCAGTGGAAAGTAATAGGCACTTTTAGATGTCTGGAATAAGATGGTGGACAAAGAGCTACCATAAATATGATTTCATTTACCAGGAATATGAACATTTATAGGCAAAATGACAGTTCCTTTTTGCCATTAAAGTTATATTTTGCCATTTACATGCAAAAGATAAGTTACTTGATCTGTACGACAATTGAAAAAGTCCAATGCCTTCTGAAAATCTACCAAAAGACTATTGGAGGGGAGCACTGCAAATAGGAAGTCATTCTCCTCTAACTTCTGATCTATGACTGACCAATAAAGCTGTACAATAGAAGAGATGGGCAAAGATAGTGTGCCCATGAAGCTCAGAGAATCAGGAATGTTTTGACTGACCCAAGCTATTGAAAAGAAGCTGACTTCATCTGGACACACAGGGGACCAGAGAGTGGCCTTTTCTTCAGATAAATAACTATCATCAGTTGAGTGGATCAGCTAGTGGTGTAAAAATTTCTCCCTGAGTTCATTCAAAGAGTGTGAATGTCTCCCTGAGTTTGCTAGGTCAGCATGGGCAGAGTGAATACATGGCTCAGCCCAACACAGGATGACAAGAAAGCAACTAACAAAATAATTTTAGACATCACTGGGTTTGAGCTGGCTTCAACACACATATTTCCTGGTAATTGGGGGTGCCCATGATGGTGAGCATATTATAGAGATCGGTAATGGCAATCACGTTGTGACTGAACCGTGTATTGCCATTGCTTTATTTTGTGAAGTGTAACTTGTGTTTGTATTGTCTTTTCAGTATATTTTGTATCACTCTGCTAAATCAAAAATCCTGTGTAACATCAAATAACTTCAAATAAGTAAATTTTATATTAAACATTACACTCCCTATATATGGATTAATGTATACATAAAAGCAAAGAAATCAACTTTGTGTCTCTCTTAGCACCCCTTTGTATTGAACTGATGAATTCCTTAATTTGTTAGCCCTTTCCTGATATTCCTACTCAAAAGAGTATACACAAACATGCATACAGGACAAAGAAGACTGATAAAAACCCTATGAAATTCTTTGCCAATTACTGTTTCATCTAAGCTTCTACATGAGGCTTTGTAGTTCTTGTGGGATCAGCTCTGTGAATGAATGTCTTCCTTTGTAATGCCATCTCTTTAACACTGAGCTACAGTTATACTCAGTGCATTTTCTTGTGGGAGCAATCTTTCTCACTTCTTTGTATACCTTACTTTTACATGCTGAAATCTTCATGGAAGATGTATTGTTCAGTTTTAGCCTGGAAAGAAGACAGATAGCGACAAACATGACTCTCTCCAGGCAGCCATGTGTTTAACATTTAGACCAAACTGTATTTTCTCAGTCTTATAGCTTGGATTGGGAGCCATTAAAAAAAGAATTATTTCTGATCCTCACTTATAAGTTAATCCATCTCTATGAATAATAAGGCAAAGAATTCATACAACAATATACAGTATCTTGTTTATTTATTAAAGATAGTAGTCTGAATTAAGATATCAGTCTTCTTACACAGTTCAGAATACTGCGACAGAAATAAAGAATAAATAAACCGAAAGTGTTTCAAATCATATCATGGTTATGATGCAGCAAAGTATATGCTTATCTCTGCAGATTCTGAATTCAATCTTCAAGCATTAACATAAATCTTTTTAACATTTCTGAATAAAACTTTTGAAGTTCAGTGACTTCCTAGCATTTCACTGGATATATTATCATTAACTGTACCATTACAAATGTGCTAGGATAACAGACTTCTCAGATTTTTACAATCTTTTTCAAAGCTCTCAAGGAAGAAAGAAAAATTCCGTAACTGAAATACATTTAGAAGAGCTGTGAAATATCCCACAGAAACATAGATATATATATAGATTTTGTAACTATAATTTTTTAAACCTATAATATTTGTGAACTGTTTAGTTAGCAATCATCTTAGATGAATTTCATAACAAAGTGTTTAAAAGAAATTCTGGACATTTGACAGATATTTCCAAAAGGTGAGGGGAAAAAGAAGGAAATGAAACAAGAACACAGGTCAAAAAGAGAAAAAAAAAAAAAAAAAAAAAGAACTAAAAGAGTTTTTCCTAGGGTTGCAGCATGTGATTTGATACAGTCTTGTGGCCTCTAGCAGTTAATTCATAAACTCATGTAGGGTTTTCTGCTGACTACTCACAACATTTATTCAAACGAATGTTTTGCATGGCCAAGTAGGCCCAGAACTTTGAAAAATCTGTCTTCATAGTGGACCTAGGGCTCAGACAATTTAGTCAATCATTTTATATATATTATTTTAGGTACTTAAAAAACCCAAACAAGCACTGTGTCATCTTTTTATGATTGTTAGAATTATTATATTTCCAATATGTTCAGTAAAATATGAGCCTGTAGGTATATATCAACATCTCAGATTTTTTTTTTCAACTCACGTTTCCAAAATTTCCAAAATCACATTAATAAAATTTATTTTGTCTCTTTACAGGGAAGTTTTTCAGAATTAAAAAAAAAAATATTTTCCCTTTAAAACAAAGCTGACTTCAAAATCACACAGAAAACTTTTTAAAAAAAATTGTCAATGAGTGTATGCTATGCTGACTTTTTTTTTTTTTTCTCTTTCAGGAGATGCTATCATTCCTCTGAGGGCTTGGTTATTCTTGCCCTGAGTAGTGAGTGACAAGGTGTTAAAACCGTTCAAAAGAAACTACTGAAAATTTTGATAAGCAGACCATTAATGGACAATGGCCAGCCTTAAATTGTTTATCATATATTTTATCAGATAACACAAAAACACGTTCTGTGCTTAATGGCAGTCACATTTTATTTTGCAGGTTATGACATTGGATCAGACAGAAAATATTCCTCTGTTAGAACCACTTCTAGCTCCTATAGCACTCTGTCCCCCTTCAAGCACAGTAAGGGGGACAGTGGCATATCCTCTGAGTGCGAATCAGGAAATGGTGCAAGGGTCACCTGAAGGAGTGCCTGAATGTAGCTTTTGGGGAAGGTGACAATGAAAAGATTCTTCAAGAGTGTAGCATTTCAGCAGATGTCATTTGGATCAATGGATGCATCATTATTGGTAGTGTTGTGTTTTGATCTCCTTGCCTGCTCATGTAAACTTGTTCTATAATTATCAGGAAGATCTGTACCCATTTTGAATGTATATATGTATATATAGTTGACAACTTTATGTAAACAAAATTCAAGATCTCGTGTATGCTGACACATCTACGACCTCGATCTGACTTTTTTGATTTTAGCATCCCTCAATGGGATGTCACAGATTCTCCACACTGTGTGTTTAACATATAAGTGGTTCTTAGAAGCTTTGGTTGATGCCTAATCTTGGAGGCAGTTTACAGAGTTAAGGATCAATGACACTAAAGCAAAATAAAGAAAACCTTAGGTCTGGATCCATTTGTCCTGCTTGGTGCTTAGCTAACATATAATTTGGTTTTAGTACCTTAGCTAGCTCAGTTTACGCAGTATGGGACTGCATTGTGGATAAAAACCCAGCACTTCCAAGGTTTTGATTTTACAGATGAGGTACATAACGTTATTCACCAACTATGATGCTCACAAGTATCACATATAGGTAAACGTCTGACCTCAGCAAAAATGTGGGTTTTTTTATTTTTTTCCTTTTCTTCTTTTTTTTCCTTTTATTCTTTTTTTTCCATTTCTTCCTTTGTTTCCTTTTCTTCTTCTTTTTTTTTTTTCTAATTGGATATGTTTATGGGCCATTTTCTATCACTGAAAGGGTTAGGGGGTGTTGTTTGCTTGCTTGCTTGCTTTTCTAAATCCTCTTTCTACTTCAGTTTGAAGAAAGGATTTGAGCTCAAGACTCTATAGGGATCTCTCACCATTAGTCTGGTGGCCAAAAAAAATTGAAGTGTTTTTGGTTTTTCTAACCTAAAAATTGATCTGCTCTGGGCTGCAGAGCAAGAAAAAAAGTTATTGGCATTGTAGTCCAGCCAGCTTGCTGCCTGCTGTGAAACCTGGTCTTAAGTGTTGGATTTTCCATATGTATTTTATGCTTTGCACATGGTACAGTTAACCTGCTTCCAGTACCTTAAATAAGCTTACTGAGCACGGCATTCCTAGGCTACCCAAAATCTATGTATTTCACAGATCACTGGGCACTTGAACATCATATACTTCAGTGTTTGAATCCCTTTGCAAATGATCCTAATCCATTCTTTTCTATAAAACTATCAAACTATCTAAATAGTAACTTTTTCACTTTATGTGGTAAGATGTATTGTATGTGGGTATGTTCCTAAATTTTATAAAATTTAATGGAAGAACAAGTTTGCCAGAAGGTTTATTATAGCATATGAGAATAAGCAATAACCAGATTTTGCTATAGCAAAAGGTCTTCATCTGCTACTGTAAAATTATCACTGATGTGACTGTTTTAATAACAAATCTATACAATTTACCAATACTTTCACATGTAACTGCATGAAATATATATCCTGCTATTTTCAATACTTCTGTTTTCATTTGTAAAAAGTATTTACGTTGTCTAAATTTGAGCTTCCAATATGAGTATCTGCAGAAGTAGTCTACACCTTGATTAAATCAATAAGATCTCCACAGGGATATATTAATTCACAAATAATTTGTTTTAACACGAACATGAATACTTCCTTTTATTAAGCAAGTAGATTTGTTCTGCCAGAAAAAGATTTTTCCTGACATTTTTATTATACTACTTATTTTAATAGGGAAGTAACAGTTTCCCTGCTACTTAGGGTCACTATTAGTATTTTACTTTACAAAATTTTTTTTGAATAAACATAAATTCACTCATAACTGAACACTTAAGTGGCGATTAAGATGCAGAAAAAAAAAAGATATTTTGCTTTGCCATAATTACATGTTGATTTTGTGCAACCAGCATCCTTACATTTTGAAATTTCTACTTTAAAAAAAAAATCTCCTAATAAATTTTGTATTTGCCTAATTTTTTTTACAACATATGTCTGTGTAATTTTTATTTTTCTTATGTCTATCAAATATGTTCCTTTACTTCTATAAAATAGAAGCCACCAACTCCTCATTTATAAATATGTTAACAAACCACCACAGATATAAGGGAGAAAAATAGAGGGGAAATGACTTAAAGTTTCTAGGAAGCATATTTTCAATGTAATTTATCTATGCATTAAGTGCATTCCCTTTTTCTGTCTAGTTAATGGTGTGGTGGGTTGCCCTTGGCTGGCTGCCAGGTGCCCAACAAGTTGCTCTGTCACTCCCTCTCTTCAAGAGAACAGGGGGAGAAAATATGATGAAAAGCTCATGGGTTGAGATAAAGACAAGGAGATCACTGACCGGTTACCATCACAGGCAAAACAGACTAAACTCGGAGAAAAGTAATTTTAATTTATTGCCAATTAATAGGAGATGTGGATAGCAAGAAATAAGAACAGATCTAAAACCACCTTCCCCCCACCCCTCCCTTCCCAGGCTCAACCGCATTCTTGACTCTTCTACCTCTCTCCCCCAAGCAGCACAGAGGAATGGGCGTTATGGTCAGTTTTGTCAGTTATGGTCATGTTTTGCCTCTGTTGCTCCTTCCTCTTCCTACTCTTCCTCTGCTCCAGCAGGGAGTGCCTCCCATGGGAGACAGTCCCTCATAAATTTCTCCAGTGTGGATCCTTCCCACAGGCTGCAGTTCTTCACAGACTGCTCCAGCGTGGGTCCCCCACAGGGTCACAAGTCCTGCCAGCAAACATGCTCCTACGTGGGCTCCTCTCCATGGGCCCCAGTTCCTACCAGGAGCCTGCTCTTCCTTCAGGGCACATCCACCTACTCCAGTGCAGGATCTTCATCAAGGTGCAGGAAGTATATCTGCTCCACCATTAGCTTCCATGGGTTGCAGGGGGACAACCTGCATCAGTATGTTCTTCACCACAGGCTTTAGGGGAACCTCTGCTGTGGTGCCTGGAGTACCTCCTCCCCCTCCTTCTTCACTGACCTTGATGTCTGTGGGGCGTTCTCTCACGTTTTCCCATTCCCCTCTCCCAGATGCTGTGCAGCATTTTTTACCCTTTCCGAAGTATAGTATCACAGGGGTGCTACCGACGGGGCCCACTGGCCCAGCTTTGGCCAGCAGCAAGTCTGTGTGACATGGGGGCAGCTTCTAGTATCTTCTCGCAGAAACCACTCCTGCAGCCCCGCCTCTACCAAAACGTTGCTACGTAAACCCAATACAAATAGCCAGGATGTGGTTATGAGAGAAGGTGTTTGCCTTGTTCTATTTCTGAAGCACAAAAAAGTTTGATTCTGTTGTTACCCAAGCTTTTCCCATGCTTGTTCTTCTGCTGAGGTGCCTTGAAGAAGGAAAGATAGATGTAGCCTTCAAAGATTCTTTAAAAGTCCCCAACTTAAACAACTAGGTTAGGGAATAAATGGCAGGAGTGGGGGTGTTGTTTGGGTTGGGTTTTATTGCAGAGGAGGATGTTGGTGGCTCTCTTGTTTTTTTTCCCCCAAACTTCATAGAATGTATTAAATATTTATTTTACAATAATGTTACCTCAGCCAATATTCACCCTGTGTAATGCCTACACTGAGTATGTGGTCACGCTATGAGCCTGCTACCTCTCAGCTGAGAACTGTTGCAGGATTTGTCCTGATGTGGACAAAAAAGCAGCAGTTTTATGGGTTCACCAAGTTAAAACTCAGAGTTCTCGGAGTTCAAGCTCTGGAAAAACATTCAGTACAAAGGGTTCCTCTTTTTTTTTAATTGTTTTGTTTTTCTTATTTGTCAAACAAGTGAGGCAACTGTGGGAAGTAATAAAATAAAGAAATAGTGACATGATAAAGCCACAGAGAGAGCTGTAACAAGGGGCTGGGAGGAGGAATCAGATGCTGAAGAGGAAGATTGCCAAGAGTCAATAAATAAATAAAATACAATTACAATGCTTCAAGCCAAACCATTAAGTCTACTTTACCGCTTCTTTAAAACTGTTCCATTAAGCTAATTCTTCAGATATAAAAATTTCCTTATATTCTGACTGCAAATGAACCTTTGCACATGCAATTAAGAACACTCTTTTTAAAATGTAATAAAGAAAACAGTATGCAAATTTAAAAAAAAAGAAAAAAGATAATAGTACTATGAAAGATATTAGAGTAACTGAAATTAAATACACACAAACATTGTGCTACATAAGCATGACTTCTTTACTAAAAGGAAAAATGCAATTAACTTTTATTGTAAGAACAAATTAAACTGGTTTTCTGAGTTCTGGGTAACTTTTAAGGCAAGAGGCAGATTTGCTGAGTTTTATTTGTTTCATTTCCCTGTTCTTTAATAACTATGGCAGGTAAGAAGTTACAGTGTAACTAACTTTAGTACTATTCCAGTACAACTTGCTGTAATCAGTGTTTATTTTCAGAAGCAATAATTCTCACAGATTTTGCACAAATCACAGAATAAAATAGATGGAGTAATCACATGGTGTTTTTAAAGTCAAGCCAGCCTTAGCACTTGAGCAACAGACCACAAGAACAACAACAAAGAAAAGAAGAGAAAGAGGAAGAAAAGGAAGAGGAAGAAGAACAAATGAGCAGCCTACAGCAGAACAACAAATGCACTGTTTTAAGTGGAGAAGAAAGATCCTAGAGAAACGACTGTAGCTATATTTATAGATTGTTCAGTGAGCAGGACTAGTAGATTTCCAGGCTCATGTCACGGGTAGTCATTCCTTTGTTATGTTCACTTTTTTTGTCCTCAGAGGGAAAGGCAAGGCAGGTGACAAGGTACCCAGGACAGAAAGTGAGGAGACAGATGGAGCTCAAGGCTGACCTTGTTCCTTCATTTGTATTTTTAGCTTTGTCCTCCCTAGTGAGATGTGATTCTTCTGCCTGAGTAGGTCTGGGTATGTCCCTCAAGTTAAATACTGGGGAACAGACTGCTATCTAGAAAGCTGTGGGAGCTTGTGTCTTCATCGCGGAATCCATACAATTCACTGAAGACGGGTACACCAAATTTCTCAGGGTCACAGTGTGTGAGGAATCTGCCTGCATCCTTCTTGGGGTATGGAGCCATAGCCACTGAAAGGATACCTGGGAATTTAAAATCAGACACTTAATAGAGATACTCAATATTTACTCTACTAAAGCAAGTATGACGCAGTACTTCTGGTACTGTTAGATCTCTGTTAGGCTGTGGGTGCTTTTCTGGGTGGTTTAAGGAGTATATGGAGGAACTACTTCACTATTTCTTGAGAGGAAACAACATAGTGCATTAGAAAGAATGGATACGTCTGTACATTCTGCTTTAAGGAATAATTTTTGAATAAAATTTAAATGAAATTAAAGAATGACAAAAGATAAAGGAAAAGAATTATTTCTAATATCTAGAGTCTCTAAAGTCATCTCAGCAAGCACTTCCAAAATTTCCATGTGCTCCATATTTACTTAGGCTACCAAATGTAATTGTTGTGAATAAACATATTCTTTAACAAATTGCACTTATTGTACTGTAAATCGGATTATAGGATGGCTATCTATGTTTTGGAAGCCTGGTGCTGATGGCTTTTGCAACATATATTTCTGTATACAACTAATATGACTGACAACTGATTTTAGTTGTCAACTAATTTTTGTTGTCAGTGGTATACTAAACTAGATCATTGTTACTACTGGTGTAACTAAGAATGAAAAAAATATGAAGTTAGAACGGGTGAACCCATGTTACAAATTAAGTATATTATTAAAGTTAAGCATTTTCACATTAGAAGAGGTAGTCTAACTTTTAGACATTTTTTTTAAAGAAAGATAATACAGCCTTTCCTACCAAGTCTGGATAAATTAATTTGTTAAATATGCCATGGATAGATTAGACCCTTGGACAGAGAAATATAATGAACACAGTGAAAGTAAAAGCAGAAATTTCAATTTTTGCAAAGGATTTTGACTAAGCAAATTTTTGACCAAGCAGTAATTTTGAGAACTGTGAATGGGTATTTTACTTTTGTAAAAACAGAAAATATTTTCACTAATACTTCCATATGGTGAGTTCTCAGAATAATTAAGATGGGTAGAAAATTTAGGAAGAATAAACATGTATTTCCAGATTTATCTTTTACTTCAGGTCCCTCTTGATCAACTCTAGAATTAGTATCCATTGTTCGTTCTTGACCAGTGGCTACTCCATAGGAAAGGCAAGAAAGACACTGTCTGGTAATCACTGACTGATACAACCTGCACACCTTGCAATAGCCCAATATTTTTCAAAGCCTTAAGGTTCACACTAGGCCCAGGCCCAGGGATCAAGCTATATAAGTAACATTCAGATAGATGACATTAACTGAAGAGTCAGATTCAGATGGCTTAGATATTGTGCAGTCTTTTGAGAAGGAAGGGACCTTCTCCTACATTTTTTTTTTCCTTTGCAAAAGATCACGCTGATATATATACATGATTTTCATGAAGGAAAATCATTATATTCCTTACAAAATCATCCTCTAAATCAACTTTTTGTCTTTAGCAGTCAATGTATCAGACTCCTTCTAAGTTTTGTTGATCTTTTTCTGAGATGTCAGCTGAAATTCACAGCCAATGTATATAAAATCTTCTTTTATATAGTTTGAATTATGTAGTTTTCTTTAAGAAATGCTTGCTGACATTAAAGTTTCCAAGAGCACCCATAAATTTTTCAGCTATAAAGCAAGGAACTTTTCTTTCACAATGAGTACAACTTACTATTCTAATATTATCACTTCATATCTGACCTAATTAAATTCCATCATATAATACTTAAGTTATAGCTGCATAACCCCTCATGTAAACTGCCAACATAAAATCTATCCTATGAGGTTATGATGTTCATTATTACAGTTGGCTGGAAACTTAAACTGAATTTATTTCAAAGAATAATGCTTCAACAGAATGGGAACATTTTTGTTGTTGGTTCTGTTGACTATTGCAATGCTATGGTTTCTTAGTCCTGAGAAATGACACAATAGGTCCTAGTCAGAGACACCAGGAAAGGAGAATGAGAAAAACAGATTGGTAAAGTAAGACTGAAAGAAATTGTTTTCTGTTACAAGTAGAAAAAATCATCTTCCAACACTGTGTTGCTTTACAAAACCCTGTAAAAGGTTTTATCTTCATTCCAAAAAAGAACAAAAACAACTGTCAAAACCATGGAAGCTGTTGACTTTCTGTCAGCTCCATTCACAGTTCCTGTGCAACAAAGATGATTGGCAAGGTCTGGACTTAACAATTTTCTATTATAGATGATAACTGGTTAAAACTGGAGGATATTAGAGGGGCATGGCAGATATTGATGTTTATTAAATCTTCCATCAGAAACTTTGTAAAGTGAAGATTTTCCTGCCAGCCTGACCATTCTGAAACTGGTGAGACCTCCAGAACATAGCTGAACTCAAGCCTACTTGCTGTTTCACTGGAGACCTTGATACTTTGAAAGTCTTGGACAGCTACACTGTTCTGAGGGTTGTAAAACTGCTGCTCCGCCAAAAAACAGTCAATCCTGGAAATTCTAGGCTCAATGTGAAGGTGTTCAAGCTTCTTAATAGTTTTCCATAACATTTAGAATCATAAAAGGGGAATTCTTGCTTCTGACCAACCCTAATCTCTGTGGCTGAACAGTAGTTTTC
This sequence comes from Chroicocephalus ridibundus, assembly GCF_963924245.1. Classification (NCBI taxonomy): domain Eukaryota; kingdom Metazoa; phylum Chordata; class Aves; order Charadriiformes; family Laridae; genus Chroicocephalus; species Chroicocephalus ridibundus. The sequence goes on from NC_086284.1 coordinate 63,842,868, forward strand.
AAGCAAATCGAAGGCAAGTAATGTACCATCAAGTCTTGCATGGTGCTCAACGTGTTTTCTAACTATGACTTTGTATTTAGTTAGTACCAATAGGAGAGGATTTGTTCAGTGAAACGGTTTCTGCTGAGGATCCCACACAGTAATATCAAAGGCAGCTACTTTTAATTACTTCTAGTCTGATCTTGTGGGATGAATACTTAATAAGGTCTGGTGTGCATAGATGCATTTTCTGGCTTTGTTCTCTTCATAAGAAATTTAGTTCCTGCACTCCAAGACATTTCCATCATGTAAGTCAAAGCTTGCTCTGAATCAAAGAGATGACTGGCTGATTCAGTTTAAAAGCTCATTTTGTGCCTAGCTAAAAGCTTATCAGAGATGCATACTGGTTGTCATAGGTCCTAAAGTAGTCAGCTGCATTTGAAAATTCTAGGAAATAATATTTATCACTTTATTGAAAATAGGTTTATATGCAAATAAAATCAAACCAATAGCATTTCATCATACACATATACTCATACCTGCACTGAAGAAGACCTGAAGACATTAAATATCACTAAATTACTGAGTTATTTTACAAAACCAACAAAACCTACCTATCCATTTAGAATAATTTACTTTCAAATTTAGATCATTACATGACAATGTGATTTACAAAGCATACTTCTGTAATATATAGGGTAAACCACTAAAATACAAGTTAGAAGGCTACTTCAACTTTTAATGCAACAAAATACTTGGCTGTTTCCTCAGATAGCAAGATCTGTTCCCGGTGGTGCAAGGAAAGCAGGGGAGCAGGTCTCTTAATCTCACTACTACTTTTGTCTGTACGCTTTGAGGTGCAACTGTCAATTATTCCATCTCTAGAGACACTGAGAATTACTTGTGGGATGATTCTTCCCTGACATTATAACTTTGCACTCTTGCATTGATGTTTTCAGAAATCAAGCGAAAACTTGGGCTGAAGTCTATTTCAATTAGAATGTCAATATTTGTTGCAATGTCTTTTCTATTGTTAACTTACCAAATACAAAATAAGGTTTTTTAAAAACTTTCTCTCAAACACATTTCTTGAGTAAGTTTCTCTATAAATCAGGTGATGTTTTAGTCTTGTTTATTTCTATTTTAAACTCAGTGTTTTAAGATGGAGGCTGCCAGTAAGTTACACCTAATTTAGTTTGCTACTTCAAATATGTATTTTAAGAAATTGAGCTTAAATGCTTATAAGAATATGTATTTGCATTTTTTCTCTTCTCTTAGTATAATTTGACAATACTAGTTCATGAGTTCTTACTTCAATATCTGAGAAAGTAATGGAATGAGTCCTTCTAGAAACTATTACTAATCAAATGAAACAGGTGATTGGGAAAAGCCAGCACAGATTTACAAAGGGCAAATCATACCAGACTAATCTGATCACCTTCTACAACAAAATAAAATCTCCTGTTGACATGAGGAGAGCAGTGCATGTTGTTTAGTTGGACTTCAGCAAAGTGTCCGACAGTTTCCCACAGCCCTTTCCTGGACAAACTGACAAGATGCAGATTGGATGGCTGGCCTGCGAGGTGGGCAGGAAATTGCCTAACAGTTCACACTCAGATGGTGATGACCAATGGTTTTCACTCAGGCTGCTGGCCTGTCACAAGTGGGGTGCCTCAGGGATCAATACTGGGCCCATTTTGTTCAACTTCTTCATAAATTGTCTGGCTGATGGGATTGAAAGCACCCTCACCAAATTTGATGATGACACCAAACTGGGTTGTTGAGGTGCACACATCAGAAGTGAGAGCCATCATACAGAGAGACCTGGACAGGCTGGAAGAGTGGACTCGCAAGAACAGCATGCAGTTTAACAAAGAAAGACAAGTGCAAAGTCCTGCATCTCCAACAGAATAACCAAAGAGCCCAGTACAGGCTAGGATCCAGGTAGCTGGGGAGCAGCCTTGCTGAAAGGAGCCTGGGGGTCCTGGTAGACAACTGTCATGGAGGCTTACAAAATCAAATTTAGACCAGTGATAATTTCAAAATGAACTTTATTCTAACAAAAAATTGTTTAGTAGAGAACTAACTAGAAATGAGGTATACCAACATCATTTTAACACTACAACAAGATTAGTAGACCACAGGTTCAGAATGTATGAAGAATTAATACTGTATGACTGACTCAAGAATTCTTAAGCTTTAGAAACAATGATCAAAAATGTGCACAATCCTATATGTGCACATACCTGTAAGATGAGGGCTCTCATCCTGTACAGGAGGTGAACTATAGGTGGTGTCCCAGCTCATGGGGAGAGTCCCCAGCTGCAGACCTGCTGCTTCAGAGGAGGACAACTCAAATTTTGCCCTCCAGTGGTGCTCCATTTATACCTTAATCGAAATCTGGTCTGTGGTCATATATGGTCATGATGGGTCTTAATGGCTGAGGGCCAGGACTTCCTCACTTTTCGACTGAAATATGTATGTGCTGACCACCACTGTGTGGGTGTGACAAGAGCTGTGGCAGGAAGTTTTTGTGGGCTTTTGTCGGGTCTTTGTTATGTCTTTGTCAGGTCTTTGTCAAGGCAGGTGCATCTGTCACAACACGAGGTGTCAACACACAACAAGCTGAACGTGAGTCAGCAGTGTGCTGCTGCAGCAATAAAGGCAAATTGGACTCTGGGGCATTACTAGCAGAGACAGAGATGAGATCATCTCACTCTACTGAGTGCTTCTCAGGCTGTATCTGGAACACTTTGTCTAGTTCTGCCCCCCACAATTCAAGAAAGATGTGGACAGACTGTAGAGGGTCCAAAGGTAGGCCAGGAAGATGGTCAAAGGGCTGGAGAGGAAAGCCCTGGCCTATGAGGAAAGACTGAAGGACTTAGGTCTTTTCTTTCTGGAGAAGAGAAGATTTGGGGGGAACCTCATCACAGTGTTTCAGTCCTTTAAAAGTGGCTGCAAAGGGTACAGAGGGTCTCTCTTCACAAGGAGCCACATGGAGAAGAAAAGGGACAATGGGTCCAAGTTGCACCAGGAGAGGCTTAATTTTGACATGAGAGAATTTTTTTATAGTAAGAATAATCATTCACTGGAGCAACCTCCCCAGGGACATGGTGGAATCTCCGTCACTGGAGGTTTTAAAGACATGATTGGACAGGATGCTAGATAATCTCATCTAGGCTCCCTTTTCCACAAAATGTTGGAACAGATGATCTCTCAGGGTTCCATTCCAACCTGGAATATTCTATAATTCTATGACTCTAATTATCTAAGAGTTATTCCATTTGGAATAGTTTTGGAAGTATCATCTTTCTTTCCATTTTCCCATCTATCTAGCATTGAATACAGACTGGCCATAATAAAATTGAGCATCCCAGAAGCCATTTGAACAAAATTCTGTTTGGAATGAAAAAGAAATTCAGAATTAAAGTACAAGGATTATTGTTAACTTATCCCTTTATATCTTGTCTATGAAAGATGTAAGATCTTGCTGTAATGAGGTGAAATATATGTACATCTCTAGGACTAATATTTGATTTTCTTACTTCTGTGGTAATATTCAAGTTCAGAATACTACTTGAGTTGGGGTTGTAGAGCCTGGAGAAGAGAAGGCTCCAGTGAGACCTTATAATGGTCTCCCAGTACCTGAAGGGGGACTAGAGGAGAGATGGGGAGGGAGTGTAGCAATAGGATGAGGGGGGGTGGTTTTAAACTGAAGGAGGGTAGATTTATATTAGATATTAGGAAGAAATTCTTTACTGTGAGGGTGATGAGGCACCGGAACAGGTTGCCCAGAGAAGTTGTGGATGCCCCATCCCTGGAAGTGTTCAAAACCAGGCTGGATGGGGCTTTGAGCAGCCTGGTCTAGTGGGATGTGTCCCTGCCCATGGCACTGGAGTTGGAACAAGACGATCTTTAAAGTCTCTTCTAACCCAAACCATTCTATGATTCTATGATTATATAATATTTCTTTTTATTTTATTTAAATTTTTAAATAGAGAGTGGATGAAATAGAAATACAAAACTAACATGCACTATTCTCTGGATATTCAATAATAATGTTTAAGCTCTTTGAATGCCCTGTGGACTATTATCAGTATGCGAGAAAGCAGGAAAGTGTGATTATATGGTACAAAGATTTATTGCTGTAAATTTGAGGGAAATGTGGTTTTTGTAAATACAGATGAAACAAAGTAAATACCCTGAAAATCACTTCAGTGCAGCATGGACTGCCACATACTATAACCTAAACTATTCTAGATATGGAAATAACAATTGAAAATTCTATTTCAAATGGTAGCAACATTAATGGACACTATGTATACCTCTACATATTACTAGTCACTCACCCAGTGTCCCCATCTTCTCTCTCACACACACTTCTAGATTTTTATATTTTCTAGGATAGAGTATACAAAGTGGACAGTTATGTAGTAATCCTTACCATAAATTCTCTCCCCCCCCTCACAATTTACAGGTTAGAAATTTCCTGGGTCAAGATATTATATTTTTGATATAAGAGACCTCAGTCAATTATTTTCAGGAATTTTCCTGTTACTCTCAGTTGTGTCCTTTCCTATTCCCTAATTTAAAGCCTTTTTATTTATTGTTTTACAACGATGTTCATGGACAAGTGAAACTAAGTGAAACAGTTAAGATCCCAGAATGATTAGCCCACCCAAACTTCAGTGTGAAAGACATATGGTCAATCTCTATAACTGTACTAGTAATCTAAATTCCAGTGAAAGATAGATTTCTTTCTAGAAAGATCTACATAAAAGAATGGATATGAGCTATGAACGTGAATAGCTGTAAAAAGTAAAAAGATTTCTTACCATGACAGCTTTCTGAAAGGCTCTTCCAACCCAAGCAGGCACAAATAACAAAAAAACCCACAACAAACCCACAAAAAAACCCCAAAACCCAAACAAACAAAAAACCCCCCGAACACTTTTTAAAATTAAAATCAATATGGTTGTGAAAGGGATAATATGATGTAGTGCCTAAAGTTAGAAAGGAGTCAAAATATTCTAGCTCTACATTGCAGTCATCTAAATATTTCAATTTAGGGACTGTTTTGCTATGTTAATTTGATATAATCTGCATTAATAATATTGTTGTTACTGTTGCTATAAATAATATGCTGTTGGTTTGCTTCTGTGTCACTAAAAATTCATGATCCCTGAAGCTACTGGAAGATGAAGACATATTTGTAGAGGTACACAAATTGCCATTGCCTATAAAGGAATTACTCTGCAAGTAAATGGAAGAATTCACCTTTCAGATACGTGAATTTGGCATCTCTTATGAGCATTAAATTTAACTAAAGAGAAAGGGAAAAAAAATAGCAACTAAAACAAAGTGATAAAGGGTGTTCTTGAGTTTTATGCAAGACATAAAAAGGATCGAAAACTACTTAATATCTGTATTTTGTTTGCTCCAATATCCTCAGATTTAGTCCAAACATACTCTGTAATGGTTTTGGGGGGAGGAAAAATCAGCTCTGGTTTATAACCTTCACTGCCAACTTTGAGCCTGAAGGAAATTTTTACAGCTGAGTTATAAACTCCTAAATATCGGCATTTATAATGGTAGGGTTGACAGACCTTTAATTTCAACACTAGCCAGTGTCAGTATAATAATTTTAAAAAGATAATAATTTCAATGAGGTCAAATCCAAGTTAAAAACGTGTGCCTGGATCTTGCTAGCCCACAAGCACACATATATCCTTAATTGCACCCTCACCTAATTTAGAACTGCCTAAAAAAGTATAATGTTTTGATTTTTTAACTATATCATTATTCCCAAATATTTCCATGTCCTGACATTTTCTGGCCAGACTATAGTCAAAATCCTGAATGTGTTTTTTATGCAATCTTGACTGCTTGGTTTTGGATCTCCAACTATTTTTTCTTCTGCTTCCTCTCTGTATAAATAGAGCATATGGTAATTTATTGAGTAATTAAGAGTTATAAAACATGTAAGTCACACACACATTTAGTCATAAAAACACCCTCTTCTTTACTACATCATGCGGCATAATCTTATTGATGTTATTGCCATTTTTCCTCCTACAGCTCTCACACAACTTTCTTGTTTCCCCCTCATTTCATCACCTCCAGGGTAGCTAGCCCAAAAGCATCTTGGGTGAGGCAATGCCCTGTCTGGCTTTTGGAGAATTGTAATGCCCTTCTGGATGCTGGCAGAAATAACAAACAAAATTCTTACTAATAATCTCTAGACCTCTGAGATACAGACATACCCCCACACCCAAGATCCAAAGAAGCTTTCTTAGCTGTCCCTAACCATAGGGCTCTGCCTAAAAAATCAAATCTCAGACCTACTCTTTGAGTATCTTTGTGCATTGTTCTAGACTAGGTCTCTAGAACAGCAGTTCTAGCTGACTTTTTAAGGAGTCCTAGCGTACTCATCAGGAATGATGTGTCTTTAATTATGGAGTGCCTTGATGCTACCTGTCTCTGCTATGAAAAGGTAAAATGCAGAGAAATCTTTTTATTATAAATAGCTCAAATACACAAAGAAGCTTCACATATTTAAGAAAGGCGTACATGAGTAAATGAAATAAAACCTCACCTAGTGTACTTAAACAAATATCTTATCTAAAAGATACATTCCTCTGCATGTATCCAGCTACTTCCTAATACACATCTTCCTGGTCTCTGTAGTCAAGGATTCTTCCTATGCCTCACTCCATATTTCAAGTTGTATTTATCAAAGGATATGCACAACATTAATATCAAAGTAGGCCAGAGAGTGCTTTTTATCACCTGACGTGTATTGTCCATACTGTTTACCTGGTACATTAAATACTGCATCCATTCGATCTTTGACAGGAAAATGTATATGAAAGGGGTTAGCTTTATGCAACGTGGACCTGCCACCACCACTTGGTCTCACCTCCCTATTCAGGTTAGCTTTAAAAGATTGTGTTGTATAAATGACAATTAAATATCAAAGGAGATTATGAAAGAGCAATGACAAAGTTATTGACTGAAGAATTGTGCTTTCAAACATAGGCCTCTCTGAATAAGCAGGTTAGGGAAATCAGATCCATATGCCTTTGCCTTAGATCCAGGGACAGTTAAAAATAAGCGGTTAAGTCATTTTAACTTTCAGCACTTTTATTTTTATAACAGGGCTATTTTAAGTGTGAAAAAAAAGAACAAACATCCTTTGAAAGATTTTAGGAAGCTTCTATGACACTACGAACTTGTGTGTAGTCTATGCTCTTTCTATCTACAAAACAGATATACCCATTCAAGCAACGCATATTTTTAAGACAAGATAATTGCCAGTAGATATCAGAATGTAGTAAATGAATCAGTTATTCTTACCCATAAACAATAAAGACATTTTGATTTTCTTTTACCATTCTGGGTACTATGTTTTCATTTCGAAAATGTCTGTTCTACAGTTTGTTCCTGGCTTTCCTTCCATCCCTTGCTCACATTCCACATAATTAAAAAAAAAAAAAAAAAAAAAAGAAACCCAAAAAAACCAGCCAGATAAACAGATCATAAATATCTGTGTGTTCTTATTTTGGATATTTTGTTTATTAGTTTAATATGGTTTCTAGCTGAGGTCTTATTTATCTAGAAGAATGGAACAGGTGAGCTGAATTCTTCCTTATCAAAGCCAATTTTTTCATTACAAATATATTGGAAGCAAGAAAGAATAAAATAAACTAAATACATATCTTGCAATTACTTACACATATTTGTGCCTTTAACTGGCACCAATGCGATTATTTTACAAAAATCTTGCAGGAAAATATATATGCGGAAGACATTATTAGCAAGAATAAACATGAGGAGGCACTGGTCACTTCTGTTCATCAAAGAGCGCTATTCCCACATCCTTAGTCAATACTGTGCAATTTCTATGGCTGTTAATCTATCACCTCTCAAGTGTACTAAACACACATTTAGGAAAGGAAAAAAATATTTAGAAAATTTCTACTGAAAATGGCAACTGCATTAAGCAAAAACCTCTATGACCTTTGCCAACATTTTCCAAAGTGCAAGTTTTCTTTTCACTTAGAAGAAATAAATATAGACTTTAATGTAAAAACAATTCAAAAGCCCTAAATAATGGTTTGTACTGTCTCCATATCATCTGTTCATACCTAAATAACTTTTTAAAACACATACAGCATCTCAGCTTTGAGCATAGAGTCCTCAATTTTAAGCTAAAAATTTAATATTTTAATGCTATTCTAATACAGTCCTTTTGTAACACAGAATACTACATTGGATTAAATTAATGTAACAAAATAAAAAGGAATATTTATGGGTCTTTAATTTTTTGTATTAATAGAAAGTGACACAGTGATTTGGAAGGACAAAGATGTCTCTAACATAGTCAAGTTCAAACACAATTCATTTATGTAAAGCATAATAGTTTATATAGTCAGTGGCATGTCAAAGAATAACATTGACGGCTTTGGGCTCCACCTATTTTGACTATCCAGTATAAATGATGAAGTAATCTTTGACAGCTTACTTGGTTAGAATGACCATTTATGTTTCCAAAACTGGTCTTAACTGGTAGCAAGACTCTGTATGTTCTAGGGCAGCACTTAGGGTCCTATACCCCTGAGTATTGAATAGAAAGGTGAGAGCTAGAAATGAAGATACAAAATGAACAGCCAGAATGAGATGTCTAGTTAGTATGAGACTTATGTTATTTACTATTCAGTGTTTGTAAATGTTGTGTCTATACTTGCAAGCTGTGATAAAGTTTATGTACTGAAGTGCTCTTTGGGCTCTTAAGTTCAAATAAACCTCTTCAGAGTCTTTGCTTAGCTGCTTAGATGCACCAGAAATTAACAGGGAATCCTATTCAGAGTAATCTCTGGCCTATTCTCTTTCCCATTCTGTACACTGATGATGTCTGGCAAATTGCTAACTAGCCTAGGCCAAAACTGTGCCAGTAAGCCAGTCAATGCTAATCCTTGTTTCTGTTTAGTTTATGGTATAAACATAGCTTAGAGAAAGTTGTAGTGATGTGGTTTTTTTTTTCATCTGTGTAAAATGACTTCAAACTTATGTCCTAGGAAAACAGACCTTTTATGTATCTAAATATTTTTCTGACCATCTTTTTACAAAAAAGACCTTGACATTTCGAGAAAACACTTCAGTCATATTCATTTGCTATATGAAGTCCATAAGAGCTTCTAATTTACTGTTGTTACATTTTAAACTGAACGCAGTTTTCATGTAAGAGGTAGTAAGCAAAAGCACCTCACCCCAGCTAAAACTGGAGTCTAATGGGAACTTCTCTTCCTCTTTTTCATTCTTGGAAAACAGACTCAGGGATGAACTGTTAGGAGGCAACTAATTATAAAGTGCGTACTGGGAAGGCTTCCAGAAGACTTGCTGGCTGTGACCTGTCTCCTATTCAAACTACATAAAAATCTGCAGGGAATGGCCTGAGCTATCCCTGACTATTATGGACCCTCAAGAGTTATGAGACATACATAAGGGGACATCTAATCCTGAGGGACTTCAAATCTCAACACCCAAAAAGCAGCGTGTGAGTCTCAATCACATCTCTGCAGTCCAAATATATGTGGCAAGTGTTTTAAGCTGCATTCTGTGAGAGGCAAACTGAACATTTTTTTACATTTCTTCTTTCTTTTTCAGTAAAAAGGTGAAAACAAAAACAGAGTTTTATTCTGTGGTAAAATAAAATACATTGTAATTAGAAGGAAAAACAGGAGTGTATTTCTTTAAATTTCTTGCCAAATACGCTTATCTTTTTGGACCACATTTAAAAATAAATAAATAATGAGAAAGAACTTACTACTGATCTGTATCACTATAGATCCATCTCTAAATGTAACTGTTAACCTTTCACTTAAATGAAAGTTAGAAAGTTAGAAATTCCTAATGAAGTTAGTTTTGAATTATTTGGGCTGTCAACTACAAGCGTATGTTCAGGGTACCTTCTCAATACTGCTAGAGATTTAGTAAGTGGTGATTGCAGAACATCGTTAGTGCCAAAAAATGGAGAGACTTTTCTTTGCCAAAATAAAACAGAAAGGGTCATGTCTTCCACTTGTATAAATTGTTGTAGCTCAGTTAAAGTCAATGGATGTTAAGTATATTATACAAGCATGGGATTTCATCCAGTTTGTTTCTTCATTTTTTTGATAAAAGAAACCCTTCAAAGTAAGGAAAAAGTATCTTGTAATGAATTCATTAAAAAAAAAAAACCAAAACCAAAACCAACACCAAACAAAAAAACCCAAACTTATTTAGTGTTTTCTTGAGTGCAAAGCACCTTCAAAGCCTACTGCATGTTTGATAGCCAATTGAACATAAAATTTATACATGAATTTTGCTTTAAAGCAGGCATATAACTTCCCTACTGAACTGTAACCAAAAGAATGAAGTGCCTATTTCAAGCGAGGATATAATTGTTTTCTAACACCTAAAAAGCATTTTATACATTACGCTTTGCAGACCTAGCAGGGTGTTTGTTTTCAATAACAGACTTTCTCTTTTTCATTTTTTTTTTTATTTGTGTGATGTCATATCTGAAAGCAACTAGTCAATGAAAAATATTATCTGTGAAAGTTAAGTAAATACTGTGGTCAGAGGAATGCCTCCAATTTAGGAATTCAGAATCAGATCTTAGTTGATTAATCCAAACTTATTTGAGCTCATAGTGTGGTATCAAGATCCCCGTTACACTCAGTTATAATTATTTATATGTTACTGGTTGGTTATTTACATTTGCAGTTGATCAACAATTTGATTCATCAGTTTAAAAATGTATTTGTACACCAAATTACAGACAAATAAACACAATACTTAGGTCAATAGATAATTAACTGCATATAAACATAAAAGAAAACAGGCTTTTTCATCTATGTGTGGGATGGTATCCTATAGGTTCATACTTGTGATTATTCCTATTTATAAGAGATCGTAAAGCCTCATGAGATTTGAGAACCACAATATATGCATTTGCCCCCCTGTCCCATCTTGCATGCTATTGTTTATTTGAAATAATTAATATAATATTTAGATTATGGTGAGTTTAGTACCATATCTTTAAATCAAATCAGGTTTGAAGCTGATTTTATCGAGATTATGATAAAGAGGTAAAAAGAGATGAAAAAATATGAACTTGTCTAATATGTAGTGGAAATTTATTCAGTCACAAGCTGTCTGTAATAAATGTTAATTGATTACAATTTATATTTTTTGGTCTTCTTCCCAGAGACTCCAAGCTATTAATCTGACTTGAACACTGCCAGAATACTGTAACAATTCTTAGTCACTAAAAGCCTTAAGGGGAATTCAAATTTGTTAGAATAAATGTAATAGCTTTATCCACCTCAAAGCTGGGAGTCAGGCAGAGAGGGAAAGGAAACAAAACAAAACAAAACATTAAAAAAATGTGTTATTTATATTTACTGAATTTTAATAAAAAGCTGTTGTGCTTGAATTTGTTATATATCTCTCTTCATCTTTTTAAAGTGATGAGAATGTATGTTTACTGTGCTGCTAATGTAGAGTTGGATGCAACATTTTCTGAAAGCAAATGGCTATGTATCAAACAAATGGCTACCTATTGTTATTATTGCTGATGATATTATATATGTTTTTCATATACAGTATTACAGATTATTTAAAACCCTATTGAGTCAATAGCAAATGTCAAAAATATCATTATCTGTACAAAGGAGGACGGGATTGTCTCTCCCACAAAACCTGAGATAACAATACAGATGAAAGAGCACAGGTCTCACAAAGTTTTTAGGGATGAGGTGCAGACTCCCAGAGGAAATGGCGATATGCAGCAGCAATCCCCGTGCACTTGCTCTGGGGTGCTGAGAGGCGCTGGCTCCAGCCACAGCAGTTAGGTAACTAAATTCTTGCTCCCAAGCATGAGGTGAGCGCAACACCCTCAGAGAGGGATCAGAAGGAAAACAAGAATCTTGTTGTTTTTTTAATCAGGAAACAGCTGAAAAAAGTGAAATCCAGACTTTGACCAAGGCATAGCCATAGTGCTATTAGCATTAACTTCACTCACTTGAAAATTTTTTGGGAAAAAACCCTCTCAATTTGCATGGTTTAAATTGACCTTGTGCAGAAGCAAGAAAGCCCTTGCCAGGCCCCTTGTGCACCCACAGTGTCCCTGTTCCCACAGGCTGTGGCAAGACTGGCTGTTTAAGAGCCTCATGCCAGGCTGGGATGGCTGACCTGTTACCTCTTCTCATTACAAGGCCTGTCCCTGCAACTGCACATTTTCCCTTGTTGACAGCCACCCTAAGCTACCTTCACCACCATCAGGAGGGCAAATAACCTCTCAGAATGGACAGTGTTTGGGCTCTCTCTCATCTGCAGTTGCTCTAGTCATGCTGCCAAGAGGAGGCCATGCAGATTCTTTAAAATTCATATTTCATAACTGATGTAAAATTCACTCACTTCTTTACAATTAAGCAAAGAAACAAAGGCAACTGTCTTCTGTTCCCATCAGTCAGACTACTTGGGTAGGAAAGCAATCTAAGGTCAATTCCCTTCTTACTCTGACAGTTTTCACATCCATCTCTTTTACCTCACAAAAGAATGAGTTAATCTGCTCTGTATGTGCTCTTTGAGGTGTAGTGGTCAGAGTGAAAGGCAAATTAGCTGACTGTACAAGTTTTCCTACTTTGTAGAGAGGAATGTGAGAATAATTTGAAGAGAAAGAGAAAGAAAGAGAGAAAAAAAAAATAGAAGCATAAGCTTGACAAACTAAGTTAATTATGGCAATTTCTTTAGTGAGGGAGGAGATAGCATTCACTAAATGACCTGAAGTTCAAGGTCACATCCATCACGACTGATCCCTGGGTAGCAGAGGTGACCAACAGCATCATACACAGTCAGTGTCTGTCTGAGCTCTTCTGGAAGCTTCAGGAGGAGTTCCAAGAAAGGCAGGATGCCTGCCAGATCTTCTGCAGTGCACCGCAAGTGTGTAATGAGTCATTTCTCACTAGCAAGTCTAAATGGAGTTAACAAGATTTCATCTCAATATAGGCTTCAAGAGATAAGTTGAAACGGGAGGTGCCGATAGAGAAATTTTGCAAAGTGTAGAATGAAAAATAAAACAACATAAACCTTTAAGTGGGTAGAAAAACTTCAATTTTTTATTATCCAGGCAGGAAGTCTTTTACCTGTTTAACTTGCCAGCTGAATTCTAGTTTTTTTCTCATACACTGCAGATCTGTTTTTTCTGGTATGTGACTAACTTTGGTCCTAGCATGTGTTGTCCTGTTATTAGAGATCATATATACCTATGTTTTTCTAAAGAACAATGATAAATTGTAAACTTTCTTAAGATTCCAGTCTGGTGGTTAATTATAAAGGCTCATGTTCAACTTAGGTATACATATTAATGACAATGACAATGGTTTTAAAGAACCTGGAAAAATGTGTCACAGGGAGGTTGCCCACAGAATCATTAAACATGAATCATCCTTGGGTGCCTACTCAAATGTAATTAGCGAAATGTAATTAGCATTTAATTATAATACGCTATATGAAAAATCTTGGCTGCCTTCTGCCATATTCTAGCCAAAATGTAGCGGGAAGTACCCCAAATCTTAAGACACTCTTCCTTTGTCCGAACAAAACACATTCAAGCCTTCAAAAATATGTTTAATTGCTTGGAATTAAAATTTACTGTTTTCTTTTTATTGTCTGAGGAATCAATGGAGGATAGCAAGAATCCAAACTGGTTAAATAAATAATTACTAGAGTAAAGCAATAAGCACAGGCCTAGCAATGAGACAGTGGCAAGAAGTCAGACAGTGAAATAGAGACCACCCTGTAGGTGTCATTGTGGAGACAGACTGCAGAGTTATGTTACTGCTCGGCTGAGGGAAGTCCTTTTTGTGAGGTAACTTAATAAGTAGTATAAGATATACTAACAATAAGATCAATGTAGTGAGCGCCAGTGTGTTTAAAATACAAATAAGATTCGTCAATGGGTTTGGGTAATTTTATCTAATAAATCAGCCATGCTGTTGATTTCTCACCTGGCTGGGACAGGCTGAAGGAATAAGAAATCAATTTAAAGGTAGATTAGAAGAAATGGAAAAGGTGTGAAAATAAAATGATACATGGTGGATAACAATGGGAAAAAGGGAAATACATAAAAACCTCCCACTTATTTGATTATTTCCATTAAACTGAAGACTTAAAGAATATAGTTTAATAAATGCTTCCTATGTTATATATACAAGAAAACAAAGAACATCCTCCTAAAATGAAAAAAAAATATTATATTCTCAGATAATGAAGAACTGCAATTTCATTCAAATGAAATCAAAAATATTTTCCCATAAACTTGCATTTAAGTTTATAAATGTCTAGCTCCCATTCGTAGAATCTGGCTTATGGCTTTGGTATGAGCTCTCATTGCTGCTGGGTTGAGGATTTTGTTTGGTTTTTCATTTGTTTGCTTGTTTCTTTGCAGGGGGTAGCTGATTTCATTTGCTACAAGTAACGACACTGAAAAAATGTGTGATGACAATAACAACAATTATCATAGAATTGTAGAATCATAGAATGTTTAAGGTTGGAAGGGACCATTTATATTTAAATTTTACAGCTATCACTAAGTTAACATCATGTGTACTCTGTATTTTATATTCTTATATGTTATAAATGGTGTAATTTAGAAAAATGTTCATTTTTCTTATAAATTTAGGAACCAGCATAAACCTAGAGTTTATCACTAATAGCTTAGGTTACCTTTTTCTGGATAAAAGAGACTTCACTTAAAGACGAGTTAGCAGAATTAGTACTAAATTTCATGTAGTCTTTGTTTGACTTTTATACCATCTTCCTCCTTTTGATTTCCTTAAGAGTTTCATGAAGTATTATAAAAATGGGTGGTTTGTATAATTTCTATTTTCAAAAGATAAGAAAGAGCAGTTGTTATGAAAAATAAAGCAACACTGACTCTTTTGTTATATTTTAAATTGATTATATTGAACTACATTTAATTTGCATAGTTAAAACACTTTTGCTTATTACAATAATGAATAACAAGAGGCTGTGTAGCATACTTCAATTATATCATGTACATGTAATTAAATCAACTCTGAGCATTTAAATTCAGATTAAAGCTATTTTCTTTCAAAAGTAATAGTTAATCTGTCTGTCTGTCTGATAGTAAGCTTTGCAACACTATGCAAATTTTAGAAAATGTTATTTTCTGAATTGTTTTCCAAATACCTTGTTTTCAGGTTACTCTTCTCTTTGTAGCTAGTATCTTCCTAAATTACCAAGAGGGCACAAAATAAATAAGCATGTGGGCATCTTTAAGATTATTAGACATGACCAGCTGTTCTATATTCTCAATGCCCACTGAAATGCAAACTTAAGAAATAGCACAGAAGACATTAGAAAAAGCATGATGCTGTTGTAGATATAGTATTGATACTATTCATGATACGAAAACTATCAATATATAAGGACACGGTTGCCAAAGTCTAATTTCAGGAAAGTGTTATATAGTAAATAGAAAAGGAAGGAAATTACTTTCCTCCATTCCCCATGTCCCTTTTTGATTATAAAAGATTTATTTATTTTACTTTGTTCACTGGAACTTGTATTCAAATATAGAAACTGCTGTGGCCTTTGTGGCCTAAATGGCTACACTACCAGAACAGTGGAAGCAGAATTTTAATGTCAGTTTAAGATTTTATAGGAACTCTAGTGCTGTGTATTTTACTGACAATCCAGTGAGAAAAATAGCTCTTCTCTTAGTCCAGTGCTTCCATTTCAAATCTGAGTTTGCCAGACTGGAAAGTCTTTTTGGACATGCTTTAACAACTTGATGAAAATTCTGATATAATTTCTTCATGCATGGTCAAATTAAGTTTTGGGTGTTTCTTCTCAAAAGGTGCATACAAGGTCAAGCCTGATGGTTGCTGACACTGAGAGGAGAATGTTGCTGTGGTCTGAGCCCGTAAGAGCTATGTAGCCATCCAGCTTCTGCCAGTCTCCTCTGCTGAGGCCCAGCTATTTCTGTACCTGTGTAGTGGAAGGGGATGTTAGTGATACCACAAAGCATACTTCTCTTACAGGCAGCTGCCCCAGGAGGACTCACAGAGAAGACAGATGAAAAGAGTCCATGGATAAACAGGGAGCTTATCACATATCCTAGCAGCTAAGAGACAGCACATCACGGATATGGCTGTTTTCTATTATGAAGATTTCAAATAGTTAGTATTTTTTGGAAATAATGTAAAAGCCTTTTCTGAATCAGTGTAACGGTTTCCATTACTAGTTTTCGTAACTTCTTCATACATAAGTTTGAACAGCTCAGAAAATATCTTCCTTTGATCTGGTAAAGAATGCACATGTGCAGTTTGTTTCTTCTGTGGTGAACCTGAATTAATCTTGTAGATTTTTTTAGTTTATCTTTAGGGTTTGATGCAAATGATAAATAAATAACAGGTTTCCAATTGCACATATTAGATATGCTCTGACATAATAGCATTAGCCTAGAAAATAATGTTATTAGCATTACATAATGTCAGTATGTTTAAGGAGCGTGGCTCCAAGCTCCCGTGATTTTTCATTATTAGCGTTCTGCTAAAATAAGTGTGTCTGGTAGCAAATACTTCTCCATTCAGCAAATGTTTCTCTGTGTTGGCCAAAATGAACAACTCATAAATAGAATGGCACATCACCATGAACCAGCTATAACCCAAGTAGTTGTGAGCTGCTTGTTAATGCTGAAGTGACTGCAGGAGAATTAAGAGTCTCTGACAAGATTCTGCTTTGAGGACTTAAATACCAATTTTTCTCACAGAATGCCACTGGACACTGGCAGACTCTGTCATTCAATTCCTTGACCTCTTTGGAGAGTTACGTCAGGAGATAAATTTCAATGATGCCACCATCTCTATCTTCTTGCCAACACTGAAAATCACCTCAGCTCTGAAATCTAGACTAAGGTCAAAAGAGAGGAAAATACTAAACTTTGTCTTTGAGCAGTTCATGTGTAATTCCCTGCAGCTACAATATCAATCATGCCTCATTTCCTGAGACTGATGCTGTAGATGTGTTGTGCTCAGTATTCAGTTTTAGCTGTATCTTGAGTCCTGTGACACGCTGTTCACTCAAATCACCTGCACACCAGTCAGCTTGCCATAGAATTTTGAGCAAAGAAAACAACAAAACAGCAATTAGCTGCTATGTCCACCCTTGGTCTATGACTCCTGATTTTAAGGTAATCTTTTGAGATGTGATCATGATCTAGTTCCCCCTTGCGAATCTTGCTTCAGAAGTGAGAGAGTGAAAACAGGATCCTGCTCAGTCCAGAAGAGGTGAAAGTAAATAATTCTAGACTCACTCATAACCAAGCTCAGTGAAAGTCAATGCATTCTTGGCTCTGAACTTTTCTGGGAATAAAAAGAAAGCAATGCCAACATAGCATTTAATCCCCCATTAGGAAAGACAGTTCTGGACTAAATATCTTGAATTTTATTTACATATTATTAGCATGAATCTCCAAAAGATTCAGATTTTTGTCTGAATTGTTAGTCATACTGTTTTCACACAACATAAAGAATATCTGAAAGAGGGGTTTCATGAAAATCAGCAGCAATAACAGATTTATATTAAAAAGGTGTTCATACAAAAAGAAAGCAAACAAGCAAAGAAGCATAATATTAATAATTCAAAGGGTTAAAATAGAGATTAAAACCAGAAAGAGTGCTGACTGGACAGAAGGAATTCCCAAAGGTGACTTCTCATTTCTTCACAAGAAGCTCTCTGATTTCAATTAGTTTGCTTTTAAAACCCATTAAAATGTTTACAAAGACCATGGTTTTAGCCTAGATTTTTTAAGATTTAGCATAACCTTTGAAATTGATAAGGATACTAAGAAAAGACTGACACAGAGCTAATATTTTTTGGACAGAAAGAGAAATTTCAATGAGTATTTCAGAAACAGGATAATAATATGATAAACTCCTTGCAAAATCCTTAACCACTATAAATTTAAACCACGATATGAGTTTACTCCATTTAAGCAAGTTATAAAAGATTTAAAATAAGCTGCAGGGAAAAAAAAATAAAAAAGAGCTTGTAAAACATGGTCATGAATTTATCTCCCTCTTACTCCAGATTATATTTCGTTGTACCACATAAAGTGAATGGATTTATAACTCACATTTCACCCACCTCCTGAATTTCAAGCATGATAGCTTACTGTTTCTTTGGTTGTTTGAAACGAGGATATTTTCTTACTGTCTTTATGGTAGGCTGCTACTGTTAAACCCCTCATCCCTAATCCAGTTGGTGCAATGTCTTCCTTAAAGTTATTTCCCATCTAATGGCAATGAAGTCAAATGCATTGACATATATAGCTTATTAGTGCTTTGGAACAACAGCCATTATTTTTCATTTTTTATATAATGGGTTCCTAATCTTCCATATGATATTTGAAGACCCATACCAATCTCCAAACATCAGTATGCTGCACTTGAAAATCAAAAAGATTTTTTGGTGCCCTAGATTTAACCCTTTGCAAATAGTGTCTGTTTCCACTCCTTCCCTAGTCCTAAAATTTCACTACTAGGTGAGTGAACTCCACAATAGTCCCTCTCCTTAGGATTTTTTAGAATACATAAATTGTTCCATAATATCTGAACATATTCCATGTAGGCTGTAACAACAGCCAATTATAACAATCTCAGGTATGTCTGAGATATACAAATACAGGTATGTCTGAGAATGATAAAAGTTTGTAATCAGCAAATAGATAACTGTTTTCTTTATCTCACTGTTGTGTTGCAGATTTATTTTTTTTTTATTTGTAACCAGACCTTGTAACATATTTTAAAGTTTTTAGAAAAATAACTGGCTAAAAATGAGCCATTAAAGGTAGTCCTAAGCTTTTTTTAAAAAAGTGATGGTGGTGGTTAGGGGAGAGCTGGTTTGAAACGTGGTCATCTGTAAATAAAATGGTTATCTATATTGAAAAATTGTGGCTGTATTCTCTATAACCATGCTAAAAGGGCTTGAAATTACAAAAATATCCTATCCTAGTGTGTGTGTGTCGGGGAGGGGCAGGGGAAGCATAAATACAAGTTTCCAGTAGTCCAGTCTAAAAACTGCCATGGATTTTGTAGATCAGAATATGGAAGCCTCTAAGTCAAACTAGGGCAATAAATTGTATCAAAGAAAATAGTTAAGAAATATTGACTTTCTGTTGCTTCACAAATTATTTATGAGTGGCTTGGCATATTTGAGATTGTTTTCCTAATTATCTACTGAGTGATGCCAGCAAATAATTTCTAGCCATAAATCACTCATAAGTAGCTCATTACAATTAGCTGATAGAACCCAAGATGTGCTAGTGAATTTTTATTGTATACTCTTGGTGATTACAGGACCTGAGAACTTCCCTATTTGTCTGTATCTCTGTCCAAATGGACAGAACATAGCACAGTTGTTTTCTACTAGAAAAAAAAATCATGAAGGCTCATATGAAATTCAGAATAAGGTAATATTAAGCTGCCTAAAATTATGAAATAATAAAAATCTTGTAGATCTTTCTGTAGAGTGAGTAAGGCTAGCTCAATAACCTACTCTGATTCAGTCTAGTAAAGTTTTCATGTGAATGTGAAGGAATCTGCATGCTGATCCTCCATCTTTCATCTAGCTACAGTCTTATGCGTGTGTTCGGAAGGGTGCTTGGGGGGTTGAATCTGAGCACATCTCAGGTGTACTCAAAAATTTGAGATACAACCCTCTGGAAATGTGTAGCTGTGACCTTTCAGAGTATTCTGGGAGATGCAATCTATGAAGAATGGGAGACCTTCAAGGAAGAATGTAGGTCATCTTCACCTTCTCTCCCACTCCCCACATAACTTCAGATTGCTGGGGTAATCACAAGGACATTTTGGTCTTTGAGTTTAAATTAACCATGAGTCTTTTACATGATGAAGTGCTTCCACAAGTACTTAAATACTGGAGTATTTAAATGGTGTCAACTATTCCTCTGCTTTCGAATGCATTTGATTGCTAACCAAGCCCATCTGTTCCTCTTTACAGTGCACAGCTCCGTCATGACTCATCCTTAGGCACTGCTGAACAAACCTTATTGTTTCACCCTTGCAGGTTTGGATCTGACCTTCTGGTTCAGCCAGCATGGATGCGAGTCAGTGGAGTTCTACATTACAGTATGTATACACTAGTGGTTTGGTTTAAATCAGGTGTATGCTTAGGTAGCAAAACACCTGATTATCTCTACTTACTGTGTTTTCTTTATATCATGAAGAGGTCTTGGAACTCATAAACTATATTCTTTTAGAATAAAATTCAGCTGAAAAATGCATTCCAGAAGTGCATTTAATCTACTCCAGGCACAAATGGACATGCATTCTGTGGGACCTGCTGGACTAGTGCTGCTCTAGAGAAAAACCCCTGAAATACTGAGTAGAACATGGATGTTGGATTCTCAGTACCAATTTTACTCTATAGATCCACTCTGGTTGTTTATAATTCCATTCTATAGTAGCAATAATTTGTAGCATCTACATGGACCTAGCTGGCTGATTGTTTGTTGTTTTTTTTTTATTTTGTCATAGTTAGATTTTTGGCCTGCTTTAATCCATTCTTGGTCCAAAGTCACAACCATTTAGAGTAGAAATAGTGAATTTTCCCTGATTTTTTCCCTGCATCTACATCAGAACTTCTCCAATATGTCAAAAGCTCTGCTTCTGATTAGACAGGAAAAGGGGGATGTTTTCAAAGCCGGTACTCTAGAGGACTAGCAGGGATAAGCTGAGATTTTTGACAGTATTCTAGGAAGCAGAATGACTTTTCTTTTTCTGTCTTTAAGTGCATAAATCTGGAAGAAAAACCCTCAAATTGATCTAAGGGAATCTGCTTGGAGTTTAGTAGGTGTGCACCTTGGACTTTCTGAACCTCACTGGAATTGGTCTCTGTCTTCTCATAAACCAAATCCAAGATACAATGATTTGAATAATTCTAAACTTGCCATTTCATGGACAGCATTGTCATTATTATTGGTGCTTGTTTTTGCAGCATGGTTCTAAGGAAAAAAAAAAAAGTGTTTTTTTTTTTTGCCAGCGTTAATACACCTTTGAACAAACCTTCAAAACAAAAGGGAAAGGAAAGGAAAAAGGAAAGGAAAGAGGAGAGGGGAGGGGAGGGAAGGGAAGGGAAGGAAAGGAAAAAGGAAAGGAAAAAGGAAAGGAAAAAGGAAAGGAAAAAGGAAAGGAAAGGAAATACTTTCTACGCTAAGCTCCAGGGATGAAAAGCTGCGTGAGCCAAAACTAAAATAAAGAATTTTATTAAATCTTATGTGGCTGTATAAAACCCTGATGAATATCAAGCAGCTCTAACTCTCCCAACAACTTGAAAATGCCTAAAAAGATTGTCTTTTCTTCTTGCTTTGTGGCAAAAAATTCACTTCACAGCTGTTGTCTATTACCTTGGAGACAATGCTAACAGTTGGGATACAATAAACCCCTGATGATAAAGGGTGTAAGTGTTATCACATCTAACTATAATAGGGTGAATGGTCCAACTATAATAGAGCAAATGACCTGACAGCTCCTACTCCCTGAGCATTACTGACCATCACTACTTCACCAGCAGCAGACCAAGGGACAAGAATATTCTCATTCTGCATACAGTGTCCCTTGGGAAAAGCACAGTCCTATTAATTTACTAGTGGCAGTGAGAGAACAGTTGTCAAAGTGCCTGGAAGCAGACCAGCAGACTGTTGACTTAATTATGCCAGACAACAGAGGCAACGTTTTAAAGCTGTGAAAGATGGCAATTTTTCACACTTCACCTTCCCCCATTTTTTTCCTGATAGCCAGACTTACACAATTCAATATTAAATATTAAATATAGAAATTATCTTTGTGCCTCTTCCAAATGCAAAATAAAATAAACCCTCACCACTACAGTTAAGTCACAAAATAGTAACTTTTATGTTAGGATTCAATGTGAAGATATAGTGCTACTGATCACACTATTATTTCATAAGTTTAAAGAAATAATGTACAACGTAGTCTACTGTTTAGATCGTAACCTCTGAGTATTGCAGGAATGTAGGCACAGATTTATAGGTGCTACATAGAAAGCAAAATGCTCACACATTCTGATCTCATACATCTGTGTTTTCCATGCTTTTCATTGCACTTCTGTAAATTTTCAATAATGACTTCTAATATGTGCTCTTAAGTTTACATGTAAGGGCTGAGAGGTTCATCTTCTTTGTAATTGGGCCATATAAAGCTTCAGATTTTAAGTGTCTTCTGCTCAAAGGGCTATGCTACCAGACCATGCTTCAGATTTGTCTGTGATTGGCCTAATATTTATTTTTTTTCTGCATAATGATTCATTTCAGTATTACAGTTGCATGACTAAAGCATTTATAAAACCCATCAACTGAACTATAGTGTACACTTATACTTTCCATCAGCATATCTCTTTTTTTTTTTTTTTTTTTTTTTTTACAAAAATATGTATCAGTACCTAGGTGCTTTAGATGGGAAAATAAAATTAGATACCAGTCTTGTGACTTATTCTGGTTCTATCAATCTATAGTAACCTGTACATAAATCCATTTGCAAGCCATTTTGATCTGGCATTTTGTTGATGGGACTTAAAAATGTAGTGTTTATGCTATTTAAACTTTTTCATAATATTTCTACTACTTTTTTGAAGTCTACTTTCAAATCAGATTTTTGGTGTAAACAATCACAGTAATGACCTTTTTACCCACTGATATGAACAAATCTTTGTTTAAATTTAATTATTTTCAAGAATCTTGACTTTGTTAAAGCTGTTGGCTTGTATTCGGAACACTTCCAATACAAATACAACTACTCAGACAAACATGAGTTTGTTTTTCAGGGCTTCTTTAGCTACAATTGGTGTTCTGATACATTGGAATTTAAAATACATGTTTAATGATTTAATATCTAAATATGAAAACAACCTAGGCTGACTATTCACTATGCTGGCTTCTGCTTATAAATAACCTGTTTCAGGCAACTCCTAACTCTGTGTTCTTGTTTCTAAACCAATGATATTTCATGAATTTTGGCGCAGAGGTGGCACTAAGATCCACAATAGTCAAAGCACAGATGTCCTTATAAAAGTAGAGTGAACAAGATTTATTCATGTCTAGTGGTGATGTTTCGATGAGGTCTATAGATAAAAGAATAAGACATAGAAATCAATAGAATTTGAATTTACATTGGTTAGTAGATGTTGCTCGCCTAAACCTGTACTGTCTTTTACAAGTTTGTAAGAATGTTCAAGTCTGCTATGTAATTGAAACATATGATTCAGTGCTCTTCAGCATTACTTTCTGAATTCTGCTCTCTCCTCCCAGTTGTAACTGTTACTTTAGAAAAGATATGCTTGAGTCATTGTGGATGCTTGATACCCTGTTCTAAACATATTTCATTTTAAAATGGATAGGAAACTTGTTATAAAATATTTTAAGTACTGAATTGTACAGGGTTTTAAAGGGATCTATAACAGAGATTTAACTCTGCATAAAATCTGAAAGCCAATAAAATACTTCTATTGACCAGTATTGTTATTAATTCTCCTTGGGGAAGATATCTGTCCTTGAATAAGTAGCTTTGATTTCTCCCAGAACACTATATTTTGAGTGACCCACCATGTCTTTAAAACATCAGTCTCTGTTGCCATGGAATTTATTTCCCTGCTGGATCAAGCACAAGAAGAAAGCTTAATTTAAATGTGTGGATCTGAATTCTAGAAAAACACTCCATACTACGTATGGAAAACAAATGGGGAAAAAAATATCTGAAGGAATGAGAACATTTCTTGGAATACAAAAAAAATATGCAGAACTCAATTCTCCAAAAATCTCAGCAGCTTCTGAAATACGTTTGTAAGCCATCCATTTATATTGAAAAATCCTGATTCATGCATCTCTGAGTCATGAGTGTTGGTACTATGTTTGTCTGGTTTCTTTTTCCTGCACAAAATTCCAAGGCAATTAAAACCGTAGTTAACATTTACCTGTTATTGTTCCAATGAAAGCCAAAAGAGGGAAAAAGAGACAAAATTGTACGTCATAAATAAAATGCAACAACATAGATTCCACCTCACACCTCCACCTCATTAATGGTCACATTAATGCCATGAAAAACACATGAGAGTTAAATGGGAGAGCTTCACCATGTAATTTTAAATTATTTTCTTTTTCCTTGAAATTTCAAGTCATTATTAGGAATATAAACCTTACAAAGTTAAATGGTTAGATGTGGTCTAACCATTGGTCTGCATACATCTGTGGATGTGACACCAGATAATTGTGAAATGGTCTGCATACATCTGTGGATGTGACACAAGATAATTGTGAAATGGTACGAAATAAGAAATAAAACAGGCAAGTTGCAATGGAATAGGTAACAATAAATGTAATAAACTTTCAATAATTTAGTAAGTTAAATTTAATAAAGATTTATATCTAATGAGGCTTGT
The DNA here is from genome assembly GCF_963924245.1 of Chroicocephalus ridibundus. Classification (NCBI taxonomy): domain Eukaryota; kingdom Metazoa; phylum Chordata; class Aves; order Charadriiformes; family Laridae; genus Chroicocephalus; species Chroicocephalus ridibundus. The sequence goes on from NC_086284.1 coordinate 63,867,393, forward strand.
AATTATTTCTGGTGGATGAAAAATAGAAAGAAGAAGGGAAAACTGTCTATTTGAAAAGAAGTGAATTATATTTGGTGTATAGCTTGAGGTTCCTGGAAAACTGCTGCTGGATGTGAAAGCTGAATATTAAGACATCTGTTAAGATGCATGCTAGGATTTTTGCTTGAAGGAGTAGCAGAGGTGGGTAACAGCAAAAGGGTCTGAAGAAACATCATAAATAATGATAAATCATCATTATAAATAAGTGGTGGAAAAAAATCCTTCCTGCTTGTGTGGTTTTGCCTTACATTCGTTTTAATCTTGTGTTTATTTTTATATAAATGTGGTTTTTTGGTTTCACTGTTTGTTGGGCCACTTTTACTGGATGTCTATGTTGCAACAGAACAGAGATAGATAGCTTTTCTTTCCTTTTTTTCCCCTCCACATGATTTTACCAAGAAGAAAACATTTGCAGTCAGTTATTTGGTGTTTTGTCAGCTCACATCCAGATTGTTTCAACGTCATTCCGGTATCCTGGTGTAGCATGGGGCTGTAAGTAAGCATCAGGCAGTACTTTCCTCTCCATGGTGGAACTCTTTCCCACACAAATGTCTGGCACAGATATTAGGCAGCACCTAAATTTGTATTCTGATGACTTGGAGAGGTTTTACATGTTTTATAAAGCCAGTACTGGCTGTCTGCACAGGAAGGAACTTCACAAGGAAACCATCTGACATCTGTGCTCCAGAAATTATAGTTCATCATTCAGAATGCTATTTTTGCTCTTTAAAACATGTCATGTTTAGTTGCTGTACATTTTCAAGTCTCTCTTTCCTGTTTCCCGTTTTCAGGCAACCTGAGAAAACCTGAGAGCTGGGATGTTGATGCTGACAGAACCTGATATAGGCTATAGGGCAGAGGAAATAATGACTGTGTGTGCATAGTTTTAAAAGCATGCTTTCTAGAAGAAGTGTGCAGTAGAGGGTTAGGGGATAAGCAGAGAGCTATGAGTTAAGAGACCAGTGAGGAGCACCACTCTGAAGCTGGAGGAAATCCTAAAGGTGCAGAAGCAGGCTGTCCTCATGTGTCAGAAGATGAGCCGGTACGGAAGAAGACCAGCCAGTATGAACAGAGAGCTTTGGCTGGAACTTGGGGGAAAAAGGAGAGTTTATGACTTTTGGAAGAAGGGGCAGGCAACTCAGGACAGCTATAAGGATGTTGTGAGGTTATGCAGGGAGAAAATTAGAAAGGCCAAAGCCCCACTAGAAATTACTCTGGCCACTCTGGTAAAAGACAATAAGAAAAGTTTCTGTAAATACATTATCAACAAAAGGATGTCTGAGGAGAATCTCCACCATCTGTTGGATGCGGGGGGAAATACAGTAACAAAGGATGAAGAAAAGGCTAAGGTACTTAATGCTTTCTTTGCCTCAGTGTGTAATAGTAAGAACAGTTGTTCTCAGGGTACTCAGCCCCCCGAGCTGGAAGACAGGGACAATGAGCAGAATGAAGCCCTCATAATCCAAGGGGAAATGGTGAGTGACCTGCTACAGCTCTTAGACACCCACAAGTCTATTGGGCAGGATGGGATCCATTGAAGGGTACTGAAGGAGCTCACAGAAGTGCTCACCAAACCACTTTCCATCATGTATCAGCAGTCCTGGCTAACCGGGGAGGTTCTAGTTGACTGGACGTTAGTGAATGTGACACCCATCCACAAGAAGAGCCAGAAGGAGGATCCAGAGAACTACAGGCCTGTCAGTCTGACCTCGGTGCCGGGTAAGGTTATAAAGCACCTTGAGTGCTGTCATGTGGCATATACAGGACAACTAGGTGATCAGGCCCAGTCAGCATGGGTTTATGAAAGGCAGATTCTACTTGGCAAACCTGTTCTCCTTCTATGACAAGGTGACCCACTTGGTGGATGAGGGAAATACTGTGGATGTTTTTACCTGGACTTTAGTAAAGCCTTTGACACTATTTCCCATAGCATTCTCCTGGAGAAACTGGCTGCTCATGGGCATACTCTTCACTGGGTGAAAATGAATAGCATACTCTTCACTGAATGGGCATACTCTTCACTGGGTGAAAAACTGGTTGGACAGGAGGCCCAAAGAGCTGTGGTGAATGGAGTTAAATCCAGTTGTTGGCCAGTCATAAGTGATGTTCCACAGGGCTCTCTATTTGGGCTAGTTCTGTTTAATATCTTTATCAATGATCTGGACAAGGGGATCGAGTACACCCTCAGAAAGTTTGCAGGTGACACCAAGTTGGGCAGGAGTATTGATCTGCTGGAAGGTAGGATGGCTCTACAGAGGGATCTGGACAGGCTGGATCAAAGAGCTATGACTTCTCGGACCCAACATATAACGATAGTTTAATCTGCTCTTAAGCCCCTGTTTCATTGGCTGATCATTCCACATGAGGCTGAGAATTCATTTTTTAGGAATAGCACTGGGACACCTTCAAAACTCTATGCATATTACCTAATTCTTTCTGAGGCATGAATGATAGGAAGCAAATTTGAGTCTGTCCAGTCCATTCTAATTATTGAGAGTTGGTACTATCTGCTTCCATTACAGCATTAAAAACACACACTAAGGACTCTAATAAAACTAAAAATAATAATCCTTTTAATTCCAAATATTCTGTTACTGGAATAGAATGTAATTGCCCAATTATATATTCATCATAAATCTTCTTTTTATTTCTGTAGAACATATTGGTAGCAAGTCCTGAAGTTTTTTATTCTCTTTTTTTTTTCAGTAATGGAACAGGAATTCTTGCTAGCTTTCAGTTAAGCAACAAAAGATTTGCTGTTGTGCTGCTACAGCGGATTTATGTCTTCTTTTTTAACTAAGACAAAACATACAGTCTTTGATCATGGTAAAATGTTCACAATTGCAACTGTTAAATAGCAAACCTGAATCAGGTATATATATCATCGACTAAATTGTTATTTTTTCCAGTTTCTTTTTCCTTTCTGATCCTGACAGCTTCAGAATATTAATTTAGTAGTATCTGTAGAACTGAACATGGATCATTAATTTCATGAAATGCACTCACAGTGGAAATTCACTATATTCACAATATGGGAAATTATAAGAAAGGGTTAAGAAGCCAGAAGAAACTTCATGTGACTTATACTGATACTAAGGTCCAAAGCAAGATCCGTTTTCTGAATATAAAGCCTCTAAATCAGTATTTCCCCAGAGGATTCCTTTAACTGAAGTTCAAATGAGTCTGCCTGGGTGTCCTGTGGGACCTATCAGACCATGCAGACAGACTTGTCATTTATTTTGATTAACAGTCATTTCTATTAATGTTTTTGGAAATAAAATAAACAAAAGTACTATGCCAACTCACACGATGTTTTTGCTAGCTTCATGATATGTGATGTTTTTCTAATAGGTCCAGTTCCTACAGTCATGTGCCTACACCAGACTCCACTTTCATTAAAAATAAATACATTTCTACTCCACATTGTTGCTAGAATGCTTGAAGATATGACTTCTAAAGGTTTAACATCAAAAAGACAACTACCTTAAATACTGCATTTTTTTAAAAAAAAAACAGCCTTATGATGCTGAAGTAATTATTTATTAATGCTTAGGACTGGTAATGCTTCATTATTAAAAACAAACCAAGGTAACCTATGAAATGAGTTTAAGTGAGCAGTGAGAAGCATAGAAAACCGTCTGCAATTAGCTTTGTTACTGAGGCTTTGGCCAATGCAATAGTACTGTAGCTGCCCAGCTTATTCTCCTGCTGATTTGTAACCTCCTTCCTGATTCTAATCTGCCACACTAAGTGCTTACTCTCACATAGATTTGAACCACTCTCTTCTAACCGTTCTTCTTGTTGTTTCTCTTCTTCTTCTTCTTCTTCTTCTTCTTCTTCTTCTTCTTCTTCTTCTTCTTCTAATTATTACTGTTGTTTTTATTATTGGCACTGAATTAAAAAAAAATAATGTACATACTGATTTCAAATACCAATTCACCTAAAAACTTTCATGGTAGAGTTAAAAAAAAAAAATGAATCCTTTTAAAGGAATTTATTGTTGATCCTACATTTATCATTTGGTTCATTGTTTTATTATTTCAGGTATTTTTCTGTAGCATCTTGTACTCTGCTCGAGATGTTTTTTCACTAGGTGATCAACATATATATAGATGAGACTATTTCATATTAAATAAAATAATCACTTGTGATGGAGACTATCTGGGGACAGCTTGTGGATTTAGAGAAAGCAGCATCTCAGTGTTGAGACTGCATAGACCTACTTGACGGAGAAGGTAATTTGAAGCTCAGTCTCTCCTAGCTTGTCCTTCCTATTCTTAAGAAGAAGTTGTGACTAGTATTCAAAGAAAAGTAACTATTATATCCTGGAGTATTTATTTCCTGCCACAAGAGATACTTGCTATTTAAAAGCATCACAGATATTTTTGCTTGCTTGGTTCAGAATGAAGATCATTTGTGTTAATTTCTAATGACCTTCCATATTCCCTACCTATCAGCACAGTTGATGACTAAGCAAATAAGACCACAGTAATTTATTACTCATTTCATCTGCAGGGAGAGTGATTGAAGGTGTAACATACTGAGGTACATTAAGTCCTGTGTGTCATGCATTTGTTGCAGCCCAGCATCTGTGAAACTACACTGACAGCACACGTGATCTCAAATACAACTGTTATTGGTACTCAGTTTCTTACTGTAAAGAGTTGACATACCCAAGACAATTAGTCAATTCTACCACCATTTTTTGTGTTGCTGTTTTCTTAGCTTCTTGATCTGACTAATTGAACAAGTGCAAGATGCCATAGCTTACATTTTTACAACGAAAATGTGAAGTTAAAACTGTAGAAAAACCAAGCTTAGAATGAGCAGGACTTTCTGGATCCCAAAATGTACATTTAATAGAGATTCATTGATTCAGATCAGAAATAGAAAAGTCTAGGCTGACAAATGTTTTTCAAAAGACTAGTATGTAGTCAAGACTGTATCAATATATCAGTGTGTATTTTAACAATCATGTGTTGCAAATTACAATAATTTGTAATTTTAAATCTTCATGAGTTCCATTTCTCCTCACAGATCATTGTTGCATTCCAAAACTGAGAAGACCATCATGCTTCATAAGGAGATATTTCAAACTTGAGTCCAAAGAAATGAGTTAGCCTGTTAAGTGAAGATGGTACAGTAGAAAGTAAAGGTGGTCATTTCACCTACACAGGTAGCTGCATAGAGGAATTACTCCCTCAAAGCTCACATGCTTTCAAAGAGAGAAGAAAAAATTAATGAATGACAAAGAAAAAACTCATACACATGAGCAGAAATTTCTTTTCCCCTTTTTAGTGTTTGTTAAGAGAGTTCAACCAAACTATAAGTAATCAGAGTTCCAGATCCTCAAGTAGGACTTTGTAACATGTAGGAGGAGGATACTCACCTTAACAGTAGAGACAGAATTTCAGAAAATATGGGCTATAATCAAGACTGATATATAGATGGCACAAAACCTCAGACAATAACTGCAGCTTTCAACATTTTAAGCATAGGAGCATAGTGGTATTTGTGATTTTTACAGGACACTTTGTCGAGCAACAGTTGAAGGATAGGATAGAGTAGAACAACTAAATTAGTTCTAAAAAATGTGCAGGCAACTGAATCAAGCCCTGTCTTATATAGAGATGCCAACATTACTAATACATAAACCTGCATCTGAATCAGGCTCTGCATTGATAAAACTGTGGCCAGCATACACAGCGTGATACGGCATAAAGTGTGAAGAAACAGACTCATTTTCTGAGGGTAAAATTTGTGACCAGCATGATATATTGATACTCAAAATAAATACCTAGTTTATTGCTTATGCTAAGTTGTTCTGAAGACTATTGCAATGGGAATAACATATGTCTACTTGTTTAAAACATTTGTTAAGTTTTAAAAAGTGTCATTCATCGCATTCAGCTGTACTCTGTAAAACAAGCAATGAAAGAGTTGTCATGAAAATAGTGGAATTTGCTACTGAGGTTAAAGTCCACCAAAGGACTTGATTTACTACAGAGAGAAAGGGAAAATACAGAAAGATTTATAAGGTAGAAAAAAAAATGGTATAATGAAAAAAATGAGATGCAGAAGATGTTCCTTCTGAATTCAGTTCAGTTCTTCTTGATGACTTTGAAGCTATTCGTGGTGAGACGATGGACAGTTGCTTGTTTTTATTAAAAACATTATGTATATGTGAGAAGTACACAGAAATAAATAATAGGAAACTGATAGATTGATCTGGTAGATTACATTAAATTTGCAGCCTACTGGAACAGATTTCAGAACTGTAGGAATCTTGCCAAGACCATGGCAAGGTTTTCAGGTGAGCGAATATAAATTGATATAGGTTCTGACAGCTGACAGGAACTAACAGCTGCTCTGAAGCCTGACAAATTGGCAATTTCAAAATGTTTTAGTATCAGAGATCTTCTACAGAGATCTTCTAGCAGGCTGAAGTGTCATCTGGAGAACTCAAAATCAGCATCAGGGTCGACAGAATTTGTGTGGAAAGTGTGGGAAATCGTGGAAAATAATTTAGGAAGTAAACCCGTGAGCTATTAACTTCAGGTGCTATTCTCAAAAATTAACAAACTGAAGAGAGGATGTCAATATGAAATGTCAAATGAAAAACGGTCAACCATTACATAGTATAGAAAAAATTATTGAGATTCTTACTGATATATAAACCAAACTGATTTTAAATCTTCTCAGCTAAAAAAAATTGTTCAAAATAGTACTCATCACTTTCTGAAACCCAGCCAAAGAAAAATGGACTATTTATATATTCATCTACATGGGTTGCTGTTGAAGAGAGATAAAAACTATACTGAAGCACTAAAAGATACAAAAATATCAAGGTATGAGCTGTACCAATTGGCTTCGGTTATCTTCTCCATGCCAGCAACTCCAGGGAGTGTTGAATTGGCATTTTCAAGTTTTCTCACTGCAAAGATTCAATATGAAGGAGGTAATCTTGAATTATGCAATGCTATCACAGCTGAAGAATTTTATAAAATTGTAATACTGTCAGTAAAACATAATATAAAACCATAGCCATAAGAATTCCTTTCTAGTCCTACTGCATAAATTACATTCATGTAAGTGTTAATATTAATAATTCTTATTAGCTATCTTTTTATCAAAGAATTATAAGCACTGAACAAACATTACATTAATTCTCCTGTTAATACAGGACATGAATGTTCAACTTCCTTGTTTTCTAGTTTTATCAGTTATGTGATTTCCTTTTTCACTTATTTCTTCTTATTCAGTATGTGACTTCTGAAGCTCTTATCTAGTAAAAATACTATTTTTGCAATATTGTTGTAACATAGACCTAAGATACATTCCAATCCCTTAAATGCTTGTGCCTTATTTCAGCTTCAGCATTATGATAATAGAGCAGTTTCAAAATATATGATTTCTGATACTTGCTCTCAGTTATCACCACTTTCTCATATTAAATGGTACAAATGAATTAATCTAAATTTCCCATATAAGTGCTAGTTACAAAATATTCTTGACACAACATGACCCATTACCAGTGCCCCAAATGTATTTCTTTCTGTCAGTATGAGCCAGCTAAAAATGGTGGGGATGAATTAAACCAGTTACTGAATATTTCTTGATCTAATCTGGATCAGCATTAGTTACAGCTGAAGCTAAACTTGAACTCATCTTAAAAACAAACAAACAAGAACAAAAATATCTTTTTTTTCAACTCTTGTTATAGAAGTTAATAACCTTTTCCTTGAAATACATGCATATGTAATAATTAAGAAAGTATGGCAACTAAACACCATGCATTAGTGACTGAGTGTGTAAATTGCATGTATGTGTACATTGAGAAATTATAAAGTGGATATATACATTGGGAAATTATAAAGTGGATGTATTTCACTGTTGGGTCAGGTGATCTTTTTCAGATTAACTTTGTTTTACTCTGTCTGTTTACTTAGATGGTGATTTTACAGGGTTGAATACACATAACTTTGAACAGCATTGCCCCCAGACTAGTTTTTCAAGAGTAATAAATGGAAGGTATTAGTGTGCTAACAGACAAGATTGTTTAACAATAACTTATTTTATTTCCAGTAAACATTATTTCTGTGATTATACTCATGAGTTTAGACTGCTTATCTTACATATTTCATCTTATACCTACTATCTCTTTGCAATAATGAGGTGCTTACGAAAAAAAAAAGCTTGCTATAAATGTTTGAAACCTGTAGGTATCTCTTACAGTGATGTTATATTGCAATAATTTTTACTTTAAAAAATGTAGACAAAACTAATTACACACATTAACACAGAAATAGTAGCAAAGGAAAATCAAACAGATGCATATGCAGAAACACACATAACTTAATGGCTAGATTGCAGGTAGCATTTTCTATTTTGCAATTTTCCCAGTAAATGCCAAAACCTCGTTAACTGTTTTTATCTTAATATTACCACCTACTTGCATAAAAGAAAAAGTCTGTTTTAAGAAATAAAAATTATTACTTAAAAATGGAATTCACTAACAGGAATTGGAATTGCTGATCAAACTTGATATTACCTTTAAAATATCACATAAGCAATAAGAGATCCCTTCCCATGCTGCTCTGTCAGCATCTACTTTATCATCATTTACAGGGAGAATTGTAAATGTCTCCATTATTTGGATAAATGAGTGTATTTGATGGCTGGCCTTATCCCCTAGATAATGTCACAGAAAGCAGACAGTCTCCCTTCCCCAGTGTAATTGTTACTTGTATGAGCAGACCAAATGTGTGGGAGAACAGAAGTTCAGATTCGAGCAGAACAAACTCCTAAGGAAATAGTTTCCTATTACACAATTGAGCGACAGGCAAAATCCACAGATTTTTTTTTGCATTTTAACCACCCACAAGCAGATTTTGATTTTTGTTGGTGAGTTCACTATTTTAAAACATAAAATGATAGATGTGAATGAATATGTTTCAGGCAACAAGCAGCCAAGCAAGAAGTTAGGAGCAATCTCATACTCACAGTAAGTTGGTCACAAATTTCTGTGGTGTGCAAAGTAATTATAAGCTAAAAGTGAAAGAAAGATCAGTTACACACTTTATTTTCATGTTGGAGATCTCAGTAACCCTACGGCTTCCCATTTGTTAAAGAAAGCTGATTCTTATTGTCTGTGATACAGGACACTGAAATATTGAAAAAGAACTGGCATTTCTTCTAAAACATACTGAGCTCATTCACTCCTTTCCTTTCTATAAACACATCTATACACCCACTGGTTCTGGGAAGTATTCCAGCTACAATGAATTCAAAGTGAGGAATATGCACAGTTGGGTGGCTTGTAAGGTGGTTGGCTAAAGATTTAGCAGAGAGAGCAAGAAAAGGAAACAGAAAAGGGAAGTCAAATGAAGGCAGAAAAAGCAAGGGAGCCCTCAAAAAGGATGGGGGTGATGTTTAAAGGAAGAGATGAGAGTAAACACTTGCTGACAGAAGGGACAAGATGGGTTTGGAGGAAAAAGAAAAGCGAAAAACTGTAAGAAAAGGAACAAAGAGAAAATAAATATGGCACACGATGAATCTAGGTGAAAATTGTTCCTTTGAATCTATTTCTCTCTATTAATGTGTTGGATTTTTGCTTGTTTGGGTTTATTTGTTTGGGGTTTTTTCCCCTTTTGATTACCTCTGTTTTGTTATCTTGTGACTGAGTCTTCCAGGATTATTCATGAGGATGTTATGGACTTCACAACTATGAATCAGAACTACAGCTGCGAGTCCACTTTGAATCATTCTTCCAAGGAGTATAGACACTCTTCTCTATGCATCCTTATGGAAAGTTTTTGACTCTGCAATGTCACACTTTCTCCATCCCTCTTAATTTTTTGAAATCTCCAAAACTGCAGAGTATTTTTTTATAATATGGATATGTATATACGTAATAAACTATTGACAATTTGTCATAAGGACTTGTAAGAGTTCTTAAGATTCTTTTCTAAAATGCCAGTCTAGGCAGCCAGCAAAACTAGGTTGGGTTTCTAGATGTTCAAAAGTGCAGAAAGAACTTTTGACTTCTAGTGATCGGTGATATTGTATCTAGTTCTAATGGCTAGGGTACACATGAAAACACCTTGCTGTCAAAGACTGACCATTCAATCACACTCACAGTCTTGTGAGAACCGTGAACTGAAGTGTCATGTCTGCTGGGTATGAATTTGGGAATGCCTGTTTTACATGAAGAGCAATGCCTGTTTTTCTAACATTTCTGCTAGAAAAAAACCCATTTCATATGATCACCCCATCTCAATAATATTGTGAAAGGAAGATAGAAGTTTACTACTTAGCAGCTGAAGTAAAGCAGAAATGTCCAAGTAGAAGTCATATCTAACCAGAGCTGGTTGTTCCAAGATACACTTCTTTGGTCTATTTATAGGTACGTGTGTGGTTTCAATGTTGTCATGTGCCACACAAGTGATGCTATCATTATGGAAAAGCTGATGCATCTGTTCTGTCAGGTTTTTACTCCATTTACTGCATGTGTCTAACCCATATCATCTGTCTGGTAGGTGGAAGCTTTAGAAATCCCTTAGAAAAACTAAAAGATTTTGTTTGAGCCTTTTCTCAGCTGTTTTTCAGTGCTAGGGATAGAAAAGTTAGCTACTGAGATTATCTGAAGCAATCTGGCATCTGATCCAGTGGAAAAATCATGCTAATTACTGTGTTGCTTTTAAGATTTAGGTAGTGGAAGTAATGGCAGCAGTAGAAAATTAATCTCTACACTGACTGTTTGAGCTTAACCAAATGATGAGAGACAGACACTGATACGTTTCACACCAGCGTAACTCAAGTTTGGGTTAACGTGTGGGTATACATATTATACATAGGATACTTTCAAAGCCAAAAGTCATGCACAAATTTATATGTCTGGAGAAGATGGAATAAATATTGCTGTAAATCCATGCTCAGTCTCAGGTAGAAGCTTTCAGTAAGTTCCTTGATATTGGATGACAGGCAATGTGTCACTGCAGTGTAACAAAAATCTGTTTACATTTCTTAATAAGAACATGAAAACTTTTTAGGAGAAACTTATAAAATACCTTATTGCTAAGAAAATATGGTCATGCAGATAGACATTTTGAAAATGTGCAGAGTTTTCTAGCTAAAGATGGTATCAGTAAATATAAGCAATCCAAAGAGTTCACTGTTAATGTTTCAGCTGGCTTAATTATGCAGTTAGAAATCTGTTCTGAATGTTTTTTTACGATTTTTTGATGGGAAAGAAATCCCCACAAAAAGGTCTCAATGTCGTGGGCAACGGAAATTTTTTTTTTTAAAAGGAAAGGAGAGGAAACTCAAAGCAATCTCTGAAGGGCAGATATTGTCTGTCAGTTGTAGAAGTCTTCAGTCTGAAGCAACATGAACACAAGCATTTCTGCATCCCAGAGCCTCATAGCTAGTCATGCTTTTAAAAACTGGATATGTACATTTCAAATTTTCTTTTTTGTATAAAATACAAGTGCCTTTCCTGTGCAGAACTGGGCTGCAAAAAAAATGTACTATTTATAGTTCCTGCATGGTATTTGTATGTATGTAGTCTGTGACCAATTATTTATTCTTAACTCTCATTCCTAAAATGTGCCAAAATAAAAATCAAAACACTTGCAAAAAAGTGTATTAAAAAATTAAACATTATTCTTCAACTTGATATGTATTGCATCAAAAGCGTATATCTAAGCCGTAGGGCATGTATAGATAGAATAGTCTTATTAACTTTTCACTTCCCCCCATGGAAAATGTGTTTGCCAGTTACTACTTCACTAAACTGGACAAAAATGTAACAGGCCAAAACCAACACCCAAATAGGCGTCTGTTACAAATCATGAACAATGGAAAACTGATGTGCAATCTATCATCACTTCTAAGAGAAATTAAGAACATTATCAATTGAGAAATCTGATAAAAGTGGTTTAGGAAGTTTAACAAACTGTTAAGAACAAATACTGTTACAGGCTCAGGAGCTGGACTACATACTAGTTTTTAATTTCACAAGCTCAGCACTTTATTATTGTTGGCCTTTACTTTTTCCTTTAGCTAGAAATAACAAAATTATTTATAATAGCACAAAGGAATTTGGAAAAACATGCAATAATTTTATACATATCAGGAGACAGACACATACATTATACACACCCTGAATAGCACTTCTCCATCTTTCAACATCTGGGAAATTTTGGCCTATCTACTTATTCAAAACAGAAGTAATTGGAGCTTAATGATATTGGATAAAAGCTTTGGTTAAGTGTGATTATTTGCTTTATGCCACTTCTGAAAGACTTCTTTGTTTCTGCCCTTTCACTAATAACTTCGGGTAGAAAATATCTGGGTAGGTATACAAGTTCTTTTGGCTGAATGACATATAAATATGGGTGACATGATTGTGGTATTAGTCTGTATGCTATTTTAAAAATAAAAGGTGAAGAGACTGTAATTTTATTTGATAAGGAGAAAATTAAAGATGTGAGAGATTAAACTAGAAGGTAGAGGTGTGTACCTTCAGTGTAAGTCTGTTTTACAGCAAAAGTCAAAATGAGTTCAGGTATTCTTGTAAGTTTGAAAGAACAGCTATGCTCTTTTTATCATTGGTATCTATGACTAAGGTACCTTTCCTTTCTAAAGTTCTAAATTTCAGCTAACCTGTGTATGTGTGTGTACAGGTGTATTTTTACACAAAAACATTTATCACACCTGTCTTGTACCTCCTTTGCTCCAGGAACATATCACATTCAGAGCTTCCCTTTAGTGTCCCACCTCTCTCCTTACGTCTGAGCAGTGTGTTTGGTGACAGGGCTCTGGTGCAATTATGCATATCATTTAAGGATCTACCTACAGTGATTACAATGGTCTTGACTTTAGGGTAGCCTGTACCACTCTTAACTCCTAGTTAGACTTAACTCCTAACTTCCTAAGGAAGAATTAATCAAAAAGTCAGGCATCATTTTTACCGTTCCTGCAGCTATAGTGGAATTTGATCTGAGACAAATATCCAGAATAATGTTTTAGCATGATCATAGAGTATGTTAATTTAAATGGATTTAAATGGATTCTGTCCTATTCTATCCCTACCTACCTACCAGAACATGGCCCAGCTGGCACATGTTTTCTATAATTATTAAATATAAGTGAAAATTATCCGCAAAAGGCTATTTGACCTTACTAAAAAGTTTCATCTCATTCTGTATGCATTCAGTAGGATATAATTTTCTTAGAAATGTAATAAAGTAATTTGATTTCATTGTGATTATTCTTTAAATGAGACATAGATTTATTGAAAAACTTGGGGTATGGAGTATAGCCTACTTGTTTAGCTGCTTTTTTTTTCTATAATATGTAAAAACTGAACAAAAATTTGAACTCGTATATGATGAAAATCTCTTAGAGAAAGACAAGGAAAGGAAAGACTGTAAGCCTCTCAAACCTTCTAAAGTAATGTGACAGAGAACTGTAACTTCCAATAATTTAACAAGGTTATGCGTAATGTCAGGAAACAGACTGTCAGGACCAGGTCTGAGAGCAGGATGAACACGATTTTTGCATCTTTATGTAAGGATAACTATAAAAGCAAAATGTGAATTTGGCTGCTGAAATCTGACTGAATAACCAGTGCTTCCATTTTATCCCAGTAAACCTGAACATTTGATCAGGAAGAGGTATGTAAAAGATGGGTAGATGTGGTGCTTAATGACATGGTTTAGTGATGGTTTATGTCAGTGTTAGGTTGATGGTTGGACTCGATGACCTGAAAGGTCCCTTCCAACCTCGGGACAGTTCTATGATTCTATGATTCTACTAAGAAGCAGAACAGATCAGAAAGACTTCAGGTAATACCAGCTTGCCTGCTGTAAAGCACTCAATAGCCACCAACGTTTTCAATACTTCTTGCTAAGTTGTGTAATGAATAAAATATCAGTTAGTGCTTTAGTTATGTGAATGCCACACAGGCTCAAAACGCATTAAATTTTAAAAATCTCTTTTAACCACTCATGTACAAAAAGTGTCTGAGTACTTCAATGGAAAGCAAATATACAACATACAGTTTATAGATCACTGTCAGGCATTTTTACTCATATAAAAATGCTCTACTGGTGAAAGTAAAATTAGAGTTAAATACTCAGGAGTTTAACTAGAATACCTTTCTCAATTTGAACTTGGCAACCGAAATTAATTGATAAATGGAATATTCTGCCATAGACAAATTTATCTTAACATTAATCTTCTGTGGAAAAGATAAAGAAGGTGTGAAAGACAAGAAGGAAGGGAATAATTATTGTATAGAAAAGACAGATAAAATGCATTCCCGCATTCAAATAAATTCTTTTCTTCATCTTTGTAAAAGAATTATATTACTCTCTGTGAATGGTAGATTTGTACTTTTCTGTGTAAAAGCAAAAAATAAGTCTAAATCTGTAGGATGTTAATTTCTAGGAATGGTGAGGTGCTGTTGAATAAACGTATTGGTAACAGTTCATTAGAATAGCAGCAACTAATTTGTTTTCTTTCCAGTCATTTTATTAGTTACTGTCATAAAGAATAAATTTCTAAATCAATACAATTAGTCATTTTTATCCTATTATACTAGGAATTACCTACACTGTGAAATATTGTCTAGGTTTTTGTAAAAACATTCTACATTTGTCGTGGCTATCAGATGCTCTCATAATTGATACGAAATCCTCTGTTCTGCATTCCCATTTGTAAAATATTGAAATTTCTAACCATAATTGTTTTACTAGTTATTTTCTGCAGAGTCATAGGAAGTGAATTAAAATGTTTTAATGAACATAATTTAAATACTATTTTGAGTGTTTGAAATTCAATATTTTTTTTCCTCTCTCCTCTTGTATATCTACCTTTTGTCAGTGGTAATGCTGAAAAAATGAAAATAAGAAAAAAAGGCACTAAAGTAAATTAATGATTTTGACTTGCAGGTAGCAAGACTTCCATAGGTTATATGTAGCTACCCACAGGCACAGAAAACATTCAATTTTCCAATGCAAGGTGTTTTTCAGTATAGTGTCATTCTATTGATTTGGTCCTTCCATGGCCATCTTTATGACAATGCATATAAAATAACCAGATGTGCACAGTGTAATGCTGATAGAATTCTCTCACATGATAATTCCTCATCCTCAGGTGATCTCTTCCTCATTCTAGTAATCTAACAACTGTGGAAAGTTGCTTGTTTATGATTTTCAATGATTCTTAATGAAATTACATTAACCACTAATGAAAGGTGCCTAAAATGAATAAATTGGGTTTTTTTTCTTTGTTTGTTTTTTGTTTTTTTTTTCAGAGAGCAGATTATCCTTGTTGTGCAATGTTGCAGAATGCAATGCAATAATTCTTCTGAGAATGAATCATATAATTTAGACAGAAAAACTTTCTGTAATGTAACCTTCATAAATCAGACTACCCACATTTTTTTCTCCCCTGATATTGCTCAAGGCATTTTACACTTAAAATTAAATTGGAAAGGCAAAGCTACATAGTAGCTACTGTGAGGACAGTCAAAGTGAATTCATGAGGGAGAGGAAAAGTAACTGAGAACAAGGACCCTCATGAGAATAGTGAGGAGAAATGAAAAATATTGAAAGAAGGTTTTGGGAGGGGAGTAACGGTAATTACGGATAGACAGTGGGAGCAAACAGGGAAGTTGACTGTTCTGTTCAGTGGTCTCCATGATGAGATCACTTCATTAGTGATTTGTTACCAATGACAACTCCAACTCTGTCCAGATTAAGAAAATCGTCTCAGCATATGCTCTACCAAGCTATCATATTAAAATATTCTTGCTATGATTATCTAGTGAACAGAAAAAAAAAAAAAAAGAGTTTGACATAACAAGCTGGAGATACTTATCTACAGAGGCATAAGTCATGCAGTAGGGTATCAGACATCCTGACTTTCGTCTTTCTTGCTTTTGCAGTTTTCATTCAAGCAAGATAATCTGAACCCATACCTATTTTAAAGTCACGAATCCATTTTGAATGTATCAATATAACCAATTTTATATTCTGTCTGCAATTACTATATCCTGCGGAATTTGTAATTTTTAGGTAACAGTTATTCACTTTGTTAACAGTGTAGGATTGAAAGCTTAGAATTGACCGTAGTTATGTAAGTTTTCTAACACTTGATGACATGTCATATACAATGAGACCTTGATTTATGATGTCCTTCCGTCATAGTATCTGTATGGGGAATGTTACACCCAAGCAAGCTACACCAAATGAAATTTTCTGTGTAGAAATGTTTCATTTTTCTAAAGAAATTTTTAAAAACATACTTGGAAGACTCTGAAAATTCAGAGACAGACCAAAGGGTTGACATGAGGGTCTGAAAATATTGCCTAGATATTTTAAATACATTTTTGTATTTCAGCCCTTGGGAGTTCCAGGCTTTGGAGAAAGTAATGGGGAAAGAGAAAGACTTCCCTTGGGTTGAGGAGGATCAAGGTTGAGGAGGATCTAATTACATCAATTAGATATTCACAAGTCCATGGGCCCCAATGGGATGCACCCGAAAGTGCTGAAGGAGCTGGTGGAAGTCATTGCTGGGCCGCTCTCCATCATCTTTGAAAGGTCCTGGAGAACAGATGAGGTGCCTGAGGACTGGAGGAAAGCCAATGTCACTCCAGTCTTCAAAAAAGGCAAGAAGGAGGAGCCGGGGAACTACAGGCTGGTCAGCCTCACCTCCATCCCTGGGAAAGATGATGGAACAGCTCGTTCTGCGTGTCATCTCAAGGCATGTGGAGGAAAAGAAAGCTCTCAGAAGTACTCAACATGGATTCACCAAGGGGAAATCATGTCTGGCTAATCTGTTAGCCTTCTATGATGGCATGAACAGATGGATAGATGAGGGGAGGGACTTCAGCAAGGCGTTTGATGCGATCTCCCACAGCATCCTCATAGGGAAACTTAGAAAGAGTGGGCTTGATGAATGGACAGTAAGGTGGATAGATAACTGGTTGAAAGACAGAGCTCAGAGGGTAGTGATTAGGGGCACAGAGTCTAGTTGGAGGTCAGTGACAAGTGGTGTTCTCCAGGGGTCAGTACTGAGTCCATACCTCTTCAATATAGGACCTGGATGAGGGGATAGAGTGAACCCTCAGCAAGTTGGCCAAAGATACAAAGCTTGGGGGGGGTGGCTGACACACCGGAAGGCTGTGCCGCCATACAGAGAGACCTGGACAGGTTGGAGATCTGGGTAAAGGGGAACCTTATGAAATTCAACAAGGGCAAGTGTAGGGTGCTGCACCTGGGGAGGAAAAACCCCATGCATCAGTACAGGTTGGGGGCTGACCTGCTGGAGAGCAGCTCAGCTGAAAGAGACCTGGGAGTCCTGGTGGACAACAGGATGACCATGAGCCAGCAATGTGCCCTTGTGGCCAAAAAGGCCAATGGCATCCTGGGGTGCATCAAGAAGAGTGTGGCCAGCAGGTCGAGGGAGGTCATCCTCCTCCTCTACTCTGCCTTGGTGAGGCCGCACCTGGAGTGCTGTGTCCAGTTCTGGGCTCCCCGGCTCAAGAAGGACAGGGAACTGCTGGAGAGGGTGCAGCAGAGAGCTACCAAGATGATTAGGGGACTGGAACACCTCTCTGATGAAGAAAGGCTGAGGGATTTGGGTCTCTTCAGTCTGGAAGAAAGACAGCTGAGGGGGGATCTTATCAATGTTTATAAATACTCAAAGGGTGTTTGTCAGGAGGATGGGGTCTGGCTCTTCTCAGTAGTGCCCGGGGACAGGACAAGAGGTAACGGGCACAAAGTTGAGCATAGGAAGTTCCACCTAAACATGAGGAGGAACTTCTCTACTTTGAGGGTGGCAGAGCACTGGAACAGGCTGCCCGGAGAGGTGGTGGAGTTTCTGTGGCTGGAGACATTCCAAACCCGCCTGGATGCGTTCCTGTGCAACCTGCTCTAGGTGACCCTGCTCTGGCAGGGGGGTTGGACTAGATGATCTCCAGAGGTCCCTTCCAACCCTATGTTTCTATGATTCTATGACTTATTTACAGTAATGGAAAGGCAGACTGATAGGTGAAGAATTCAGAGTAATGCAGTTCTTTTTCATGTCACTTTTCTTCTGCTTTGTTCTAGCTTTTGCTGATGTAGCTACGACAGTAATAATACTTCTGTTCATAATGCACCTGTGGGTTCGTTGCAGGCAATACAGTCTTGAGTCATGGAATTTTACTTATTTTGAATTACTTCCGTAAATATTTAATTAGTGATTCAGGTATAGAGAAAAGAAGATATAAGCAGTTAAACAAAAACATAAGGAAACACCTTTATTCCCTGTTCCCCAGGCTCAACTTCATTGTCTGGCCCAGCATGGGTTAACCATAGGGTGTAGGCCTCAGAGTTGTCCTTGCACAGCTGTGGGTGATCTTTGTTCCTCTTCTGGCCTGGGGCACCTCCTTCCAAGAGTGTGTCTCCATCTGTTTTCACAGCAATGTCCCCTTCCATATGTCTCCTCTTCCTTTTCCCATTTCTCCTCTTGTATTTCCTCATGTGTGCCCCGACCCTCATGGCTGTTGCTCTTTCTTAAACATCTGTGAGCTGATGCACCAGGAGGGTTCACATTGGGCTGAAGTTTTGGTGGTCAATGGCCTGCTTATACCTGTGTCAGACTGGGCTGGGACCATCTGGGCCCAGGACAGGGAATTTCCTGGCCTCCTCCACACAGGTCAGTCCTGAAGTGCCCTGCTCCATAAACCCCTGCCATTTATGCCCAAACCAAGGATTTGTCATTCCCTCCTTCTCCCACCCCCACCCTTTTTTATTTCTCCAGTCCTGTGGGCAACAGGACTCTCCTTAGTGCAAAGAGTGAATTTACTGTCCAGTTATCACAAGATGTCATAAGAAAGGGGAAGAAGAGAAGAGTGAAGGAACACTCTTTTAACCATTAAGTTAATCAGGGAAAAAAAAATGCGTCCTGTAAGACACAATAGGTTAATAGATAGATAGGCAGGCAATCTCTCTTTCAAAATAAAAACAAATATGCCACAAATCTAGGGAGATGTGGAAAAAGAAACAATATGGTTAATTGAAAAATTAAAAGGAAACAGTCCTGAATTACCCATAGTTATAGAACAACAGCTCATACTAAACAGAGATGAGTGACTGTTGTTAAGGGAACATGCTGGCAAATATACGTGTACAATCATTTTCTTTCTTTTGCTTTAGGGTTGCTGTCTTATAAAATCAATAAAAAAAGAACAAACAAAAATTTGCTTTTTAAGCTACATAAAAAGGTGTCTAGAGCTCAAGGGTAGAACACTTCCCTTTGTAGTTATAAATCTAAACAAAACAATGTAACAAAATTTTTATAGCATCATTCAGCTGAGTTTCTTGGGTTTTTTTCCTTTAATATGGAAAAGGCTTTTGTAAAAACTACGGTTCCCTTTGGGTAGGATAGAATCTGTAAAATATTTTGGGTCTTTTTCCTTTTCTGTAGAAGGCACATACAGAAATATATTTCATGTGGGTGTATGGAGATTTACACAAAGTGCTCTCATTAACACTAATGGAAACATAAATAGCTGTGTGCCAACTCTCACTTAACATATTTCAAACCAGTGCAGAATAAACGTCCATGTCAAACACCAAGGGTGATGCATCTAGATTCAAATAAAGTGGGAAGTAAATGTTTTCCATGGCCACAGTTTTATTTAGGTTAAAGTGAAAACTGGGGTTAAACCATGATAAATAAGTTGGAGCTCAACTTGCCATTTCAAAGGCAAAATACCCTGAACATAAGCAAAGCTTATCATTCCAAGGCAGAGCTACAGCAATTCTTATATAAAGTTCTTTGCAGAGGTTTGTTCATAGTGGCTTTTTGATTGTTTTCTTCTTTGCCTGCTAGGTCAGGTGGACCTTTATATGCATGTATACATATACACATGCACACGTTTTACTTCAAATGAGGTTTGGCCTCTGTATTCAACTAGACAGATTCACTTAGTGAAGAGTAAATTAAAAGAATGACAAATTGTAAAGGTAGATCTATTTTTAGGAGGCAGAAGGGTTCAAACTTCTAGTGTCTGGGAAACAGTGTCACCTCCAATAAGATAAAATGATTGATGCTGCACAAAGGCGGAACAAGGATTGCAAGAATTGCCAAAGCCAGCTTTGCAGTTCTCAGAAAATGAGAGCTCTCCCTTTCCACTTGACACTTCCCATCCTGTAAGTATTGTTTCACTAAAGGAGAAACAGATTAAATTCCAGCTGCTGTCAGTTCTTAGCCAGGTCTGTTGAAGAATGTGGCTTTTGAAATCTTGTATCAATACTTCCCTTTCATTATTACCAAAGCAGGCTTAGCTGCCTTTGATGTCTTCTTACCAGCATCATTACAGTTTTCTACAACCAGTGAATAGTGGGCTTTATTTAAGGTCACGTTGAAATTCTGAGTTGGAATTGCAATGCATTGGGGGACTGGATTGTTCATTGTTTATAATACCTTCCTTTTTGCAGTCTCTATCGAAACCAAGTGAAAGAGTGGCTTCAATTTTCTTTCACAAACATAGACCAAGCTATTAACCTGGACCATTAGATTTCATAGGGTGAAAGTCATCTCAAACATCTGTCTTTTGCTTGTCTGCAGGCTTAGCTTTACTTGGGAGAGAAAAAAAAAAAAAGAAAAAGAAAAAGCTGATGAATCAGTTGTACACAAGATGCTTTGGCAGACAGTGTACTACATCTATAACATTTTATATGTGAACTTTTGGCATACCCTATTGATCAACGTATCACATATTTTTCTGTGTTCAACATCTAATGATAACAGGATAAGGTGGAAATTTTCTCTCTAAACACTATATATAAATGGATAGGGGGTATTGCACTCAAGTTTGTGTATACTGTTTTGGGAAATCAATCTAACAAAGAGAATATATTTAATCAAACCCCCTTGTGGTATTTGTACAGTGTTGCTGCTCGGTTATAAGTCAAGTGTCTCACTTCTGCTGCTCTACCAATGTTAACAAACTAACAGATAAATAACAGCAGCAACAGCAAAGCCCACAGAGCAATAACAATAAAACTGTTAGTGTAAATTGTTTTCTGTGCTTCTTCCTGGCTATTTGGCTGTAATAGTTTGGAAAAATTCTATGCATAACACATGAAATCTTACCTTTTATAAAGTTTGTGTGCAATTCTAACCTACATTGTGAATTCAAGCTGATGTTTGCTGATGAGTTTATGTCATATGTCACATCCTAAGTCAAAGTCAAAAAATACTGAAAAATGAATGACTTCACCTTAAAGGCTGCATATGCTGAAAAGATCTGTAACAAGCCAAATTAAATTGTTTGCCTATAAGGTGGTAACACACATTTCTCAGCAGAAAGGAACAAAGTAGAAATTAAAAAAATACACGATCTCATAGTTTTAGATAACCTATTAACACTGTGGCTGAACTCTCAAAAAGGTTCCCCTGTGAGGAAAGAAATGATAAATTCTCTTCAGGGGAATCATAAGACTCCAAAATCAGTGATAAAAATGAAAAAATCCTGAGGATATGTGGACAGAAAACCAAATTGGAGGTGGCATTTGTGCAAGTGGATCATCTTGTTAGAGTGGTAGTTTGCACGTCTTCAAAATTCCCTGGGAAAACAAAGCAAGTTCCTGTCTAGATTACTTAGATTTCACCTAAACTGGACACAAGCACCAGAGCCTATGCAACGGAATGGCTTTTTATTTCTCAGCACTAATATCGCTGTTTGGGGAAACTTAGTGGACTTCTTAGTTTCAAATTTTTCATACTACTTATAATAGCTACTCATCAGAATTAAGCATGCTACAGAGCACTATATGTGGTGTTGTGAGTCTGTCTCTGTCAGCATGCTGGGAAGATTAATATGTGAATTCAGCACTAGTTTGGGCATCTATAGGCTGTGGACTATGAATTACAACTGTACATTTTTGAATGTCTAAAAAGACAGAGAAAAGTATCTGCCTTCTGTTAAACTTCTCTGGATTATTATAATATAAAATTCAGAATCTGAACCAAAGCAGAAAACTACTGGGGATCTTTCAGTAGTTTTGTGACCTTTATAAATAGCTCATAAGCATTCTAAAATACTTTGCTGAATTTCAGCCTTGTGCAGTTTAATTTTTGAAGAGTTATGAGCTTGATTTCCTTTAAGTTATTATTTAAATTATATTCTTATTTCTTATACAAAGCTTTGAACAAACAGGACTGTGTACAAAAAAGCACTTAGAAAAAGGCATAAAAGGATCACAGCTAAAGGACAACAAGAATGAGCAAATGGCTGCCTATACTACTGCTAACCTATATTATCCACTTACTAGAAGTCAAAAATCCCCCCAATACTTTAAAGAGATAAAGAAATCTGTATTTATGTGTACTGCCTTTGGCTAAAAAATTGCTGATTTTGCAATTTACTCTCAACACAATTCATTATATACCTCTATGTGGGATGTCAGCTCTACTTTCAGTAGTGGCTGACAACTACCTCATCACTACTAGTAAGTCAACAAAAAGAGCCTGTAAAAAGAGAACGGAGGATGTTTCTTATGAGATACTTATGCAAGTGAATTCTAAAGCTTGTGTTCATGAACCTGCAGTGATTTACTGTATATCTATCAAATCTACTTAAGTGATCTTAGAAACTTCATAAAATTGCTGGTGATTTTATTTTCTTCCTATTGACCATACAATTACTCACCTCCATGGCCTTGTATCGTTTGCACCTGGACTTATCATAAGTACAGCTAAGTCATTTCACTAAGAAGGACAACAGAAATGTATATATAAAATCTTTGGTACACTGGTCTTGTATGTATTAATTTAATTAAGTAATTTATGAAGTTCTGTGAAATCTGAAATCTAAAAGTCCATCATAATTTTTGCCTTTGGTGTCTGATTAGCAATGTTACAAATCACTGCACTGAGAATTAATGAGCCCCAAATGACCCTATTTAATTTAACACTTTTTTTTTTTTTGAGAAATACCAGATAAGAATAAAAAAACCAGAGGTGTTTTAAAGTCTTTTCTGCAATTTTTTTCTTGGCACTTTTTGTTGTGTCTTTTTCTTTGAATGTATAAAAGAAGTATCTCGCAAATATTTTGAGACAGAATATAAGATTACAAATATTTCATAGAGACAGAGGTCAATTTATAGTGAAGGGAAGGTTAACTGTTATGTTAAAGTGATTCCCCAAGGACTTTTCCATTATTAAGTTTCAAAAGACAATATAAATTATGCACTAGGATATAGGAATCACAATTATGCAATGACACCCATTTACAACATTAATGCCTCAATAATACTGTTACATAGTCCACTTCAGTCTAAGCAGAGCAAAAAAAACCTCCTTTAACACTTTTGGAAAAAAAAATAATTTTAGGAACACTAACATAGATACCCCAACTACGTAATATTTTTCATATACTTGACCATTTTTATATTCAGCTAATCTGAAAATAATACGTAAGTTTGGCTTTGCGATAATAATATTTGGATTTGTAAGATACTATGTTTATTTTTAAACAGGTAAGAGATTACACTAATTAAAAAAGGTTCCTTTTAAAAGGCACATTTACTCACTGCTTGACCTGGACTACAAATGAAAAAGATAAAATTCTTTGTTTCTTATAAAATCCTGCTGATTATTAATAAAACCACAGACACTGAAGTTTTTTTGAGCTTTCAGTATTTCTTTTTTGTTTGTTTGGGATTTTTTTAATACTCTGCATTTTAAAAAGAATGTACAGACATTAATTAACCAACCAGTTTCTCTAGCATGCTTTTCTGGGGCTCTTTGGTGTTCCTTGCTAGAAGATAAAAATATCTTCTCAATATTTTGGATTTGCTGGTGGGAAATGGCACCATCTTAGTTCAAGAATCAAATAATGAAAAACAGAGTCTGTTATAAGTTTGGAAGATTAATCAAATAATTTCCAGCATCATAAAGTATAGTCTGACCGCAAGATTTAAAGTTAAGCTTACCACATTGATACAGTTGTAAAGAGAAAGTGCTGTAGCATATTTACATTAGTGTTCCTGGAAAACAGGGGGTTTAGAATTATTGCCCTCTCACCAATGTAATTCTTTACAAATTGCCAATTACAAAATAGCTGTATCGTATTCTATGACACAAGCCTGCCCTTAGCACACAGTATTTTTCAAGCAAGGTGAAATCCTAGGTCAAGAATACTTACTTACTTTCATTCTTATTTTAGCCATTAAAGGTCAGAGAGTGAGAGCACGTGTTTATGATGACTTTGTGAAGGTGATGAAGCTGCAGCCACAGACAACCTGAAGGAGCTCCGCATTTCTTTATTTAAGCTTGATGTAGAAATCATTCATCTCTTTTCTCCAGGCAGCCTTGGTTCAATATTGCAGAGTAAAGGCTTTATGTTTCACAACCTTTAGCTGGTTTCTCATTGATCAGTGACATCAAGATATCTGTGTATGACACACACAGCAAATTAATACAAATTTGAACTTGAAAAATTTGTCTACTGTGGTAGACCATAAAAAAAGTGGATATCTGTGCTGTAAAGTAAAACTGATTGAGATTTCTGCAACTCATTTTTGTTAAAATCTAATTTTATCTTCCCTCTCCCCCTTTTTTGTTATGTGAAGTGTTTTTAAGTACAACAGAGTATTTTTAGTACAGTATGCTTCGGGAAAGGAAAGCGCAAGTTAACACGAAATTATGAGATTATTGTAGGAAACTTTGGACAACTACTTTTGTTTCTTTAGTTATTATTGAAGACAGAAAAAACCTGGCACAGTAGACAGAAGTTTGAACCACAAGTATATATTGGGTTTTATTATCTGATTCTTTTTTGGATTTGGTGTAGTTCTTACTACTCCATCACTGATGTCTAGCAATCTTTAATGTAGATAACTTTGAATTCTCTATTTTGAGTTGGAAAGTAGTTTTTCCCCCATTTTACTCATTTGCAACTGAGGTAACTCTCCCCAGGCTTCACAAAGTCTTCATGGCTAAGCAGAGGAATCAAGATGTCAGAAAAGAGGGTTTTAAAGTAGGAACAATCTTTCCCAGAGCTCAAAAATTTCACATTCTTTTTTACTTTACTGCATCATGTTGTTGCAGAATATGCCTATTAAATGACTTGGAGATACCAGACTCAATCCTCTTAAAGAACTGTGACCTTTTTTTAGCAATTTCAGAAGACTGAAGTTAGCTCAAAGCCTTTATGAACCTTAATGTGACGAATGACTTCATTTACAAAACATGGCTTTGGACAGTCTTGGGAGTCATATTCCTAAATTATGTGGTCTGGTATTGAAAGCAAAGGAAAAGACTGTGGTTAAATAGGACAACCAGAAATATGGTGAAAGAACATGTAGATCAAGGTTGACTGGGAGAAGTAACATAGATCAGTCATTAATAAGAAAACCAAATTTTGCCAAAAGTAGTAGTAAAAGCTAACTGGCAAGCAAATATAACATCTCTGTTAATGTCAGTACACCATAATGAAGCAAATGAGTTAAAAGAATTGTGAAGGCTTGAAGGCAGAGTACACTGACAGGCATTTGTTCAAACAGTGATAAAACCTGGCACAAGAAAGAGAAGAAATTCAAGCCATTAAAGTGTGCCAACTCCAGCTATGACCAGAAAGTACAAGAAGCGATGAATGCACACCACTTAAACATCGTCCTTTGGAGAGCGGGAAAAAGCTTTTGCACCATGCTTCCGGCAGGTTGCTTTCTTTTATGATAGACACAGGCAAGCAGTTGGGACATAAGAGCTAGAAAATGTGACACACAGCAACCTAGGTTCCCTGTGGGATAGAGCAACAGGCCCAAGGCAGTTGCTTGGAATTTTGTCTCCTACAGACTTTACAGGAAAAGAATAGCTGTAATAACAGTGAAATGTGAGCGGTGGAGTGTTTGTTTTGCCTTGTGTATTTTACAGATAACCATCCTGAGGCCATCTTCTATTAATTTTTAAAGCTTATTCTTGTTTTTAATAACCCAAAGGACAGAAGGATGAACCTGAAATATCTCAGCTTCTAAGGGTTTGGGCATTTGTAATACATCCCAGCATTTTCAAGATACAAATGAAAAAAGGACGCATTAAGCTGTATATGATACCAGATTGATCATGAAGAGTTTCCAAAAGGAATCTTGCCAAATTTGCCCCAGAGATGCATTAATCGGACACTAAAAAACAAGTTGAAAGGAATACAGGGAATATAAAGGAGGAGGCACACAAATTGGAAGTGACTGAGAGCGACTGATTTCCACTATCAAGAGTCCACCGTGATTAGGAGTTGCTACCAAATTTCACCCTCAAAACAATTGCACTTTCCTCTCCAATTTGATAAGGCCATTGGCATTTTTCTGCTTCTTACTTAACATCTCACCTCTTGCTCTACTGATAATACGCTGTGCAAGAGATCTGCCTGATGAGTGCCTGCAGCAATGTGTTCTGGAGCTAAATTGCTTTTGTAAATCTTTTTATTAAAATAAAATGAGCAGCAGGATGTTTGTCATTTCAGCTGTAACAGAATAAATATTTTATCATCTCTTCTTCAAAAGCTCTCCTGTAACTCAATGGGTTTACAGAAGAATTTAAAGAATAAAAGCATCTAATTCACTTTAACTTTGATTACATTACATGGCCTATTGTATTGAAACCTTGAAATAATTTGTGACTGGAGTTTACTTAAAATATTGTGTGATTTCAGGCTGATTTTTATTTACTTTACTCAGGTAAACTGCCACGTTTTTCAAATGGGTGTAAGTGTACATAAGGAAAATAAGACTATCTTTGAAAGAATTTCCATCAAAAGAAGATTTATAGTTTTGTAAAGAGGGTGTTTTGCTTCTTTTTTTCCTTTCTCGTAAAACCCCTCAAAAGCATCAGAATTCAGTATGCAAGTGATAAAACATTAATGAAAAGGCATACTGAAGCATTTGGAGTGGGGAAAACAATCACTTCACTTCTCATCAAACATGCAGAGAGTTTAATCTGGTGCCCTTTAATAAAGATAGGCAAGAATTTTATCTAATTATGATGTCCCTCCCAAGTCGTTAGAGAATCACTCAGTGAAGGTCAAGATTCAAGCAGCAGAGCTTCAGGCCACATCTGTTGCTGACCTTGAATGCAGCAGGGAACCAAGAACACTACTGCTTCACAGGACTTTGATTTGCAGCATCCTATTCCCCGTAGTACCGGTTTGTGTCAAGCAAAAACATGTGATCTGCTGAAGATCAGTAGAAATAATAAGCAAAATGAAGCATAGGTATGATGAGAACAAATATGAAAATAAAAAAAGAGCAACATGCCTTGTTTTATCCTATATCTAATGCTGACATTTATCAGAGAGAGACAACTGAAATGGCAGAGTGGAAGGAAAAGTTTTATTTGTAACTGATTTTCTTTCACTCCAGAAGGAAAATAAATAAATAAATAAATAAATAAGTTGAAAGGCAAGAATAACGGGTTTCATTATTGAGCAAACTTTCTGTCTTTGTACAAGTCTGCAACTAGGGTTTTGCTTAAGTAACTCTCATGGCTGACAGCGTCTTGGTAAAAATGCAAGTTTTAATACATTAAAAAGGGAGAGTTTGAAATAAGAACCTGAGATATAAAGGCAGATAAGAGACCCCAAATTTATAGCCCTGTAATTGTAAGATATTGATAACATACAATATTTTATATCCTGGTATTCTCTTACAGTTATCTTAATATTGCCTCTTCCGCAGTTCTGTTTTGCTTTGCTTCACTTTGCTTTGCCTCGCCTGCTTCTGTCTTGCTGGTGTCTAATAGCACTGACATTTATTGTCTGTAAAATCACATCTGTTCAAGTGACTGTTGTTCATCCTTCCTGATCATGAGGTTCCTCTGTACAGATCTGTTTTGCTGCTTACTTTACAGCCTCTGACTGTAGGAAAATTCTCTCCAGGTCTGCTTGGCATGAAGTGCTACTATTTAAGTGTCAGTGTGACAGATGAGGTGGGAGGCCAAATGCTATCCTCATTTATGATTGTGAGAACAGAATCAATCTCTCTAATTCCAATGTGGGACACACAAAATCCCTACAAATAATCTTAACTTAGAATGCAGTAACAAAATCTGTAAGATGATATATTAGTTTCTTCTTTATTATACTTTAATTTCACAAGGGAAAAGGGTCATATCTGAAAGGGAAAGAATAATATATAAATCCTATACATATTTTAATAGTAACTATTGGTTTATTTTTATAGTTTGAAAGCTAGAAAAGCCTCTGTTTCTTGTTTTGTATCATGTAACATCTACATTTAAATTTTGCAATATATGTATATACTTTATAGCTTGCTTTCTTTGGTTTGCATTGTTTTGTCATTTATTTTACTGTTTTCTTTCTTTCTTTTTTGTTTTGTTTTATTTGGGTTTTTTTGTTTGTTTGCTTGCTTCCCAGGAAAACCTAATTGGGGGTTTCTCTCAAGTGCAAGAGATGACTGACCTGGTCTCTATTCTCTCTTTCACGATTACATACTCACGGGTTCCATCTGGGGTGAACAATCTTAGTCGAAGACGATACATTACAAACTCTTGTTAATTGCCTTTTAAGCTTTCAAGAGTCTGTCTTAAATTGCTCAGTCCCAAAAGGGAAGGCCAGGAGTTCATAAAATCTTACAAACTCTGCCGAACTCTGCAGTGTTTTATACCCACAGCAGGTTTGGGAAGATGACTTTTTTTCATTTCCCATTTGCAGTGTGGAAGTAAAATTTCATTTCCCCCCCCAGCTCCTTCGTCGGTTTCACTACATTAAAACTATGTTTGTTTCCCAGAACTGTTATGCCTGAATCACATAATGGTGATGAAAACTGCAAGACAGAGTTGAAAGCTACTGTACCTCTTGGTTTGGAATCAATCTAAACATTACCCACTTGGTTGCTGACACTCAAACACAATAAAGTTTCTCTTCACAGAGAATTAAGGTCAAGTAAAAGAAACTTATGAGTTTAAAAAGAAACTAAACTAATGTAAATATTGATAAAATAATAAAAAGAAAATAATGAAATACATACAGTATATACAAAACCATATCAAGCTCCCAGGATGACAATCATGTCACTGTCAGGCACAGGTAAAGTCCCAGACTGCACTCAGTGACTGCTGGGAACCGGATTCCAGATCTGGATTCAGGAATGCACAGGTCAGGATCAAAGGCAGACAAACAGAGTCCTCCTCAGACTCCTGCCATTAAAAAAAGAGGGTTGAGCCCTCAGCTTTTATAGTGAGCATGACCCAGATGGGATGGAATACCCTGTTGGTCAGTGTTGGGTCACCTGTCCTGTCCGCTCCTCCCTGTGGGTACGGCCCCTCTATGCTTTTCTGCCAATGGGGCATATAAGAAAGTTAGCTGACCTGGGTTGTTATAGCAATAAATATAAACAAGATCCTCTCTGCATGCCATTCCTTGGTATAAATTAGAAACATCAGGTCTTATCACTCTGGAAGTGGACTACTGTCTTAAAAATATGTTGTTAATTTCAGAGTTTAGTTAGTTAGAAGGGCCTTAGCTGAAAAGTAAAACTACCAAAATAAAATTGGTTCTGTTTTACCTCAAACCAGGACATAGGTATATTTTTCTAGCCTGGTAAGGGGTAATAGAATAACATTTGTACACTTACCCTTGTACTTCTACACTCCATCTCATAGTGGCTAACAGTGTTTAGAGCCAAGAGGTCACTCTCAATACCCACCTTCGTCACTGCATAATTCCCCCTGTGCTTTTCATCCATATTGTCATTTTCTGCCTCCAAAACTCACACACAGTCTTGTCCTGTCCTAGAGTTCTGATCTTCTTTCAAGACCCACACAATGCCTGTCCCTACCTCCACTTATGCATGGCACTTTAAAAAATGTTTCAGATACCCAGCTATTCATTTTGAGAACTATTTCAAATGCTCTAAGAAACATCTGTAAGAGGTTGCCAGGTAAGTCACAGGACAATGTGTGGGATACCAATGGTCCCTTAGAAATGCATCTGGAGACCAGGTGACATACACATGGGTGTGCCTTCTTAATGCTCTATGTAGACATTTTAGAATTGCTTTCCATATACTCTGTCATCATATAAATTCAATGTCTCTGGACAGACTAATTTCTATTAGTGCTTTCACAAAACAATTAGTTTAGTTGCACAGCTACTATTTTATGTGCTCTAATGGGAGGAAAATTTAGTACCACACATCTGTCCCCTTGAAAAGTTTGTACATGTCTATGTACATTGTATATACCTGTGTACAGTCTTGATTAAGGGAAATATTGCCTGTAACGTGACTTAGCATAATCAAGGTCCAAGAGAAACTTTTGGTTCTTTATGTGTAAGTTGACATCCATAGGTCTACATCCATCACCAAAGCTGATCATTCATCTTAAAGAAGTGTTACTGTTTGATATGTTTCTTTTGTGCTGTTTTTATTCATTTGCTATCAGCCTTTTTTGAGTAATAGCTTTTATGAAAGTTAGCCCAGAGTAAAAGAATCACATTCTGATGAGAATGATGTTATGACTCTGTGATTTGATTATCTTAAAGATATGTTTTTCCATTTTTTTGCAAACAGTTGAAATTGTACTTTCTGCTTGTAAGAGTGCTACTAATTTTTTAATGGTATGAATAATGATCTTTCTGAGTAACAAAGCCAAGCCCCATACAGACTAGTACAATTGTTGATTCTGTGTTTTCAGACACAAAAAAAGAATCTGCTTTGTTAGGGTGTTGATAAATCAGAGGTTTGTTTCTATCTCAGTCTATTGTTTGGCATATACAATAGGCAGAATGGAATGAGTTAAATATATGATGTTTTTATTTGCTTGCCATTGTTGCTTACAGAACATTTATAACAAGCTCCTTGGGACTCCTTGTAATGGTGGGGAAACAATTTGTTTGGGGAATTAATTTGTTGAATAGGAAATGTTTCCAGTTTGCTTTCCAAGCTATAATGACGTGACTGAATTCAGAAGTGCCCTTGAAAATCTGCAATGTAGAATGGTATATACACAACACATTTATTCTATACAGTGCCAAGGAAGTTACTAACAACAAATAAATACATGCTGTTTTTTCTTAATGGAATAACTGGTACTGATTTTGATTTCATTTTCTCATTTTATTTCACCTCTGATGTACCATTTGCAGTAACTTGCTGAGGTCTCAAGTCACCACAGAATTTAAGCACGTGCTGGGTTTTTAGTGCAATGAATACAACTCTGCCTGTTTAGACTGACGATGCTCTGAGGTGCTACTCAGTGTTATGCTTTGGATTTCCTATGCAGCTCTGAATCTTCCTTGAATCAGTTTCTGTGAGATCAGGTCCTAATTCATGGACAATTAGTGATCAGTTTTAAAGAACACCCAGTCATTCCCCTTTATTTCTCTCACCCACTGAATTAATAAGCCAAATTAATTGTTTGAACTGAAGAAAATCAAATATCACTTTCTATTTTTGTAGGGGGCTACGTGTTTAACTCTCTGAATAGTTAACCTACACAGCCTTTGTCAAGTACTAAATATCAATGCTGAGTCAATTAATGAAATAGTTGTAATTTCATGAATACACAATCAATATTAATGATCTGCTTATATTTTTAAGCAGAAGAAAAAACATTTTCTACATTGTGAACCTTTGCATTGTAAAAAGTCAGACGTATAAGTACTTTAGCAAAAAAGAAAAAAAAGTGACAAATGATCTTATCATTGATTCAAATTGAAGAAGTAGAGGAAAAACTGTCACAATTTAACTGACTTCTCCAAAATCTACATTCAGGTCTTTAGTAATCTAAAATTACTAAGAAAAACTCCATCAATCAAAGGTTAGCCTGCCAGTTGGGGGAAAAAAAAAAGCTATTATGAAGGAAACAATTCAGAAGATTTAATGGTATCTTAAGGTCTGAAACACAAAAATAATAACTCCAACAAATAAAAAAAGAATTTTTGTTTACAAATATTCACTTAATTGCAGCTTCCTTACCTTTGCTATCAACATTTCTGTCCACAAGGAAAACAAGACTGTGGTTCTCTAGAAGAAAATGTGTAATACTTTAAATTTACCAAACTTAATTTCAAGATGTGGAAAAGAAAATATTTTCTATGCTATCGTCTAATTGATAGTGCTATTCTGTTGAAGGCAGGTAACAGTATAGAGAGAGAGACATGAGGATATACCGCAGGTGCTTGATCCTGCTGCAAGAAGATTCCTGAATTCACACTGACATTGTCATTTTCTTTCAGGAGAACTGAAAGTCTCATTGGGCACAATAGGCTCCATGGGGTACCTGTCACTCTTGTGCTGTAGTGCATTTCAAGTTTTAGATGTCTGTATTTTCCATATTAGTAGTTTTCTATATAGGAGGGAGTTTACTTTATGTGTTAGGCTACAGACTGGCAACCCCCTAAGGTTTAGTCCAAGGGGGAAGAACTTGGCCTTGAGGCTATGCTCTGATGTTTATATTAAAGTGATGCTGACACATAACGAGAGCAAAAGGCAAGAAATTTACCAACAAATAGCTGCTTTGAAAGCAGCTTGTTTTGAATCCTGATGTCTTTGTTCTGCTCTGTTCAGCAAGCTGGCAACTTGACATAGGGGGTGTTGCCTGGTACATCTTATTCTTGGTAGTTGTACACAGAAGAGGACAGTAACTTGTCTTTGTTTGACTACATCTACATCTCTACTGACAGTTTCAGCCATATTTCAAGCATTCATTACCCTAGCAACAATTTAGTTCCAAAATGCTCTTTCCAAAATTCCTATTAGTCTGGTCTTTTAAACATTGTTACTAAAGTCATCCAAATAACAAGAAAATAAAGATATAAATATAGCCTTTTTAATTACCTCTCTCCCATCTTCAACTTTCCAGTAATTAGTCATGGATTTAAAAGCAAAATAAACACATGCAATTCCTGTATGTAGAATATTTTGCATATTATAAATAGCATATTTTAAATGTATTTAAATATGAATTTTTATTTTAGTTTTATGTTTGTTATGTTATTATAAGAATGTATCTTTTTATTTAATCTAACCTCTTTGAAGTTTGTTTTGAGAGCTTCTAGGAAGCTGTTGTTCTTGAAAGTAGGGTGTTTGACTGCTAATATCTGCCAGTACAACACCTAATAACGTTCAAAGAGGTTTCAAATCAGGAATAACTGTTGAATCCATTCTGGACACCATACAGAGGTAGCAACAAGAAAAATGCTCCTTCCTGAGACAGAAATAAATTGACTTTGACCTCTCTTAGCTCACCTCTGTAGACATGTGGACAAACAGAATAGGCATGGGTTTGCTCTCAGTGTTTCCATTATGAAAATCTAGAATTGATTATAAATTTATTCTTACACACACACACTGTTTTTCTTTATCTCTCTTTCCACTTCAGCTCTGTCTTTAGTAGAACTGGCTTCTCTAAGCCAGCCTCGTGTTCTGTCCAGAAGGAATCCACATAATTCATATTTACTTATTATCACAGTGATGTAAGAGACAGTGTGTGATTATTAAATATGTATATCAATAAATACTTAAACGTATACTTCTTTGTAATCATATATAGCTACACAGCTTAAGCAAATTTATCATGTGCAAGCCCATGGGATCAGATAAGATGTCTCTGAAGGTGTTGAGGAAGTTGGCTGAAGTCCTTATGTGTCTACTCTTTGCATCTTGGACAGGTCATGACAACCAGAGGAGCTTCCCAATGACTGAAAAAAGGCAACATGTCAAGGAATCTGTTAAAGTCAACATATACAACACCCACTTCTCTCCCCTTCAGAGGGCAGCCAAGAATCTCATCATAAAAGGCAAACAATTTGGTCTGACATGATTTTTTCTTGGTAATTCTGTGATCTCTGTTCCCAACCATAATCTTGTTCTTCATGAACCCGGACATGGCTTCCAGCTGGATTTTATCCATAACTTTTCCGGGGACCTAGTTTAGGCTGATGAGTCTGTAGCTCTCCAAATAGTCCTTGCTGTTGTCAAAGGTGGACATGGTGTTCCCTTTTCCAGTCATTTGGAAACTTCTCCCACAATCCATATTCCTGGATACTCTCCAAAACCAACTTGACAAGGTTCTAAGGTATCTGGTTTAGGTTGACCCTGCTTTCAGCAGGGGTTTGGACTGAGTGGCCTTTAAGATACCATTCCAATCTGTTGCTCTGTGATTGTATATCTCCTGCACTACACAAATACCAAGAAGCACCTAATACCTTTGCACCCTACCTTCCTTGGGACAGGCCCAACAGGTAGACAGGATGCATGATACGGAGAATTCCCTATCTATCCTCTCTCCACCTGTCTGAATGCAGTAACTCAAGGGATTGAGGACAATGGCAACAAGTTCCTGCCTGGCGCAGCAGGTGCATCTCCTCTGTGACTACCCCACCTTCCCAGGTGCCCTTGCATAATAGGCATGAGGCTCTGCAAGTGGAACTGAATAATGAGGACAATGGTTCATCTAACTTGGAGGTAGGTGTCACTGAGGTTAAGTCAGCCTGTGCCTTGTGTCAAAACTTCTTACATAAAGAAAAAAAGACAGGTCATTGTCATAGGAGGCTCTCTCCTATGGGTAACAGAAGGCCCAATATGCACACTGGACCCATTTCTTCAGAAAGTCTGCTGCTCCCTGGGGCCAGGGTTAAAGATGTGAAAAGAAAGCTTACTACCCTGGTATGGCCCTCAGATTACTATCCATTACTGATTCTTCAGTTAAGCAGAGATGAAGTTGCAACAAGAAGATTGAGGCAAATCAAGAGAGACTTCAGGGAGTTGGGATGGTTGGATAAAGGATCATAGAATCATAGAGTAGTTTGGGTTAGAAGGGACCTTCAAAGGTCATCTAGTCCAACCATCCTGCAATGGACAAAAACATCTTCAAGTACCTCAGGTTGCTCAGAGCCCCACCCAACCTGACCTTGAATGTTTCCAGGGATGGGGCTTCTACCACCTCCCTGGGAAGCTTTTTCCAGTGTTTAGCCATGCTTATTGTAAAAAATTTCTTCCTTCTATCCTGTCTAAATCTTCCTTCTTTTAGTTTAAAGCCTGTCACAACAGGCCCTGCTAAAATGTTTGTCCCCATCTTTCCTGTAGGCCCATCTAAGTACTGAAAGGCCGCAATAAGGTCTCCTTGAAGCCTTCTTTTCTCCAGGCTGAACAACCCCAATTCCCTCACCCTGTCCTCATAGGACCAGGAGTACAAGTGGTGTTTTGTATCCTTCCAGTTGCAGGGAATGATGAGGGAAGAAACAGGAAGAGCCAGAAGATCAATACCAGCAGCATTTTGGGACAGCTAAACAAAAACATATGAACTTTATATATTCTTGGTTGGAACAAAAAAAATCTGGACAGGGGTCTGACTGTCAAGTTTTTTGTGGGGGAGGAGGGAGGAAGGGAGGGAGTGAGGAAATGTTGGGTGTGGGACCACAAGATCCCAATGCCAACACCACAGCAAAAATTACGTTGCTTACGGATGTGAAGAAATACAAAGATGTTGTACTGAGAACACACTTAATTATTCAGTTGAATAGTTGAGCAAGAACAAACTTAGCTGTCT
Source organism: Chroicocephalus ridibundus (assembly GCF_963924245.1). Taxonomy (NCBI): domain Eukaryota; kingdom Metazoa; phylum Chordata; class Aves; order Charadriiformes; family Laridae; genus Chroicocephalus; species Chroicocephalus ridibundus. Next base: position 63,903,003 of record NC_086284.1, read on the forward strand.
GCCTCATTACTACCTTTTCTCTGATGAAGTCAGATGAAAAAATTACTAAAATATAGCCATGACTACGAATATGTAAAAGTATTTGATATTTTCTGTTGAAATGAAGACACATTATAAAACATTTCCCAACTATGTGTCAAAGTTATACAATGAACACAGTTTTAACTATATATGAACTATATACTTTCAATGAATCTTAGCTAAATATTAGTAGGAAGAGTCCATAACAGGATTACAAATCTCACTGTGTTTTAAAGTATCATCCTATTTATATATTTTAAATACATATGTTCAGACAATAAATTCTTTAGGTCAGAACTGACAATTTGCATATGTATGTGGAAGCGTAACTATGAATGTTGGAATGATTTTACTTTCCTGTGTAACATGAACTCATGATAACTTTGTTTTTCAAAAGATGGGCAGTATGGGCTTAAAATAAACATTCTTGAGCCAAGGTAATCACTCCAACTAGTAGAATTCACATCAGAGTCCTTTAAGTTTCAAAGAACTCATCCAAGGTACTTCAAAGAAAAATTTCTGCCTAAACCTTGGACAAGAAAGTGCTTTCATGGTTTCAGAATAATGAGTTCTTTCTCCAGAAGCTGGTCATGACACTGGTCTTTAAATGAGATTCTAATCATTGCTTCAATATGTGGAAAAGGTTCCTGCGAGACTTTGTAACCAGCCAAAGCCTGAATGATTTTTCTCTGACAAAATAGGGGAGGCATTTTCCGTTACTGACTGTCTCTGTGCCAGTTTCCTGACTATTATAGTATCATAGGATAGTTTGGGTTGGAAAGCACCTTTAAAGGTCATCTAGTACAAAAACTAAACAGTACTGGTCCCAGTATGGAACCCTTGAGGGGCACCACTTGTCACTGATCTCCATCTGGACATTGAGTGGTTGACCACTACCCTCTGGATACAATCATCCAATTCATTCCTCATCTACTGAACAGTCCACCCATCAAATCCCTATCTCTCCAACTTAGAGAGAAGGATGTTGTGGAGGACCATGTCAAAGGCCAACAGAAGTCCAGATAGGTGACATCTGTAGCTCTTCCCTTGTCCACTGATGTAGTCACTCCGTTATAGAAGGCCACTAGGTTGGTCAGGCAGGACTTGCCCTACAAGAAGCCATGCTGGTTGTCTCGAATCACCTCCCTGTCTTCCATGTGCCTTAGCATAGCTTCTAGGAGGATCTGTTCCATGATCTTCCCAGGCACAGAGATGAGACTGACAGATTGGTAGTTCCCAGGCTCCTCCTTTACACCCCTTTTAAAAATGGGTGCAACTCTTTCTTTTTTCCAGTCACTGGGGGCTTCACCTGACGGCCATGACTTTTCAAATACCATGGAGACTGGCTTGGCAACTACCTCAGCTAAGTCCCTCAGGACTCTGGGATGCATCTCATCAGGTCCCATAGACTAATGTATATGATCTATGACATATCTTAGATCACATCAGACTACTGGTGGGCAATGTTTACTCCTGAACCCATCTCAGGATTTGACACAACTCATCTGTGTTAACTTACCAGAGACAGAAGCATAAAGACTTTTGAGACTTTACTAGAAGAAATTTAAGGCCAGGACACAAAGATTTAGAATATCTAGACTTTAGGCTAAAAATGTACTTAGTAACCTCTGTCCTACTTGTAATTCTAGTCCTGAATATTTCAATTGCTCTCTCTCAACAAAATACAATTCTCTTTATAGACATTTCCTTGGGATTATCATAAGAACTGTTATTAGTTAAGCACTATCCCTGAATATCAATAGTTCCTCACTTCCAACCTCCATAGTATCAATTATCTGTATTTCATTCACATAAAGAACAGAACAGGTTAGATGGCTATAGCATTAAAAATTCAACTCAGTGAAATTTCAAAGATAATGTTGAATGAGACTGAAGGGAATAATTGATTTTGTGATCCAAATGCAGGGCCATGTTTAAGGGTCAGGCATGGATTTTCCCACATGCCAACACAAAAGCTAAAGGTAAAATAAGCTCTTTCTGTTTTCCTCATGCCATTCTCAGCTTAGTGTTGTGTTGGCATTCCGGGTGAATTACATTTTTCCCAGGATAAACCAAAGTCCAGTTTAATTTTTCCCTGGATCCAGAAGTTTTTGAGACATGATTTATCCTCTGGGTTTCTCTTCAGGCAATACAATGATACCTCTCTGTTGGGCATAGCTGAACCACCCACCTAAAGCAATGACAACATGTCTGACAGCATCTTCATTGTCAAGCTTTTGATCTTCTACAGGGTACCAAAACATTCAGAAAGACTGGTATATTTACGCATAATTTTACTTAGTTACAATGGTCATATATATAGAATCATGTGTTACCTAACTTCTTGAAAAAAGTAATTGAGGAAAGAAAACAGAAAAAGTTGTAGAACTGAAAAAAAGCCTTTACACTTTCATACTGTTACACACAAACTCTTCAGTATTATCTTTTCATTTTTACTAACAATGGATTTTTAATAACATAAGATTAGACATTTTACGTAAAATAATTTCCCTCTTACATTTGTGCAGATGTACCACTTGTACTTGTTCCTTTCTCTTGCTCAGATAGTACTGTGTCATTCCTTATTTTCTCCCTGGTCTTGATTTGGGTCTAGCCTCTAAAGCTACTACCCAATTCTATCTAGCTTTATATTCTTAATTAACCAAATATAAATCTGAAATAATTCCCTGGTAGATAATATCACAAACCTGAATATGATTCACTAGATGGGCAATTGCTAATTTATAATGCTAAGAGGGGCTTCCAGAACTATGTCGGGATGAATGGTGATTCTCATATTCTTTTCCTTCTCCCACATTGTTGGCTCTGAAAAAATCCAATGCAGTAATGCATGCACAGTCAGTAGCTTTCAAGTCCCCTTTTGAGTCCTATTTACATGTTCTGCCTCTATTTCAACTACAAATTAGGTCCGTTCTTTTGTTATTTTTTTTTCAGTGTAAAACCATCAATTCATTATATAGTTACAAAATTGTAACTTTTTTCTACTGCCAACAGGAATTGCTGTACTTCACCATTTTTATTCCATTCTTCCCTTCGCTAAACACATAAGAACCGCTCTACTGGCTCACAACAAAGGTTCATTTCACCTAGTTAATTCTTTCTTGATTGCAATCCAAAGGAAAAACTAAAGAAAAAGGTATTAAGAAACAAGGCAAATACAGAGTTAAAGATCACAGACTTACTTAATGACTGATGTAATCACAAGTTTTTTGTCTGATACACTCTTCCAGCTACGATAATCAACGTTTAAATACTTCTTCAAATAGAGATTATACCTAACGCTGTTTTAAAATAGATAACAGTGACTTCTCTGAATTTGCCTAGTCTTTTCAAAAATCTATTTACAGTTCTATTGTTCGGAACATTTGGCACTCATGAGCTCCACAGTGTAATTACACATCATACACAAGTTAACCAATTTTGTTTGCTCTAAATTTATTGTTTGATAATTTCAGCCATTCATTTTTTTCCTTGCTTTCATTATGGCAGATACATAATAATTTTGTATTCTGTTTCCACACTGCTTTTTTGCAGAACTTTCATCCCCCTCAATATCAGCCTCTTTCCCTGAGGTTTCCAAACTAAATCTGTGTCCTGTTCCATGTCATTGCTCATCCTTTTTTGCCTATCCACTCCATACAAAGGTATTTATTAACACTGAATTTTCTGTTCTGTTTTGTCTTTCAGCATTATGAAATATTCCTTTCCTTCACCAGCTAGATTTAAAATTAATAATCATGAATTTGTATGGAATTGTACATCATGTGCAAACTTTACCCCTCATTATTCACCATTTTCTTCTATCTGCTATGATTATACTAATCATGTTAGCAGATATTCTGGTGGGGTTCCAGCATTGGTAAACTACACTGAAAATTAATATCTTCTTGTTTGTTTGGAGTTTTATTGTTTGGGGGGTTTTGTTTTTTGTTTTTTTTTTTTGTTTTTTTTTTTTTTGTCTTTATTCCTTGCTTACCAAAGCACAGAAGGACCAGTTCTCTTAGATCATGTACTGGTTTTGACTGTGACAGAGTTAATTTTCTTCATAGAAGTTCTTACACGGGGTCAAGTGTCACTTGCTTCTCCAGCAACAAGGCTGGTGGTGCACAAGACTTTGGGAGGGGACACAGCCGTGAGAGCTGACCTTAATGGACCAAAGGGATATCCCATACCATATGATGTCATGCTCAGCAATAAAAGCTAATAAGGAGGAAGGGGGGATATTCAGAGTTGTGGCATTTGTCTTCCCAAGTAACCATTATGCATGATGGAGCCCTGCTTTCCTGGAGATGCCTGAACAACTTGCCTGCCAATGGGAAGTAGTGAATAAATTCCTTATTTTGCTTTGCTTGCACATGCAGCTTTTGCTTTACTTATTAAACCGTCTTTATCACCACCCACAAGGTGTCTCACTTTTATGGTTCAAATTCTCTCTCCCATCCCACTGTGTGTGGGGTGAGCGAGAGGCTGTATGGGGCTGAGCTGCTGACTGGGGTTGAACCAAAAGAGCTTATTAGAATTTTATCTTTTTACAAGCAATTGATCCGACGTCCTCCTGAAAGATTTTTGAAAACACCTTTATCCACAGTCTCATTGATTCTTTAAAGAGTAATAAGTCCATGAGGCATGCACAAAAATGTGTGTGTTCTTCTTCCATATATCAGGTTTATTCACATGCATCCTATTTGTTGTCACTCTTTGCACCAACATGACAGTCGTCTACAAATCCCCACCAATGTTCCAATGTTCCTTTTAGTAACGTGTCATAAAAGTCACCATCCCTTTCTTTGGTATCAAGGATGATTTGAACCATAGGTTTGTTAAATATACTAATTCAGATATCTGGAGATTCATATATACGATTCATATCAATGCAGAGATTCATATCTGAGATGCAGAGATTCATAACTGACTCTTTGATGATTCTATTAATACCATCCATAACATAGTCAGAGATTTCATATCTGAGTTTCTTAAGAGTGATGTTAGAACTCATTGAACGCCAGCTACATTGAGTTGGGCAGCAGGATCCTAGCTTCACGAGGCTTTTTAAATTGTGGCATTCCTGTTTTGTGTTATTCATGAACTTTGATACATGTTTTAAATACCTTCTTGTCTAACAGTCATTCATGAACGATACCCTCAGACACCTTGTAATAATAAAAAAAAAAAGCTGTAATAATACCTAAAATACCTGCAAAAAACCTACTTTGTTCTGACAGAAAAAATAGCTGCCTTTTTTTGAATTAGTATTTGTACTTTTTCTCCAGACCAAGCATAGAAAACCATAGAATTCATACACAAATTCTTGCTTTTATACTTTTGAAATCCCTTTTAGCTATTCATGCTTCACCCATAGTTTATTAGATACGATATACTGTGATTAAATCTATATAACAGGTAATCGTTGCTAATATTTCAACTATCAAGGGGTAAATTCTCCACTGATGGAGTTATGCCACTGCAACCTGGCCCCATCAGTACAGGCTCATTTCCATTTGTGACAGATTAAAGTCTTTGAAAGCATGGAAACTTCAAAGACCATAACATCGAGATGCACAGCATTATGGATGCATAGATTCAGGAAAAGGCTGTTTTATCAAAGCTGGGGGTAATTTATGTAAATCTCTAAACTTTCAAGCAGGTAAATAAGCATGAAAGCCTCACCCATTTCTGCAAAACTGCATGTGTTGGTTTGTTTTGGTTCAAGAAAGTCTGAAAATATGGCCCTTGTCAGGAATAAGACACAGATACATTTTCTAGACTGTGAACTAGATTGTAGGTGCTATGTAAATATGATAAATATTAATTAGAGTGAAGTTGGAAGGAAGGCTCAAGCTTAAGAAGTGGTTTTGAGAGAATGAAACGTGGTGTCATGAATGTCTAATCAATAAGTAGAAAGCAAGAGTCTTGAGACTTGAGACATTAATGCGATACCTGTCTGAAGTCAAAACTGTGATTCCTTTTATTATTTAATCAAATGGTATAACAAAGAATAAATGAACAGAAAATGGGTTTATATATTTTTTTAATATTGTCCTTATCATTTTGTCTACTAGCATAAGAAAGTAAAAACACAAGCATTTTCACAAGAAAGAATTTGCAAAAGGAAATTCCATTTGAAAAAAGCTAATTTTTGTGACATGTGGAAAAGGTGTATTGCACCCCTATGGTTATTGACAATTCCACATTTTGCCTCCTGGGAAAACTGCCATTTCCCCAGAATTTCCCATTAATCTGCAGGAAGGTGAACATTTGTTTGTAGGGTTTTTTTTATGCTTGGTTTCATCTTACTTTTAATACAGTTACCAGAGGCAGAGAGTCAGGATACAAAACTCACAGCTTCTGACAGCTCTTCTTGGAAGATGCATGTCATTTCAGCATTCATCTGAAGGGAGAGAGCCAAGGAACTATAAACAGAACTGAGTTTATTCCAGAAAAAAACGGGCATATTTTGAAAGAAAAAGTAACTCCAATGCTAACATTCAGCTTTGTGTCTTAAAAGTTTAAATGCCTTTTTAGCTGAAGTAACTGCTAAAAATACATCACTGGATTCATCAAAATGCTTCAGCTCTGACAGACATGGGCTAATAATTGAAAAATAAAAAACCCCTTCTGTTTTCTTAGTACACATCTAAGGATTGTAAAAGGATTCTTTAAATATTTTATTTTACACTGATCGGGAAATTCACTTTTTCTTTTTTAACAATTCTATCATTACATCAATGAATAGATTGTGGGGGTGTTTGTCTTAACTTATGCAACAGATGGTTAGTTATCTTATAGTCCAGATTATTTCTTGCAAAGCTTCATTTCGTCCCTTTAATTTTATCTCCTTTTCTTCCCCTTCCTAAAGAGTTTTCAGTGTACCTCTGTGAAAGATCTGCATTTACATAACAGGAATTAGGCAAATTTATATCAAAGTTTCAGGAGAGATCCTGATTTTCACAAACAGGTTTCTATGGTGATACTTTTTACACATCTTTTCATAAGCTTTACACTATCCTTTATCATGGTAATCTCCTAAAATATATTTAAATAAAGTTGCATAATAGCTGTGTTTGGAGTTTTGCCAAAGTCCATATTTTTTTATTTGTTTGTTGTGTTGGTTTTTTTTCTCTAAAAGTCACATATTTCACAGTTTGGTTTTGTTTGCTAAGTCTGTTAATACATGATACACTTTAAATAAAGCTTTATGCACAGGTTTCCATCAGAGGCTTTTCTAATTTATTGGCCATCTTTTGCCAACTTGCATTTCTAGTAGCTAATAACATTTTGCTATTTTAACTATTTTCACACAATAAACATTTCAGTTGTAAATAATTTAGCTTTGCGAAACAGCAGCTAGAAGTTTATATACTTATATGCTTAATAGTAATCAACATATTTTTACCTGGTCTCTCTGTTTGCAGGTTTTTTACATATACAGCAATGATATTTCGAAAACATATAATGATCTTCATACTTAATCAGCAAAATCTTAAAGACTTTTTCCCCATCATCAGAAGACAGATCCGTTTCAAGTCCTCAAAGTCATGGATCTGCTCACACATCAGAAATCAAGAGTCACAAATCAGGAGTTATTAAGCAAGATTAAGGGCCATGAGTCATGTGATCAGAATAACACCGAACAGAAGGCATTATGAAAATACTTAAATTTCATTTGTCTGTCATGTCTATAAATTATTATGAATTTTAGAAATATCCACTCACCAGCTGGTAGCTTCCTTATTTAAATTAAAGCTGTTTTTAGAATGTTGCTGGAATATGTAATTTTGTGGTACAGCAACAGGGGGTGAGAGGAGTCGAGGGTCTAGACAGAGGTCAAGCTGAGCTTCTGCTGTAGTCAGTCATACTTCTTTCAACATTATTCCAATCCCTGCACACTCATACAACCTTTGGTTGTTCAGCAACAATACCACCAATACATTATAATCCTGGCCTCCAAGTACACTTTGGTGTACTGAGATTCAGATTAATGGCAACTCCTTTACCTACACTGTACATTTTCTAAATAAAAGGTTTTTTTACGCCCATTCCTCATGTGAGGGAAAACAACATTCTTGATCTTCCAGTCTTCTTCATAAAGGAATCTTCTGATAAGAGGTGTTTCTGCATACATAGAATTACATCAGTTTTGAAGATGATGTCATGACCATAGCATGGCTTCAGAACGTAGATAGACCTTCCAATACTCTCTTGAACTCCCCGTCAACACTGACATATAGTATGGCTTTTGGGCAGGAAGCAGGAAGGACAGCACAGTAGCCCATGCCTTTCCCTGGAAAGCATGATGTTCATTCTTTGATCCCAAGTGCAAATTTTTCAGGGTAAACAATGTTCTGATACTGTCCTATCTGCCTACTAAATGAAAAATATCAGTCCATGATGTCAAATGAAAAAGTTTTAGGACTCCAGCACTACAAAACCTGTTGAAAAATGTTACCTGCTCAGGTTTCAGTTTGGTGGCAGTGACTATCACTTCATGTGTAACTGGGATTGATCTTCCTGGCTTTAGGCCTCTGAAAACTAGGCATTGACACTAAGAGGGCTGAGTAAAATGAAGACCCTTGAAAGAAATAGGTATTTCCAGGGATTGATTCACCTGACTGTAAAATACAGAGCATGAATGGTGTTCTGGAGATGTCTTTCTCTCTCACTTCTTTGATTAACAGATAATGACCTGAGACTACATGCTTAATTCTAGCCATTTACTAGGTGAGATTCATACGCTCACCTTCGTATGTTATATGCCCTCCATCACTCTACAAACTCATTCTTATATTACATATTCTTTGGGGGGAGGACAATATTATCCTCTTATAACTTATATGAAACTCAAACAAAAACTGTATTTAAAAATTTTCTGTAGTGAATTCATCAAAGGTGTTTTTCTTAAATCCCCACTCAGCAGTCTGTTTATGATAGTGTCCTTCATCTGATCACAAATAGGTATTATAAACTATTTAGATACAGCAGATTTTTTCTTATATTTGAGTGACAATACTTTCTAAGACTTTTTTGACTGTTAAAACTTCCAGATGCTTTCAAATTGTACCATGATTCATACAGCTTTTTGGAAATTATTGCTTCCTTTATTCCATCTTCAGCAATCAGTTTTATGTTATGCATTCCGTTTAATAAGCTGATTCATGCCAAGTGCCACTTTTTCTCATCTACTTTTAAAAATCCGAATGACAAAGAAAGTTAATGATGAAAAACTGCACCATTGGGAGGTCAAAGAGTTCATTTTCTGACACAGACTCATTAGATGATGTGGCACACACCAAGGGTGGCATTGATTACCATAGCCTCTGTACTCTTAAAGGTTAATGATCAGGATAATTAGCTGACCTATTGGAACTAGATAACATTCAATTGAGATAAGTGACAGGTGACTGTAGTTATTAAAATAGACCAGAAACAGACTCTCTGACATTGCCCCTTACTTATTAAAAATTGCCTGTAAAAGAAACTGCAGAAAACATCAGCTGTCTCTTTTAGGAAAGTCTAGTTTAACGCTTCCCATCTTCTCTATTTTATCAATACCCTATTGCCCCAAATGTCTTGTCTGTAAAAACAACTTAGAAAGATAGTGGTTTCGGAACAGATGCTCTGGTGGAAATTTTAAAATGTAGTTGGTCACATATTACAAACTGTAACAGGGGGATTTAAAAGCAACCCATGTGTTCATTTTGACAGCATTATTCTACAACCAGAGTGAGAGTTTATAACAGCAGTCCCATGAGAAACCTATTTTTATTAAAAGTGTTTCATCACATTCTATTTAAATGCATGGAGCTCCTGGGAAAAAGGTTTTTTCTTTAGGGTTAAGAATTTTAACTTGGAGACAAGCAAAAGTATGGAAGATGTTTGGTGAATATTTTCCTAGATCATGGGAACAAGCATATTCTTAACACTTAAGAGATTTGATCCAGAAAACTCATGGGTCCTATGTCATTGATGTCTCAGCTCTGGAGGATTCCTGTACCACTGTGGTTTTTTTTTTAATTTTGTTTTGATGTTGCTTCTGTACTGTGTTAGTGTAGACAGCACAAGAAGTAAGATCTGCATAAATCATGTCTTTTACCACTCTAGCTGATGTAACTGGAAAATTAGACAAGAAAGGCATAAAAATCCATCCTTACTTGTGAGTCAGAGATATCCCAATAGATATTTCACAAATTCTTATTATCAAACTCCTGGAGGAAGCAGCATATGTAGAAACACAGACCTAGGAGGAATAACCAGGACAATTAAAATCAGTCCATCTATGAGATGGAACTTCAGAAGAGTCCACAAGATCACATATTCTTGTCCTGTTTCACATATGGAGAGTTACAAAATGCCCTCCCCACAGTACTTAGGGCCTTTAGTATGTGAAGGCCAAGAATCTAGGAAAAGGCAGGTAATGCTAAAGATTAGATTGGGAAGCAACAATAGTTTTGGCCTCTGAAACTTCAGGGAATTCAGGAACTGAAGATGTCTCTGCTTCATCTTAACAAAAGGAAGAACAGATCCTATGAATATGAATAAGGAAAAATTTGTTCCCTGATATCAAATGAAATGACTGTCTAGCCCTGAGAATATGAGAAAAAAGACATCTGAGATTTTTTTCAGTATCAGTACAGTCACAGCATGCTAATCAACATTTCCTTTCTAACTACAGATGCTTCAGAGGAAGACCAATAAAGCCCTGCGAGCCAAGAGAGGGAAACTCTTGGCCCAAGTAGATTGTTATTCACTGACAATTGGATAATTAATTAAACACAAGCCAAAAGGATATCTACAGTTTCTTAGGATTTCAATAAGTAATTAGCATACATGTCTTTTTAGGATCACACTTTTACTTCAGTTAAAGTTTTACTGGTTTGTTTTCTCGGTATATACAGTCATGTTATGTTTTCATACATTTTTATGAGGAATGTTTGGTATCGTTTCTAAAAGACAGACTAAAATTATGTCAATAAATTAAGCAGGGAATGTTCCTGGTTACTCAAACACGATCATCTGAACTGTTAAACTGTTAGAGCTATTGTGGCACAGTTGTGGACAGTGCTAATTATCACTTTTCTAAAGCATTTCTGTGCATGTTTCTGCAGCTAACATGGGCCAGGGACCATTTCCAAAAGTCAGTTTGCATGTGACCACACTGTTTTGCACATAAAAACGTTCAATATTGACATCACAGACTCTTCTGTATCAGCTGGCCTCAGTGCTACAGAACAGTTTAAGATGTACTAAATTTGCTAATAAGAACTCTGCATTTAGCAAAATCCTTAAGATACTGGATTCAGCCAATCTCATACTAAAGTTACATCGTTTTCATCAAGAACACTTTGTTTCTAATTCTGGCATGTTTTATCTGGGGCATGGTACCGTTTCTGATGACTGCCATGGTAAAACCCAGAGAAGCAAGAATGATCTGAGATTTCAATATCTAGCCGATGAGGAAAGACTGAAGCAGCTGGGTTAATTCTCTCTGCTAAAGGAGAATTGTAACCTATAAACTTGTAAATCTTTGTGGCAAAGAGAGAGGAAATTCGTTCTTCACAGTCAATGAGGTTAGGCCAAGAACTAATGGGCATATGTAAAAGTGAGGGTCATTTAGATTAGATATTAGGAAAAGCAAAGCAAATGGAAGGATTTTAGTGGCAATAAAATAGATCGCTTAGATGAATGTTCATTCCTGTAACTTTTTAAGAAAAGCTATAGAAAACACTAAGAATTATTTAATTGATAAAATCTTAGACAGAGAAACAATGCAGAAGGCACTGAAGGTGCTTTCTAACCCAATTTCCTTAGAATTTTCTGATCATGATAACTGCATATAACAAAAAAGCAGCCATTAAGTATTTGACAGTCAAAGAATTTTATTCTGTTGAAAAAATACAATAAAATGGAAAACCTTTTATTATTATTTATTGACTGTAAGTATACTTTTGTTTCAGTATTAAGTGATGGCTGATGAGGGAGGTAAAGAAAATAAAAAGCAATTATTTAAATTAAATTTTATACCACATTTTTGCACATATCCTAAATGTGAACGTTGGTAATGATTTTTTCAAGTACAGTAATAATGATAGTTTTTTTCCCCCTTCTTCTGCATAACACTAAATTTTAATGTGTTCTGTCATGACTGTTCTAATTACTTTCAAATTAATTCCTTTTCCACATCTTAATATTCTAGGAAAAGGTCTTCTGTTTCATTACTATATTTTCTTGCTCAGTTTCTTTGGCTATGCTGACTACTTCAGACAGAGAAGCTAGAAATTCCACTATTTCTAGCTTCTAATTCCCCTAATTCCACCTTCAGTTAAAGAGATTATTTTACCACATAATGTCTGTTGTAATAAAGGAGAAAGCGACCTTATTTTTCCCCCTCCCCCTCTCTCTGTCTAGATTTTTATTTCATTGCACTAAATCTGGCATGGCTGTTTATAACAGCTGTTCCACTTTTCCTTTCTTCAAGTACTGCAAGCTATAAAGCTTCATTCTAGGCTCTTAATGCAGTCAATCATTTACCTAGTAAAATAAAGATGACTAATGAATCTTCTCCATATAAAGCTTCATTTAGCTGGGCTTGACAATACAGCAGTATTGCTCAAAGATGTGTGAACAAGCAACCGGAATACCTGGAGCCAGATACGTTTAAGTAGCTCACAGTAGGTCATATATAGGAAAAAGGATTACAACAGTAGAAGGAAAAGCAAGAAGTTTTGCCTCAGGCTACCTCTGGGGCATTTGAAGTAATGTTGTAATTCTACCAGGACCAGCATGGTGAGGCGTATAAGCTTCATAAGCTGCTCATAAAGTAGTTGCAGAGATTAAATGTCTTCTAAATGCTTAATTGTAGTTGGAATGTGATCAGCCTGAAGGCATAAAAGTATGTCTAATATATTTTTTTTTCTCTTAACAGTTTAATAAATAGTTACAGAAAATACTTAATGAGAATTTCAAAACTGTATTAAAAAACAGTTAACTTAATTTTCTGTTGCAGTAAAAAAGTTACAGGATCAAACTTTTAAGCTAGTACAGAAAATTGCTTTTAATTCACTATCTCACAATTGATTGAAGCTGCATACTGAAGATATTGATTCAATTGAATATTTTTGTATATATACAAAACCAGACGCAATTGCAATATAGATGCAACAGATTATAAATTGCAAAAGATGCCATATATGTCCAAAAGAATATTCTCTTTTGAATTATATATATATATATATACAATTGTATACAATTTTTTAATAGGATAACACTGGGTTTTTTTTAATTTCCTTTCTTGTTTTTCTTCCCAAAGTGGTTCTCTGAATATTTTCTCTGAGAGAAAAAAAAAAAAAAAAGGTAGGAAACCACTTTTGGCTCCCCAGTAATGACTAGGCCACAGTGACCTTTCTGCCAGAGTAAATTGTACAGCTCTGTGCAGTCTTTTTTCTTGTTTCCTTCTATGTTTTACATAAGATATGTAAATTACATGACATCTTAGAACAAATTAATTAAGACAGAAGAATTAGCTTTACAAATTAAAAAATAGTCTTTTCTGTGTCAAGCTTAACACCAATATAGAGAGCTCCTTTAGCAATTTGTCTGGCATGTATCTGTGAGACTCTTGATATGCATGAAGGGTCTATTTTTCAGACTTTTTGTCTGTGACAATATTAAACATTAAGTTTACAAATTCTGTGGAACTAGGGGTACCTTCTGTGTTCCTTCCACACAACAGGGAACCAGACCTGCTATATCTGTAGGAAGTTTTGCCCAGTTGTGTTTGCCATCCAGATCTAAGCCACTAACTCCTGCAGGGTGATAAAAGAATACTCTTTTTGCTTTTTTTGAAAAGGCAGTTTCTGTGCCTCCAAACAGACTCCAACTGTTATGCCAACTCCTGTGTTATGGATAGAAAGAGGCAACAGAACAGAATTCACTCTTGGTTCTTGTTTTAGAACAATAATTATCGCTATAAAACTATGCCATGCTTCTTTTAGGGAGGAAGGGGCTTGATAAGTTAAGTTTCATTAATGGTTGATGTCTTTGTGCATCTGAAGTATCAGCATAACCAAGACTAAGTTTCTGTGACAGCCTTCACCCCTAATTTCATTTACATTGCTTTGTGTCAGACCTAAGTTGGTTTTCTGAAGGGCACATTCACACAGTCTGAAATCCAACGCAAGGGCACAAAGCTTTCTTCCAGAATGGTGTTATTGATAAATTCCTTCCCAACTCTTTCAGCTTTGTTTATTTGTTTGTTAGGGTATTTTTGTGCATGTATGTTTGACTTGACTTCTAAACCTCCCTAAATACACTGTCATATTTTAAGGCAAACATAGATTGTATGTTTTCAGCATAGCTCCCCTGTAAGTTCACTTAACTTCCTTTCACACCTGTGCTATCACTAATTGCTAGTTTACCTCCCTGGCTATAAACATTTATAGTCTACAATTACTCTGTGCACTAATTATCTTGAATAGCTGGTTTGGGGCAAGGGAAGAAGTCAATGGGAAAATACATATCCTTGTTTTCTAGCGCTGGATATATACAGTCTTCCCGTAACATTAAGGCAGTATATCCATCCTGGTTTTCTGAAATTAATTATCAGAGCCACCTTTTCTTTAGAGGTTGGTTTGGTTTTTTTTATTTCTTTGTTTTAAGCTACTTCAGTCAGGTAAGTTGAGATATCCATGAAAGACATAACGTTTGCAATTTGCATAGCGTACAACTGTGAAACCTTTCTTGAAATCTCTAAAAAGATTTTATTAGAATTCACAAAGTAAAAGGTCTAATCCTTGACTGAACTAAGTGGCAGACTAGGAGAACAGATTTCAGCTATGAAGGCTAATTATGTTATGAAAAGTTTTCAGAACTCTTGGTTCATTGGCAATTGGTAAATATGAACACCCTTGAGCAAATGCAACTGGTGTGAAGGGTGACATATACTTTTAGGGATCTTGAGGTCTCCTCTGTCCTTCAGTCCATGAAAGGGGATATTTAAGTTTTTACCATAAGGAACTTTTAACTTGGACTCATTCATCTTTGTTTCATTTTGTCACTTAAAAACAGCTTCAGCCACCCTACACCGTTGCAGCTCCTGTTCAGACTGCCTAGGTGATGCTGTCTCACTAAGGTGCCTGTAGCAGAACCTGAATGTACTGGCCTGAATTCTCTGTCACATGCTCCATGCTGTAAAGATCAAATATGCATCTGCCTTACAGCTTTTTCAGACTGCTGGTCCAGGTTAATAAGCTGTCAAGATCATGCAAATCAGGTTGACTGTGAAGAACATTAAGGAATGTGACTCTAAAGCAACCTTACTTTCACAAACGCTTTTCCATATTTCGTTTTTCCTCTTCTCCATGCTTTTTCTCATTCTTTTTTCTCATTTGCTGTGTTCCCCAAATAGTAATAGAAAATAAGGTTTATCTAATAGTTTTGGAAATTTCTAACCAAGGAAAAGTTTAGGTTATTTGCTAATTAAAGGTAATGGATACTGAAGCAGCAGCTTCATAGGTTTTGTGGGAATTCCTGTTATCATTGGGAAATCATAAAGGTATATTCGCAAGGAGGAAAGCTTAATCCCCTTGTCATCCTCTGCTCCATTTCCCTCATAAGAATCATACTATCCCTCATTATCTTTAGTATGTTTTCATAATAATATTTTCAGGGTTCTTTGATGCCTTCCACTTCCATGAACTCATACGATCTGTCTTTGTGGCGTACAATGCTATATGACACCATGTTGTGTGGACAATCTTGAAAATTTCTTTCTGAAACGTCAGTGTCTGTTTCTTCCTACTTAGCCTCCAACTATATTTTTTGTTTCATTTATTCTGAGAATTCGTATTTTTTCATCTAGTCATAGTTTACAATGTATTCGTTATCTCATCTCCTTAATAATGCCACTGACTTCATTACTTTCTGTATGACTTTGTCCACAACTCATTTGCTCCTTTATTCTTCTGTCATATTAATAACACCTGAAATAGTTCTTTGACATTTACTTTTATTTTTCATGTATGAAGTGTGCTTTTTAGGCATTTCAGAACAGATCTGTGGGAACTTTCAGAAGGGGCTGAGGGCCAAATAAGGCTATCATTCCAAAATGATATTTCCTGATACTCATTCCTTTTATTTTCTTTCTTCCTCTACGTGCCCGTTGGGGTAATGATCTCCTGTTTACCATGCAATCTTGTGCTTCACTTCGGACCAAACATTTTATTCCTTTGTTATAATAGTTTATGTCGTGTAATTCCTTGTCAGTGAAACTTGTTCCTTTTGGGAGGACTTAATCAGCATTTTCTCCATGGGTGTAATGAAATATTATAAATCTTTCTGCAGACAGAGGGCATATAGTAAATTAGTGTGATACTGACCAAAAATTAGTTCATGCATGTTTGGAAAAACATGAGCTCAGTTATTAATTATAGTCATTAAAACACAAATCTACAATTACTGGAAGCAGTAACAAACATAAATCAGATTAAAACCCTCTGCAAAATAATCAAACATTTAATATTCTCTTTTTCTATTTCTGTAGCTTTCACCTCTCACAAGAATATTTCTCTCCATCCTTCAAACTTGGCTGAATTTTTTCAGGACAAAGCATCTCTGTTTTGCTAGACTTCTGTATTATAGGGAAGGTTTTCAAATTGGTTCACATCATAAAACAAGTATGACTGGTAGTTCTACTTCACCAGACATCAACACTGGCACAAATGTTTACATTTTCCTTGGATAGCCAAATCGGTCACTAAGGAATCAAAAATATCTGAATCTATAGCCTACTGAAGCTTTTCACTATCAAAGAAAAGTAACAATCTGTAACCCCATAGAGTTACTGCCTACTTAGGTATAGTATTGTATTACAATCAATTGCAAAATACATACAAATAAATTGTTGCCTTTGCTTCATGTCACCTTGAATTTGTTTGAGGATGAAAAATTGGAACACGTCAAAGTGTTTAATAGGGTTGAATCATCATAACTTTGCTTATTGTTACTTAACTGCAGACAAAGCACAAAGGAAATATCATCATTGTATAAAGAAGAACCCCAAGAGCTGTTAGAATAAAATAATGAAAAGAAAATGATGAGAATTAATGTATTTTTCAAAATTTTTAGTATAACTCTTTAGTTCTATTGTTATGAAGGAGAAAATGGAATAAGAGATCTTTGAAAAAATCATCAGCTCTTTTGAAAATACTAGTGTACTCCTGATAGGTAATCCTGTATCATATGGGATGGGTCATCTAACTGAATAAAAAGGGTAAGTAATTCAGGTAAATAACCTGCCCTTTTTTACTCAGCATAAAATTATGATGAAGGAAGTTCTATAGGTCTCAGGAAATATTGTCACTTTTTTGGCATATAAGAAATTGACCATGAGAAAACAACGAAAACATTACTGTTATCTGAACTACATAAAAAGAGGAATTATGGTCCCCCACAATGTTCTTGCTGCTAAATTGGAGACATATGGGTTTCATGGATGGACTGATAGACAGATAAGGAATTGTCTGGATGGCCATGTCCAAATAGTTACACTCAGTGGCTCAATGACTTACATTCAATGGCTCAATGTTCAAGTGGAAGTCAGTAAGAAGTTGTGTCCCTCAATGGTGTGTATAGGTACCAATGCTATTTAATATCTTCATCAGTCTCACAGACAGTAAGATTGAACATCATGAAGTTCCACAAGGTCAAGTACAAGGTCCTGTACCTTGGCTGGGGCAATCTCTAGTATCAATACAGACCGGGATATGAATGGATTGAGAGCAACCCTGCCGAGAAGGACTTGGGGATACTGGTGGATGAAAAACTGGACATGAGCTGGCAATATGTTCTTGCAGCCCATAAAGCTGAACAGATCGTGGGCTGCAGAAAAAATGTAACACGTCCAGCAGGCCAAGGGAGGTGATTCTCCCTCTCTACTCCACTCTCGTAGGACTCTCACCTGGAATCCTGTGTTCAGCTCTGGGGTCCTTGATACAAGACAGACGTCGACTTAGTAGAGCAGGTCCAGAAGAGAGTGATGAAAATTATCAGAGGGCTGGACCACCTCTGCTGTGAAGAAAGGCTGAGAGAGCTGGGGCTGTTTAGCCTGGAGAAGAAAAGGCTCCAGGGAGACCTTCTTGTGTCATTTTAGTACTTAAAGGGGACTTCTAAGAAAGACAGAGGTGTTTTACCAGGGCCTGTAGTGACAGGACAAGGGGCAATAGTTTTAAACTGAGAGAGAGTAGATTTAGATTAGACACAAGGAAGAATTTTTTTTATGATGAGGGTGGTGAGACACTGGAACAGGTTTCCCAGAGAAGTTGTGAATGCCTCATCATTGGAAATACTCAAGGTCAGGTTAGATGGGGCTTTGAGGAACTTGATCTAGTGAAATATGTCAGTTGGACTAGATAATCATAGAATCATAGAATCATAGAATGGTTTGGGTTGAAAAGGTCATTTCTATCCCAAACCACTCTATGTTAGTACAAAATTTTATATTAAATTTCCTGAACAAGGTCAATTGCTACAGCTCATTTATACTTTTGTACTAAAATAGAATGGTTTCTGTTGGAATGGTTCTTTAAAAAATATCTTTATGGGTCCTTTCCAACCCAACCATTCTATGATGTGATGATTCTATGATTAAGGAATGATTAGGAAATCCCAGAGGAAAGATGAGAATTTGAATATCAAGCTGCAACCCAGAACTGTTGTTTTATTTAGGTCCACTTGTGATGCAGAAACAAAGTTTTGAACCAAAAGTTTAGCAATTGCCCTTGTTTAGTAAATTTAGTATCAATTTTTCTACTAACCAGAAGAACATTTAGTATCATCTAGAACAATACAAAGTACAATTGGTAGTTACTGATATTTCTTACAGTTTATTAGATTTATGGAATTAATGTATTTATATCTCTCTCCAAAGGCTAGCAAACCCAAACAAAAATAGTACTGAGTTTCACCAGCACCCTGGTCATATCTCTGTGTGAGAACTGAAAATGTAAAGTTAGTTCTAGAGATTCATCTCTCTCAGTAGCATGCTTATTGTGGTTGCCTTAGTTTATTTTCATTCTCTCTGATTTGTTGGGAATATCTGCAATGCAGATTATAGATTTCAATATTTGTCAGAAAAAAGTATATTTTTATATCATATACATATATATAATATTGTTTAAATCCTTTTAAGTCCTTTATACTTTCTAAGAAATCACAAAATTTGTGCTTATCAAATCGTCGGTGTGGTGCTTCTCAAAACCAAATGTATCACTGAATGCCTAACTCTGCATTAGAGAAACGAACCCAGAAAACTTGCATATATCCTGTACTACACACTTTTCTTGAAAGACTGGACGTGCCAATAATTGCTTTGAATAGATGGCACTTCTGCTGTTTTAAGCTCATCAGATGTGGCAATGTTGATAAAATTGTCACACAATATGTTTTAAATTTAAGACACACAGGCAAAAGTGAGAATGATAGTTTTCTCAGTTAACAAAAATGTTCCCAGGGCTAAAGAAATAGATGATAACTGTGACTATTAAGAAACCCAACCACTGATAATTCAAGGCCATGAAAGTTCATCTGAGTTTGTAAGTAATATGAATATGACACCTATTTTATCAAAAATTGATAAAAAATATCCATTTATTTATATACATATCAGACAGCTTCCATTTATTATTAAACAGTGGTTTGGAACTAAAAGTTCCCATTTTCTCTGTTCTATGTTCCAAAATGGCTGCAATTGATTACGCCTAAAATTTATAACATTGCTGGGTATATTTGGTGCATCGATAGGAAGAGAAAGTAATTGATCAGTTTATGAAAACAAGACCAACAATGTGAATATGCTGTGTTGTCAGTGAATAAAACAGCACAGGATCTATAAATCTATGGCAGAAGGCATGGAGTTCTGTTGTTATTATATCACTGCTGTTATTTCTTTTGCTGCTCTTTTATTCTCATCATTCCCCCTGGGTCCCAAAGCCTTCACAGTTCATTTTCTGTTGATTCTCAATACTACTTCTAGGAATTGGAAAGATGAAGAAATATTCAGAAGTGAGCAACAAACAGTCAGAAGCAAGTAAATTCTTTATTATGTAAGTAACTTGAAAAAATTTATGGCAATGTGCTTTATATCATATTAGAATTCCTCACTTAGCTCTGCCCTCAGTTCCATTTCATATATTTTACAAGGCTTGCAGTTTATCTGTTCGTATCAGTAGACTTTTTTATTTAATTTTCTCAGACGCTTTGACATTTAATAGGACTGAATAATGACAGCTTCCCACAATGGATATCCTGTGTTTTTTTATGTTCTCCGTAAACATACAGTTTTAGCTGTATACTATGTAAAGTATTCTTTGAAGCACCCTCAAAGTGCATGACAGGCATCCGCAGTTATGGTTTTCTTCCTTTTTTTCAAATCTAAATCTCGAGGGGACTGCTCTTGTAAGAACAGACAAACCCCATGCTCAGCCAGATTTTCGAGAATTGTAATGCAATTTTAACACTTCTGAAATTTTCTTTACTAACATAATAAATTTTAAATGTGTAAAGGTCTCACGAAATTGCCATTGACATAATAAAGCCCTTTGCACTACTGATTTTCTCAAAAGGGTGTTCCATGGAGCTAGTAAATAGCCAATGAGAGCAAACATCTGTAGTGACACAAACAACATCTGTAACAGCAAATCAATAACACCTTCAATTTAGTTTTATGTAGAACAGCAGGACATTCATTTAACAGCAATAACTTAGAGCAGAAGTTCTACTGTAGCAAATGTTTGGAAACGTTGTATATACATATGCACAGGCACACATATACATGTGTATATACAGATACCTACTTTTTATAAAAATATATCATACAAATCAAAAGCCTTAGTAGTCAAAATAATTGGCTAAGGCTTTAGTCAGTTAAAATGCATCTGGTGGTGCCCAAAAAGGGCACATTAACTTAGCCCAATAAAGGTTTTTAGACAATTCCATGTCATAATTTCAGGTATAATCAGCTCACCAAAGAACATTCAAAGTATCTGTAGAAATGAGAAGTCAGCGTTGCAGCATACCGGAGTGGATTTTTTAAAGCATAAATGGTATGTGAGAATGCATAACAGAATAAAATAAGTGGCATAACTTTAGAGTAATGTTAAGCAACAAAGGTGGTAAACACAGCACAGTGTAATCTATGCTGCTTATTGAAAGACATCTCTCAAAAAACCTTTTCCCAGAACTTCACCTAGGAGTAACTATAAAGGAATGAGTTGTCTTACTCCAGAAAACACAGGAAGTGTGCTAAAATTTGTCTGATGGAGATGATCATGGGATCAGGATGAAGGAATCTTGTGGAAGATAGGTAGTTTAATACAGACAGATTCTGACTATATCCAGAAAAAAAAAAAAAGAAAAAAAAAAGAAAAGACCTCTGGCCTGCCCTTATTATTTCCACCAATATTTTGCAAGTGACTATTCCCCTAGGAGTATCTTCAAAGATGGAAAGTATCTATGTGATGCAAAATGGGAGGAACATATCAGCCCAATTAAGGAAAGGAAGAAAATAAGCCCAACAATAAGTATCTGTCAGAGTTAAGAGAGAGGCTTATTCTTCTGCATGAGAGCACTTTTCTTACAGTCTTCTTGCCTCTTGAATTTAAGAATTCTCATGTTATCAAGAATTTTTGAGAAATGCTGTACATCATGCAAAAGCATCCCTTGTGCCCTCCTTCCAGGTATTTTGCAATAAGTCTATCATTTTCCCTAATTCAATTTTTAATGAATAACACCTGAACATATAATTTGAAGGTACTGAATGATCTTCTACACAGCAGAAATAATTCACCACTATCTATAAGTAGTGGTAATTCTGGTAGACAAACACTTACGAAACTTGATGACTGACTCAAAGCCAGTTTTTCCTCCCTGAAGGAAATAGTAGCACTCTGGTCAAGTATGCTGTGATTTCCAGAGGAAATAGAGATTGTATTGGGGACAAATCTTTCAAGCAGCAGCTGCTGGTTGAAAGAATTAGCCAACAGCCCCAACTCCCAGTCAGCAAAGACAAACACTATGGTATCCTTGTGTCAAATTGCATGTTTTGCAGATTAATATTAAATCTGTGTAATTAATTGATCTTTTGTTTTTTTAGAAGAGAACCCAAGAAACTGTTTTCAATTATTTACTGTGGATTAAATTTTGCTATTCATATACCATTTAATGCTTTTCTTGCTAAAATGTGTTTTTCATGGAGGAAAGATGCTATTTATCACATGTAAAGGTAATAGAATCTATACTTATGCCAGATTAAAATTAATCGAGCTGAGAGGTTACGTTTCTGAACTCATTTAATACTGTTTATTTGGTACCTACTTCTCCAAAATCAGCTACTACTTTGTAAAGTTTCTCTTTGAGATTTTGAATTTAATTGTGTGTGCATTCAAAGGGTAATTATATGCAGCTACCTGATTAAATGTTCATTCACATAATGATTAAAAGTGTTTTATGATGACAGTTGTAGTATGTCAGGTTCAGAACTGAATGATTATCACCTGCTGATTGTAGAAGTGAATGTCTATAATGGGAGTAATTTTATAGCAGCACTTATTATAAACTAATACTGATCATATATTACAGTGATTATTTTGTTGTGTCAGATACCTATTTGAACAGAAAGAATTATTTTCTACCTTCATTTACCTATTGACAGACATAGAATTAGAAGGTAAAAAATCAGAGTATTTTATGCAGTTTAAAGTATTATGTCTCCATAGGGGTATGGTCAAAGTAAGCACTCTTAGAGACAGAAGCATTAATGCACAGGAGCATTAAGGAATTTTAAAAGAGTGTTCTTTTTGTAAATTTTGAAAACAGAGAGGAAAGAAGTTGCATAAAATGGTATAGCTAATTACATTATAGTGTTACTGTGTTGCAAAAATGAAAACAGTTTCCAACATCATAAAAAATACATTAAGTATATTTAGCTTTTCATCATTTTGGAGTAAAATTTTTTGGCCCTTACCACAGGTTTTCCCATTTCTTTAACACTGATTGAGAGCTTCTGTGTATTTGGTTTTTATGTACGTTGAGGGAACAGCTTAGTTTTGGTCCATTCCCACACTTACCTGTGAAAATTTTTAGCTGAAAAGAATGAAAGATGAGTTAAAGAGAAAAGTGTTCAGGAATGGGTTTTGAACGAATAAAATATACATTAGGACTTTCTTTAATGGTATCTAAATTAGTATCTAAAACTCTTCTAATATAAGGAGATAAAAATGTATTTCCACTGCTGTTTTTCATTCCTGAAGAACAAAGAGATATTCAACAATCTCATAAATCATTGCATTGTTAGCTATCTCACATTGCAAGAACACAGAAAGCCTAATCGATAGGTGGTCAATAGAAAGTTGCCCTTTGCTGGAAGTCGTAGAACAATTCCCTTGTTGAAGGTTAGAACCTCTTAGTGCTGAAGCTACTTAATTATTACAGATAATTGGAATTTGGCCGTGACTGAAATAGTATAAAGCGGAAACTAAACTCAAATTGCTTGTGCTCCTTATTCTGTTTTATTTTACTGCTTCTTCAGAATGCTAAGAATGGGATGGTTTTAAGACGCTTTGCAACTGAGCATCATAAAATGCTATTACTTGGGTCTTAATATGTTTATAACTTCTTAAATCAGAATTATTTCTATGGAAATCAGTTGATTTGCACCAGATTTCTGCAACTGACCTAAAATCTGTCATGAAGGAATGTTTGGTTGGGTTCAGTTTTGTCTGGTTTTATGCGTGAATATAGCAGCTGCTTTGGTAGAGATTGTCACATGACCTTTCCCTCATTTGGGGGCTTTTGTTTGTTTGTTTGGTTGGTTGTTTTGTTGTTTGTTTGTTTGTTTTTTTTATTTTTTATTTTTTATGTTATTACTATGAGCATTCTGCATGGCCCTAGATAGCTAATGATATTAGACTATGGACGCTATTTTTCCACATTTCTCCAGCTGGTGATATACTCAGTTTCAGTGAAATAGGGATAACGTCAAGGAAGAGGAATGGAAAAGTCCTAGTAATTTCATCCACTGTGAGCACTTCTTTTTCCTAAATTAAGTGTGTAATTATCAAACCTTATCTGTACTGTCATATGGTTTAACCTCTATTGAACTAATTAGGATGAAGCTTAAAATTACTTGCTGACTAACTTGATGAAACAGCTGCAATGCTTTCCCTTTAAAGAAGAAACTGGGGGAAACGTAAGCAACTCTGAGTTTAAAAGTTATTATCAACAGCACACAAGACAGACAGGTATTATAAAAGGATCAACTATTGAGGTGATCTACATGGAAGAACTTGTATTTTCTGAAAAAAACCTGGGACAAACATGTATGTAACAGGTAATATTGTACTACTGAGAAACAGAGGATAAAAAGGTGATTTTGTGTATTTATTTTTATGTCCTGGTGTTTTTACATTATTTATCCTGTGAGATTTGCAAAACTTTTAATTAAGACAATAATATGATGACATGTACTCATCTCTCATAGCAGCTGTGGAAGCACCTCACTTTCTTTCTGAACAAGTTTACTCAGACTAGAACAAATTCCCCAATATGTAGCCATCTTTTCTAACACATGATTGCAAATGTATTAAGTAATTGTCAGGGAGTGAACTCCCAAAAATACATAGTGAAAGCATGTGACAGAACATTTGATTCCTTTTGTCTAAAAAAACATGCTGGCAGTAAGTCTGAACATATTGACTCTCATATTAGGGTAGGCTCTTTGAACACATGCATCCACAGCTGCTGATCAAACTTCATTAAGACAGTCTTTCTGGTTTATCCTGTAGTGATGATGAACATTCACAGACACTAAGTCAATATTTTGAAGATGATTAGAAGATTAAACACTATGCTTTTACTACTCAAACAGCACTCAGTTATGATCCATAATTGTAAGATTTTACTAGTTCCGAACAGTCAAAACTAATTGCATCTGAAGTCATTATTTTGTAAAAACAAGCATTTTCAGAATATTGCCAACAAGCAAGAAGAGGAAAGAATCACCTTTAAAGTGTTAATATTACTTACCAATGTATTTCATGGCCACAGTCTCCTAATTTCACTCCACAGAGGCAGCCAAATATCTATCTGGAGACCACCTGCCTGTGTCTAAGTGCGGGATAAGTCTGCTTCTAAGTGGAGTCTGGAGCCTTGCAGTCATCCAGCCCAGGAGATCTACAGGAGCTCATTGCTCTCTATATGCCTTCATCGCTCTCTAGTGAAAATCGGTGCATAAAGATATGGTAGGCAGATTGTGCACATCCAGGCCAGCAAATGCTCCATACTCACAAAGCCATTGAATTTATTTAGAAAGTAACATACATTTCCGTCATCCTGCTAGCAAGACATGTTGCAGCATTCTTCCTCTGCATAGATCACCATCTCTGTCAAGAGCCTCATGAAGCAGGACATTATTACAGTCAGCTAGCTGTACCTCCTTTTTACACTTGAATCATAGGAATGTACACTGATATAACTTTAAAACAAACAAACAAATAAACAAA
Source organism: Chroicocephalus ridibundus (assembly GCF_963924245.1). Classification (NCBI taxonomy): domain Eukaryota; kingdom Metazoa; phylum Chordata; class Aves; order Charadriiformes; family Laridae; genus Chroicocephalus; species Chroicocephalus ridibundus. The sequence goes on from NC_086284.1 coordinate 63,928,592, forward strand.
AAAGCAAACCCAAAAAAACACCCAAAACAGAATTAAAAATTATCTTGTATTCACATGCTGCTAAGTAAATCAGTAAACTGGGAATATATGTCTTTCAACCAAACTTAAAGAATTTATCTCTACATGTTTTCCTGACCACAAAACTTTGAAAACTGCAAAAAGTTCCTATTTAAGCTTTAGCACTGTGGCCCTCCAAGAAAATACACAACTTAATTTGTTTTGTTCAGCGTGGTTATGAATTAGATCTGGGGAAAACCAAAACCATACCACCTTCAACTGGAATCCTTGGTTTTTTAGACAGCTTTGGAGGTGGACAGTTTATGTCAGATTGATGCTCCCAATTATCATGTGTTTGTGCATGGTGACCGGAAATATTATTTTCATATAAATTATTCAACAAATTTTGTCAGGAGCCAATGTGATATTCTCTGATTCAGAACTATGACAATATGGTTCTAAGACTAGACTTATAGGATGTATCGATTTCTAAGATAAAAACTGATAACCTTATTGCCATTTCAACATCAAATAGCTGAAGAGCAGTTTTACTCTTGAAAAGTCATTTGATACTGAAACATTACTAAGGTTATATAAAAATAATACTAAATATTTTCTAGAGATTTTTTTTTTTCTTTCCCTTAAAGCTTAGGATGAAGCATGTTTGTTGTTTTTTTTTCCCCCTAAATATTTCTGCAGTCTCTAGACAATTGTTTCAGATTGAGGACTTGCACTTCATACCAAATAACATGTAACATTTTCAGACTTCCTTTGAGGAAAAATTGAATCTGTTTTCAAAGCCACTTATTGCAAATGAAGTGTGCTGGATCATTCTTCCTTCTTTAATGTATTGGAATGCTACATTATAGATTTAAAAATGGATTAAATGATTCCTTTCCTATCAGTTTGAATAGTGCTTAATCAACGCAAATGTTTAGCATTTCTCTGAATTGCAATTAACCATGCATTCCTGAAAGAAAAGATTTACCCTGTTTTCTAGTTACAGATGAACAGGGACTTTGCAAATGCATTCAACTTATGTTTTTATCTGCTGCTTGTTATTACAAGATACACGAAAATCTGAGACTGTTCCCCTTAATGATTCATGTGGCATCAGAAAGTAGGAGTCATTTCCTACTGGAACTCAAAAGAAGTATTTGATTGAATGCCTTCGAGATAGCTGTGAGAAAATGGCTGTTGACTGAACAAATATTTTAGCCGGGAAAAATTCATATAGGAAATCAACCTGCAGACTTTGTCCTAAATGAAGAGTCTATAGTGTAATACCATGTGCAGTCAGAAGGGTTTTATTTTTATTTGGAACATGTAGGTTTGTATACAATCTGTGAAGATGAGAGGTCTATAGAGGAAAAAATGTGCAATAGAAGTGTACAGTATATTAGATATGAGACTCTGCAAAGTACTATAGAGTCACATCATTCTGTCTTGATGTTGCTGTAATAATTCCTCGCAGAAAGTGCAGATAAAGGAGGAGGATGTGGTGATCAGGCTATATGTCTAGTAGTCATTAGCAGAAGCTATTGGGAGGTGACCGCCTGTGAGAAGCTGCGAGTTCATGACTGATGGGTTCAGATGAGTGATTAAGAACAGCAGCATTGGAATACTGATTTGAGGAATAAGATAATGGAAAACTGATGTGCCTCAGACACGGACAGGATTGGGAGTAAAAATAGCTATGTGAAAAATTGGTAGAATATTTTGTAATGTGGAAACTATGGGGAGTGGGTAACTCGCTAGATATACGAGGAATGAAAATAGGTATGGAGGAAGAAAAAGAGTGTTGGAGGAGTATCACAAAGAAGAGAGATAGTAAAGGGATGAACGCTGCGCTGATGATAACACTGGACAAACAGGAAAAAAAAATGGAAAAGTAGAAGGAAACAAGGAAAGATGGCTGAAGTGAGAGGAGTAGGAGAGAAACTAACTTTCCATACATACAGAACAGAATGCATGTATCACTTTGTTACAATCAAATTAATTGCTTTATCTAAATAATACAGAATTACAAGTATAGTAAAAATTTTGTGCAATAGGCGTTGTTTAGCATGCCAGAAAAATGTCAGAGTTTTTCTTCAAACAACAATAAACATGAAACAAATCATGTAAGTGTAGGTTAATTAACACTGTTAATTTAAAATGTAAATTACAAGAAGAGGCTCAGAAGGGGAAAGCTCCCGTCTGTTAGTATGCTACATCTTTTTTCTGGAAAACTGCTAACCAACTCTGACAGAAATGTCTTCAGAAGTGTGTTCATAACTAAGAATAATTATTTATTTTCATGTTGAAAAGGACTGTATTGTATCAAACTATTTTAAAATACTAATATCATGGAGAAAATATTCTGAAAGCTCTCACAAAATTACTAACACCACCCCCACACCCATTTTCTCCCTAAGAATTATACTTTCTAAAATATTTTAAAAAGTGTTCAAGCATATTAGTCTTGCAAATCTGGATTTGGGTGGTTTGGAACTGGAAAACTTAGCTATTTATATGTATCATTGGTGGCAGGAATCTAGACATCTCCACCCCATATCAAGAAAGGTGGCAAATTATTCTAGAAATACAGGAAAAATATATTGAGAAAATTATTTATGAAAAAATGTTGAGCAGTATCAAGAAAAAATAGCATCTGAGCACTTCTAGGTTGCACGTTTTTCCTCTAAAAGAAGCAGCATGAAGTGAAAACCACAAAGGGCCGTCTTCAATCAACACATTTGATTTTTTCTAGTATCACTAGATCCACTTCTAAAACGATTTTGTCAAATTAAAGTATTTTTCTTGTGTAGACAAGGCACACACTTTAATTTACCTTGTTCCTCACAGTAATTGAAGTATGTGGTGAGGACTCCTGATTAGCTCTGAAGCCATTTCTTATTTTGCAGACATCTGTCAATTATCACAGTTTCTTACCAGTGGAACATCTTATTTTTGATCAGATTTGTCCACAAAAGTTTTGTGTCTCAACTGAGAAATTTATTTCTATCCTTGAAGAGAGCTTAGTCAAAGCTTCCTTTGATAGATGTGACTGCTTTTTCTGTCACTTTCTATGGCCTTCATTTCTGTCACCTTGCCGGAGGTTCACTCTTAACTGAAACACCTAACTGAGGAGTGGAGCCATTATAATCTCCTCATAAGCAAGGACCATCCACAGGGATTAACTCAGCCCAGACTCTGAGAGGTGCAAACATATAACTTTTCTACGGCAGGAGCTTAGGTCAGTTGGGCTTCTAACTCAAGGTCAAGTCTGGGGACTTGAACTATGTGTCCCATTGCCCTAGGGACACATATTTTTGTAGGCAACAAGGAAAAAGTCACAGCACAGCAGCACAAATTTTATGCTGCTCTTTACTGGATCCAGGTGGTTGGATGATCTTCTGGTGGTTAATCTGCTGTTTCTTTTAAGAACAGAGAGTAGAGGACAGGCTGCTGTGCCATGACTACTCTGGTATGCGCCCCAGAGAGGCTTTCTCTCTGTTCAGAGTTTCCTTGCTGGAAGGAGTTTACAGAAGCTGCTGCTTACCACCCAGGCCACTGTGTGGTCTGATGCTCAGGAACATATGCCTTCTTAAAAGAAAGGTGAAGTGGATCACAGTTTTGCAGAATTCTTGTGAATCCCAACGGACAAAGTCATTTTCATTTCACTTCACAAGTGAAGCTCACTCTTTCTTTAAATAAGTATCCCATGTACATGGTGCTAACTATTTTCTTTGTGCTCTCAGAGGATTTCTGCATTCTTTTCTCAGAAACTACATTTTCTGGAAAGTGTTTCATAACAGTCATCTCTCTGCATTTCTTTTGGGAGAAGTTGCTTAGCAAATACAGCCAGGGTTTATATAAACTATATATGATGTTAACATAGTAAAAACACCAAACCAAACCAAACCCAAAAAACACTGTCACAATCACTAGTTTCCTAAAGTTGGCCCTAAATATGGATTCATGGACATCTACTCAGGCAGTTAAACAAGTGGCATGTTGCTAGTGCAAGCTGCTGCATTCCCGTTTTCTACTTTTTGTTTTAGCTAGGTCACTTTTTCATTTAGGAATCTAACCTTAACTATCTTCTTCTAGGAAACTTGTCATATATGCTTTGATTCTTGCCTGACCTTTCAGGCTATGAGCAGTGGCTGCAGTTTCACAACTACAATACTTTTTTCAAAATGAGTTGGGCTTGTAAGCGCCTGAAGGGAAGAGCTGTCTTCCCTGCTTCTGTGTGTTAAGCAAGAGAAATGGAAGAAGATTTATCTGGGTTCCAGTCAAATTAATAATTACACTACTGTGATATAAGGATTAGCCTATATGATGCATAAAGATGGAATTTAGGAAAGTAGAATGAACTGGAAGGAGAAATACTGGGGCAGAGGAAAGAGTTTTCTCTTTCTGCCACTGTGCTGGTGTCCTGAAACTCATGTTTCAGGGTCATCAAGAGGCTTGGTTAAGTGGAAATTGTCAAATTATTTACAATAGTTTTACCTAGGCAGAGGGAAGGAATTAGAGATAACGGAATACTTGCCAAAACAAACCACAAAGTGATACCTACAAATTGTAATGGTCAGCCGTAGGAGCTTCCAGCAAGGCAATTGAGAGAAAACATTGCCTACTGTCTGAAGAAATTCTCCTCTAGTTCAAGCTTTTATAATTTTCTAGGTTTCTCTGCCTTCTCTTAACAATCAGTTAGGATGTTATACAAAAACAGTACCTTCCCAGAGTGGGTCACCTCTATCCCATTTTTGCTACAAAGCATAAAAAAGAGCCTCAGGGGTATCCCCACCTTGACTCAAAGTGAAGAGCAACCCCCAAAACAATACACTAAAAATTCTAAAAGATGATCAGCTTTTGATGCTAAATGTTAGTCTAAACTTTACAATTTTAGCTTTTAAGGAGATCCAGGATATAGGTAGAATAAACAAATTGCCTAAGGGATTTCTTTGGTATCACGTATTGTGAGTTCTTTGAAGTTTTTATTGCCAAGTAAACAGCAACGTATCTTCTTCTTACAGGGAAAAGTGAACTTTGGTTATGATATTATAATTTTCAACCTCTGTACTTTCTTCCAACCAAATAAAGAGTGATGTTTGCTTAGTTAACACAGCAAAGAACAGCATCGTCCTTGCCCCTGCTATTATTTCTTTAAGTCCTTTTAGAAAAAAAAAGGATGAATAAATATATTATTTAATGGCTTGACTATCCATATTTCTTTCCAGTTTAGGTGCTTCCTTGATTTAGTAAAGGGATGATCTGAGAAAACTATTTGCATGATTTCTTAAAAGGTGGAAACATTCACTGCAAAAGGAGAATTGAAATTATTATAGAAATTATTATAAAAAATATTATTGTGAGAGCTGGCTAATAAAAACATGAGAATAAAATAGATACATATTAGAAGAAAACATAACCTTAGTACTTTAGGGCCAAATTTTTCTTACCTTAAGGCTATCTGGAAACAATTTAAAACTCCTGTTAAATAATATAATGACCTGGAAATGCAAAAAGAATTGCCAGGCTCATGGTATGAGACTAAGTGTGTCTCAACGTATTCTATATAATCTACATACTATTATATTAGAAATATGGGAGAATGTAAAGAGTTTTTATAATATGGATCAGACATTTCCAAAATATGACTGATTTAAAAAAAAAAAAAAAGGATATACATTCTTAAAATACTCATATAGAAATACGTTATTTTCCAATTAAAGATAACAATTTTATTGCTTATAGCTCACCATATTCATATAATATTAGGTCCAAATCTTCTGACCTTAAAAACTCAACTTACAGTCAATTACTAAATGAATTGCGGCTATACAGCAATGTATTAAAACATGTATAATTACATGTTCAATTCCCTGCATAATCATATTTTTCTTGTTGCTTTTCCACCATGGTATTGTCACTTTAGAAGCGGTAAAACGAAGATTTTAAGTCATATTTATTTCGGTTTGTTGCAGTTATATCTTCCTGTAGTATAAAACAAATCCATACACAGAAAAATTCAGATAAATAAAGATATCTATGACCATAATAATGTATTCTGCTGATGAAGGTGCTGATTGTGTTTAAAAGTTTAGTGCTTTAGATGAAGTGCTATGAAACTCAGAGATACAGGATGCTGGTCTGATACAGGACAGCATCCTTATATCTCCTTGTGTGCATAAATTATTGGATTTTTTAACATACTTTAAACAGCATCCAAATGCATCCAAAGACACATTCTACATGTCTTTTCATCCTTTTTAGAAAGTATCTTTATACCAATGTCAAAGAAAAACAGCACAAATTGAGAAATTTTTACCTCTGCTGTACCTTGGGCAGCTCTATACAACTCTACACCAAAGTCATTTTTGTAATAAAAGTAAGTGAAATATGAACTGATTCTACTTCAGAGAAGTCAGAAGATGAAATCATTCTCCAGGAACAGCAGCAATATCATTACTTTCTATAAACACCACACGAAATCGTCCAGTTGTGTTATCTAAGGACATCCTGATCACGCAGAACATCTGAGCAGAGACACAGCAAAATCAAGTCACATTGTCCTTCCTGCTAAAAAGTCAGTTTGTCCCACACACCTGTAAAAGGGGCCTGCACTTAAAAACTTTTTTTACCTGCAAAAGTCACAGAAATAAACAAATAAGGAGATAGATCTTCTTAGTCTCATTAGTAAGATAAACTTTCTTACTGAAAAACTGAAAGCCTTACTAAATCTCCAAAAACCAGCTTGAAAGATGAGGAATTATCCAGTCTGCATCTTTCCAGACAGCTGAGAATCCTATCACAATATACTAGGTCAATAATAATAAAGATAATAATGAAAAAAATCCCAACCCCGAACCCCAATTTGAATAGTTTTTGTTGCTCACAGAATTATTTGCACAGACGTTAGAGCAATACTATGGCATTATAGTTTCCTTTGTAATAGAAACTCAGTTACTTCCATTTGGATGCTACCAAGATAGAACAAAATATTATTCTATAATTTGTCATGTGTATGAGTCTGCAAGTATAAGCCTTGTGTGACCAGCTGTAGACATTAGCAATGCAGACTGCTACCCCAGAACTTTCCATTCTAGGCTCCCTTCATAATCAATAGAAAAAAATAAGCAGTTCCAGGGCATGATGCATCTACCTATCAGGGTAAACACAGAGACAAAAGTATAGATACTACATAAAATATCTATTTCTCTGAGCTGGTTTTCCTAGTTCTTCCCCAAAAAGCCATAAGAACCTGACAATAAAGTGATAACTCATAATTTTTTTCAGTCACTCAGATTCTGTCCACAGTACAGATAGGATCATGTTACGAATGTAAGTACATTCTTCAAGTGATCATCTGACATGCTCAAAGCTAATATGATTCAGCTTATCCAGAGAGCAGCTTTTTTTTTTTTTCCTGGCAGAACCATGTGTTAACCAGGTTGGCCTGTCAACACCTAGTATGCTAAAGGACTGGTTTTGTTCCAAAGCATTCTGGTATAACCTGGGCAGCTTTCCCAAGCTGCCAGGTGGAAGAGATGGAGAAATGTGGGTGTTGGAAGACTACAAGACAAATCATGTCAACTGTTTCTTACTGTATTTTTTTAACTGGGGGAACTCTAAAATTGAAATGGAACTTTCTTGACTTAAAAATAAATAAATAGATACTGAATACCTTTTTTCCTCTCAGAAAGTGTATGCGAAAAAAAACCTAGAAAACTTCCTGTCAGGGATTGGGGAACAGATATAATGGTTCCCGGTGCTTAAACTGAGTTTGGTGTTTTTTTTATTGTTTTTAAATGCTGAATGGCAAAATCCTGGTGTGTCTTCTGCCTCCATCTAGTTCTCAGTCATCACAAAGGTATCAGTTCTTGCTCACTTGTATTGCTTTTCTGTATATTAGTTTTCTATCTGGTCTTCAAAATGGAAAACTGGAAAAGATTGTCATAATGGTATTTCTGTGCTCACTTTATTTGTGCAACAGTACAATCCTTCTAAATTCTGAGCAAAGAGTGGTGGATATTTCAGGGTGATATGCATAAAAGTTATAAGCCCCTTTGCAATTCCAATTAACTCCCTAGATCACTTATCTACAGCTGTGCTAAACGTCCAGACTGATTCTACTAATTTTGTAGTTTCATATTCATTAAAAAAAAAAAATTTAACTGCTGTGTAATTTTTACTGAGTAATTAACAATGTGGAAGATGTACAGCAGTCAGATAAATGGTAATGTAATATGCTAATTATCCCTTTAATCTAATATTTCACTGTGGCATTATATAAGAAAAAAAGATCATGCATTTGCTCAAATAATATAAAGAAAATAAGCAAAATAAAAACAAAACAAGATTAATCAATGCAATGTAATAAAATAAAATCCATTCTCTGGTCCCCAGACAGAGAGTTGAAACAGACAGTAAAAAGAATAGCTGAGATTATTATACATTTAATGTCCTGAATATAGTCATGAAAGCCTGTGCAGTGTGCTTTCATCTGAGTCTAGGCCAATGTCCTCTTTACTAAATCTTGCTATGTGTCCTGAGGTACACACCTTCTCATCTGTAATTCTTCTTTACAACATATTGAGAAAAGAAGATTAATAAAAAGAGAAAACAAAACCAAACTACAACAACAAGAAGAACAAAAACCCCAAAAAAGCTTATCATGGAAAAAGGCTTGAATGATAAACCAACAAGAACGTTAACAATAAAAGCAAATCCTGATTAGATAAAAGGCTCAAAGGTTCATAAACATCGTTATATGAGGAATGCATCACAACAGACTAGCATTGGAAATAAACCTTACAATTAATGACATGGATATTGCGGATAAGTGAGTTCATCAAGATCCACAATACCTTCATTCAGCAGAACACTGAAACGGTTGAAGATATTCTTCTCAACCATGTAAATGTAGGTTTAAAATCCCTTCACAGAAATGAGAGCTGTATTTCAATGCCAACTTCCCAGAGAGTATGTGAGACATCTCTTTAAAATATTGTCAGCCTTGTGAACATTCCCAGTATATTTCTAGGTAAAGTCAAATCAGTAAGTTTAAACAACCCTTAATAATATTATTTAGTTTATTTCACTTTTTTTTTTTTTAAATGGGCCACAGTTCTTCCAAGCGTCACTTCTTTACCTTCTAGATAAACTGGTATCTGGAGATCAGCTACCAGGGTAGATCTCAGGAGAAGATCTATTCCCTTCAGTGTAATATTTGGAACTATACTTTGTCTTAAAATATACTGTAATGTATGATGTTTGGATGCATGCAGTGTGAGGTTGCTGAGTGGCATTGAGACCAGTTGAAGCTGACCATATAGACACAACTGAAACAAATTTTATGTCTATAAATACAGTTTCTGATGTTTTTCTAATTCTTTATTTAATCCTATGTTTCTTGGTATGAATAACTATCCACATTGCTTTGTAACGTTATTCAATAATTCTCTGATTTAAAGCCTACTGAAGTCTAGGAACATTATTCCCTTGACTTGAAATATTTTACATTAAGCCTAAGAATATTTGCAGTTTTTAAAATTTGCAGATCCCAAAAGAAGGTCTTAACATAAACATAAAAGGATATCTTTAGTTCCTAATTTCTAGAGTAACATTAACTATTGCTGTTGAAACCTTTACACTAAATTCCACTGTCACCACTGTGAGATTTCCTGGATTTAATTATTAATTCAAACAGTATAATCCATATTATTTAAATTTCAGTTTAGTACAAAGAAGTATAATCCATTTATGGTAATACAATAACTGCTTATTCACACTTTTATGGGTGTATCTAATGAAATACTGTAAACCTTTTTATGCAAATATGACTTATATCTTGATCAGATTTACAGCTTTTTGCCTTTCCTACAATTCTGCATGAACAAACTGCATTTTAGGCAGGGTCTCCAAAAATGTGCACCTACCTGATTAGTAGAGTGAAATGATGAGTATACATATCTGTACTTATGGCCAATTATTAATGTTTTATTGTTTTAATTACAAGAAGCAGTCTTCGCAGTGACTGCGATAAAATATTCATATGTAGAAGAAAGTTAAAAGAATTAATGTACTTTTAAATTAGACTACAAATTAAAAGATATTTATCTGGCATTAATTTTAGGTATCACTTAGGGGAGCCGAGATGTATTTTTATTGCAGAGTAAACCAGAAAGTAGAAGTTACATTTCACTGTTAACCGACTGTTACATGACAAGTAAACAAGTTTAATCGTGTTATTCACCTCATTGACTTTAATGATTCAATAATAGATGTAATAGGCACCTCAGGACCAGATGGCTTAGGGAAAAAAAGTCCCCATGAACTACCACTTTTTCATCTCAAGTATCTGATAAATATGTTAACTCCCTGCACTGCGATGACAGCCGGAATTTCTCACCAGCTGGCCAGTTGCTCTGCACAGTGGGTGCTATCATCCTCAGCTGAATGTTGAATTCTCAGCTCTGTAGTAAGGTCAGGACTTGTGGGGATTTAAAAAAAAAACAAAACACCACAGTTTTTATTGATTCTACATAAACATTATAATAATCGACAAAAGGACAAGTGGATAAGGTCTTAGAAAGGGGTGGATCATGAGTTAAGGTTGAATTCAATACGAGCTCTATTTGTAACAGTGCTTTGTCAACCACATGCATTGGCAACAGAGGCTGAACGTTTAAAGAGAAAACGGGGCTTCAGCTACCTCTCATCAAGTTGTTTTACTACCCCAACCTTTTGCTCAGTATTGTGCTACCTCAAGCAGAGCCTGCATATGATCATGCCTGGCAGACATTTCAACCATGAAAACGCTGTTTATTTCTAGCTGTCATCTGTGCTGCTGCAAGAAAAGCACCGAAGAACACCCCCCCCCCGCCCTTTCCCACAAATGTCAACGAAATGGACAGGTTGATTATCTACATCCTGTATCAGCCAACACTGTTCAGATCTGAAGCAGTATACAGCCTACTGTCTGCCACTATCGCTTGCTTTTGCCTATGTTTATTTTAACACTCCTATTCTTCTTCACTTAGATATCACATCTGTTCCTGCCTCTGGCTGTGCAAAATCCAACCATGATACAGTCTAACAAGACAAAAAGGGTTTTTTCATGTGCGTGTGTCTTCACAGAACATTATTTCCTCTTTGTTACCTGACTTCTGATTTGGCTTTGTAAACTAGACCATACTTGGTCCTGCACCAAGAAGAAATTTTGTCCAGAGTTTTGGAAGGGAAACTGAAAGGTACATAATCAAAAGAGAAAGAAGAAAAATAAAACACAGGTGCATTAGCCATCTAGTCAGTTAAGCAAGTCTGAAATACAAGACAATTCTGAAAGCGTGTGGTAAACTAATGGTATTTCAATTCAAAGCTCACTTTTAAAGCAAATTCAAATTTCTCAGCAACTTTAATTACGCTCAAGTTACATTAAAATGTTAGAAACACTGTATTCATTACATGCTATTTATCTCACTTAAATGCACAATAAGTTCTTCAGAGACTATCATAATAATTTTCATAATAAATATTTTCATAATAATGAAAATAGGATTCTTATCCTACCATAATAATATGTATCTCCCCATGACAGTATATAAAGTCACTTATTCATATTAATTGATTTATTCACACATCACTTTATAAGAGGGTACTACTATTTTTCTGTATAAAAATGCCTGGTTTAAATAAACAGAAACTGAAAAACATTGACAGTAGTCTTTGGGGGCTCTTAATCATGGACATGTCTCTCTTCCCATACCTTTTTATGAAGTATCTACGTGCCAAAACAATACATCTGGGAAAAAATAGTTTGCTACCAAAAAAGAAGCAGGAGCAAGCACAAAAAATATACTAAAAGCCATTATAAAAAAGTACTAAAATTCAAAGAAATTTATATTCTCAACACACTAAAAATCAATTCAAAGATACGCCAATTATAGCAAGTGAAGTGTAGAAATAAAAACACAAAAAAGAACAGAAATTTTAAAACAGCAACAGAAACAAAAAATAAAATTTTCAATTATGTCAGGATGAAAAAGTCTGGGACAGAATTATTGCATTGCTTATTTACTTGGATATCAGACGCTAAAACTGCTGGTTAAGAAAATCAAAATAGAAGAAGTATTCTCTGCATCACCCTTCATCAAAAGAGCAAAAAACTCTCTACTCAGGTATATGAACCAAGGTACAACATGTATAAAAATTGTGATGGAACTACCTAATGAACTGATATTAGGCCATACAGAGAATTTACTCTTTGGCGTTTTACAGCTGCATGCCAGGTACACAAGCTAAATGGTGCAGAACAGTCCGCTTCTCCAGAGAGGATTGATTTTTTTCTACAACAGCTAGCACATAGCACTGGGATTTCTTCAGCACTTTTTTTTTTTTTTGTTTCTATGACCCCCACATTCTATATATGTGGGTTTTTTCAGTTCAAAGTGTTTGATAGTAGGCAAAGTCTGTGCAGACCAGACAGTTGCATAAACATCAGTGTGAAGATCTTATTGAATGAAATTATTTTATGTATTTTATGCTTCGGAGGCATTTTGGAGTGCTTGGGGATGCAGACACTTCTGGGAAAATGTTGGAAAAGCGCACAGGATAGCAAATATACAAATCTCATGCAATTTTTTTTCACATGGCCTTTCAGGACAAGTCCTTAGAAAGAATAGTCTGGAGAGTCATATCTAGGCTTTGGTTTGCAGGAGCTAGTTGATTCACTCCACCGGGGAACTATAAGTGAATTAACACTCACACAAGACCTAGGACCAAATTTTACATCTATGTCATCTGGCAAAGTAAACAGATACTGAAGCCAATGAATAAAAACATTTTAAGATTGCATACAACTTTTTGTAAGGAAAGGATTAATCCAAAGAACTGTCAGAGGTGAACTTTTTATAATAGTAAATCACAAAAATATGATGTTAGTTTTGAATTTGGGTCAATTTGGCAGAGAAAGGATTTGGGGATTGGTAAATAAACGGTAAGGATTAATCCAAACAGAATACAAAACAAAATAAGACAGGATCAGAACCATTCTATATTCAGGAACTCAATGGTTTTAATTCGTCTCCAGAATGACAGAGAAGAACATCATCTCTTCCAAAGTTTCCCATCTGTTCCAGAGTGTCCTTTACGCTAGAATACAGCACGTTCTGTGATAGGCTTCACCTTCATTAATACTGAAATGTAAAAATACTCCATGCTCTGCCCAACATCCCAGTCTTCCAAGCATCTGGATCAGGCATTGGACATCAATGCACTGTAACTGTCTTCTGAAAAACACCTCTTTTCACCTCTCTTCTAAAGCCCACCTGGAATTTCCTCTACAGGGAAAGCAAGGCATGCTTACAGAAAGAAGGGGACAATAGACATCCATGTTTTACTCATACTCTGATATGGGCTCAAGATATATATGGGGAACCTGGATTCTGAAATGCTCTTAGGTACCTTGTTAGGCATCTTTGTCAACCAATCCCATTTAACAAATATCTCCCACTGTAGTCAGGAAAACTGTCCCTGGGCTCAAGGCTTAAGCCTTCCTCCTGCCTCAGCTGTCCAGCCTTCAATCCCTTCCTTCTTTTTGAGAATTCACCTGGTTGCAGGGTGAACTGGTTTGGGAAACTGATTTGAGTTAAAACTAATTCTGTGTGTGCCTTGATCTGAGTGATCATGAAATTGCAGCACTGGACAAGAGGTGGTAGACCATATGATTCAAGCCCCTTCTGTTGTGGATACTTCATTATTTATACAAAGTGCAACAGCAAGCTTTTGGTTTGGTGCTTAGTCATATAGAATTCAAACCTTTTTAATTATGTGTGTCATGTATAAATGCTTTAAGATAATAAAAATGATGGTCACTTTTATTTCACTCTAGTTCTTGCTTTCTTTTGTCATTTGCAAGTGCTTGATATGAAAATTTCACTTTCAATTTCAAGTACTCTTTGATGTCACAGTTTGGAGTTGGGGGTAATTTCTTTTCAGTGAAAAATTAAATGTCAATGTGAACACATTTTTGCCTCAGGAACAGTACCAAAAAATGAATTATTAGTAGTGCCTTCTCCACGCTCCTGATAAGTAAGGATAACTGTATGTGGATGAGTAACTAATGGAACATTACATATGCTATGGCTAGATGAATGAACATAATACACCTAAAGTGTGAAAGTTTGCCTTGTCCAGTCTTCTCTAGTTTTACTTATTTTGTCTCTTGTGTAACCAAATACTGATTATGTAGTTCTTTAATGGTCAGCTGGGTTTTGTTGGTAATTAGCCTCAAAGAAAAGGCTAATTGCTCAATTGTCTTTGGAGAGTCTGATGGGAGAAGTCAGAGCTGGTGGCCAATTGGAAAGTGAAAAAGGACAACTCCCCAGAGTTAATAAAGGAAGCTTGTATTAATGTCTTTTAACTTTCATTTGACAGTATATACGTTTTCTCCTTCTAAACACACATGCCCCAAAAGCCAAGCTTCTATATCAGATATTGTAAGTTTACACTAATATGTAATATTTCTGGATATTTATGATATAAGCTTTTTAACTGTTTCCTATCGTGGTGTTTATATTTAAAAGAAGAGTTTGTTTAAACTCTAGTTACAATTACCAGTGGGAGATTTTAAATTTGGTTTTAGTGATGGAAAAGCTTTCTAAAAATATATAACTCTGGGTGGTCAAATGTACTCAATATGTCAGTAGTGGTACTATTACTGTTATAACAGACAGTGGAACAGACTTAACAGATGATATCCAGAAAGCCAAACAATAGACTGTCTTCTAACCTGGTAGCATTATGTTATCTAGGTGGTGATAGATCTATGTAACATGAACAGAAAACATCTGAATCTTTTCTTCCAAGTATACTTCTCTTTCCAGACAGGATTAAATTTGGAAGAGGACTTTGGTGCCATTAATAAGGAGCTTGTGGTCCTCTAAACGTCTACGTTAAGTCCAGAAGTATCCTGGAAGTATTTATATCATCCATTTCTAGGCACTAACTCTCTTTTATGACCTGTTATTCAAATGAGAGTTTCCACAACTGACAGAATTTATGTCAGATTACTTTTCATAAATGGATGGAAAGGTAACTAAACTGCCTCAAAGATCCCAACATAATTAGTTTTAGTATCTATTATAATGTTGCCATTTTTATCACAGCCTGTATTTTCCCTAACCAATTTTCCATATTCATGGTCTTACATCTTGCTGTGATTTTATAGAAAGCTGCTAATTAGTAAGAGATTAATTTGAATTTGTTCATTCCTACCGCACTTTATAGTAGCCAACAGACCTAATAATATTGCTGAAGTGAATCACCAGGGAGTTCAGTTTTATGATTATATTTAATCATGAAAGCATATCATCCTAAACGTTTTAATTTTGAGGCCCATCCACAACATGTAGAAAAAGAAAATGAATGTAGACAACTGATTTTTAAAAAAATATAATACCAGGAGTTTGTATTCCAAATGAAAATAGTGAAGATACTGAAAATAAAGTAGGTTAAACATACCATGTGCAACATTGCCTTCACTTTAGTCAATGAGGCAGTGGGATTTTCATCCTGATATTCAGAGTCGCAAGGGAGGATACAGGGCCACAGTTGCCCACCAGCTGTATCTTTCCCTTTTCCCTGCAGACAACAGAAGAAGTAAGCCGTCATATTTCCATCCCATTTTCCACAAACCTTTCCCTCTGACCCAGGCTCAGAGTCTGACAAAATTAATTCCGTACATGGCTATGAGTGCTTGAGCCAGCCCTTACTGTAGCATGCTAGAGAGAGCCCTCATCTATCTGTTAAATGAATAAGTAGATCAAGTAATTTTTTTTTTTCAGATGCAATATACTTCTTCCATTTTAAAATATGTAGTGTTTTTTCACTGCAAATTCATTTTTGAAACTGTACAGATTAACTACAAAGGAGTGGAGTCTAGAGTTTTCATTGTACACTTATCTGTACCATGGTTCTGAGACATCCCTACAGCACACAGAGCCTAATATTGTGATTATCAAATCAAAAAAAGTCATACACAGTGAACACCTGACAGAAAATCACTTGTAGGAAAAAGAAAAGACATTTTAAAAAAGCTAAAATTGGTGGAGGACTGGAAAAAATAAATTAGAAATATTGTAGTACAGCATTCTCAATATAAGAAGTTATGTATGCAAATAACTGTGCAGTAAGTATTATTTTCAATTATTTTAGGCTTACTTGTGAGGACCTTACTGACATTAAGCAGTACCTATCTGATCAAATTCTCCAATTAAGTTCATGGAGTGAAATATTATTCACTGGAGAAGATGAATAAACTCCTTTCTTTGCTGGGTCACATGCTACCACTTTGATGGAAGTTATTAGATATCCTGCTGCAAATATTGACATTGAGCTATTGCTTCTATAGAATGAGAGCAGCAGGTTTTCTACTATTATTAGGCATATTTTTAAATTCAAAATGTAATAGAAAGAAATATGTGTAGGAATATAAATATGTGTGTGTGGTTTATATATTTAGGTATATAAAGATAGGTACATTATGCAGGCATGAGTGAGCATTAAAAATTGTTGAGAACACAATATTGTTAAAAAAACCAGAAAGACACTGTAAAATACCCCACAATAAAGCTCAATAATTAAGTTCATTTAGAATAAGATCTAAGTGGCAGTACAAATGATATTGCAGAAATTAGGATGACTTTTCATCTGCAAATTGTACATGATTATTGCTTTCTAGACTGCAGACAGTATGCATGACCTTTTTGACAGGGAATCAGTGTTTTATGAGGGTTTGCAAATTGCAGTTTGTCCATCAGATATGCAACAACTTTGATATTTCTGCCTTGTAAATGGGGTAGTGAACTTTTCTAGACAAACTTGAAAATTACTGACAGTTTGCTATCTTCCTGGAAAAAGTCAGGAAATCCAAACAAGCATTCAGTCATAGAGAGGTGTCACCTCTCAGAAACTACAAGAACATGGGGTTATTAAATTTATGCTGTAATTCATTGGATTCAGTTTGTGCAATTTCCAAAGAAGAAATTCCATAAAGAACAAGAAGGTAGTGTGGTGCCATGTGTTATGCAGTTTTGTATTACTGTAAGCCAGTGAAGTGTGTGTAAAGTATTATTCCTGTAAATAACTTTTTTCCACAAACCCAAAGAACTATTTTGATGCTTGTCTTTCTCTTCTACATGAATCTCAGAATTCAGACTTACATATAAATCAAACATTGTGTACATTTGTTTTTACTGCACTTTATGGTATAATACATCACCATAAGATAATCTATGTACAACATTAAATGCTGTAAATTACTGTAAAATGAAGCAACATATCACAATGTGATGCTGGAACTGTAAATCATTGATATTTCCTAGTTCCCAGACAGGTGTTGTTTTTCTTAAACTCAGGGTGTCAGAAGTCATTTTTTTCTAATTCACATACCTGGCCTTAAATTATCCTGTTACCAAAAAACAGCAGGTATACATGAGCATATACACACGCATATATACATGTGAACATTTATGTGAGCTATCATTTCTGAATTGAATTAAAAGGGGTTTTGAACTGGTAGAAGTAAGTAAAAAAGCATATATCATTCTTTATTTAAATTGGTCTACAAATACAGGCCACAGCCTAAACTAATGAAGAACTTATAAGTAGTTTTGATAGGCTTTAAATAATAATCTTGTGCTACATGATTAAGTTCAGCTGATATTACCTTCTGTCTTATAGCATCATTATATATGATTTAAGCATGTTTCCAGGGATGTCAGAATTGTCAAATTTTCTAAGGTTTCCTTTTCTGTACCACTAGATTGAGAGTAAATTTATAACTGGGTTTGGTTTTTTTCCCCTACTTTTGGTTATAACTGATCACCGAAAATAAATAGTTTGACATTACAAGATCCTTTAAAAAATTGCTGCAAGTTAAATTGATCTAGGCATGTTTCCTTGTCTTCACTGTGACAACACTGTTGACTTTAAGTCCATTTCTGCTATACGCTGGTGTAGGCAGGAGCGGGCAGCTCTGCAAACAGGCAGAGGCTCCACGCAGAGCTGCTAATCAACTCTGTTCAACAACTGATATTAGTTAGGGAACTAGTGGATTAGAACAATGTATTTGCAAAATGTCAGATCTGTTTGTTTTGAGACAGCACGAGCTATTTCTGAGGGAGATTAAAGATCAGCTGAGGTCCTGTGAGGGAAAAGAAACAGATAATTCAGTAAGGACTCTGCATTAGAAACAGAGTAAAATATAATAAAATCAGCACCATCTCAAAGAATTTAAATTCAAGACCAAGAAAAAAAAAATAAAAACTCTGCTTAATATACACCATCAAGGGATTTGGACCGAAAGTCTCTTATGTTTAAGTGAAGTAGAAAATGGATTTAATCTCACTTTATAAACAGACTTTGGATTTTATTATTTTAGTAAAGGCAAAAGAGCCACGTGCACTTCTTACAGAGTGTGAATAGTGTATACTTCAGAATGAAAAACGTTTTTTGTGTATACAAACCGGATTAACTATTTGTTAATTGTTTAAAAGGCCAAGAAGATAAACGACTAAACTGTCACAGCACTACTACATATTGTACACTGTGTATTGAGTTGAAATCTGAGGCATAGCTACTAAGTGTGCATATGAAGTATCTGTGCTGAATCCACAGATACAGGGACCCGGAGCAGCAAAGGGCAGAGGTGAGCCCTGGCAGCCAATGAAAGGTGAAGCAGAGGCGCTCCCTTCCTTACACTTGGCTCATGCACCAGCCTAAAGGAAAGAGGGAGATTTCCCAGGGTCAAGTGGGAATATAATGAGCCAGGATTAAGCTCTCAGATCAAAAGCAGTTCTTCTTTAGGCTTGAATGGAAAATAATTCAGCCCTCTTGCATGGGCTATTGCTGACATGACCCGTAGATGAAGTGCTACCTTTAGAATGGCTGTTTGCTCCTCAGCCTGCAGAGGTAGTTTTGATAGCAAGGCATCTAATTTTTAAGGGCTGATGAATACAGTTCTTAGTGTTCATCTCCTAGTTGCATGGTGTTGCAGTTTGGGTCAGGTTGGCCAATGACAAGGCGGCAGATGCCCTTCCCCACCTCTCACTCCAAGGAGAGGAAGAAGAGAGATAAGGAGATTTATGAGTTTAGAAAAAACTAAACTAATGAAACATTAATAATAAAATAAAAAAGGAAATCATGAAATAGATACAATATATACAAATATATACAAAACCATATCAAACTCCCTGGGGGATGTCACTGGCAGTCACTGGGGAAGTTCCAGACTGGACTCGGTGGCGAAGGGGAGCTGGGCTCTGGATCTTGATTCAGGAACCCATGGATGGGGATCAAAGGTAGACTAACTGACAGGGTCCTCTGCAGAGGTCAATCATTGAATAAGGAGAGCCACTGAAGAAGAGAACTGACCCCTTGATCCCTCAGCTTTTATACTGAGCATGGCAGATAGGATGGAATATTCTATTGCTCAGTTTTAGGTCACCTGACCTCTCTACTCCTCCCCACAGATGTAACTCCTCCATGGGGGAAACAACCAAGTCAGATGACTCTGGCTGCCACAGCAGCAAGTAAGAGCAAGAGCCTCTTACTGAACAGAAAGTTGGCTCTGCTCCACCCCAAACCAGTACACATGGGTACCATGTGACTAATTGCCACTCCCAGTACATGTATTGTACCTGTCCTGCTCTTGCAATAACATACCAGAGTGTATGAATACTGCGCAGGCAGTGGAAGCAGGGTCAGGTATCCTGGGAAAAGTATAGGGATGCTACCCATATGTGTAGGGATGGGGTCAGGAAGGCCAAGGCACAGCTGGAGCTGAAATTGGCAAGGGATGCAAAGAATAAAAATAAGGTCTTCTACAGGTATGTCAGCCACGAAAGGAAGGTCAAAGAAAGCATACCCCTCCTGATGAGCAAGACTGACAAACTGGTAACAATAGATGAGGAGAAAGCTGAGGTACTCAACAACATTTTTGCTGCAATATTCACTGGCAGCCTCTCTCCCCACATCCCTTGAGTGGATAGACTGCAAGGCAGGGACTGGGGAAGCAAAGTCCCTCCCACTGTAGGAGAAGATCGGGTTTGTGACCACCTGAGGAACATGAACATACAGAAATCTATGGGACCTGATGAGATGCATCCCAGAGTCCTGAGGGACTTGGCTGATGTAGTTATGAAGCCACTCTCCGTGGTATTTCAAAAGTCATGGCCATCAGGTGAAGTCCCCGGTGACTGGAAAAAGGGAAACATTGCACCCATTTTAAAAGGGGTGTAAAGGAGGAGCCTGGGAACTACCAATCTGTCAGTCTCATCTCTGTGCCTGGGAAGATCATGGAACAGATCCTCCTAGAAGCTATGCTAAGGCACATGGAAGACAGGGAGGTGATTCGAGACAACCAGCATAGCTTCTTGTAGGGCAAGTCCTGCCTGACCAACCTAGTGGCCTTCTGTGATGGAGTGACTACATCAGTGGACAAGGGAAGAGCTACAGATGTCACCTATCTGGACTTCTGTTGGCCTTTGACATGGTCCTCCACAACATCCTTCTCTCTAAGTTGGAGAGATAGGGATTTGATGGGTGGACTGTTCAGTAGATGAGGAATGAATTGGATGATTGTATCCAGAGGGTAGTGGTCAACCACTCAATGTCCATATGGAGATCAGTAACAATTGGTGTCCCTCAGGGGTCTGTACTGGGATCAGTACTGCTTCATATCTTTGTCAATGACATCGACAGTGGGATTGAGTGCACCCTCAGCAAGTTTACAGATGACACTAAGTTGAGTGTTGTGGTTGACACGCCTGAGGGACCTGGACAGGCTGAAGAAGTGGGCCTATGTGAACCTCATGAAGTTCAACAAAGCTAAGTGAAAGGTGTCCTGCACCTGGTTTGGGGACACTCCCAGTAACAATATAGGCTGGGGGATGAAGGAATTGAGAGCAGCCCTGCTGAGAAGGACTTGGGGGTACCGGTGGATTAAGAGCTGGGCATGAGTCAACAATCTGTGTGCTCGCAGTCCAGAAGGCCAACTGTATCCTGGGCCGCATCAAAAGAAGCGTGTCCAGCAGGTCAAGGGAGGTGATTCTGCCCCTCTGCTCTGCTCTGGTGAGACCCCACCTGGAGTACTGAGTCCAGCTCTGGAGCCCACAGCACAAGAAAGACATGGACCTGTTGGAGCAGGTCCAGAGGAGGGCTGCAGAAATGATCAGAGGGATGGAACACCTATGAAGAAAGGCTGAGAAAGGTGAGGTTGTTCTGCCTGGAGAAAAGAAGGCTGTGGGAGACCTTATTGCAGCCTTTCAGTACTTAAAGGTTGCTTATAAGAAAGATGGGGACAAACTTTTAGCAGGGCCTGTTGCAATAGGACAAGGGGTAATGGTTTTAAACTAAAAGAGAGTAGATTCAGACTAGATAGAAGGAAGAAACTTTTTACATGAAAGTGGTTAAACTCTGGAATAGGTTGCCCAGAAAGGTGGTAGATGCGCCATCCCTAGAAAACCCAAGTTCATGTTGGACAGGGCTCTGAGTAACCTGATGTAGTTGAAGATATCCCTGCTTGTTGCAGGGGGATTTGGACTAGGTGACCTTTAAAGGTCCCTTCCAACCCAAACTATTCCATGTGAATACTAGCCTAAATTAGACATTTCAGCAAATCCTGTCTATTCATAATGGGTTAGTTCTCAGCTGAGTAATTTGCTTGGTTTTGGACATCACATTTAAACAAAGATTTGGACCAGTCTGCACAGTCTGAAAGAGAGTTGCAACAATGGCCAGAAATCTAGAAAACAACTGCCTGTGAGGAAAGTTTGAGGAATTCAGCTACTTTAATCTAAAAATCTGAAAACTAAAGGGAGACAAAATAACAGCCTTTGAATCTGTGGAAGTATGGCAGAGAAGAACAAATAAATTGTTCTCCAAGGGGAGAGGAAAAACCAAACAGGTTAAATTGCATTGAAGGAAATCTAGCTTGGACATTGGGAAGAATTTTCCAGCCGTGAGGATATTTAAGCAACATAACTGATTGCTCTGGCAGGATGTAGAATCTCTATCTTTAGATGCTTTTAAGAACAGGTTAGATAAACATCTGTCAGGAACAGTTTAGACATGGTGACCCTCTCTTCAGGAGGGAATTTTCACAGATGAATTCCTGAAGTGTTTGGAAAGTTTTTCAGCCTAATGTTCTGATTTTTATACATCTCAAAAATGTATGCTTAATGAATTTACAAATTAATTAACAGAGAAGTACACATAGCTCTGTCATCCAGTCTTTCATGTTGCATTCTTTTTAGGGTTAGGGTTTGTTTTGGGTTTTTTTTGTCTTTGCTCTGTGTTTTATGACCAAATAATGCTTCTATTGCTTAACAAATACCACCTTTAAGAGGTACAAAACAGAGCTGCACATAACTGTAAGAGCAGGACCCTGCTATTATTATTTATGAACAATCATACTTAATGTATTACACAGTTGTTTCACCTTGGCAGAGAGAAAGGATTCCATTTACAACATAAAATTAGCATTAATCCAATAAATAGAGTAGCTGAAACTTAGACAATATGCAGGCTTTTAAGTATAAGTGAAATATTTGTCATTTTTTTAGTTGTAATCCTACTTGTTCCAGCCTTATTCCTGTAATAAAATCTTGGAATACCTGCCTTATAAATGTGTTTCACTTAATTTATATTCTGTTTAAATGCATGATTATTCTGGAAGGTTGGATTAAGAAGGCATACTTTCCTTTTGTGATTAATGTTAACTCAAAACACATACAAAGCCGTTTATCAACAGATGCGTTTTGACACCTGATAAAGTCTGTTCATCCAGATACTTTTTCCTAAAGCATACTTGTATAAACATTCTCGAATGTATAAAATATGGCAGTTCTGCATAGCTTTGAAAGTGAAAAAGGTATTTTATTCAGCAGATGAGAAATGTTTTATTTTCCCAGAAGTGCATGGCTATGTAATTTATGTTATTTATACAGAACAATTCTGCAGCTCCATGTTCCAGTATTCAGAAGAAAAAGGGAAAAAAAAATAAAAGACATAGAGGTGTCTTTTTGATGCTCAACAGTGTTCACAAGATATATATATATATACACATATATATAATTTAAACACAGTTTTGTCAGTAAGTTTTTCTCATAAAAGTACACTACAAAAAAATGATCACCAGCAAAAGAAGGCAAAAGACAAACCTATCCTTCATACAGTAGCAGGTCTATTACTCTCTTTACAATAAATGTTCCATACAGTAAATCCCATAGATATTTTTCTTAAACACTGCTGTATTAATCACTTAAAATAAACCAGTCAGAGTGATTTCAAAATGGTCTGTGAGCCTAAAACAGTACTGGAGGACAGATGTTTATAATCACCAGTGCTGCTTCTCATTAATTTTTCCAAATGTTTCTCCGAAGCAGGTACCTAAGACTCTTTATTTGGTTTTAGTTAAGGGAAATTCAAGCCCGAATGATGTTCCAGATTTTACAAAATACTTCTATTAGAAGGCTCCGTTGACAGAAAGTCTGTAAGGTCTGGCAAAAAGGGCAGTTCTGTATAGAAAACAGCAACATTCAACAGCCACAACACCAGTTAAATTAGGGCTGAGTAGCATTTTCTTTTGAAAGGGAAAAAATGTTGGGGAGTAGCTTGTGCCAGGTACGTATAGGAATACCAACAACAAAGACTGCATGCTACTGGTGGTAAAGTGCTTAAAAGTTTGTTACTGCTTTCCAAGATGAACTGTTATATTTGTCAGACCTTGTCCCGTGATTTTCCTTGCACTTCTCCTCGTTTGAACTGGGAGAAGTAAAAAAAAAATCCCAAAGTTTTCTGTGCAGAAATAAAAGAAACATAAAACATAACAAGTTCACTGAAATAAACTGAAGCATAATGGTGAAGCTTTTTATGTCCACTATTTAGATTTAATGTTAAATAATCCTTGAAAAAGACAAAACCATTATTATATCTCAATACCAGAACTTTTAATTTTTATGATTTTTTTTCTAGTTGAAAAAAACCCACCAAATCCAGACTTCCCCATTTTAAAACTAAGGTGAATTGAAATCAATAAGTAAATGTTAAAAAGCTATAATTTTTAGCCATTTGTCTTTTAGTTCTGAAGAAAATATATCATGAATAAACTAAGACCAGAACTAGTTATGATGTAGCTTTCGTATTAATAGCTGAAAGTTAATTAGCAACTGTTAAACAACAGTTTGGGTAGGTAAAGCCAATGGAGGCCTGGTTATATTTAATTTGTGGTAGTACAGTATTATCCAGTGAAAAAAATGATGTTTAAAAAAACCCCACAAACCATAATAAAACAGGTATGCGTTATTCTAAGACAAAATAAAAGTTCAAGACACGTGAATGATCAAGGGCTACAGATACTGGCCTTTTACTTAATGCAGTAGAGTACAATGAAATTACTTCAACCACGTACGTGGCAGCTGCGCAGTAGAGAGTCCTGTGAGGGATGCTTGCAACAGGAGACCTAAGCTGGTGGGTCTCTGGTGCTGAGAGCTAGCTGAGGACTAGCTTCCTTCTGTCAGATGATTTCAGGTCTTGAGTTACCCGCTGTTTGCAACACCCATCTGCTGTTGGTTTCATTGGCAAAATGTGCTTGTGTACCTCAGCCACTCTGTTTTCAAAACCTGGAGTAGAAGTGAAAGTTTGTATTGATCTACAGTTTATGTGATTACAGGTACCAACATCCACAACAATTAAATTACTCTGCTAATGTAATAAAGGGTAATTACATGTAAGGGATGGTAAGTGACAATTCAGAACATTCTTTGTACTCCATTTTGGTGCTTGCCAGCACTTTTTAGCCTACTACACACTACTATTATTAGTGAACACTTAGATAAGTAACCTCATAAATGAGTCAGCTTGTACTGTGAGCAAGTGCTGCTGCAAGGCATGTAATAGCCCAACACATCATCAGTCAGCATGAAACTCTGGTGTGTTTAATTACCAGGTGGAGGAAAATGGGAAACAGAAGAAAAAGAATTTAGAAATGTCTTATGCGTGTGTACCTATACACACACACACACACACGTATACGTTAATATATATACACATTAAATACACTTTCACTCCTGTTTGTTTTCCTAAAATACTCCCTGTATTCTTCTTTAGAGGAATGATAGAGAATCTCAATGATGCTATAGACTTTTAATGAAAAAGACACTCTTTAGCTTCCTTTTGGAAACTTCCATAGCAAGTAATAGTAAAAACAGTTTTTTAAGATTATTTAAAATGTTAGTCAAAATGTATATATATGATTTATGTGATAATCCCATAGATGTTTCCCAGAGATCAATGGTTTTTAAAGCATTGTTCCTCTTTATTAAAACTTGGGTCATCTAATTGATTTGAAGTAGACTTAATGTCATTTTACCCATAAATAATAGGCACAAACTGAATAACCAAGTAAAAAGTCGAAGTGAACAGCTTTTGAAAGAAATCAGGTTGAATGTTATTTTAAGTAAATAACGGATGAAAAAAATGAAGAAATGAAGCTAATTTTTCCATGTTTAGCAAGGCCGATGAATTAATACATTACATTTTTATGTTTCCCACTTCAGTTTGTGTCGCTGTCCTGGAATACTGTCATTCAAGTTTGTCTTCTCATGCTTACATGGTTTGTTGACAATATTTCTACACATCTTAATATGGAATATTTGTATATTAAAATATAAATAATTATAATTAATAAATTGATAATTATTATTAATAATTAAACATTAAATTAACAATAATAATTATAAATAATTAATATGGAATATTAATATGGAAACATGGAATTATCTGAGAAAATATATGAAAATATATATATATTGCTTGATTGCTTTATTTAAAAATGAATAAAAACGAATTTATTAAACATACTTGTTATCAGAGCAGTACTTCTACTGTTATCCAGTCACTGTTCCAGTTGTTTCACCTTTGCTTTGCCTTCTTTTATAAAAGTGTCTAGCATCTAACTGTACATGTTAGAAAAACTAAATTGTGTATGCTATTTTTTTAAATTGCTCTTGCACTACTGAAAACTACACAATAAAGTAAGAAAGGTGTTAGTAATGACTGAAAGAAAGAGGATATATAGACATTTTTTACTTTTTTTTACAGTCTACCCAGATTAAATATTGTTACAGAACGAGAGAAAAATGCTTAAATTTTGTAAGGACACCGTGTTCTCACACCAGTACACTGCTTAGAAAACTTAGATTATTATCACTTAAGATGAGAAGAACACAAATGCAGCACATTTCCTCCAAAGCTATTTGGGATCAATCTAAGGATCCAAAATTTTCAGTAATAACTTGAGATCAACCATATAAAAAATTCAGAATCTCCTCAAATCAATTCAAATCTCTTTAATAGCAAATTATTTTATATGTTTATTTTTTTTTTTTTAATCCTTTCCTACTCTTGCTGAGGTTTTGACATCTCAGAAATGGTGGTTTTCATTACTACTATTGTTGGGTCTTGAGGAGGGAGGGGGAGCTGATTAATTTTGGTGGGTCTTGTTTTTGTTTTGTTTGTTGTTTTTGGTTTTGTTTCTTTACATCCATTGATGCTAAAATGTGTTTGCACTTATGCTCATTTTAGTATCATCCTAGTAATTATAACTCAGGCAAAATAATTTCAGTGGTTAGTTTTCAACTCTGTTTCAGGAGAGCTCTGCCTCAATGCTTCCATATACAATAATGTCCTACCCTTTTACAAAGCTAATGGCCCAAAGATAGGAATAGTTTTGGAGTGGGTGGATAGGTGGATAGCTGGAGCTGCAACAAAATGTAACTATAGAAAAGCTCAGCTTCAGTTCTATTTAACTCCAAAAATCCTATGAAATGATTTTCAAGTGTACTCACAAAATGTATTGTAGGATGTTTAAATGCAAATGTTTCGTTATGGCATAATTTTCAGTAAAATAATATCATTATAAAGCAATGTGTACAGAATTTATTAAGTGTCATATTTATCAGACCCAACACATTTACATGTTGGCAGTCTGGGTGCTGCTAAGGTATCAGTATTTTACAAAGTTTACAGATTGCTTCTGCTGTTCTTACATTCATTTTAAAAGCATGTTTCTACTTGACACTAGTCTAGAAAAAAAACACATTTGAAAAACTAAAACGAAGCATTAGTCATCTAGCTTATTCAAAATAGGGCAAGGACAAGCCAAAAATAGGGTCTTTTTTCCAGGTTTATCCAACTTATAGTTAAACAATAGTATGTACTTCTTACTGAATTAGTCAGCTAAGTTAGTCATGTTAAGAAAGCGAATGATATTTGTGTTAAAATTGGTCCAAAATATCCCATTAAAATGTTGTACTGAATTTCAGCTCCGCGCCCCTCCCCCGCCACACACCCCGCCCCCAGTTATCTCATGTGTCTTGCTTTCCTACCGGAAATGTTAACACTGTTAAAGATGGAAACTTTCTGTTTTAAAAAGGCAAATTTCCATCTAAGAGAATCTGGATATTTCATGAATATCATACCTTAGTCTTACTATAATACGGTAAAGAGGAAAAAGCGGTGCTTTTTACAGTGATTGATTTTATCTGCTGGAACGTAATAGCAATCTGTTTATTTAATCAGAATTTTTATTATGGTACTTGAACCACATGTATCCTAATTTGATATAAAAATGTCAGGATATTCATATGAACTTATTCTAAACTGGTTAAACTCAGTGCATTCCAAGCATGTAAGATACAACATGTGGATTTCTGTTCTCTAACCTTATGAACATTTGCACATGTTCAGGAAAGCCCACTGGATAAAATTTATGTATTGCTAATGATTTTTATTGGCCCCATGGCCCAGAGTGGTGGCAAAATGCCCAGGAATTTGAAAGAATCCTGTTTTTACTTAGTAGTCAGAATGCAGAGAGCCATAAAAATAGAAAGGTCTTGATGGAAGTCCGAATGCTTTCTAACTGGCAGAACTTGCTTGTGCTATGCAGCCTTTTGTTGTCAGATCTCTGAAACGCTTTTTTCAGGGGATATCCTAGCTCAACATATTAAACAATGATGTAAAGATGGAGTGATGTACTTGAGTTCAAATTTTTCCACCATTTCTCGGAGGACCCGAAGTGGAAGATCTACATAAACATAAATTGAGAGGCAAGTAGAAAAGCACTAGCTTCACCGTATCTGTTTCTTTGTGTGGGACCATTCGGAAATCTCTTCACTGGAACTCAGCATTTTAACGATTGTTAAATTTGTGGGGAGAGAAGGCATACCATTGGAATTGAGGAGATGTGGCTCTCCACATCATAGTCACCTGTGGCTGATCCTGAGCAAGCTAGTGCAAATGTTTGTTCAAAAGTTAATGATGCTTCAAAAAGCAGTAAAGTTTGCAGATTCCTTCCTGCAGCTGCAGCTGTACAGCTAAGAGGGAGGAGTCAACTCATAGTAAGCAGTTTTCCATAATAATTCTGCTGACAGGGGGTTGAGTCCAGTAGCTATGCAAAAGCACTGAAGAACCTTTCTTGTCTCTAAAGACCCACAAATGTGAAAGGGCTGTCATCCTTTCCTATTTTCCTGGATTCTACACTCAATCCTGCTGGAAAATTTTCCTGGCCCTCCCCTGGAGTGTTGGGAGAAGGGTAGGAAAGTTTCCCCTATCATTAGTAAGTAAATCCCAAGGACAAAATCCCAACGATAGTGACAATTCAAGATTCACATAGACAAAAGATGAGGAAAGTTACTGAGATGTAAAAAGACACAATTGCAGGAAATGGGATGAATGGTAAACTTCACAGAAAAATCTTTACAATTATTGAAATCACCCAGACTGAAGCCAGTTTGCAGTATTTAAAAGAGGGCTTTGCATGTTGTGTAGGTGATTACCTCTTACTAAGGAAGACTACATAACCTGATGTAAAGACTAAGACCAAAAATCTGAGTGAGTTACTGCTGGCCTATGAAGTAGTCCACTCCAAAAGACATCCATATACAAATTCACATACAGTACCTGAGTTTAAAAAAAAAAAAAAAACAAACCTTGAGATTTCTGAAATAATGACTAAGCTTTAGTCATTACTTTAACTAACTTTAACTAATTGAACTAACTTTAGTTCTCGTCCACCAGAATCAATTCCAGGAGTAAAGAATTTTACATTGATATGTGTGGATGTGAAAAGTAGCAAGAACTTCTCTGTGTGGCTGTGTTTTGTTTTTTTTTATCTACCTATTTCCAACTTCACATTTATACACACCTGTTTTCTCCTCTGCTATCTTTCTGAAGTGGAGGTGAAAATGTAGAAAGTATATGCACCTTCAGCCTCCTCTATATGAACTACACCATAAAACACAGAAACATAGCATTCATTCTTACTGCACTGCCATTGAAATTTGTAAAGAGTGGCCATGGAAGTTAGGGGATTGTTACGTTCATAAACATTCCTTGTACCTTCTTGAAATGACTTGTAAAACCGTTTCCAAGGTCTTAATATTGTGGCATCAAAAGCAACCTAAATAGAAAGAAATATAAGGCAAAGAGGTACTTTGTATACATTTATTCTAAAGGTTCTAAAAACTTATTACTTGAAATTGTTAGGAAAGTTGATGGTAATATCTCTGATGGTAATGCCTCTGCCTTTGAAAATTTTGGCAGAGACAGTTAGAATGGTTGCCTGTGTTGATGGCCTTGGTTTAGGGTAAAACACAGGCTATACTTTATTCATACTATATTTGTGTTAGTGCCCCAAAATTATCTGCAAAGTCAATAGAGTTAAAATTACCTATATATGCTTGAACTGGAACTCAGTTTACTGTGTTTGAAAACTGACAGGTAGATCAAGAGTTATATCAAAATTGTATGCTGGTGCAACCATTATTTCTCTTCTTTTGGGGAACATCAACTCCACAGTGTAAAGTGGTGCCAAAGAACCTCCACTCAGACTGTGGTTTAGGAAAAAAAAAAATAAATTCAAATGTCTAGATTACAAATTGTAATGATCAATTATTTGCTATTGATCTACTTTTCATATTTCTTATGCTCATATTCTGTGCCTTCATTATGCTAAGCAAACCACTAGTAAAGCTGAAAAAAAATAATTTGGAGCTCTTATATTTGGAAACCTTTAACATAATTGTGCCTTTTCCTCAACTAGAATCTAGACTCCCATGTTTAAGCAGCAAACACTAAGCAAGAACACAAAATATTATTTTGTTATTAGACAATTATACCATGCATTATGACTAAAAAATGAAGAACCTTTCACAATACTTTAAATTCTGTAAAAAGTAACTGGGAAAGCTTGGGAGATTTTGAGAAGATATTAACTAGTCCTTCTGGAATCTGCACCACTTACTTACAGTAGGACTAATGAAAAAAGAGTAACAGGGTGTAAAGGGACAATTATTCCTTATATAATTATCGGTATTATTACTATAATAAAAATTATTATTTTAAGTAGAGGCAAATCATTTGCAAAAATCTGCAAGAGATTTTGATTTAATTGTATTGCAAGAATGAGGAAAGGATGCAAAATCAGGTGGCGTATCAACTATCTACATACATCACCTAAAAAATGGAATACTGGGAAAAATGATAATTCATGGTGGGTTTTGACATCAAATAGTGACAAAGAACAGGGAAAGACTCATTCTTACCTCACACTGGATTTACTCTGCAGTTTTAAAGAAACTGGAACATCATGGACTTAAAAGTTGTTCTTATGTTCTAGCATTGCAAGTGAAATAAAAAGATTTTCCTTGATAATGTTGTTTGGTTTTGGTATTTTATTTTTTTTTTTAGTGCAGAAGTAGTGGTGGGATTCATTTCAGCAATAAATCTGTGAGCATACACTGCTGAGTCCATAATAGTCTTTATAAGGAGTCAAGAGGAATAGGAACAACTCATCTGATCCTTTTTAGAACACATATATTAGGATCAAATGAATTGTGACTCAAAATGTCTTCTTTGCTACTGTTAATATATAAAATAATCTAAAGATTAGTACCTCAGTGTTTCCAATAACTACCTGCATAACTGGGATTTCAGTATTCATAATATAATTCTCAATATTTTTATGCTAAATTCTTTAAAAAAACAGAATGAAAATAATTATCCATTTAAAGACCACACAAATGTGATTTGTGCATCACTATGAAATTAAATTGCAAAATTAATTATTTACAGCTTGAAGAAAAATAAATTGTAGAGAATCTTTCTTTAAATAATTAAGTTTAACTCAGTGCCATTTCACTCCGCACTTTTAGGGAAAGGATGGAGTGGAAGGACGAACATTATCTCAGAAAATTTATTTCCTTAGAAGGCTATATTAAAAACTGATGTTTAGGCAGAGATCACACCTGACCAAACATTAATTCTGGCAAATTAAACTGTAAGAAAGGTATGAGTGATCAAAAGGGTTCTTCAGAGTAAAGACAGGTCTTTAACCTAAGTTAGATTTTACATTGTAGGTTTCAACTATAATCATAATATTAATAATAATAATAATATAAAAACAAACCTAAGAATTCAGATTTCTTTTATTGGTAGCCTTTACAAAGACATTAATTTAATGTGAGCTTAAAACAAAGATCACCCTGAGTGGAAAGATGACTATTATTTTGCTCTTCAAATATGCTCTTAGAGTTCTTAGAGCCTGGATTCATGAACTTCCATTTTTAGCATGGTCCTCTTTTTCTAGATGATAATTATGGCTATTTTTGCTTCCTATCTGCTTTTACTTAGATGTCCATTCTGACATACTAACCTTATAACATAACCTGTTTCTAGATACATTTCCTGAAGTACTTACTCCTTACTCTCTCTGATCTTTTTCAAACTATAAGAAAAAGTCTTTGTTTCTTTTATTTTTTTTTCTCCAGTTTCTTTCAAAGAGGAAAAAAAAAAAAAAAAGGTCTTTGCTAAACTAAATCTTTAGCCAAGTCACCTGTGAAAATGTTTGGTTTTCTCCCACCACTAGCCCTTTTTTTTCACCCAGTCTTTTGTCTAACTGTGATGTAATTTCTGGCAGCTCAGCAACAAGACCTTCCCTGCACTTTTATTCACAGCACAAATGATCACAGATAGATACAGTGAAGAAAACAGGCACAGCATTTGTTCCCATGCAAAATGTATTCGTGAGAATTGGAAAAGATCACTTCACTCTGCCTGTTGCAGTAAGAAGTGTAAAGCAGCCATGAACTGAATACAGCTTGAGGAAGTTTCTCATCTTGCTTCAGCATATAAAGTTATTCAAGAGTCAAGGTGCTTAAAGGCAAATTGCTTTCTTTCAAAATTAGGATGTATATGATCTATCCTTGTGTCATATTGTATTTGTATTACTAGTGCTGGACAAATTTGTCTAAAGGATACACTTAGCACTTTTTTGTTTAAATTCAGTGCATCTTTTATTATTATTATTATTTTCAAAGAGGATGTAGCTCTGCGTATTCTGCCATTTAAAGGGGAAAAAATAATAGCCATCAAGTGGTTGCTAATTAGAAACATGACACCTAATGATTGTTTCTAGCTAGCTGATTACTGACATAGCCACAGTTTTGGAAATATTGGCTCAACAACTCTGGAATTCACATGTCAACTGCTGTTAGTTGAACTCTTCTGCATAACTGAAGTAGATGGCAACTTCCTTGAGCTGAAGGAAGACAGCATAAATTCCTCATACAATTGCTCATGCATCGAAAATTCTCATAGGCAAATTGCAAAAATGTGATGTTAAACTGACAGCCTAGAGGGACTGGACACATAAGATAGATAGTGCCTACTTCAAATCAAGAGGTTTATTGAGAGTGCAATACGTATGCACTGGTGACCAGCATCAGTGGAAGCATATTAACTGGTAACTTGTTATACATGCTGGGTGTCCCTGCAAGTCAGCTTTAAACTGCCAATATTATTAACATTTTGGATAATAGGATCTGAAATATGTATTTGGTGTTGATGTCCAATTACAGCTATATTTGTTTACAGGTATATCCTGTATATTTCATGCCTATTAAGCAGAGAGCCCTGGTAAAAATGATGACTGTCATCATACACTCTCTTTAGCTACTTGCAACAGAACATTTTAAATGTTATAGAGAATTTTGCCAAAATAACATCAAACAGTAAGATGATGACCAGAAATGGAAGTAAAAATTTTCTAGTGCTTCGTAGCATTATTTGCTTGGGATACATGCAGAATCAGACTTGGACTATTAAGTAGGGAGCTATCAAAGGTAAGGAAACTAAATCACCCTAATATATTTCACTCACTTCAAGTACTGAAAAAAAATAGGGAGATACTCCATTCACTGTAATGAAGATCTTCCCGGTATCACTGGTTTGACAAGCTTTTCTTTAAAAGGTCACCTTATCAGACTGCTTTCTACATTCTCTAATAGCTCTACTACTGATGCAATACAAGCAGGCAGTTGACCAACCACGGTGACATAAAAGGAAGCCCTGCTCACACAAAAATCACATATTGAGGTAATATAGTCTTAAAGAAAGGTGGTTTTAATAAAGAATTCTCTTTATACTGGAGGCATTTTTTTTAGATTTATATCCTGTAGACTATGATGACAACTCAATAATGACTGCACCAGACCCCTATATTAATAAGATTTAATATGGCAAAGTTTCCAGAAATGTGTTTTTTGAAATATTATGAGTCAAAAACTGTTCCTCTGAAGCTGAATCTCATCAACAGTTTTTTATGAGTTTGAATTCAAAGAATTATATATAGTATGCAAAAAAAAAAAAAGAAAAAATGAAAGAAAGAATAAAAATAAGAAAGCAAACAAATTAGTTAACTAGTCCTTCCATACAGCAGATATATGGTTACTATGCCATACTCCTACTACAGAAGCAGATCACTGTAATATACTTCTTTCCTAAGCCTTTTGAAGTTTGTATTTTTGGGGTTATGAGTAGAATGAAATTCATTTTGACTGCTTATGTATTAAGTTGTAAATGCCAGAAGTTTTTCCTGGAAGTACCAGCTATGTTAAAAAGTATTGTAGAGCTAGAGTTTTCTAAACTGGTATTTATATGACTGTACTAAGGTGAAAGGCTATAGGGTCCTAAGTATTCAGAGTTTAGCAATTCATTGATAACTCAATAAATTAAACTTTTTCTTCTTCCCAAAATCAATATGCTTAACTCTCCTAAAATTTCATACAGATTTTAATGCTCTAAGAAATTACATTTGCAATAAAATTACCAAATTAATATGCTAAGTGCAAATTCTACGTGGGTAGTCTCGTTTGCTGGAGTATGTTAACTATCTCATATGCCACTGTACCTTTACTTGTAGACTTATTCTTTGGCTTGTATTTTTGTCAGAGTACTTTGTATCTCAACTTAGAGCTGCATAAGACCAATCTTAAGGTGGATGCGACTGTGTGTTCATATGAGAACATAGCCTAGGCAGTAAACTTATTTTTATTTTTCCATTTAATTATATAATACCAAATCTTATATCCATCATTTGTGAAAGTCTTTCACTATCTATCCCAGGATGATCTTTGATTTTCTTATATAAAATAAGTATGTGTATGTGTATGTACATGTGCATGTGTGTTTGTGTTTTAAATCTCTAAAAAACCATCTACATCTACACACAGATCAAAACAAAAATGCAGAAAGCATTTATACTTGGGAACAATAGTACCAAAATTTTTTGAACAGTGTAATCTCAAAATACGTACATCAAAGCAGAGATGTTTTGTGCATGACTTTACAAATAGCACTTTAGGCTGATTTAATAAAAAATCCCCAAAGATGCTATGGCTGTGGAAGGTGAACTAGTGCAACAACAAATTCTTCAGTCTATAAATAAAATCATTGCAATAATTATTTTTAGATGATAATGTTATTTATTTTAAACCAGAGCATTAGCAGATCTGCACAGGTGCAGGGAGTTGTCTAGGTGTTTAACACCCTCCAGCCTCTTGCAAATCTTCTGTGACTGTGCATTTACCTGAAATTTAGTATTAGGTGTAGCATTAGCAATATCCAGGTGTAGATGTTAAGAGAAAGGGCAGATGGCCACCTGCTTTGTGCAGCCTCTATTTTCCTGAGACTGAAAGGATTGAGACAGCCAGGAGTGGGACAGTGGGAAATAGCCAAAATGAAGAGTTTAACTCCTTCCTAAATACTTGTGTCACTGAGTAAGTCTCAGCACATTTAGTGGAAGGGAAGAGAGCTGCTAGTAGCAGGATATCACAGAATTGTGTATAACTAGAAACAACTTTGGCTGGTTGTGACTCAGAGCCCAAATCAGAACTCATCCTGTAATAGGAAAGCTACAATTTAGTCTTTATAACTTGTAGGGGGAAATCCCCCTAGCTAGTATTATTTAAGCAATGATATATCTTACTGTGTTTGGAGTTGCCAAAGAAGCTGGAACAATCGGTATGGTTTGGAGCAAATGTCAAGTTTCTATCTAACTGAGTATTCTGCATTTGATTTGAGCCTCTGGCAAAAGTTCTGGGAAGTGAATGTGATATGAGGAAGGTAATGAGTGATCTTTCTGCCGAGGTCTTCCCACTGCTTCTTTTGCTTAGCCACAAGAAACGTACATACAACCTGGCAATACAGTGTGTCTGAACATTTTGAGAGGCAATATTTCATAGCAGAAGTGTAAAAAATATGAAGGAAGCATCATAAAGTCTTTTGCCTTGAATGTATTTTCTTTGACTGTCATTGAAGAAAAATGCAGAAAATACATCATTTCATTCATATTTCAGCTGCAGACAGCAAGCACAATGGATGAAAACATGATGATGATTCAAAACATCTTCCCTGATGCATTTCACACCTGCTAACCAAGGTCAGTAATAAATTACAATAACTCAGTACATCAGACAGTTGGCAAACAGTTTTGCAAGCTCTTTCCAGATTTAGATTTATAACTTATCCAGGACTGTTATTACCATATAGTTCAGTGATAGTAACCTAATTTGTTTCTGGTAGATCTATGCATGTGTGTACATATAGACAACCACATATATATATATGTGTGTAATGCATGTGTGTAAATACGTGCACACACAACTCACTTCAGTGAGTAACAGTTCTCAAAGAAAAAAATCTGAGCTTGCAATCATCTACTTAGGTCAAAATTTCTGAGGGAGAGTGATTAAGATGAACCTGTTCAAAAAATTTGAAAAGAAAAATTGAAAAGAAATGTTTCTTTTTATATTTAGCTTTTTAATGGCAAACATTCTGAGCAAAACCACAAAATCAGAACTTTTAAGGATTTAATTGTCACTTTCAAAAAAATAAGGGAAAATTGGAAATAATTCTAAGTGCTTCTGCTCGGTTTTAGCCTGTGTTTCTTTTCTTTATCTCCTTGTAAATACAAAAAAAAAAACCAAAAAGGAAGAGTCAATCCCTTAAAAAAAAAAATTAAGAATCTGTGGATAGTAAATTTATAAATGTGTACTGTCTATTAGTCCTACCTTTCTCTGTATACAGTGATATCTCTGTAATCAGAATTACATACAAAGAGTATTGGTGTTACCTGTCCTCATTATTGTGACAGACTGCTTCTAATCTCAGGTTAATGATTTTACAGGATTTCTTTCAGTTTAGTTCAGGAGGTAACATCAATTCTCTGTAATTGTAAGCTAAACTCATTTTAGCTTCTCTAATACCCACTCTAGTGTTGTCAACAAAAAAAGGTTTGTTATTACTTGAAATCTTTCAAACCAGGAAGTGAAATTCATTTTTGACAGGAAGAATAGAGACAGAATGAACTAATTTTAGGCCATGTCCATCATAAAACTTCCAATGTACTTTGAACTTTTTAGATATCAAATAAAAATTAACTGTATTAGGACTTTTCTATGGGCAATGAACTCTTCAAAAATTAAGACAGGATGTCATGAAATCCTTTCAGTTAGACTGGTGTGACAGAGATGCAAATCAAGCCAATATTTTTTGTAAAACCAAGGTTCTCCTTCTTTTTTCCCTGAATGCTTATTACAAACAATACATTTAAAAGTATTTTTATATGTTACTTTATTCATTTATATGTAACATTAGTTTCTTAGATGTATGATTTATAAAATGCTCTCCTGGAATTTTTTTTTAAAAAAACCATTATATACTAAAGTGAATTCATACAGGCAATTTATAAGGACACAAATATTCTTCTACTAGTGGAAAACAGCTGCTTCATCAATAACTTCTCAGTGTCAATCTTTAACTGGAAACTTATAGAATGTTTAAAAAACAGGCCTGGAAACTAAATTAGTAATTCATTTGGATACTAAAACTTAGGGTTTCAGAACCCTAACTGTCTGTTAGGACAGAACAGTTTTAAAGCACACTTTTTTTTTCTTTCAGAATCATCTTCAGCAGAAATGTATCCTACAGGAGATAACAACATAACCATCTGTACTTTTGCGAATACTTCATTCTGCTCCATATCCTCTGATGTATTTAATTGATTGTCATAACAGAAATAAATTTGGAACCATTGTTCTTAACTTGTATTTCTTCAGTAAATTATCAATTCTGTTTCAGATCTAATAAAATTCCCTCAAAATAGTCTGTTTTTCTAGCAACATCAGGTTTTCTAATCAAAGATGTCAATATTTATAACTTTAATTTTACTTAGAGCACAAATAGAGCTATAAACATCATTAATTTCCCTAAAAAACAGCAGCAATGGAACAACTGTGAGATCCTTTGTGAAAAAAAACAAAAAACACACAAACAAAAAGTATTCAGTTAGCACTCCAATTTAAAACTCAGAATAAACATTCTTTAATGTGTAAATGTAGGGTTTTACAGAGATGTGCATGTGCATATCTTTCCATATCTCTCGAGTCCCTGAATCTCAAGGCAGGGACAAGGGGAATTAAGCCA
The DNA here is from genome assembly GCF_963924245.1 of Chroicocephalus ridibundus. Lineage (NCBI taxonomy): Eukaryota > Metazoa > Chordata > Aves > Charadriiformes > Laridae > Chroicocephalus > Chroicocephalus ridibundus. Next base: position 63,966,464 of record NC_086284.1, read on the forward strand.
CACCCATTATAGAAGATCAGGTTTGAGACCATCTGAGGAACTGAACATACATAAGTCCATGGGTCCTGATGAGAAGTCCCCCAGGGTCCTGGCAGAAATGGCAGACGGGGTCACTAAGCCACTCTCCTCTCCATCATATTTGAAAAGTAATTGCAGTCAGGTGAAGTGGCCAGTGACTGGAAAAAGGGAAACATCACACCCATTTTAGAAAATGGTAAAAATGACGACTCTGGTAAGTACTGACCAGTCACCCTCACCCCAGTGCCCAGTAAGAATGTGGAAGAGATCCTCCTGGAAGATATGCCAAGGCATTTCGATGACAAGGGGTGACAAGAGTGCCAACATGGCTTCACAGAGAGCAAATCTTGCCTGACTCATCTGGTGGCCTTCTACGATGGAGTGCCTTTGTTGGTGCATAAGGGAAGAGGAACTGATGTCATCTATCTTGACTTCTGCAAGGCCTTTGACATAGCCCCACACAACATCCTTGTCTCTAAATTGGAGAGATATGGATTTGATGGATGGACTATTCAATGGGTAAGGAGTTGGATGCATGGCTGCATCCAAAGAATGGCAGTCAACAGCTCAATGTCCAAATGGAGATCAGTAACAACTGGTGTCACTCAGCACTCTGTATTGGCACCCATACTGTTCAATATCTTTATTAATGACATAGACAGTGGATTGAATGCACCCTTAGCAAGTTTGCAGATGACACCAAGTTGAGTGGTGCAGCTAGAGGGATGAGATGCTATCCAGAGGAATCTTTACAGGCTTGAAGAGTAGGTCAGTGTGAACCTCATGAAGTTCAACAAGGCCAAGTGAAGGTCCTGCGCCTGGGTTGGGGCAATCTTCAGTATAAATACAGACTGAGTGGTGAGTGGATTGAGGGCAGACCTGCAGAGAAGACTTGGGGATATTGGTAGATGAAAAGTTAGATATGAGGCAGCAGTGCCCACTTAAATCCCAGAAAGCCAATCATATTGTGATTCGTATCGTGCATCAAAAGGAAATGTGGCCAGCAGGTCAAGGGAGTTAATTTTTCTCTTCTACTCTGCTCTCATGAGACCCACCTGGAGTACTGCATCCATCTCTGGGATCTGCAGTGCATAAAAGACACGGGCCTGTTGGAGTGGGTCCAGAGGAGTGCCACAAAAATGGTCAGAGGACTGGAATAAATCTTGTGTGAGGAAAGGCTGAGAGAGTTGGGGTTGTCTAGCCTGGAGATCAAAAGACTCCAGGGACACAGTATTGTGGCCTTTCGATACTTAAAGAGGGCTTATAAGAAAGAGAGAGAATGACCTTTCACTAGGGCCTGTAGTGACAGGACAAGGTGTAATAGCTTTAAACTTAAAGAGAATAGATTTAGATTGGACGTAAGGAGGAAATTTTTTGTGATGCAGGTCATGAGACACTGGAACATGTTGCCAGAGAAGTTGTGGATGCCACATGATTAGAAGTGTTCAAGGTTAGGTTGAACGGGGCTTTGAGGCAAGACATGTGAAAGATGTCTCTGCCCACGGCAGGGAGGTTGGACTCAATGATCTTTGAAGGTACCTGCCAACCCAAACCATTCTATGATTCTATGATTCTGTGATTCTATATGTCTTTATGTCTATACAAAATGGTCCCCAGTTTTATTAATAGGGGAGCATGCTCAGGGTTATAGAATATGTATCACAAATAGCATTTTTTCATTATGTATTATCTTTCTTACGGAAAGTCACTTACGGTTTAGTCACTTTTTAATTGATGTTAATATTCTATTTAAGCTGTTTATTAATTTTATTTCTAATTTTTATTTCTTTTGTTTCATCTTGGTTTTTAAACAGGCTTCTGATTATAGTGAAACATTTTTCTTCTTCGTGCCTTATGCTTATGTCTCCTCATAACACCCTATGACTTCACATGGACAAGGTAACTCTGATGCCACTTTGCCTTTGAAAATTCACAAATTACATCAAAGCTCTCAAATAAATCTTTTATACATTCAGAAAGCTCACTTCAGTACTCCAAAATGCTTGGACAACTTTATTTAAGGAGTTTTGTTGAGCGCTATTTGCAAAAAAGGAAATATCTGTCTGGTCAAATAAATCCTGAAGAAAAGCCCTCCTATGAGTGAAAAGAGGGCTTTATTTAACAAAAAGACTATTAATAATTTAAATTTTGCCACTAGCAAGGTTGGGCCTATAAAGCTAGCAACCATCTGTCTTCTCTTCTCCAGCTTAAAAACCCTGACATTTTCACTGATCTAAATACTGGGTTTAATATATACAGTCTAATGGCAGACAGTGATTCTTCTCTGTCTCCTTTTTTCTTCTCTGCAAAGCATCACTCCACTTCTCATTCGCACCTAGACAACACAAAAATATTTCATCTGAAAATCCTCTAAAGTGTGCGTAACTGTCATCTGATGCTAAGGGTACAAAACAAAAGCAAGGAATTTGTAAAGTATGTTAGTGTTGTAACTTCTGTTCTCTCCCAGGTGAATTTTGCAAATAGTGTATATTTTAGAGAGTAAGAGGCTGACAGCTTTTTAGCACAGCTGAAATCTCTGGCAAACACATTTGCTGAACTTTCAGTTTTCAACTAAATGCTTTGTCATCTCATAATAAGGACAAATTTAGTCTCGTTTTCAAACTTGTCTCTTCAGGAGCTCTTTAAGAATTCTGCTGTGTGGTTAACTGTGAAATTTTAGCTAGAATTATTGCTACCGGGGACAGAGGAATGAGAAAGCCAAAGCTGAGATTTTTTCTTCTATATTTCAAGTGTATGTTGGAGGGGACAATCACAGACAAATGTTTATGAAGTAGGATGTGCATGGTCTAAGGTTCATCAGAGTCTCTGTTACACAACAAAAATGAAGTAGATTTAATGAATTTAAGACATTCACGTCCACAAACTGAGAGGTCTATGGCGTCACTCAGCATTCCTTTCACCAATCTATGGCAGACACACAAGCAAGTGTGTGAGTGATGAAGTGGAATTAAACATTAATTTGTATGACTTCAACAGTGCATTTTATTTTCTTCAATAACTGTGTAGGTGTTTTAATCATGGTTTTGATTTCAAATAACTGCTAGATATCTCACCTAGTAATCTATGAATTCTCTTATGATGTTTAATTCTAATGGACTTTATTTATTTTTTTTAGTTTTTACAGCTAAAAATTTTCCCAGCAACAAAGTTAGTATAAGCAAGAGAAGTAATGGAAAATGTATTAATGTTGATTTCAGTGATACTGGAAATATTTTTTTTTTTCTGACAAAACAAAGTTTCTTGAGTTTACGTTTTTCTCCAAAACTTTCACTTATAGGTCAAAACAGTGGAATCTTTAAAAATGTATGAATTTTATAAAATCCAAATGAACATTCACAAAGTTCTGCTGTTTGTACTTCCTCTTTAGTTATTTGCACAATATGGAATAATGGGAATTATTTTTTACGGCTTTTGTTGCTGAAGTGACTAATGTGCTATTGCCCTTGCATATACTTCGCTAGACATGGGAACAAGCTAAAATATCTCAAAATTAGAGAAACCTTTCTTTCCTGTAATTCATTGAATGTTCCTTCCTCTTGCCAAACAATGAGCCTGTGAAGACTCCTTTTCTGCATCACCATCCTGAATTACTACTGGTTTTCTTAATGCATTATGAGATCAATTTACAATCTATTTAAATCCGTCCCTCTGCATACAGTTGTGCATCATCACACCTAATCTTGTTTATATTCCTTCTGTCAACAAAGCAGTTTGTACGAAGTTCAAGTCCTTTTGATGCCCCTGTGCTCCCTGTGCTCTGCAATTACTTACATCAGATGGAGTAACATCAGATGTTAAATGTGTGCAATTCCCATTAGCAAAAGGAAGTTTGATTTTTTCATGCTACGCAGATGTGACCTTACTATGCATTTTTTAAAAAAAATGTTTATTTTCCTGGATGTCTAGAAAACCAACTCAAATATGTTTTTCAATTAATAACATCATCAGAATAAAAAATGCACGATCATGCTGCTTTGTAATATATTTACAGAAAAAAGCCACCCTGCTTTCAACTCTTAATTGTGAAGATTCTTATGCTTTTAAGATCATATTATGAAAATTATGATTAAGAAGTCAGTTTATGACGCCTTGTTTGGAAGAGAGCTCTACCATGTCAGGTCAAGGTACATTATTTTCTCCAAAGCTCTATCGTCTGGCTTTATAAGGGCCATGATTAGCATTCTAATAATGGAAGGAATATATGAGATCTATTTCACTGGGGCTCAGTTACAATATTTACACCCAAGGTGACAAATCCTTAGGATTAGTCATGAATGAGACTGTCTTGCACTGAAACGATTGGGTAAACAAGATCATTGTAAAAAGATTATCTGCTGATGAGACAAACCACTGAAGAATCCAAGTTATGATAACAGGGTCCAGCTATGATCTACATATAAGAAGTACTGAATTGATAATATATTACATTATGTATACATAGGTGTCATTGTGCATTGCAACTTGCAGGTAGAAAAAATATCAGCATAGATTGCTTGCAGTGCAGAGGTGTGAGGGTTTAATTGCTAATGGATATGAAATGTTTGAGGTCCACAGATGGTAGTTACTCCCAAAGTGCAAAATATTATCGTTATTTTATATGTAGAAGACTATTACTCAATCTGATTACATGCATATTCTACCAGCCTCATGATTTGGTAATCAAGTACTTCCGGAACTGTAAAGATTTGCAATGCATCTGTTAATATAATACAACCTACTGAGCTTGTAAGTTGTATACAAACACTTATGCATTATTCAGAAGTTTTAATAAAGTTTCTAGGCAACACAACTGCTTAGTGTAAACGCTAAGAAAATATGAATAGCAATGTAAACAACAAATACTACTCTCCTTAGCTAGTTAGTCAGAATCAGTAAAAGTAAGGGGGAGTTTTATCAGTGTTTTCATCTCATTAAGGTTATTTGCACTCCTGAGAACAACTGGCTTAATCTGATAGTTTAATGAAAACTCAAGCAAGGACCACAGAAAAGGCTGTTAGTATTTTTGCATTATGTCCTAAAAAATGCTAGTCTGCATTAAAGATAAAGGAAACTAAATGTCATTGACCTGGGCTTGGATTCTTCTTGCCAGACTTCAAATGCCTGAAAGTTAGGAGCTGTCGTGATTTAACCCCAGCCAGCAACTAAGCACCACACAGCTGCTCACTCACTCCCCCCACAGCAGGATGGAGGGGGAGAGAACTGGAAGGGAAAAGTGAGAAAACTCGTGGATTGAGATAAGAACAGTCTAATTAAAAAAAAAAAAAGAGAGAGAGAAAAAGAGAGAGAAAAAGAAAAAGAAAAAGAACCAACAACAATAATAATAGTAATAATAGAAATTGTAATTAAAAGGAAAATAACAAAGAGAAATAAAACCTGAGCAAAACAAGTGATGCAAATGAAAACAATTGCTCACCACCAACTGACCAATGTCCGGCCAGTCTCCAACCATCTCCACCTCTCTCCCTCCTTCCCCCGCCGCAAACCTCCCGCCTAGATTTATTGCTGAGCATGACATCATATGGTATGGAATATCTCTTTGGTCAGTGGGGGTCAGCTGTCTCAGCTGTGTCCCCTCCCAACTTCTTGTGCACCCCCAACCTCCTCGATCAGGGGGGAGCAGTCTGAGGAGCAGAAAAGGCCTTGACTCTGTGCAAGCACTGCTCAGCAATAACTAAAACATCTCTGTATTATCAACATTTTTTCCAGCACAAATCCAAAACATAGCCCCATACTGGCTACTATGAAGACAATTAACTCTACCCCAGCCAAAAGGAACACAGGAGCCTAATCATATGTGGACAGAATGAGTCTAGTCTCTGGAAAAATTTAATTCTCCCCATTGACTATAGAGGAAATGTTTATATTAAGGTGTGTGCCACAACATATTCCGCACACGAAAAGCCAGCTGAAGGGGTTCCTGTAATTTTTTCCCAGTACACTCTTCAGTTATGCATCTCTTAATTTATTTAAGATTGTGGGTTATTGATTACCCATTTCACCTGTTTAAAAAGTCCACCTGACAAACAAAGAAACTAAATTTTTAGAGGGTTTTGTCTCACAACATACCTTATCTTACTACAGGATTTACATTACATGACCTATTCAGATTTTGTCTAGCCCTGTTGCAGGAAGCACGTTTGAAAAAACTTCTAAGAGGAGGCGTGACTTCCACGCTTCTACATACGAAGAACAACTGTACAGCCAGTACCATTGTTCTTATTTTAACAAATTAATTGTTCAGTGTTGGAAGAAATTCCTCAGATTTTTTTTTTTTTAACATTCTAATATGAATGCATCTAAAATAGGCTTATTTTTAACTCAGACTAAATAAGTAATAAAACAAATTCCAAATTCAGACTAAGTTTTCAACTTCCCACAGCAAAGCATGCCTGAAAGAAATGTTTACCATTTTACAGATTTTAAAGAATCTTAATACCAAACGCAACTACCAATCAAATAATTAATTTATGCACTAGAGAGCAAATCTGAAATATTTATAAATGTGAACAGAAATAAGTACAAATTTAGCATGTGTACCTTAAAATAGCTGAAGATCATTCAAGAAGCCTTTTCTCCCACATGAAATTCCCTTGAAAAAAACATAAAAAGCAGCAAAAGCCATAAAAAAGGAAATGAAGAGGGAGAATTTGAATACCAGCAGAGAAAACACCTAAGATGTCATTCAATGTAGATGATTCTTATTATAATAAGGAAGATAAAATAACCAAAGGTGCTCTCTGGTTCACTGAATAGCCTTCTTTAGAGATGGTCTCTTCTTTAAAAATTTCTTTGGTTTTCTTTTCTCTCCTACACTGTTCCTTGACATTCCTTAAACACGGTTCATATCCTCACATCCTTCCTGGCATTTTTTTCAAAAGGAGTACTTTAAGGAATGGTGTTCTATCCGTTATTCTTTTGAGAATGTATATACCTTAGGTTGTTGGGGACGGGTTAGGTGAACATTATTAAGGGGGGAAATAAAGAGCACACATCCTCACTACTCGTACTTATAGTTCATGACAAATGAACATTTCCACTATTAGCAGCATATCTAGTGTCTTCTAGAAGCAGCAGAGAATTCCAGGAAAAAATACAGCTGCTGAGCTATGAAGTATCTTGGAATGTGGTTATTGTTCTTGTAGCTGTCAGGAAAATTCTATACCTCATGCAGAATTAATTTTATGTGATCCAAAAGGCGTTCAACAATGTAAATAGTACCTTTACTGTCAATAATATGAAATTAATCAAAAAGTTAAAAAGAAAGTATATGTCTAAGGTTATCTATATTTGTACAGCCTGAGATCTTGGTGTCCCGGCTATGCATGCCAAAGACCAGATCTCATTTGCACTGATTTCTGTTAAATCTAGGCTATGTCTACATTGGGAAACAGAAGTGGAGACTTCCCAGTGATATCAGGTCAGAATGAAGCTGGATGTACAATAATACCTGACAGCTAAAAAGTGGACAGGAGTTTGCTATTCCACCATTGAAGATGCACTTTTATGCTGTTATTCCTTTCTGCTTACCCTTTCCTATGACTTTCTCCTTACACTTTTATGTGACGGAATTCTAAATCTCACATCAAATACTTTAGGGCGGGTAGAAAAGCAGAGTGGGACAGGAAGGGAAAACTGCTCGAACTTGTTACGTAAAGTATAATTCAAACTTCTCCTTGAAGGTAGAGATGACATCTCTACACTGCAGAAAAAAGGTTTCTCATTAAGCTGAGGACTGGAAGGATCCACAGCAGTAATGCAGCACATCACAACTCCTGAGTCACAGTTCACACAGATTTAAAGAGCTTTCTACACGTTAAAGTAGAAATAATGGTTGTTAATTATTACTATATAATTATTATTTGTAATTTCAAATTTTATAATGTACACATTTTTGGCTATTCATTGAAATAATTTGTAAATGAACAGAAAATTTGATGTCATAAACACATTAAATTATATTTCATTTCAGATGTAGCTGCAATGCTGTTAATACATTGGATATTTAGGCATGACTGTTTTCTCTACAGGCTACAAAGGTCCCATCTCCCTTGACAGACAGTTTATTTTACTTCTGTTGTTGGAAGAGGGCAGTCAAGGGAAGCAACATTAGTTTAGAATTAAAGTCTCATTCCCATTGGAACAAACTTAATTTAAACACTGACTCACTCAGCTTATAGTTTCTAATATTTAGAAATGGAAGGGAAAAACACTGTGAGCTTCAATGTGATTTCCAGGATTGTATTGAATCTTTTTACTGATTCCTAGTACATAACTAGATGGCCTTTTTTCTTTTGACATTACAGAAGTTTTCATTGCTAACAGTCCACCTTAAGAAAACTGATGGAAGTAACTCTGGAACAGAGGGTCTTGGTCAGAGCTATGACACTGTGAATCATAGGCTCAATTCTCTTCCTTTTGTACTGTTGTAAATCAGAAGTGACTGTGTTGAATTCTATGGATTTCCACTAACATAAATAGAGTACTTTAAATCCTAAAATGTCATCATAACAATAAGGCATTTTTTCATTGCCCCATGTGGAACAGCATTAACAAGGATGAAGGAAAAAAAATCTAAACTGTTTACTCGAAAGAATAAAACTTCCTAGCAGCACAGGCCTATTTTATTATTAAGAAACAAGCCAACCTTAAAGCAAAACTTGAAGTTCTAAAACTGTGCTGCATTATGTAAACTACTTATTCAGAATGCACATTTAAAATTTAATCTAGTAGGCATTGTTAGGAACAAGAGCTGTAACTCTACCTGGTTTTGAAAACTGCTGAGTGCCCTCTTTCTCTGCACTGAAGTTGAAATTCGCCCTTATGTTCCTTGTTTTAACATTCCCTTTACGAGAAAAGATTAAAGTAGGCAGCAGCTGCAAAGATTTAAAGAAGATTTAAATGGAGGTTGTGAATTCCATTAAGGATCCCAAAATCTTATGAATATGTAAACAACAAAACACATCATCTAATCCCCTCCTCTCTGTGAATTGGTGAACTCAGTCCTCTATCTGACAACTGTTTATCATAGCATAGAGATTTAGCATCCTATTATCATTCAGTTATTATGAATCCATTTTTAGTCTTGTTGACTGGCCCATTTTTTTATTTCCATTCTATAAAGGGAAGGCCAATGTTTCAAAAAAATTGCATGGTCCTCTTTTCAGCAATTCACATGAATGCCTAAGCCTCTTCATAAATAACTCCAACAGTAGGAATACCAGTGTCTATATGTGCTTTTTTTTTTTTTTTTTAGGTAATTTAAGAATACAGGCAATCTGAGAGGAGTCTCTAATTCTTACACACAAACACACATGCATACACATACACACACACAACTTAATCACCCTCCCATGAAATAGACATATTTCACTTTTTGCTTCCACTTACTACAATTATTTGATATTAGAGCTACAAGCTTCCCACCTCTAAGTAATTTTGAAATTTAATTCAGGGGAAACTTTATGCATAAAAATCACAAAGGGTGATTGGGTTCAAAAAACGTACCTAAGTACCCCTCTATTGAGGCAC